>NC_083341.1:10854419-12054419 GCF_019175385.1 Lycium barbarum
ATAAGGAAGAAGAAAAAAAAAACCTAATCTGATGCCATGAAAGAAATGTTTTCCATGTCTCCTTTCATTCCTTGACTTGGTTAATATACAAACTATACAACCGTAATGCTAGGCTAGAATTAAGGAGCTAATTCTACCAAATATTATGTTAAGCAAAGCTAACCTAAAATAGGAGATTACAAAATATTCTAACCTAAAATAGGAGATTACAAAATATTCTAACTAATATTTACATAATCTATCATTTTTAAAGGGGCAAGAGAGGCGGTTCAAAAACTTTAAAGCCACAGTTTTAATCGTGAAGCAATGGTAAATTTCGTGTTTTTCCCCCCTTCCTACGGCTGAAAGTTTAAGATGCATTTATAGGAGAAGAATGCTAGGGTTAGGATTCTAATGAGCGGGAATTTGAAATAAAAAATTCAAAGTTGAGTCAAAACTCGTGCTAATCCGAACGTTGAGGTTTCTTCACGTGATTTGATTCAGATTTTGCTCAAAATGGACAGATCTTCTCTGGTCCTTGAAGATTTTAATGTGTCTATATTCACCAAAGGAGGGTCTTCTAGGATTGGGGCGTTTAAAGAAAATATTTGCACCAAAATGGTGTAACCATTTGTGTCTAGAGAAAAGAATTGATGGAGCTTTGTCAAGAATGGAAAGGGAAGAGAGAGAAGGTGGGGAGGCTGCTGCTTTGTCAAGAATGGAAAGGGAAGAGAGAGAAGGTGGGGAGGCTGCTAGTAGAATTAGGAATTAGGTTTTTAGGAAATTAGAGAGAGGCTAAGATGAGTATTGTTCTGTTGGGTTGGTCTTACACGAACTGGGCCTTAGCCCAAGTAGTTTTAGGACTAATTATGGGCTGAATTAACATAATCATGTGGGGAATGTGATATAATAATTTAGCCATTAGCATTAATAAGGTGTAATTTAATGAAATATAAGTAACATAATAATAAAGTAAGAATATTATTTAGATTATAGCTTATTATTAATATGTAAATGAGTAAGTAGCAATATACGATGTATTAATAAAGCGACAGTTCCTAATAATAAAGTAAGGACGAAAAATAATATATTTAGTTTATTAGTAATTATTAGAAGCTCAAAAGAATGAATTGGAATAAAGAAGGGACAAAATCGGGTGTCAACACTCAATAGTGTCAGAAATTGGTAATTGAATAGCCGACGTCAATATCTATGCCTTCCGATGACCGTGGCTCGAGTTCTTATATTGGTTATTCTCCTGCTCCGGCAAACAATTCGTTTCCAAGTTATTCGAACAAACGATGTTGTAATGGAGGTATTTAACTGTAGACTAAAAATAATACCAATATGTAAGAATGATCTAAATATTTTTTTAAAGATCATTATTATCTCGTAAAGAATCTTGAGTCTTGACCCAAATCCAACTAATTTCCTTAATTAAACTCAAATAAAAAATCATTACATTTCACCAAAGATAGATTGTAATTTCGACTTAAAAAATAAGCTAAAGGCATAACTAGCCAAAAATATCTTTTCCACGGCTGTGTGAAAATCCTCCACTTACTCTCAAAGTTGTGCGTGTCAATTTCTGGACAACCTTTGAACAAACTTTTCCACCAATTTTCTTTTTCCTTAGGAAGAATAATGCAAATTCCTTTTTTAGGTGAGAAACACCAACACAATTTATCAGCTTTTATTTTCTTGAAAAATTCACCATCTACTATAAGTGGTTCAAGATGCCTTCCAACTTTAAGGGAATTACTGTTCTCCATTGATATAGTAAAGTCATGTACACTTTCCCCACGAGGCAATGGGGGGATATATATGGTGAGTTGTTCAAGTGATTGTCCCCATGAATAATTGTCCATGTCAAGCCCGTTGGCTTTGTTTGGTTCTAGAAGCTTCTTTTTTATGAGTGTGTTTTTTTTTTCTTTGAATGAGTGGTTCTTGTGCTTCTTCTTTGTAGTATGAGTAAATTCCCATGATGGAAAAAAGAAGGGATTGTTTTAGAAGTAGAAGGAGAGATTATATGTGAATAGATGTGAGAATTTGGGAGAAGAATATAATAATGGATGTATATATAGAGAAAGATAAAATCCGTTTCTTTAATTTATTAGGAATTTGAATCCATAGTTGAGTTGGAAAGCAACTAAAATTACGTACCTGAACTGAAATTCACTTGCTCAAGTCATCGTAATTTTTGGGCAAGTCATATCTTCTCCTTACATTGGTAATGTGAGTCCTTCTGTGTGAAACATACCGACATTTTGTTATGAGTTTAACAAAAATCCACTGTCAGTGGAAATTTATTTTCTACGCGAACAGTTAATTTCAAGGGTAATAGAACTTGTTACATTAATTTTTTTATTTTTATTTCTTAAAGTTAGATCCTTGATTACATTTTTCCCTGCTATTCCTTTCTCTCTCCCCTTCATCTTAGACTAAGATTCTCAGTCCCAAAAGAAATACTTATAACAGTTATTCTGTAAAGAATTAAGATCATAACTCAACAAAATAAGTTTATTTTTTAAATTGTATTCATCATCTAATATCTGGAAAAAAGAAGATACAATGTATAAATAGATACCCCCCTCTTCCGATTTGGGCGACACTTTTTGCTTTTCGAGATTTAAATGTAAAGTTTGACCTACATTTAAAATAATTTTTGATCATATTGGTATGAGATATTTAAAATATTATGCAACTTATGGTACTTTCTATATAGTTTTTGAATATCTAAATTTCAATTTTAAAATATTAAATTGATCTAATCCAATTTAATTTTAAAAATTAATCAAATTGATTATTGGAAAACGAAAAGTGTCACATAAATTAAAATAAAAGAAGTATATCATAGAATGGTAATGATGACTGCTTCAAAGATTTATTTGATTGCTTCGAAGGATCATGTTGTTAATTTGCTTCAATGGGTGTTGAACAACGATATAGTAAAATCATATCAACGGAAACAAGAACACAGTGGAATCGTTCATATTTTCGGTAACAAGGTCATAATCCTAAAAGAATTCGGGTGCAGTAAATGTAGAATCCAAATTGCTTTCTACAACTAATTTCCTAATTTATAATTTGAATATTATAAAATTAAAATGATTGACACCTACCTATAATAGGGCTCTAAAGTACTGCTCGTGTAAGAAAATAGTCTCCACCGGCAATGTATACTAGGTAATTTGCAAGTAATTTGCGGTCCATGGGATAATTGCATTTCTACTGGAGATTACTCTTCTAATATCCAAATATACAACATTTTATATGGATCAGGTCATGATATAATTTATAAGGTTGTCTTCTTGTCTTCTCATTAGTGTTTTAGAGTAGTTTAATAGTCAACAAATTGTGTGCCCTTGCAGTCACAAGAACCATGGTCTAATTTTTTTTTTTTTTTTTTTTTAACCATTTGTGATCCACTGAAAAAAAAAAAATGTGATCGGGGCTGCAAATGTTGAACTCCACGCTCCATAAAGTCTTTTACTTACATTTTCTATTTAGCAGCTCATACACTCCAGCTTAGACACTTGCTACAACAAACTGTCAGTGTGACATAATCTTCTTTTGGAGTAATGACTGAAAAGTAAGTTTATGCAATAACTATAAATATCTGCAAGTTTTCTATCAGAATATTATCAGCACACAGAGGCGGATCCAGGATTTAAACTCTATGGGTTCAAACTTAAGATTTTTAGCATTGAACTCATTATATTTTTAAAGTTAGGGGTTCATATCTACTATTTATTACAATTTCAGTAATTTTTTACACACAAATTTATGCTCCGCGTCGAAAGTTTGGGGTTCAATTGAACCCCGATATACAATGCTACATACGCCTCTGTCAGCACATACAAGCCTAGATTCACTGATAGTAAACCAAAAATCATCGAAAATTGCACGTATATTTTGTTATTAACCAAGTATTAAAAAAAGAAAAAACAAAAAACAATCCCAGCTGGACAACATAAAATGTGTAAAGTAAAAGTACATAAATTATTTACGTAATGGAAAAAAGAGTTTTTAACTGGTGATGCCTTTTGACCGTACTTCCCGCCATCGATTGTTAATTAATTCCCTTCATGCATCTTCTTCTTGCAGTATGTGTTATTTTATCCGTATGTACCATTCAACACATTTGCCACTCTTTTTCATGGTGATGATCCCCCATCTCTCTCTCTCTCCCCCCCCCCCCCCCCCTGTAACACCCCGCATTTTGGGACTGAGTTTAAGCTCATATCATTAGATTTCTAGTGGAAACATGGAAGGTTTGAACGTTTTGCGAAAATAGTTGATAGGCCTATTTCGGGCAGCGATAACTCCTTGATCGGTTTGGAATTTTGGAAGGTACTATCAATGAAGTTGTAGTATGTAGAAATACCTTTCTAACGATATAAGGATCAAGCCAATCAGAGATCGGAGCAAGGAGATATGATCGTCTCAATATGGCTAATAGTAAGGCACTTGAAATCCTATAGAATCGGCTAAGTTTTTGATACGTCTGACTTCCAGTCGAATTTCATGAAACTCCGTTGGGAATTTGAGAAACCTTCCTTGATGAACGTTGTAGCCCTTTGAAATATCTTTCCAACGGTATCTTACGGGGGTCAAACGGACATCTGTGCAAAGAGTTATGCCCATTTTACTGAAGCCTGTTCGTTGGAAATTCTGCCAGCGTAACGGCGACGTTACGGGCCGTATTTCGTGTTACGGTCGGTAACAGTGGACCGTAACGTCCCGAAAATTTCCAGAAACTCACTGGAAATTTTCACCAAGATACGGTACCAAGTTACGGTCCGTATCTCGTGTTACGGGACCGTAACAGTGACCGTATCTTGGTCCGTATATACGTTTCGGGTCACCTGACTTCGGGAGGCCATAACCCTATCATAACTTGGGAATTTGGGAAAACTCAAAGAACGAAAGTTGTAGATAATTGAAAAAACTTTCCAACCATAGGTTGTGGGTTCACAGGAGACGTTGGGATAAGGAGATATGGACGTTTTAAGACAGATAGGTCCCAACCCGTTTTCAAGTTGGGTCAACCCATTTTCCCCTTGGTATATAAAGAAAATATTACCCTAACAACCCATTTTTCCTCCAAAACTCAGATTTTAGAGAGAGGAAGTGAGAGGGAAGGGAAATTAGAGAGAGAAAGTAGAAAATCAACCAAGTTTAAGGCCCCGAATCCCAAAGCTCGTGAAGGAAAAAGTGTAGTACAAGTCGTTGTCGTCATTTTAAGCCCAAGATCGGACTTGGGGGTGTTGATTTCGTGGTGACTACCCAAAAGGTAATATTTCTACTCCCCAATCATTTATAGTTATGAATTGATGAATTCTTGGGAGTATAATAATTGGGTTTGTGAAGAGAATTATATGGACTATGCTAGAATTGTTGAATTGTTGGCTTGGGATTGTTGTATTCATATGGGTGATGAAGAATGATGTTAGTTACACCTAATTGAGATTGTATAAATTGTTAGAAGTAAAAGAATGGAGATTTGGTGAAGAAAACACCATTAATGGGGGTTATAGAGCTTCATGCCCACTAAGTGTTTGATAAAATGCTTAGATGAATAAAACATGGATATTGTTGCTAATATAGAATCCCTATGACTTGTATTGCTATAGATTGAAGTTGAAGGGGTTGAAGGACATTGTGATACGCTCAAAAGCAGAAAGTTAAGGTATGTAGAACTTGCATCCACATGTGGGAACTTCTATGTTCTTCCCCATGATCCGTTTAGTAAATTCCATGAAGTTCAACTCCTAGGGCATTAAACCCAATGTATTGGTAGCCCGTAATTATGTATGTATGTATGTACATGAATTCCGTATATATGTTCGTTATTGTGTTCCTAAACCTCCATTTCGGACATTAGGAATCCTAGCTTAATCCATGAATCATGAATTCTTCCTCATGTGTTCTCATGATGTTTATATGAAATTGTAAAATGTTATTTTACAAATTACAAGCATGTTTTCAAGTCAACTACAAACGTATGATTATGCATTATGGTATTTCTCATGATCAAGTTTACAAGTTATTTCATGAAAATATGTTTACAAGTCCTTTCGTGAAATCATGATTTCAAGACAAGTACAAGTTAATTCACGAAAGTCATGGGCTTCTTAGCCAACTATATTATTTTCATGTTCGGGAGTTGTAATAATACCGAGAAGGCTCAGATAGCCTGAAACTACGTATGCCAACGTAGGATAAGAATCGCTCCGCCCAGTAGGACGATTCCTTTATATGTTCCCCATTGAGGGATTTGGATCCATTCATGTTATGTTCATGTCTCGTGCCCCGGCAAGGTACGAGATGGCTTAGCTGATCGGGCAGAGATCAGACTCCACGCTCCTCCCCGTGGTGGTTTATGTCGGTATTACAGATTATTACAAATTATTACAGATTACTACAGACTATCTCATGCTTCCAGTACTCAGTTTCAGTTTTAAATTTTCATGATTTTGTACTCATGCTCATGCTCATGTTCATGTCCAAGTTTTCAGTTCTTACTATGTTATTCCATGTTCCATGTTGTTTCTTCCGGTTGCTTTACATACCAGTACATTCAATGTGCTGACGTCCCCTTTTTATTGTCCGGGGGCCTGCATTTCACGATGCAGGTACTGATATACAGGACGACACATCTGCTCAGTAGGACAACATTCGTATCAGCTTATTTGTGAGCCCCATCTCATTCGGGGTTTAGTCAACTTTTATCTTATGATTAGTTATGCATCTAAAGGTATGCTGGGGGCCTTGTCCCAGTAAGTATGTTTTTCAGTCATCTCATGATAGAGGTTTCATAGACTAGAATAGACAGTTATGTCATGTCAGATAATCGAAGTCGCATAGCCATTTCGGCTCACTCATGTTTAAACAAGTACTTTATTAAGTATTATGACTTATTATGTTTTATAAAGGCTCATCATGCATTCATGTTATATTCCGCTTATGTTATGCATCATGATGATTCAGCAAGTCATGTGGTTCGCTCGGTCACATGTAGTCAGGCACCGAGTGCCGTGTTACGTCCAGGCCATGGTTCGGGGCGTGACAAAGCTTGGTATCAAAGCCTAGGTTCAAGTGTCTTAGGGAGTCTATGAAACCGTGTCCAGTGGGGTCACTTTTATATGTGTGTGCGCGCCATACATATAAACAGTTGACCAACAAGACATTCAGGATTGTCTCATTTCTTTCTACTCTAGATCGTGCCATGAAGCTTAGAGCAATAAGAAACTTCTCTTCCTCTCGAATTACGTAAGTTTCGAATGTGCAGGAGATGAATAGAAAATTCAAGGTCCAAGTAAGGATGTTTACCCATAGGGGGTACAATTGTGCAGTACTTACTGGTAACGAATGAGACTTCAAGTGCTATTGAAAGTGGAATGAATGGTATGTGGAATGATAATGATGTTCTTGAGAAAGGTAAATCATGGAGGATCTCAAAGGAGTGGTGGTAGACAGTTTTCTACCGGAGGTCATCAGGACCCACTCTATCTGCAGTTAAAGATTGAAAGGGAAAATAAACAGGAAAGTGTAACAGGTACAGTTTGAGTTGGACATATGAGGTAAGTTCATCATTTCTATACTGTTGTCAAAATTGGGAGCCGTGTGTGGCTACGATATGATATGATATATGTATATATGTTGGCCTTGTGAGGCATTGTTGGTATTTCCTACGTGCAGGTTTTGGGATAGTAAGAAATACATAGGAAACTCTGCCAAATTTTTTCCTAGAAATAGAAGGAGAATAAGATATAAATTCGTAATATGTCTGGAAAAGCCATGTAAATAGTAATGATAAAATTTGACTAAGTTACGAGTGCGGCTAACCTTGAGAAATATAATTTGATTCCCTATTCAGATGAACACCTTGAGTGGGTGACAGTTCGGATACATCCGAATGTGTGTTAGAAACCAAGGGCTTAAGTTAAGTTCAGAGTAGAGTGATTAGTGGAAGAAGAAATCAGCTAAGCCGTAAAAGAGCAAACTACAGAAGAATAGCCTTTAAGAGTTGTCAAAAAGGGGTTGTCCTAATATTTACAGTGTGAGCAGAGTTAAGTCATTAAGATGGAGTATGCCAGTTATGAATACAGTAGCAACCCGTTCATGTAAGTAAATTTAGTTTTTCCCCATGAGAAATTGCTCAGATGTGAGTCAAAAAAAAAAAAATCGTCAGTGTTGTAGAATACAAAGAAATTACAGAAGATAAGAAATGTTAATTGCAATCCCATCAGAAGAGAAGAATTTATAAGTATAAGATGTTAGCCTTGGTCTAAGGGGGAGATGCATAAATCGCTAGTAAGTCCAGCGAGATAATTGAAGACCTGAATGGTTAGTATGAGATATGAAGAACCTCAGTTCAGTTAAGTTGGCATAATGAGATAGTCTCCATAAGAAATATGCCTCATCTTAGAGGAAACCCGAAGTGAGTAAAATGATCGTTGAACGAATCGTGTCAAGTTCAATTACTATCGATTAGGCGATCACAGAAAAGCTATGAGATCATGCCCAGTTATGTGTCATAAAGGTAGTGCCATTGCACAAGACTCTAATCTCTAAGGTGCTCGTAAAAGACTTAGCGTACAACTGTACTATGAGTATTTTAGGATGTATCTCAAAAAAAAATAAAAAAATAAAAAATCAAGTATGGGAAGTACAACTCATGATTTAGGCAGACAAGAGAACTAATGTGAAAGAATTTCACTACTTCTCCAAGCTAGGAATTCGACTTTCAGACTCCGAAGTGGGTGGAGTTATTGCCCAGAACATGGCATTCCTACTTGGTCATTTAAGTTAGAGAGAAGCAGTTTGGTGATTTCTACTTACTGCAGATGAAAGAGGGGATTCATGAATAGAAAGCCTTAACTTTTGAACATGAGGGAGATAATGGTACCTTGAGATATCGAGGCAGATTATGCGTTCTAGATGTTGATGGGCTTAGAGAGCGAATCATGTTAGAAGCTCACAACTCTAGGTATTCCATTTACCAGGTTCCACTAAGGTATATCATGATATAAAGGAGAATTACTGGAGGAATGATATGAAGAAGGATGTGGCAGATTTTGTAGCTAAGTGCCCGAATTGTCAGCAGGTGAAAGCCGAACACCAGAGGCCTGGTGGCTTGGCTCAAAATGTTGAGATTCCTGTCTGGAAATGGGAAATGATCAATATAGGCTTTGTATCAGGTCCACCTCATTCAGCTAGAAGGTATGATTTAATTTCGGTGATTGTGGACAGACTTACAAAGTCAGCGCACTTCTTGCTAGTTAAGACCACAGATTGAACAAGAAGGTTATGCCAAGTCATATGTTAATGAAATTTCCGGATTGTATGGGACCCTAGTGTCCATTATTTCAGATTTTGGTGCTCAGTCACAGCGAACTTCTGAAAATCCTTTCAGAAAGGATTTGGGTACGGAGGTGAACCTTAGCACAGCTTTTCATCCTCAGACAAATGGTCAGACAGATACGCTATTCAGATCTCATGTTATGATATTCATGCTAGTTCAATACTCAGATATTTATGTCAGCTTAGTACTCAGGTATCAGTCCAGTACTCACGTATTTATGCCAGCTCAGTATTCAGCTAATCCAGTATTCAGTTAGCTCAGTATTCAGTCAGCCAGTCTTCAGTCAGTTCACTAGACATTCAATTTAGTATATCACCAGTTTAGTAGTCACGTATTCATTCAGTTCAGTAACCATGTGTCCTTCATTTCAATGGTAATTGAGGCGACCACCTGCCTCTTATTGAGTTTACTTACAAAAATAACTACCATGCTAGTATTGGGATAACACTGTTGGAAACCCTTTTAGGCAAAGGTGTAGATTACCAATTGGGTGATTCGAAGTTAGTGAAGCAGAGTTGTTAAGATCAGATTTGGTTTACCAGGTTATAGAGAAAGTCAAGTTGATACAAAAACGTTTGAAAATGACGCAGAATTTCCAGAAATTTTACACAAATGTGAGACAGAAGAGATTTATGATGAAGCACCAAGAATTGGAGGTATGTAAGCTTTCTTTTCATGCTTTTGGTCGTGTGTGGCCAATTTATAATGCTATTGTGATGTAGCCCTGTGAGGCGATGATATTACGGGCTGTTGTGACAGGTTGGTAGTGCCATATTACAGGGGAAACTCTGGCGAAATTTTTGTAGAATCCTGAATGTTATCATTTGAGGACGTATGTTCCAACAGAGGGGGAGAATGTTACATCTAGGAAATTTCTCCGTTAGCATACCGCGAATAGACCCACAAAGGGTATGACGTATACGACATGTTGATGAGTAAGGAGTAATATTTAATGATTCTAAATGAGATTTCAAAGACGTATGAGGTAGGAGACGAAAGTTGTTAAGGAAAGCAAGGTATATGTTGTGTGTCGGGCAAGAATTACGAGTATCGACATAATGATGGCTTAATAACATTTTGGAGAGGAGTTATAATGTCCCTTATGTATTCCTGCCTCACGTTTAACGTTCGAGTTCATGTATTCGCTATTCATGTCTCATGTTTGGGCACTGATGTTTTCAAGAAACTATGTCATGTCAGTTTTCATGCCCCATGTCATGCTATGTCTCATGTTCCACGCTCATGTCATCTATCCAGTGCCCGTGTTCATGTCTCTGTATTCACGTTTCCATGTAACCATGTCATGTTAATTCAGTCTCCATGTTTCATGTCATGTTTCCTTCACGTTCATGTAATCAAGCCATGTCTAGCCATATTCTTAACCATGACCCATCATTCGAGGACGAATGATCCCAAGGGGGAGATATTGTAACACCCCGCATTTTGGGACTGAGTTTAAGCTCATATCATTAGATTTCTAGTGGAAACATGGAAGGTTTGAACGTTTTGCGAAAATGGTTGATAGGCCTATTTCGGGCAGCGATAACTCCTTGATCGGTTTGGAATTTTGGAAGGTACTATCAATGAAGTTGTAGTATGTAGAAATACCTTTCTAACGATATAAGGATCAAGCCAATCAGAGATCGGAGCAAGGAGATATGATCGTCTCAATATGGCTAATAGTAAGGCACTTGAAATCCTATAGAATCGGCTAAGTTTTTGATACGTCTGACTTCCAGTCGAATTTCATGAAACTCCGTTGGGAATTTGAGAAACCTTCCTTGATGAACGTTGTAGCCCTTTGAAATATCTTTCCAACGGTATCTTACGGGGGTCAAACGGACATCTGTGCAAAGAGTTATGCCCATTTTACTGAAGCCTGTTCGTTGGAAATTCTGCCAGCGTAACGGCGACGTTACGGGCCGTATTTCGTGTTACGGTCGGTAACAGTGGACCGTAACGTCCCGAAAATTTCCAGAAACTCACTGGAAATTTTCACCAAGATACGGTACCAAGTTACGGTCCGTATCTCGTGTTACGGGACCGTAACAGTGACCGTATCTTGGTCCGTATATACGTTTCGGGTCACCTGACTTCGGGAGGCCATAACCCTATCATAACTTGGGAATGTGGGAAAACTCAAAGAACGAAAGTTGTAGATAATTGAAAAACCTTTCCAACCATAGGTTGTGGGTTCACAGGAGACGTCGGGATAAGGAGATATGGACGTTTTAAGACAGATAGGTCCCAACCCGTTTTCAAGTTGGGTCAACCCATTTTCCCCTTGGTATATAAAGAAAATATTACCCTAACAACCCATTTTTCCTCCAAAACTCAGATTTTAGAGAGAGGAAGTGAGAGGGAAGGGAAATTAGAGAGAGAAAGTAGAAAATCAACCAAGTTTAAGGCCCCGAATCCCAAAGTTCGTGAAGGAAAAAGTGTAGTACAAGTCGTTGTCGTCATTTTAAGCCCAAGATCGGACTTGGGGGTGTTGATTTCGTGGTGACTACCCAAAAGGTAATATTTCTACTCCCCAATCATTTATAGTTATGAATTGATGAATTCTTGGGAGTATAATAATTGGGTTTGTGAAGAGAATTATATGGACTATGCTAGAATTGTTGAATTGTTGGCTTGGGATTGTTGTATTCATATGGGTGATGAAGAATGATGTTAGTTACACCTAATTGAGATTGTATAAATTGTTAGAAGTAAAAGAATGGAGATTTGGTGAAGAAAACACCATTAATGGGGGTTATAGAGCTTCATGCCCACTAAGTGTTTGATAAAATGCTTAGATGAATAAAACATGGATATTGTTGCTAATATAGAATCCCTATGACTTGTATTGCTATAGATTGAAGTTGAAGGGGTTGAAGGACATTGTGATACGCTCAAAAGCAGAAAGTTAAGGTATGTAGAACTTGCATCCACATGTGGGAACTTCTATGTTCTTCCCCATGATCCGTTTAGTAAATTCCATGAAGTTCAACTCCTAGGGCATTAAACCCAATGTATTGGTAGCCCGTAATTATGTATGTATGTATGTACATGAATTCCGTATAGATGTTCGTTATTGTGTTCCTAAACCTCCATTTCGGACATTAGGAATCCTAGCTTAATCCATGAATCATGAATTCTTCCTCATGTGTTCTCATGATGTTTATATGAAATTGTAAAATGTTATTTTACAAATTACAAGCATGTTTTCAAGTCAACTACAAACGTATGATTATGCATTATGGTATTTCTCATGATCAAGTTTACAAGTTATTTCATGAAAATATGTTTACAAGTCCTTTCGTGAAATCATGATTTCAAGACAAGTACAAGTTAATTCACGAAAGTCATGGGCTTCTTAGCCAACTATATTATTTTCATGTTCGGGAGTTGTAATAATACCGAGAAGGCTCAGATAGCCTGAAACTACGTATGCCAACGTAGGATAAGAATCGCTCCGCCCAGTAGGACGATTCCTTTATATGTTCCCCATTGAGGGATTTGGATCCATTCATGTTATGTTCATGTCTCGTGCCCCGGCAAGGTACGAGATGGCTTAGCTGATCGGGCAGAGATCAGACTCCACGCTCCTCCCCGTGGTGGTTTATGTCGGTATTACAGATTATTACAGATTACTACAGACTATCTCATGCTTCCAGTACTCAGTTTCAGTTTTAAATTTTCATGATTTTGTATTCATGCTCATGCTCATGTTCATGTCCAAGTTTTCAGTTCTTACTATGTTATTCCATGTTCCATGTTGTTTCTTCCGGTTGCTTTACATACCAGTACATTCAATGTGCTGACGTCCCCTTTTTATTGCCCGGGGGCCTGCATTTCACGATGCAGGTACTGATATACAGGACGACACATCTGCTCAGTAGGACAGCATTCGTATCAGCTTATTTGTGAGCCCCATCTCATTCGGGGTTTAGTCAACTTTTATCTTATGATTAGTTATGCATCTAAAGGTATGCTGGGGGCCTTGTCCCAGTAAGTATGTTTTTCAGTCAGACTCATGATAGAGGTTTCATAGACTAGAACAGACAGTTATGTCATGTCAGATAATCGAAGTCGCATAGCCATTTCGGCTCACTCATGTTTAAACAAGTACTTTATTAAGTATTATGACTTATTATGTTTTATAAAGGCTCATCATGCATTCATGTTATATTCCGCTTATGTTATGCATCATGATGATTCAGCAAGTCATGTGGTTCGCTCGGTCACATGTAGTCAGGCACCGAGTGCCGTGTTACGTCCAGGCCATGGTTCGGGGCGTGACACCCCCCCCACACTTTATATTTAAATTTTTCACTACACTGAACAGTTACTCGATTTTTCTCCTCAAACCACAAGCATTAGACAGTCTTTATAACTTCGTAATACATATTCTTTTGTGCACGAATTTCACTTATCAAGATTACAAAAGAGATCGGGAAGTCCAGCAAAGTGTATCTAATAGACGTAAGTACTAAATATCTGGGAAAAAGAAGAAGAGAAGACAGTTTAAAGAAAACAGAGAAATATGTAAAGCTTCCGCGAACCAAGTCTGTGATGTAGCTTAGAACAGTGGCCACGGTCTTGACGGTTCACCTTAAGAATCAGAACACCACCAGGATTAAGAAGCAGGAGTCTCTTTCTGGGGGCAAATTTCTGTTTCTCCGAGGGAATGTGGCTCTATTCAGTATCCTTTTCATCTTCATGATCACTTATATCATTAGTACAAATTATGTTCTTCAACTTCAGGTTAGAAAGTGTGCTAGTCAATATTCTTGTTTTTTGAAGAGTTAGGTACATATATTACTTAGACTGTTAGACACAAATCTATAACCAAATCTGTAACCAAAATAACAATAATTAAGCAAAGTTTCGTACCCGTAGGCTAAAAATCACAACGTCCAGCTGGAACCAGAAGGTGCTATGAGGAAAGCAAAGTTCCATACTTGTAGGCTGTAACTGCCAGCATTCTCTTGATGCTGTTTCTTTACTCAAAAAAGTTACTTTACTTATCTTTTTTTCCAAAAAATAGAAAGAATACTAAAGTTCCATAGCTATCAATTGAAATGGTAAAACAACATCCAATAAGACAGAACTACATTCTGGTCCGTTAACAATTAACAATATGCATCTGTTAGCTACATGCAAATCAGTGCATTACTCTTCTTTTTCATATTGTTTCTTTTTTATTAAAACAAATATAATTTGAACCAATTTGGAAACCAATCTCTAGTATACGGTATATTTATGCGAACTAAGAAAGAAAACATTGTATTAGTACTGAAGGCCGAAAAAATGTTGGTAGAAGCAGGAGAATCAACATAAGGATTCGTTCGACTTACGGTCATCGAATGACATAAATCTCAGCGCTTAGAAATTAAACCAATTTACCGATCTCTAATACACAGTGTAAGAAAGAAAATGCTGACTTCATATCCAGAGGAAACGAATTGTTTGCCGGAGCAGGAGAATAACCAATATAAGAACTCGAGCCATAGTATCGAAAGACATAGATATCGACGTTGGCTATTCAATTACCAATTCCTGACACTACCGATTTCTTACATGTTTCCAAATCATTCGCCGAATTTTTTGATACATTGGAGAACCTTTGTCCATCGACAGGTAGAAAAAAACAATGAGTTTCTTAGTTTTAACAGTGGAGAACCTTTGCTACACTAACTTCCATCAATCACATACATACACCTAATTTTAAATGAGAAAGTTTTGTGCACTCATGGTGGTGATGTATAATTTTTTTACACTATAAGGTTAAGTTACCTGCAGGGGTATGTAACTTTTTACAACAAATAGTTTATAAAAGAGTAAATAACCTGCAATAATATGTTAAAGTTACACAGATAGTATACAAGTTCATTGTACTACCATTGTATATAACTTAATTTACTATATTAGGTCCATATCCTTCCTTTGTTATGCTGACTTCAAAAGTATCATTAGGATGCAAAGGGACCTAAGTACAAAACCTTAGCAATGGTGATATTAGAAAGTGTCTAACAGAGAAAAAGAAAAGGAAAACACCTACACCATTAGATTAGGCGTTGAACCAGGTTGAGTGTAATTGTGGAATATATTAGTTGTTAAACTAAAAAGGTGTAGATTTTACATGCTGCAAATATAACCCAAGAACACATATAGGTAAAGATTTACTTTCAAAGAATTACTGACCTGTTTGTTGAATAAATAATACCCTTTCCTGAAGCTGTCCCTATAGGGCATCTTTCATCTGTTGAGTAATTAATACCTTTCTCTGAAGGCATGGGCAAGATCTCTATAGGGCATCTTTTCGAACAGTTCATGGGCGTCATAATAAGTATCTCGTATTCTTCCTATTTTTCCACAATTAAGTTGGGCACAATTTGTGATGTAGTAGTTCCTCTGCACTGATGTGATGCAACGGACTGGAATAAATAGACCAAAGCACAAGTAACTGGAGTACGATAAAAGAAAATGTAAAATGGTAAGGATAAAATAATACAGAGATTAGCAGAGGAATTCAAAAGAAAAGTGAAGTGAGAAACCAAATCCAGACGGTCTGCAATTTTTTTTCATCTCCAGCAACAGATTGGTAAAACTTTTTCTTTATAGTGAAAAAGAAATTCATGAACAAATCCAAACGTTTCGACATTTTTGTTTACGTCTCCGGCAACAGATTGTCTGTGCTTTTGGTTGAACAAAATGGAGGACCTGAAAAGTTTGTCTCTCAGGATCACACGGCTTATTTTCAATAAACTCCGATTGAAATTGAAACAAATTTTAAATCCTCCAAGTGTAAGAACACAATTTATGCATATTTTTCGTCTTTCAAGAGTAATATTTGAATCTTGCAAAGTGGACAAAATATTTAGCAAAGATATGCAAATTTGATTGCTACAAGTAACCTACAGTCAAATCCAAAAATCAACAACGGAGAATGAATGTTAAGATAGAAAACAAATTTTAAAAACAGCAACTCGAGGGAAAGCCTACAAATCTGGGAAAAGAGGATTCTAGAGAATAGATGCCATAGAAATATCAAAGGAAACCTAAAAATCTGAAGAAGTTAAAAGAGGAGAATACCTTGGCAACAGAGAGATAAAGCAGAAAGAAGAGAATGCAAGGAAGAAGCGGTCTGAGCGTAAGGGTTGTAACGGAAGAGGAAGAGGAAGTGAAGCGATGAGTGGGAAAATAATGAGGAAAAGATGCGAGGGAAGTGACTATCTATATCTATATCTATGTATAATTAAAAGAGATACATAGGCCCGATGATACGACACTCTCTCAAATAAAAAAACACATTT
Source organism: Lycium barbarum (assembly GCF_019175385.1). Classification (NCBI taxonomy): domain Eukaryota; kingdom Viridiplantae; phylum Streptophyta; class Magnoliopsida; order Solanales; family Solanaceae; genus Lycium; species Lycium barbarum. The sequence continues at coordinate 10,871,070 of NC_083341.1, forward strand.
ATCTTTTTTCTCAGTTTTTAGCTTTTTTTTTTAAATTTTTTCCCAATTAATTGTTAATGCTGTTCGGCTAAAAATCTAAAAGACACTTCAGCAAAAGCCTTAATTGCAGCTATTCCAAAAGGCACTTTATCACCCCCTCTTAATAACTTATTAGTTTTTGGCCTTTTCCCCCAATTTATTGTCCTTTTAATGACACCTGTTCCAAAGGACACCTTTTACTCACCTTAATCACTTGTAACGGCAAATACCTATATTCCCCTTTGCAGTTCTATAATTTATCTGCATTCCCTTCTTAAGTATATATCCATTCATGATGGAGGATTCCAACCAGGGTCACGCAAGGAGAATTTACATTGCAATTAAGATTAAGTTACCAAAGGAATTGTGATTTACGAGTGCAAGCAAATGGTGCAAGTGATTCCAATAAATATCACTTCCTTGTAGGAGATCTCTTTCTTGTAGAGAAGATGGATGAACTTGAAATAGACTCCATGGATGATTTTCAAACTTCTAAAAGGTCTGCATTTCTTCATTAGACTTGTGTATTAGTCATTCTTTGTGTATCAGATTTCTTTATCATTATTCTTAATTTTTTTCCTCAATTTTTTGGCCTATTCCTTTTTTTTTAAAAAAAAAAAACTACCCTTTATTTAAAAAATGGAAAAAAACCAGAGTTGCGTCTTCAACTACAGAAAAATGAAAAGTCATGTGTTCATTGTTGTTATTGCCCTTAGTCTCTTCCCCTTCTTTCTACCAGCCAAGATCCAATTTTTCGCCTATTTGATATTCTTGATTTAATATTACTGACATCTTTATGTTTGCAGATTGTGCATTCTTTGATTGGTGGTTTAGCTATGATTACCACCGTCTATAATCTATTGACGTAATATCACTATATATGTATATATACTTTCTCCGTCCCAATTTACATGAAACTCTTTTATTTTTAGTTAGTCCAAAAAAGAATGACACATTTCTATATTGAGTAATAATGTAACTTTAAATATCTCATTTTACCCTTAATGAAATGATTTGTAGCCACACATTTCTCAATGCCTTATTTTAGATCACAAGTTTCAAAAGTCTTCCTTTCTTACTTAAACTCTGTGTCAATTCAAACACCTTCATATAAAATGGGACGAAGAACTGGTATGGGTTGTGGCTTAACAAAAATAAAAGTCTGCAAATGCTGAAATTTTGCAGAGAAATGGGTTGTGGCTTAACATATGGCAAGAAATGAATTATAGAGTCTTTCAGGACAAACAGAGAAGGGCCGCCACGGTCACAAATTGACAAGGTTGGTAATACAGGAGATATTTTGTAGAGCAAATATGTAGACTAAGTTATCAAAAAAGCATTACAAAATATGAACTTCTACTCTTGAGTAATGTAGTAGTTAGTTTGCAAATGGAGTCGTGCAACCCGGCTCCTGTATTACCAACCTTGTGAGCCGTATAGGGCCATGTTGGCCAAAAGGTTTTGGAAGTTCTTTTCTTTCTGCCGTAAATTTTGACACTTGGTACCAAAAAAAAAAAAAAAATAATGTTCACACTTTAGCGAAAGAACCGTCTCAAAGATGTTTGTTATCTTATCGCCTTTCATATTCTACTCCCTCCGTTTCAATTTATGTGAATTCATTTGACTGAACACGATATTTAAAAAAGAGGGAAGACTTTTAAAACTTATGGTTCAAAATAAGTCTTGAATATTTGTGTGACTGTAAATTATTTCATAAAGTGAATTTATTTTCAAATTAAAAAAGAGGTCATTCATTTTGGCACGGACTAAAAAAGAAATAAGTTCATATAAATCGAAAAAGAGGGAGTATTATTTATGGACTGTTGCAACTTTTCAAATTCATATTTATGGAGGAAAAAAACATCCCTCCTGTCTTGATACCCAGTCGTGCTTTGATTTTTTTTATGCCCGCAGGCCTGTATACTAGTTCTTTTCTAAAACAAAAATAAATAGGGAAAATAGAAGTTAAACCCAAAATTATGAGAAAAAAGAAAAATGTGTTTTCTGATTGATGAGAGGTGCCACGTGGCGGGCCTATGTACCCGCGCTTTGCGCGGTCCTTAAGAAAAAATAAAAAAAGTTCAACTAAAAAATTTCCAAGCTTTTGATAGATGAATCCCCTATAATTCAATAGATATTTGATGGTTAGTAACATCCTATGCTAATCATCTTAGCAAGAATCATGCATAGTTATTGAATCATTATCCAATAAAGAGTAAAAGAGAAAAAGTAAAATCAGTCGGTGCAATAAGACCGCGAATAGAAGCAAACTTATTCCAAGATAAATTCGATTAATCGTATTTTGCCAATTTCAAGATAACCTTTTGGGATTAATGCAACACCCCATTTCTTTGCACTTTTTAAAGTTTTCCTAGCTGAATAAGTAGATTAATGGATATAAAGGGTTGGGAGAGGATGTAAGTAAATAGTTGAGAACTAAAGCACATACTATATTTGATAACATAGCAATGGCTACATATTTCAAATGCAAGCTTAGTATTCGAAATCAATTTCATTCTCTTCCTAGTTTGATACAAGTGGTTCAATTCTCCAAAAGTTAATAAAGAACGTAAATAATTCAAGTCAAAATAAGTTGATATTTAAGAATAATTGATGGACTTGGATTTAACTTCGGAAGCTATAAGTAGAAAATATATAGATTAAACGCCAAAATAACAGTGCAAAAGGGAAACAAATTTTCATGCTTGTCATTGGACGAAGTTCTATTTTCCTGGGAAATTAATTGATATTTCCACCATTTTTAAGTCATTAAAACTGTCGAGTACTATTTTTTTTTTCTCCAAAAATCATCCTCACTTGTCTAGTACTATTCAAATGGAAGAAGAAACCGATTTCCTTCCAAGGGAACAATTCACATAAGGAAAATGATCAACAAAATTATAACTTTTCATTGTAAAATCAAATTGCCGAGGAAATATATATATATATATATATATATATATATATATATATATATATATATATATATATATATATATATATATATATTAAAGAGAGTACATTTACATGAAACTACAAATCATTATCAACAACCTGACAATTATAGCCAATCGTGGTAGCCACAAGCCCACAACCAATAGCATTATCATCATCTACATTCTATGTCGTTAAAAAGGCTCAAAAAGGTTGTTTTACAATAGACGAAGCTAAAAATTTAAATTCAACGACTGCTACTATGCAATTTCTATTAATCCGAAAAGTTCAGGTCTTTCAATGTAATCCTGAAGAACTCTAAAAGCATCATTCATCCATCCCTCTGTCTTTAGGAATTCGTATTCTTCACTTTGAAATTCATTGTCAGATCCCCGAAAGTAATCCACACATGGGAAAAAAATTAAGTTATTCATCCAGGCATAGACAAGGTGATGTGGTACCTCTCTATGGCCTAGAATACCATTTATCTTTTTTCTCCCTTTTTTGACATTTTTCCCTCCATTTATCTATTGTCTTCTTTATTAAATAACTTAACTTAATATGCATTTATGTATTATCCAACCTTTTTCCCTCCCCACGTTACTATATCATCTATTCATCTCATTTTTGTGACCTTTTTTTCCTTTATTTTATTTGTTCTAAAGAGTCCATATTGAAAGAATTATGCTGCCGTCATTTTTTCATTTTGTGTACGTTACTTGCCATTAAATTCTAATCATTTACTTGCCTATTTAATTTTCATTACTGACTCCTTGAAATGTAACTTATCATTGCCTTCCTATACGTTCTTGAAATTATGTAGACATGTTCAGTCCATTTGTTGTTATATATAGTTCATTGTTAAATTTTTTCATATGTTTCTTTCTCTTGTATATTGTAAATTTAGTTTTAATATGTGAGTATTTCCTAACATTATGTGTTTTATTAGTTGTATACTTTTTGGAGAAGAAATATTAGTGCTAGAACGATTTTGGGTAAAATTGAAGTGTCTCTAACAAAGTTTATCACTCATGTTGCGCGTATCTCCATCAAGATAAAATATGGGTTACTAAAATTACCACATGCAAACGTATTTCCTCTACTTTATAGTTTAGGTATTTAAACAACGTACTTGATATGTATTGTGTGAAAAATTAAAGTTAATTTTTTGGAAGAATAAATATCATAGATATTTAGAAGAGTTTCTAGAAAGTTATAATGTAATATCTTTGAAATATATTGTATTAGGAAATGTCTAGAAATTCTAGACACTTAGATATTTATAGTTGAGGATAGAATTATCTAGATCCTTTTGTATCTAGAATAATATCAAGATATTCTAGAGTAGTGGTAGGAGATAATGATGACTAAATTTTTCTAATAGAGGTATCTAGAAGTAAATCTAGAACCATCCCTACACAAGTATAAATAGGGGTGACCTTAGTCATTTGTAATCAACCCTAATTGTAAGCTAATACTACTAATACAAGCCAATTCAAGTAAACTTTTTCTTTCCATAGCTTCCTCTTCTTTAGTTGAATCTTCCGATCTTAGTTAACAATCTTGGTCTAGCAGAAGGTCTCCCCAATTTACTTTTCTTCTGCTATATTTCTCTACATATTGTCCCCTTGATATTTTGTTTTCTATTTATTCTTTGTTCATTATTTTTTGTAAGTATTACAAATAGTGATATTGAAAAGAAAATTCTCTCATCAGCTAGACATTAGTTGACTATTTCTTTCATTGCCATTATTTAAATAGCAGAAGCTGCGGTTGGGTCTTAGTCTTTGAAAAATAAGGTAAATGAAATTATTTTTTCTTTTATACCGAAAGAATTAATTGAGAAAAATATTCAAGCTTAATTTGGTTATATTTAAAGTTTCAAGATTTAGTTCCAATAAAAAAAAAAGTGAATTTTGTTCAAATAATTTTTTTAATTCGATAAACTTATTGTAAGTAAACGAATATACACGTTGACTAGATTAGAATGTATTTCATGAGCTTTATCGAAAGTATCTTTCTTGCCAATGAGAGAAGGGTGAGTAAGAAGGTGCGGTCTCACAATGAAAATTTCCACTGGTTAAGTTCTTTTATCTTCTTTACTTTAATTCTATGAGTATTATTTTTTATAAAATCTTTTAAGTCACTCTGTCGTGAAATTTTTGGTTCACTAAAGCTTTTAAAAAATAATCAGTATTTCTTCTAAAATAAGAATGAAATATTTTAGAAAGTAAATTATGCTTTAACTAATATGACATACATTTTGTTACTGCATAGTTGATTAGTTATTCATTTATTTTATTAGTTAAAAATAGGCTAATATAAGCCAAACGAGACAAATTGATCATTCAATATACACAAACGGACACTATTGATGACACTGGAGATATTTTGAGATTTTAATTTTAGCCTTTTTGTTATTGTGCTTCCGTGCATATGTCTTTTTATCTCACTAAAAGATGTTGGTGATGTTAATTTAACTTTTGAAAAATACATATAGGCTGAATGTATAAACATATACGTTTGGTTTATCTAATGAAAACAAAAAAATTAAAGAAGACTTTAGATTTCACAAAATGTACTTTGTAATTACTTTAGAATTTTGGGTGCCAGAAAAAGAGTTTTTGATGAGGTCATTCATGACCACGCGATGCGCGGATAAATTTACTAGTATGATGATGATATTGAGATATATGAATTGTATATGTAACTATATATTTTGGTATTTTTTTTCTAAATACTGAGTACCATACCAAATACCAAAATTTTCTAAAATGCATACCAAATACCATAACACTTAAACCGCGGTATAATTTTTTTTGATTTTGATATGGTAATCGGTATCCACCCCACCATACTCACCCCTACATAAGGACATCACAAATCAAATCAAAGTTTGTTTTTGTAGGTTTTCTCTAACTGAATTTATAGTTAGAATTCATACCCAATCAAATCTCTAAGGGATTACTCTAATAGACACACCAAACAAAAGAAGACTTTTTGCTTTTACCTTTATCTTCATCCAATTTCTGTGTTCTTATTATATTTTATTTCTAGTCTTTAACAATCAAAACTGTCACTTTCTGTAGATTTTAATCATCCTCCATTCAGTGACTTTTGGTGTAGGATTTTAATTTCACCAAAAGATTTTCACCTCCTCTACTATATACGAGTCCATCTCCAACAAAAGAAAAATAAGTACTAAAATTAGCTCGGGTGATCGCTTGTTAATAATTTGTCACCATTTGAAACGCAACTGAGCTATAGGCACTTTTTACGCGGAAATAACATTTGGACAAAAATAACCCTTGCTAAACGGAGATCAACTCGTGCACTCGAAGCTTTGACAAGTGGAACTCCAACATAATGTACTTTAGAACAGAGACACTGTGCATTATATGTTGATCTCTTGCTCAAAAACAGAATGAATCAAATAATGCAATCTTGATTTCATCAGTCTAACCTTCAATTTTTTTTTGTCGTTTCTTAAAAACTAATTTTACTTTACCACTTCCTTGATTTGGAGATGTCAATACATACAATTTCCTTTTTGGTTAAAGCTTATTGTTTCCTTGAGTCAGTGAGAGAGACGAAGATAGGTGGTATATAATCATAGCAACAAACTACAGTTTGTTGGATAACAGCACATCGTTAATGTTAAGCAAAAACCATAAAAATGATGTTTCCTTGAATATTCAAACTATAACAAACTCATAGAAAAAGACTTATAATGTAAGTATTATTCATGAAAATTGTTGCTACTTAGGTTAAGCTGGTGAACCAATTAGTTCTACTGTGCTGAACAAAGTTTTGAGAACATAATCTGTCAACATCTTTCAACCTCTCCCTCTACTTCTTCCCCCATAAAAGCAAAGCCTCAACTCTATAATCTTTCATAAGCAAACACTGATTTGCATATCTACTAAGAAAACGAAAGCAATGGAGGCCTTCAAAAGCATTGCGAACCCTTCGAGTTCTTTCTTTGTTATATGCATTTTGCTTCTCTTGGTGAATGCAGCATCTGCAAAAACTCATTACCATGACTTTGTTGTAAGCTATTCAAGATTTCACTTTGTTATTTGCTAACATTTTGTAAATTTTAGGAACTCCAAAGATACTGACCTCTGTTTTTCTGGAACAGGTTCAAGCAACACCAGTGAAGAGGCTGTGCAAAACCCAAAACACCGTAACGGTGAATGGACAATTCCCCGGACCAACATTGGAAGTAAATAATGGTGATACTCTGGTGGTTAACGTTGTCAATAGAGCTCGATACAATGTCACCATTCACTGGTAAATTCATGCATGCACAACTCAAATCTTACATGATTATATTTCATGACTTTCTTTTACATTTTTAATACTATTTTGTTGTGTTTCAAAAGGCATGGGGTTAGGCAAATGAGAACAGGATGGGCAGATGGACCAGAATTTGTCACTCAGTGTCCAATTAGACCAGGAAAGAGCTATACTTACCGGTTTACAATTCAAGGACAAGAAGGGACACTTTGGTGGCACGCCCACAGCTCATCGTTAAGGGCTACTGTTTATGGAGCTATAATTATCCACCCAAAAGAAGGAGAAAACTATCCATTTCCTAAGCCCAAAAGAGAAACACCAATTCTGCTAGGTACTACTTCTACCTTCTCTTAATACCACAAACTTTGATCATTTAGAAAATACAGGTTATGCATTTACTCATATTATGTTTCCCCTTAGAACTTCATTGAAATGATAGTTCGGAAATGCTGATCAGGTGAGTGGTGGGATGCAAACCCTATTGACGTTGTAAGACAAGCTACAAGAACTGGGGCAGCTCCTAATATATCTGATGCATACACCATCAATGGTCAACCAGGTGATCTCTACAAGTGTTCCAAACAAGGTTAGCTCCAATCTCACAGAATACTTGACACAGGGTACCAAGAAATTTGACTCACAAATTTAAGAAGACCTATAGATGTTGCATCTCGACTCTTTTGTACAGTCAAGAAAACTTCAGAAAGCAAAAAGATTTTTTTTCAGATGCTCAAGACAATGAAATGATCTAATACTGTTAAAAGATCCAATTATGGAAGCAAGTTTATACATAGTAAAACGACTAATTTCTGCCTAACAAAATTATACTAGCGTTCACTAAACTATGGTATGATATCTTACCTGTTTGGAACATGTTTTCATAGAGATCATATTTATGCAGATACCACCATAGTCCATGTGAACTCCGGCAAAACCAACCTCCTTCGAGTTATCAATGCTGGACTGAACCAACAGCTTTTCTTTACTGTGGCCAACCACAAGCTTACTGTTGTTGGAGCAGATGCTTCTTATGTTAAACCCTTCACAACATCAGTCCTTATGCTCGGACCAGGCCAGACAACTGATGTCCTGATCAAAGCTGACCAACCACCAGCCAGATACTACATGGCAGCGCGTGCATACGCAAGCGCTCAAGGCGCCCCGTTTGATAATACCACAACCACTGCCATCCTCGAGTACGAGACATCCTCTTGTTCTTCTAATTGTGCCAAGACTACTCCAGTTTTCCCATCTTTACCAGCATATAATGACACAGTCACTGCTACAGCCTTCACAACCAAATTCAGAAGCCCAAGAAAGGTTGAGGTGCCCACTGAAATCGATGAAAATCTATTCTTCACAGTCGGGCTGGGACTCAAGAACTGCCCAAGAGGTGCAAGCTCCAGAAATTGTCAAGGTCCAAATGGAACTCGATTCGCTGCCAGTATGAACAATGTTTCTTTTGTGCTACCATCCAACTTTTCGCTGCTACAAGCCCATCACCAGGGCATACCTGGTGTTTTCTCAACTGATTTCCCAGCTGTGCCACCTACAAAATTTGATTATACTGGAAACGTAAGCAGGTCGCTGTGGCAACCTATTCGAGGAACTAAGTTGTACAAGCTGAAATATGGGGCAAAAGTGCAAGTTGTGTTACAAGGGACAAGTATCTTCACAGGTGAAAACCACCCAATTCATCTTCACGGATATGATTTTTACATCATTGCAGAGGGGTTCGGTAACTTTAATCCAAAGAGAGATACAGCTAAATTCAACCTTGTTGATCCACCTCTCAGAAACACGGCCAGTGTACCCGTTAATGGATGGACAGTCATCAGATTTGTCGCTGACAATCCAGGTAAGAGAAATAATAGGGAAACAAGTACTATATCTCCTAATATTCACAACTCTTTTTTATACCATGTCACGTTTCTATGGTGCAAACTTAACAATATTAGCTTAAACAGGAGCGTGGATAATGCACTGTCACTTGGATGTTCACATTACATGGGGTCTGGCAATGGTGTTCATCGTAGAAAATGGAGTTAGTGAACTGGAATCATTGGAGGCTCCTCCAGTAGACTTTCCTGTCTGTTGAGGACTGCAACAAGCAACATAAAACAAAATCCCCCTAGAGAAATCAACTTAATTGTTTTAGTCATTCTAAGTGATACTGTTCCTCCCATTGTTTTTGCTCTACTACATTTTCCCCCCTTTTCCTAGAATTTCAGGTCAAGATGGTGTCAAAAGTTGTCACTGAATTCACCATCTGTCGTAGAATTTAGCCAGCATATTCCCAAATTAAAGCAATTGTATTGTTACGCGCGAAATTACACAGAAGAATTTGTTTGAGTTTGAGCTAAATTTGGTGACCATTCCACAAAAGCAGTACTACAATTATGAACTGCATATACTAGAAAGAGACCTGGCATGATTCATTGCATATCGAAAATCATTAGTAGTAAGAATTGCTCCTTTGTATAAAATGGAAAAAAAGACAGATCTTTCGAGAAATTAAAGATATCCCATTTGAGACTAGTTCTATTTTTTTGCTTCACTACAATTTTCCCCTCTTTTCCTAGAACTGAATTCCTTATTGCTTTCTTGATAGTCATGATGGTGCCAAAGTTGAAACTGAATTCATCATTTGTGTTAGAATTACGCCAGCATATTCACAGACTAAAGCAGTGTATCGTTTCGAGTGCAATTAACATAGAAGAGTTTAGTAATTGATTTTAGTACAAAATTAAAATCTCTTATTTACAATGTACAACGTAAGACAAGAAAAATAATCAACAGTAAGAATTACTCCTCCGCATAAATTGGAAAAAGAAATCTTTCGAGAAATTAAAGATATAACGATGATCATACAAGGAAGCAGCATTAAGAAAAGGTATATGCGGATCATTATACTATACTGAGTACTATACAACCATAAAGTAGGATGGTTAAATGCTTAAAAAAAAAAAATAATGATAAAAAACACCTGAATTATCACTTTTTTCATAAGTTTCCTACCTAAACTATTATCAACTATTTATCAAAACGCACTTGATCTATCAGTTGTTCACTTTTTCTACCTTAACAAGTCCAATTGCTACCTTTACGTTTGATCATTTGATGATTGAGAATTTTCTTTTGTAGTAATGTCCAGTGGTTATCAACCTAAAAGCTTCAACTCCTCCGGCCATCAATATGAAAGGATTGTAAAATAGTAATTCGACCAGCATAATTTGCTGTTTGAGCGAATTATGCTCACTCAGCTTCTAAGGTACAGATAAAGTCTGCGTACACTTTATCCTCTCCAGACCCACATTGTGGGATTTCACCGGATATGTTGTTGTTGTATGCTCACTCGGCTTCAACTTTATTTTTCTTGTCAAATTTAGGCCGTTATAAGACACTCTCTTAAGTTTAACTTTAAACCACTAACCTCGCCTATATGACTCACTATTGAATACACCTCTTGTATTTTATAAAATTAAATATTTATAACCCCCATACTATAGAAATTCTATACTTACACCCTCTATATTTTAAAATCCTGCACTTCACCCACTACTAGTAATAATTTTCCTACACTTTAAACATGAAAGCTATTTGTATTTTTATTAATTATAATATTTTATTATATAAAACTTTCTCATTTTAATTTTAGTTTGTAGTTTTTGTTCTTACACTGCAAATTTATATGGAAACAAATTGTTTCTTACTATTGTAGATGATTACTCAAGATTTACATGGTTATTTCTACTAAAGAACAAGTCAGATGTTTGTGCATGCTTGCAACAATTTTTCTGCTTAATCAAGAATCAGTTCAATAAGACTGTTAAAATTATTAGGACTGATAATGACACAAAATTCATTAAGGCAGTATGTGATAACTTGTTCAAACTGGGAATTATACACCAAAAACCTGTGTTTACACTGCTCAGCAAAATGGTGTAGCTGAGAGGAAACACAGGCATATTATAACACCCCGCATCTTGGAACTGAGTTTAAGCTCATATTATTAGAGTTCTAGTGGAAACATTGAAGGTTTGAACGTTTTGCGAAAATGGTCGATAGGCCTAGTTCGGGCAGCAATAACTCCTTGATCGGTTTGGAATTTTGGAAGGTACTATCAATGAAGTTGTAGTACGTAGAAATACCTTTCTAACGATATAAGGACCAAGCCAATCAGAGTTCGGAGCAAGGAGATATGATCGTCTCAATATGGTTAATAGTAAGGCACTTGAAATCCTATAGAATCGGCTAAGTTTTTGATACGTCTGCCTTCCAGTAAATTTCATGAAAATCCGTTGGGAATTTGAGAAAACTTCCTTGATGAAAGTTGTATCCCTTTGAAATATATTTCCAACGGAATCTTACGGGGGTCAAATAGACATCTGTGCAAAGAGTTATGCCCATTTTACTGAAGCCTGTTCGCTGGAAATTCTGCCAGCGTAACGGTGACGTTACGGACCGTAACACGTGTTACGAGCCGTAACAGTGGACCGTAACGTCCTGAAAATTTCCAGAACCTCACTGGAAATTTTCACCAAGGTACGGTATCAAGTTACGGTCCGTACCTCGTGTTACGGGACCGTAGCAGTGACTGTATCTTGGTCCGTATGTACGTTTCGGGTCACCTGAATTCGAGAGGCCATAACCCTATCATAACTTGGGAATTTGGGAAAACTCAAAGAACGAAAGTTGTAGATAATTGAAATACCTTTCCAACCATAGGTTGTGGGTTCACAGGCGACATCGGGATAGAGAGATATGGACGTTGTAAGACAGAAAGGTTCCAACCCTTTTCAAGTTGGGTCAAACCCATTTCCCCTTGGTATATAAGGGAAATGTAACCCTAGCTGCCCCATTTTTCCCATAACTTCAGATTTTAGAGAAAGGAAGTGAGAGAGAGGGGAAATTAGAGAGAGAAAGTAGAAAATCAACAAAGTTTAAGGCCCCGAATCCCGAAGCTCGTGAAGGATAAAGTGTAGTACAAGTTGTTGCCGTCATTCTAAGCTAAGGATCGAACTTGGGGGTGTTGATTTCGTGATTACTACTCTTGAAAGGTAATGTTTCTACTCCCTAATCATTTATGGTTGTGAATTGATGAATTCTTGGAAGAATAATAATTGGGTTTGATGAAGAGAATTATATGAACTATGCTAGAGTTGTTGGATTGTTGACTTGGGATTGTTGTATTCATATGGTTGATGAAGAATGATGTTAATTACATCTAATTGATATTGTAGAATTAGCTAGAAGTAATAGAATGGGGATTGGGTGAAGAAAACACCATTAATGAGGGTTATAGAGCTTCATGCCCACTAAGTGTTTGATAAAATGCTTAGATGAACAAAACATGGACATTGTTGCTAATATAGAATCCCTATGGCTTGTATTGCTATAGATTGAAGTTGAAGGGATTGAAGGACATTGTGATACGCTCAAAAGCGGGAAGTAAGGTATGTAGAACTTCCATCCACATGTGGGAACCTCTACGTTCTTCCCCATGATCTGTTTCGTAAAATCTATGAAGTTCAAATCCTAGGGCATTAAACCCAACATATTGGTAGCCCGTAATTATGTATGTATGTACACGAATTCCGTATCTATGTTCGTTATTGTATTTCCTAATCTTCCATTACGGACATTAGGGATCCTAGCTTAATCCATGAATCATGAATTCTTCCTCATGTGTTCTCATTATGTTCATATGAAACTGCATGAGTTATTTTGCAAGTTATAAACATGTTTTCAAGTCAACTACAAATATATGATTATGAACTATTGTATTACTCATGAATCAAGAACATGTTTACAAGATTATTTCATGAAACCATGTTTACAAGCTATTTCATGAAACCATGTTTACAAGTCATTTCATGAAATCATGATTTCAAGACAAGTACAAGTAAATTCACGAAAGTCATGGGCTTCTTAGCCAAATATATTATGTTCATGTTTTTGGGAGTTGCACAAATTACCGAGAAGGCTCAGATAGCCTGAAACTACGGAGCCACCGTAGGACAAGGATCGCTCCGCCCAGATAAGACGATACCTTAATTTTACACTGAATGGATCCCTCAGGTACCTTACTACCTCAGGCAAGGTATGAGGGCTCTGCTGGTCCGGCGAGGTACCAGACTCCACATACCCACATGGTAAATTACTACCTTATACCCTGGCAAGGTATAGGGGCTCTGCTGGTCCGGCGAGGTACCAGACTTCACGTACCCACGTGGTGATATGATATGATATGATATGTCGGTTTATGAAATGCTCTCCCTACTTATCATGTTTTACTCATGTTATGTATACGTATATGTACTCATGCTCATGCTCATGTTCATGTCCAAGTTTCCAGTTTCAGTTCTTATCGTGTTATTCCATGTCCCCTGTTGTTTCTTCCGGTTGCTTTACATACCAGTACATTCAATGTGCTGACGTCCCCTTTTATTGCCCGGGGGCCTGCATTTCACGATGCAGGTACTGATATACAGGACGACACATCTGCTCAGTAGGACAACATTTGTATCAGCTTATTGGTGAGCCCCATCTCATTCGGGGTTTAGTCAACTTTTATTTTATGATTAATTATGCATCTAAAGGTATGCTGGGGGCCTTGTCCCAGTAAGTATGTTTTCCAGTCAGACTCATGATAGAGGTTTCATAGGCTAGATAAGTCAGTTATGTTATGTCAGACATTCGGAGTCGTATAGCTATTTTTGGCTCATTCATGTTATTTCCGCACTCATGTTTGAACAAGTGTTTTTATGAAGTATTATGACTTACTACGTTTTATAAAGGCTCATCATGTATTCACGTTATATTTCCGCTCATGTATGTCTCATGATAGTTCAACAAGCCATGTGGTTCGCTCGGTCACATGCAGTCAGCACCGAGTGCCGTGTTACGTCCAGGCCATGGTTCGGGGCGTGACAAAGCTTGGTATCAGAGCCTAGGTTCAAGTGTCTTAGGGAGTCTATGAAACCGTGTCCAGCGGGGTCACTTTTATATGTGTGTGTGCGCCACACATATAAACAGTTGACCACCAAGACATTCAGGATTGTCTCATTTCTTTCTACTCTAGATCGTGCTATGATGCTTAGAGCAATAAGAAACTTCTTTTCCTCTCGAATTACGTAAGTTTCGAATGCGCAGGAGATGAACAGAAAATTCAAGGTCCAAGTAAGGATGTTTACCCATAGGGGGTACAATTGTGCAGTACTTACTGGTAATGAATGAGACTTCAAGTGCTATTGAAAGTGGAATACAATGTAAGTTGCCCGAGAGGGGGTGTAGTGGAATGAATGGTATGTTGAATGATAATGATGTTCTTGAGAAAGGAGAATGGAATACAACAGGGAGAGGATATCAGAGAAATTAGAAAAGGAGCTAAGTCAACAGGAAAAAGGTAAATCATGGAGGATCTCAAGGGAGTGGTGGTAGAAAGTTTTCTACCGGAAGTCATCAGGACCCACTCCATCTGCAGTTAAAGATTTAAAGGGAAAATAAACAGGAAAGTGTAACAGGTACAGTTTGAGTTGGACATATGAGGTAAGTTCATCATTTTTATACTGTTGTCGAAATTGGGAGCCCTGTATGGCTACGATATGATATGATATATGTATATATGTTGGCCTTGTGAGGCATTGTTGGTATTTCCTGCGTGCAGGTTTTGGGATAGTAAGAAATACAGAGGAAACTCTGCCAAATTTTTTCCTAGAAATAGAAGGAGAATAAGATTTAAGTTCGTAATATGTCAGGAAAAGCCATGTCAACAGTAATGATAAGATTTGATGAAGTTACGAGTACGGCTGACCTTGAGAAATATAATTTGATTTCCTATTCAGATGAACACCTTGAGTGGGTGACAGTTCGGATACATCCGAATGTGTGTTAGAAACCAAGGGCTTAAGTTAAGTTCAGAGTAGAGTGATTAGTGGAAGAAGAAATCAGCTAAGCCGTAAAAGAGCAAACTACAGAAGAATAGCCTTTAAGAGTTGTCAAAAAGGGGTTGTCCTAATATTTGCAGTGTGAGCAGAGTTAAGTCGTTAAGATGGAGTATGCCAGTTATGAATACAGTAGCAACCCGTTCATGTAAGTAAATTTAGTTTTTCCCCATGAGAAATTGCTCAGATGTGAGTCAAAAAAAAAATCGTCAGTGTTGTAGAGTACAAAGAAATTACAGAAGATAAGGAATGTTAATTGCAATCCCATCAGAAGAGAAAAATTTATAAGTATAAGATGTTAGCCTTGGTCTAAGGGGGAGATGTATAAATCGCTAGTAAGTCCAGCGAGATAATTGAAGACCTGAATGGTTAGTATGAGACATGAAGAACCTCAGTTCAGTTAAGTTGGCATAATGAGATAGTCTCCATAAGGAATATGCCTCATCTTAGAGGAAATCCGAATTGAGTAGAATGATCGTCGAACGAATATTGTCAAGTTCAATTACTATCGATTAGGCGATCACAGAAAAGCTATAAGATCATGCCCAGTTATGTGTCATACGGGTAGTGCCATTGCACAAGACTTTAATCTTTAAGGTGCTCGTGGAAGACTTAGCGCACCACCGTACTATGAGTATTTTAGGAAGTATCTCAAAAAAAAAAAAAAATCAAGTATGGGAAGTACAACTCATGATTTAGGCAGACAAGAGAACTAAGGTGAAAGAATTTCACTACTTCTCCAAGCTAGGAATTCGACTTTCAGACTCCGAAGTGGGTGGAGTTATTGCCCAGAACATGGCATTCCTGCTTGGTCATTTAAGTTAGAGAGAAGCAGTTTGGTGATTCCTACTTGTTGCAGATGAAAGAGGGGATTAACGAATATAAAGCCTTAGCTTTTGAACAGGAGGGAGATAATGGTACCTTGAGATATCGAGGCAGATTATGCGTTCCAGATGTTGATGGACTCAGAGAGCGAATCATGTCAGAAGCTCACAATTCCAGGTATTCCATTTACCCATGTTCCACTAAGGTGTATCATGATATCAAGGAGATTTACTGGGGGAACGATATGAAGAAGGATGTGGCAGATTTTGTAGCTAAGTGCCCGAATTGTCAGCAGGTGAAAGCCGAACACCAGAGGCCTGGTGGCTTGACTCAGAATGTTGATATTCCTGTCTGGAAATGGGAAATGATCAATATGGGCTTTGTATCAGGTCCACCTCGTTCAGCTAGGAGGCAAGATTTAATTTCGGTGATTGTGGACAGACTTACGAAGTCAGCGCACTTCTTGCCAGTTAAGACCACAGATTGAACAAGAAGATTATGCCAAGTCATATGTTAATGAAATTTCCGGATTTTATGGGACCCTAGTGTCCATTATTTCAGATTTTGGTACTCAGTTCACAGCGAACTTCTGAAAATCCTTTCAGAAAGGATTTGGGTACGGAGGTGAACCTTAGCACAGCTTTTCATCCTCAGACAAATGGTCAGACAGATACGCTATTCAGATCTCATGTTATGATATTCATGTTAGTTCAATACTCAGATATTTATGTCAGCTTTGTACTCAGGTATCAGTCCAGTACTCATGTATTCATGCCAGCTCAGTATTCAGCTAATCCAGTATTCAGTTAGCTCAGTATTCAGTCAGCCAGTCTCCAGTCAGTTCAATAGACATTCAATTTAGTATCTCAGCAGTTTAGTAGTCATGTATTCATTTAGTTCAGTAACCATGTGTCCTTGATTTCAATGGTAATTGGGATGACCACCTGCCTCTTATTGAGTTTACTTACAAAAATAACTACCATGCTAGTATTAGGATAACACTGTTGGAAACCCTTTTAAGCAAAGGTGTAGATCACCAATTGGTTGATTCGAAGTTGGTGAAGCATAGTTGTTAAGATCAGATTTGGTTTACCAGGTTATAGAGAAAGTTAAGTTAATACAGGAGCGTTTGAAAATGGCTCAGGGTCACCAGAAGTCTTACACAGATGTGAGGCGAAGGGACTTAAAATTTTCATTAGTTGATTGGGTGTCCCTTAAAGTCTCACCCATGAAGGGTGTCATGAGATTTGGCAAGAAAGGCAAACTCAGCCCCAGATATATTGGACCGTACAGAATTCTACGAAAGGTCGGACTAGTATCTTATGAACTTGAGTTGTCGCAAGGTTTGGCTGTTGTATGTCCCGTGTTTCACGTGTCCAAATAGAGGAAGTGTGTAGGAGACCTGTCGTTGGTTGTTCCTACTGATACTATAACGGTTAAGGATAGTTTGACGTATGATGAGATCCCCATAGCCACTCTCGACCGTCAGATTCGCAAGTTGAGGACTAAGGAAGTAGCCTCAGTGAAAGTCCTGTAGAGCAGTCAGAAAGTTAAGAAAGCTACATCGGAAGCCGAGGAGGATATGAAATCCATGTACCCGCACTTGTTTCAGCCCGCAGAAGAGATTTATGATGAAACACCAAGATTTTGAGGTATGTAAGCTTTCTTTTCATGCTTTTGGTCGTGTGTGGACAATTTATAATGCTATTGTGATGTAGCCCTGTGAGGCAATGATATTATAGGCTATTGTGACAAGTTGGTAGTGCCATATTACAGGGGAAACTCTGGCGAAATTTTTGTAGAATCCTGAATATTATCATCTGAGGACGTATGTTCCAACAGAGGGAGAGAATGTTGTACCTAGGAAATTTCTCCGTTAGCATACCGCGAATAGACCCACGAAGGGTATGACGTATACGACATGTTGACGAGTAAGAAGTAATATTTAATGATTCCAAATGAGATTTCAAAGACATTTGAGGTAGGAGACGAAAGTTGTTAAGGAAAGCAAGGTATATGTTGCGTGTCGGGCAAGAATTACGAGTATCGACATAATGATGGCTTAATGACATTTTGGAGAAGGGTTATAATGTCCCTTATGTATTCATGCCTCACGTTTCACGCTCAAGTTCATGTATTCGCTACTCATGTCCATGTTTAGGCACTGACACTTTCATGAAACTATGTCATGTCAGTTTCCATGCCCCATGTCATGTTATGTCACATGATCCACGCTCATGTCAGCTATCCAGTGCCCATGTTCGTGTCTCAGTATTCACGTTTCCATGTAACCATGTCATGTTAGTTCAGTCTCCATGTTTCATGTCAAGTTTCCTTATATTCATGTAGTCAAGCCATGTCCAGACATATTCTTAACCATGACCCATCATTCGAGGACGAATGATCCCAAGGGGGAGATATTGTAACACCCCGCATCTTGGAACTGAGTTTAAGCTCATATTATTAGAGTTCTAGTGGAAACATTGAAGGTTTAAACGTTTTGCGAAAATGGTTGATAGGCCTAGTTCGGGCAGCAATAACTCCTTGATCGGTTTGGAATTTTGGAAGGTACTATCAATGAAGTTGTAATACGTAGAAATACCTTTCTAACGATATAAGGACCATGCCAATCAGAGATCGGAGCAAGGAGATATGATCGTCTCAATATGGCTAATAGTAAGACACTTGAAATCCTATAGAATCGGCTAAGTTTTTGATACGTCTGCCTTCCAGTCACATTTCATGAAACTACGTTGGGAATTTGAGAAACCTTCCTTGATAAAAGTTGTAGCCCTTTGGAATATCTTTCCAACGGTATCTTACGGGGGTCAAACGGACATCTGTGCAAAGAGTTATGCCCATTTTACTGAAGCCTGATCGCTGGAAATTCTGCCAGCGTAACGGTGACGTTACGGACCGTAACACGTGTTACGGGCCGTAACAGTGGACCGTAACGTCCCGAAAATTTCCATAACCTCACTGGAAATTTTCACCAAGGTACGGTACCAAGTTACGGTCCGTACCTCGTGTTACGGGACCGTAACAGTGACCGTATCTTGGTCCGTATGTACGTTTCGGGTCACCTGAATTCGGGAGGCCATAACCCTATCATAACTTGGGAATTTGGGAAAACTCAAAGAACGAAAGTTGTAGATAATTGAAATACCTTTCCAACCATAGGTTGTGGGTTCACAGGCGACATCGGGATAGAGAGATATGGACGTTTTAAGACAGAAAGGTTCCAACCCGTTTTCAAGTTGGGTCAAACCCATTTCCCCTTGGTATATAAGGGAAATGTAACCCTAGCTGCCCTATTTTTCCCATAACTTCAGATTTTAGAGAAAGGAAGTGAGAGAGAGGTGAAATTAGAGAGAGAAAGTAGAAAATCAACAAAGTTTAAGGCCCCGAATCCCGAAGCTCGTGAAGGATAAAGTGTAGTACAAGTTGTTGCCGTCATTCTAAGCTAAGGATCGAACTTGGGGGTGTTGATTTCGTGATTACTACTCTTGAAAGGTAATGTTTCTACTCCCTAATCATTTATGGTTGTGAATTGATGAATTCTTGGAAGAATAATAATTGGGTTTGATGAAGAGAATTATATGAACTATGCTAGAGTTGTTGGATTGTTGACTTGGGATTGTTGTATTCATATGGTTGATGAAGAATGATGTTAATTACATCTAATTGATATTGTAGAATTAGCTAGAAGTAATAGAATGGGGATTGGGTGAAGAAAACACCATTAATGAGGGTTATAGAGCTTCATGCCCACTAAGTGTTTGATAAAATGCTTAGATGAACAAAACATGGACATTGTTGCTAATATAGAATCCCTATGGCTTGTATTGCTATAGATTGAAGTTGAAGGGATTGAAGGACATTGTGATACGCTCAAAAGCGGGAAGTAAGGTATGTAGAACTTCCATCCACATGTGGGAACCTCTACGTTCTTCCCCATGATCCGTTTCGTAAAATCTATGAAGTTCAAATCCTAGGGCATTAAACCCAACATATTGGTAGCCCGTAATTATGTATGTATGTACACGAATTCCGTATCTATGTTCGTTATTGTATTTCTTAATCTTCCATTACGGACATTAGGGATCCTAGCTTAATCCATGAATCATGAATTCTTCCTCATGTGTTCTCATTATGTTCATATGAAACTGCATGAGTTATTTTGCAAGTTATAAACATGTTTTCAAGTCAACTACAAATATATGATTATGAACTATTGTATTACTCATGAATCAAGAACATGTTTACAAGATTATTTCATGAAACCATGTTTACAAGCTATTTCATGAAACCATGTTTACAAGTCATTTCATGAAATCATGATTTCAAGACAAGTACAAGTAAATTCACGAAAGTCATGGGCTTCTTAGCCAAATATATTATGTTCATGTTTTTGGGAGTTGCACAAATTACCGAGAAGGCTCAGATAGCCTGAAACTACGGAGCCACCGTAGGACAAGGATCGCTCCGCCCAGATAAGACGATACCTTAATTTTACACTGAATGGATCCATCAGGTACCTTACTACCTCATGCAAGGTATGAGGGCTCTGCTGGTCCGGCGAGGTACCAGACTCCACGTACCCACGTGGTAAATTACTACCTTATACCCTGGCAAGGTATAGGGGCTCTGCTGGTCCGGCGAGGTACCAGACTCCACGTACCCACGTGGTGATATGATATGATATGATATGATATGTCGGTTTATGAAATGCTCTCCCTACTTATCATGTTTTACTCATGTTATGTATACGTATATGTACGCATGCTCATGCTCATGTTCATGTCCAAGTTTCCAGTTTCAGTTCTTATCATGTTATTCCATGTCCCCTGTTGTTTCTTCCGGTTGCTTTACATATCAGTACATTCAATGTGCTGACGTCCCCTTTTATTGCCCGGGGGCCTGCATTTCACGATGCAGGTACTGATATACAGGACGACACATCTGCTCAGTAGGACAACATTCGTATCAGCTTATTGGTGAGCCCCATCTCATTCGGGGTTTAGTCAACTTTTATTTTATGATTAATTATGCATCTAAAGGTATGCTGGGGGCCTTGTCCCAGTAAGTATGTTTTCCAGTCAGACTCATGATAGAAGTTTCATAGGCTAGATAAGTCAGTTATGTTATGTCAGACATTCGGAGTCGTATAGCCATTTTTGGCTCATTCATGTTATTTCCGCACTCATGTTTGAACAAGTGTTTTTATTAAGTATTATGACTTACTACGTTTTATAAAGGCTCATCATGTATTCACGTTATATTTCCGCTCATGTATGCCTCATGATAGTTCAACAAGCCATGTGGTTCGCTCGGTCACATGCAGTCAGGCACCGAGTGTCGTGTTACGCCCATGCCATGGTTCGGGGCGTGACACATATTCTAGAGGTAACAAGAGCAATAAGGTTTCAAGGAAAGATTCCTATACAGTTCTGGGGTCATTGTGTTGTAGCAGCAGCCTATATCAACAACCTATATCATAAATAGGTTGCCTAGTTCTGTGATTAACAATGTGTCACCATATGAAAAATTCTACAGCAGAAAGCCTAGTCTAAATCATCTAAGAGTGATGGCTGTCTATGCTATGCTAAGGATATGACTCAACATGACAAAATATTGTCTAGAGTTAGAACTGTTGTGCATAAGGGATATTCTGAACTTCAAAAGGGATATGTATTAGATGATCTTACTGATTTTGTGTTTTTTGTCAATAGGGATGTTGTGTTTAAGGAAGACATATTTCCATTTTATAAGGGAGATACAACACCACAAACAATATTCATGGATACTAGCTCAGATTCACATGAGGGAGATTGGTTCAACTCAATACTTGATATTAATAATGCTGGTTCAAACAACAGAATTACTACTTTTCAAGAGGTTCAGGATCTTGTTCCAACTAGTATGCCATCACCTGTGCATGTTCCACAAGTTATGGACTTACACAAGCAACTACCAGATGTGGTTCAAAATGCTCCAGAAGTGCCTAACCAACCTCAACAACAGCAACAAGTCAGTACTAGACAGTCCACTGGAGGAAGGAAACCACCAATATGGATGAAGGACTTTGTTCACTAAATATACATGACACTGGTCCTTATGGTTTGCACAAATATTTGACCTATGACAAGCTAGCACCTAAATATCAAGCTTATATTGCTGCTTTCTCCTCAACAACTGAACCTAAGACATATGCAGAAGCTAGCAAAGATCCTAAGTGGATTCAAGCTATGAAGGAAGAAATAGCATCCTTAGAAGATAACAAGACTTGGGATATTGTTACTTTGCCTCCAGGAAAGACAACAATAGGTTGTAAGTGGGTATACAAGATAAAATACAAAGCAAATGGTGAAGTGGAAAGATACAAAGCAAGAATAATAGCTAAAGGATATAGTCAAAAGGAGGGGATAGACTACCAAGAGAATTTTTCACCTGTGGTGAAAATGGTTACAGTTAGGACAGTTTTGTCCATTACAGCATCTCAAAAATATAATATACATCAAATGGATGTGTATAATGCCTTCCTCCAAGGTGATTTGTTTGATGAAATATACATGGAGCTTTCAAAGGGATTTGCCAGTCAGGGGGAGAAAGGATCAATTTGTAGAGTGGTCAAATCATTGTATGGCTTAAAGCAAGCACCTAGATAATGGAATGCTAAGTTATCAGAAGCTTTGATCAGTTTTCAGTTCAAGCAAAGTCCATTTGATCACTCATTATTTATCAAGAACACAGATCAAGGAATTATTTTCATTTTAGTCTATGTGGATGACATGTTAGTCACTGGTAGCAGCTTACAATTAATTGAAGAAACAAAGGATTCGCTAAAGATGGCATTCAAAACGAAGGATCTTGGTGAGTTGAAGTATTTCTTGGGCATTGAATTTGCCAGATCCAAAGAAGGCATCACAATGCATCAGAGAAAATATGCTCTAGTGTTAATCTCTGAAGCTGGTTTAGCAAGTGCAAAGCCATCAGGTACACCAGTTGACACCAATGTGAAGTTAACTTCTCAGTTATATGATGAGTGTCTTAAGAGGGAAGGAGTTGAAGTTCAAGAAGATCCTGCAGCTGATCAAGTAGCATATCAAAGGTTGATTGGTAAACTGTTGTATTTAACTGTTACTAGACTTGACATCTTATTTGGAGTACAAACTCTTAGTCAATTTCTACAAAGTCCCAAGAAGTCACATATGGATGCTGCCTTGAGAATTGTAAAGTGCATCAAACATTAGCCTGGACAAGGTCTGCTACTATCTAGCAGTTCTAACAATATCATCACTAGCTATTGTGATGCAGACTGGGCTACTTGTCCAATAACTAGAAAATCTGTGTCTGGATTTCTAATTAAATTGGGAAATTCTCTCATTTCATGGAAGTCAAATAAGCAGACAGTGGTGTCAAGAAGTTCTGCAGAAGCAGAATATAGGAGTATGGCTATTACAGTTTCAGAGTTAACTTGGATCCTTGGCTTATTGAAGGAAATAGGAATTAAAATTTCTGAACCAAGTGTCATCTATAGTGATAGCAAATCAGCAATGCAAATTGCAGCCAACCCTGTGTTTCATGAAAGAACTAAACACATAGGGATTGATTGTCATTTCATAAGACAAAAGATTCAGCAAGGTGTGATCACCACTCAATATATTGCAACAAATGAGAAGCCTGATGATATTCTCACAAAAGGATTGCCTAGAGTTCAACATGAATATCTGAAGTCCAAACTAGGGTTTATTGACATTTTCTCACTACCTAGTTTGAGGGGGAGTGTTGAATAAGCTCAGATATACGAAATATATACACAGGATATACACTTGGTATACACTGTTAGGAAGTTAGTTAAGTTAGTTACATTTGACAGTTTTTAGTCTAAGTCCCTTAGCTTTGTTTAATTCTATTACAACCGTTTAGGCTCAGCTTTGTATGTATATATACACATCTCACAGCATTGTATCATTATGAGATCATATTATCTTAATGAAAGAATCTCTCATCTTCTTCCTTCAATTACTCTCTCAGATTTCTTCTTCATCTGTCTAAGTTCATCTTCTTGAACTGTTCTTAAGTAATCTTCAGATTACTACAC
The DNA here is from genome assembly GCF_019175385.1 of Lycium barbarum. Lineage (NCBI taxonomy): Eukaryota > Viridiplantae > Streptophyta > Magnoliopsida > Solanales > Solanaceae > Lycium > Lycium barbarum. Next base: position 10,895,196 of record NC_083341.1, read on the forward strand.
AAAGAAAATAACGGAAAGGGACAAAAATAATTTTAAAAAGTAAATAAATTTCTAAGAACGACGAATATGACGGTAAATAATTGCGAAAAAGTATACCTTTTATAGGATTGATTGTAAAAAATATCATGTGAGATTCATGTACCTCCAAAATATTTAATGAATACAAATTTCAATTAGTGTATGTATACCTAAAGATGGATTAAAAGAAGAAGAAGTTAAGGAAGCACAAAAGGAGAAGGTGAAAAGATAATAAGCAATTACGAAAAAATAATAATATCTGAAAACTCAAGAAGACAACGATTTGAAAAGTAAAATTCACGTACAATTTCATATTTGGAGAATCTCCATCTTGTAATCATGACAATTGATATATTCCTTAACCAAAAAAAAAAAAAAAGATATAGAGACAATTGAATTAGCCAGGACTCTAATTACTTGGCACAAATCAACAAAAAGTTTAATTCTTTCTTGTTCTTTCTGCTATCTAAACCACTTCTCCTCGGAAAAATGAATATAGTACAATATTGAGATTTTGATTTGAAAATCATTCACTAACTCATGTTGTGATAGTAATTTTTCATGGATTCACATTTAGTAGTATCTAATCTATTATATTAAGTTACTTGAACAAAATTATCTCTTACACTTTCACAAAACTAACTTTTGCTTCATTTGACCCAAAAAAACTATTACAAATAACTACCAACTTCGAGAATTCATGGCAATATGCATAGAGAACTTGTTAGATCATGAATTTAGGAAAATTTCAACACATACCTTGTTGGTCAGTAAACTTAGATCTAGTATGAACTCTCAAAGTTTCCTCTTTATCTTTCCCTCTGTGCGTCTATTTCTACCAGCAAATTATTTAGCTGTAGAGTATATGAACAAAAACTAACTTTTAAACTGCTAAAAACATATGAAATTTATTTTACCAAAGTTATTTAATGTGGGGCAAGCAAAACGTTTGCTCACTTAGGAGCCCCTTTAGAATTCATTCATACCTATATTAATGCGGCCAAATTTAGCCACAAAATAAAAATAAAAGATTCATCAATTTTGCTACTTAATAGTCCTGACCATTAGTCTTCATCAGTTTCTTGACAAATGTAGACCTTAAATAGGGATGGAAACGTTTTAGTCATAGCAGATAGTGCGAGGAGCAGTAAAAGCCTGCTTATCCTAATTATGAGTATTTTTTCATTTTTGTATAATAATGATGTATACAATGCCACATAACATAAGAATGTAAGAGGTTGTGGCCTGTAAATAACGTTTGCACTAATTAGTAGTAATAATTAAGGGAATTAACAATGCCATAACTAAAGAAATAAAGTGCAACTGCTAAACTTCTAATATTGCCTTTACGTAAATAAAATAACTACTTAATTAGATTTATTATGATATTTAGATATTTAATTACATTTTGATTTAGTGTAGGGGAAAAATTGTAATCCAACTTTGAAAGTTGAAGCTTCTCACTTTTAGTATAATATGATGATATGATTAAATTAGGAAAATGGTTACTTTTTTATGTTGTAATGGATATCATTTGTCTCATTCATTCCATGGAGAAAAACTAAAAAGATAAAATAGACCCATAAATGTAGAAACCATATTTCATAATTTTTAGAAGAATTACGATTCCAACCATGCAAAATTCACCAAAAATACAGTTTGATAATTAATACAACAAATATAGCTATGCACACTCAAAACACATTTTGACAAACAATAAAAAAGGCAGCTTGATGCACGAAGTATTTCGCGTTCACACGAAGGATTACATTTCAAGGGAATGTAATATAGACCATCTACTCTGATGCAAGCTTCATTTTTATAATCAATACAACAAATATGACTATGCAACACACAAATACATTTTTATAATCAATAAAAGGACAGCCTAGCGTACGAAGTGTTTCGCGTTCACACAACATCCAAAGAAGGAACGCACTTCAAGAGGACGTGAGTAGATAGCCTACCCCGACACAAGCATTATTTTGATAATCAATACAACAAATATGACTAAGCAAGATTGAGATGAAGCACTTCTCTAAATTCCAACCTTCTAGTCTCAGCATAAGAAGTTATGTGTTTATTCGGCCAATAAGTTAACCAAACTCTCCCTTTTAATTCCCACTCCATTGTTTTCCCTATAGCCCTTTTGTCCATTTTCCAACACACACTTTCCCCATACTCATCTCCAGCAAAAATTACCCCTCCTTGCTTAGTAAATGGCCTATAAACACTTGAATATCTGTTCTTGAACCAAGCCTTTGGTTGAATAAGCGAAAAAACAGAAGGCTTTGACGAAAATACCTCTCTCCCATTCCCCGCATCATGAAGAAACCAATTCAAATTTGCACCGTCCCCGTTAACAGATTGCTCAAATTTCCAAGGCTTCATGCTCGTAACAACTGTCTCTCCCGCGGAGACTTTTAGGCCCATGTAGGAGTTTGGTGGATCGAATCCTGCTTCAATGGTCTTTTCCATGTTAATTTCTCTTAAGGGATTATCAGAGGATTTGTTTACTGATATGCTCAACACATTGGATTGAAGTGTTGGAGTTAGTTGCAATGAAATTCTTGAAGGGAAATGCTTCTCTGATATCCCAGCTCCTCTCTCTGCCATTAGTGATTCATTCACTAGCCTAACAACATCACACCTACATGAAGATGCATTTTCAGATCAAGTTAAAATTCACTCTTTAGGTTGTTCTTTTCATAAAAAAGAATTGAGATTATGGTTGTTCAGTCAAATTACATACTGTTTGGATTAGCTGATTAAAAGTAGTCAATAAACATCAAGTGTTGAGAATCACTTTTTAAGTGTTCAGCTGTTACATATTTGGATAGAAGTGCGCTCAAACTCATAATAAACAGTTATGTGTTTAGTAAAAGAATGTTGATAAGTATGCACTTCTTCTGAGATGCCCTTAAACTTCTTACAGTAAATATAAATATAAAAGAACATCATTAAAAAGGATGAATGACTGAAGTTGAATGACGAGGGCGCCTGAGGCTTTGTTTTGGAAATGGTATTTTTAAAATTACAAAAAAAAAAAAAAAAAAAAAAATAGGAATAAAATAGTAAAAAATTACTGATTAAAATAAATGTGTTTTTAAGTTGAAAAGTCATAAAGTTGAAAACGACCAATTTATGACTTCTGGTACATTTGGTAATTTGGTTTTCACTAGGCACATAAATAAGTCAGGAAGTACTTATAAGTTATCTGACAAGATTATAAGTTTATCGAAACTCCCTCCAAGTTCAAGAAAACAAACTTACCTAATATTATCGGTGTTCACCATCACTTCAATCCACTTTTCTCGAACTATAACTTTATAATTCAATTGAATCACTCCTTCAAGCTGGTGAAAGTTGAGTGAAAACCTCAAATCATCAGATAAACTACTAGCAGTAGATGTTTCAACCTCCATTGCAATAACAGGGCAATACAACTGGACTTTCCATAGCCCTTGTGTCGAAAATGAGTATGAAAACAACCGACATGGCGTTTTCATAGGATGATTCGAAGAAGAATGAATTTCTATGATCCAATTAGTTATCGCTAAATTTACTGAACGCATCCATTGTTCTTCAGTATTCGTTCCCAAAATTCTCACGATCAATTTTGACGCTTCCCTAGATTGTGAACATGAAAATTGATTCTTCAGGGAAATAATACATGTGGACCTGAGATCAGCAGGCGCTTCATATATACAAATTATGAAAGCCAGAGTTAAAAATGAGAAGTTGAAAATTTCCTTAAAACCGGAATTATTCAAATCCATTCGTGGAATCTTGAGGAAGGACGAAGAATTTTTGTTCCGGCCATAATGAAGGACGTCCTGAATGAAATTGATAAAGAGACTGAATACTGACTCGTCATCTAATAATTTTGTTGAATGGTGCTTTATTTTTAGTGGTTTCGAGGTCCATAGGGAAATAGGAAGATTATAATCCGCAATAATGGAAAAATGGTAATTTTTGGCTACGGAGAGTTTGAGTGAAGGTTGAGATGAACATGAAGGAGAAATGCAAATTGAAATTGTGTCAGTTTTCCATTGAGAAAATGGTGGTAAGTTCTGAATCCAGGAGTATATATCAGGAAAATTGCAAGTATTAGCCATAGCTTTAATTTCACTGTCTGTATACGAAATAATGTGATGGAATTATATGTGTATTTATAGACTAATGGATTGTGAAAAGAAAGATTCTCAGGGCTAAAAAAGGTCAGTGGATTAGATATATATAACATGTAAAAGGTGAAATTGAACTTACTTTCATGAATGGAATAAAGGTATCAGTTGAAAAAATTGCACAAGGTAATACTTTGAATGGATATTTATAGATTCTTTAACTTTGGGACCAGTCAATTAATAGCATCCTTAATAGAATAAATTCAGAAGTTATTGGTTTTCAAGATAATCATATGCAGAACCTAATGGAAAGAGTTCTGAGGAAGTATATGGACCACCTTTTTTTTTTTTTTTTTTTTTTTGGCATCATGAGTGATAATTTATCAAGAATTTTGACTATTTGGAACTTACACTTTAAATAATTTTTAACTGATGATTAACTCAAGAACATACAACTCCCTCCGTCCCATTTTAAATGGCATTGTTTTCACACGATCCAAAAAGAATATCACAGTTCTATAATGAGAAGTTCTATAGGCACTCAAATGGTGTGATATGTTTAAAATTAAGACTACAAACACACACATATTATGATAATTATTAAGATCGCAAATTTTAGAAGCCCTCATTTTTATTTTGAACTTTGCACTGAGTCAAATTATATCAAATAAATTGAAACAAAAGGAGTATATATAATTACAAGAGTTGTAACAATTCTAAGCTAAACATTGTCATATTTATGATTAAATCCCCTGTTCTAGCATTGTTGTTTTGCCCAAAAAGAAAGTGTTCTTTAAACTTTTTCTAAGGGGGAAATTACTGGGTAAGGAGTTCAAATTATTGACTTTGTTGCCAGATTCTTTACAACATTGAAAACACTTTGGGTAAAGAAATGAATGTTGGGCTTAACTGAATCAGAAAAGCTAGTTCAAGAGGTGCGGCTTGTCCAAGCCATATTAAAGAAACTGCCCATCCCTTAGAGGACTGATGTGGGACTCTTCGCACACCCCAGACCTAGAGCTGGACATCTGGAGCGTGGACAATTTCATATGGGGAACAAGAATTAGGATGAGTCTTATTCTGATATCATGTAAACAAATGAATCTCAGACCTAATTCAACTCTAAAAGCTAGCTCAAGAGACAAGGATTACCCAAACTATATTAACAGCAGAATATTTCTTAGGCAGGAAAACGTTCAACCTATCATTAAATTGAAGGGAATAGATATAATAGTATAGAAAGCAAACTGTAGAGAATCTCTTTTGTTATTTCTTTTCTTTCCTTCAACGACCATCTTGTTGAAACGTATTCGTCATGAGTAACATTAAACGAAAGAATCTAGGATTATGCATGTTATAGGCTAATTTTTCATCCAAGAAGAATGTGAATTGTTCCGTGCCAAACTCCTGCAACAACTCTGCCTAACTAATATCCCCTCTGTTTTAATTTATGTGAACCTATTTCCATTTTAGTCTGCATAAAAAAGAATGATCCTTTTCCATATATGGAAACAATTTACCTTTCTGCAATGATTATAGCCACATAAAATATATGTGTCTCATTTTATACCACAAGTTCAAAAATTCTTTTTTTTTTCTTAAACTCAGTGTCTAATCAAATAAGTTCACATAAATTGAAATGGAGGGAGTAATGTTTTACTTAACAAGAAAGAGAAAGCTGAGGTTTCACAATAAAAGCTAAAGCACACCGAAGTTGGGTTGCTTCTTCACGTCTGCCCATTTGTTACTTTAAAGAACCAGATTCTCAAAGACTTTTCAACATCGACCAATCAAGTGTACAACTTATACTGTTGTGGGTCGTTTGGTACGAAGGATAAATATAAGTAGTCCTGGAATAAAAATTTAGCAATTTCTTATCCCTCTTTTGGTTAGTAATCATGAGATAAGTTATCCCAGGAGTAAAAATAGTGTTGGGATAACTTATACCTGCCACAGGGTGGAATAAGTTATCCCAGGATAAGTTATCTCGGGATAAGGAAGAAACCTCTTCTTTTTAGAAATTATCCAATGTATAATACTTTTAGTCCAATATACCAAACAGTCAATAAAAAATAACTCAAGAATAACTAATCCCAGCATAACTTATCTCAATGTAATTAATCCCAGCATAACTTATCCCAGCGTAATTTGTTTTTGAACCAAACGAACCCTTAAAGAAATCACAATTATATCTACAACATATTTCTTGGTGTGTATCTATGTGATCGAAAAGCTTAAATTGTTAAAGAAATCACATTCTATTTACTTAATAATTATATCAACACGTCGGCCCCCTCACGTGTCATGCATGTACGTGGTAATTCTTTCTCATAATGGTTAGTGGTGAGATTTGAATCCAATACCTCCATCTACTCTAATACTATGTTTAAGTGTGTGTCCGTCTCATACAAAGTTTAGTTGTTAGAGATAAAATACTTTTATTTACTTAATTATATTTCCGATTAAAGATATCACAACGTGAGAAAGCATGGAAAACATAAGTACTAAGGAGTAAGGATCAACAAGTACAAGAAGCAGCTCGAGAAGAGGAAATAATTCCAATGATGATTTTAAAGTTATACGGAGAATTCATTTGTTGGATAAAATTAGCCTTGTGAGGAATAAAAAGTTTCGACTTTGATGGTTTCGTCGTTGTATCCTTAAGAAATTTAAGTCTACCACTACATATTTGCCGAGTTATGGTAGAATTACTCCAAAATTTCACAAAGTCAAAACCGAAATACAAATTTAGGAATAACTTTAATTTCCACTAGAACACGTTCGCAAATGGTTTGAAAGCATTGAGGAAGAAGAAGAGATCGATGAGAGATCTGATATTGTATTCGTTTTTGAGAAGAAACAAATATATATATGAAATATCGGTAGGGCTTGTTTCGTTTGGTGTAAAAGCAAAACTAGATTGCCATGAAATTCTGCATATTAAATGGAGATAATATCTCATATGGTTACTCAACTATGGCTAGTTCACTCAGAAAGGCACTTAAATTTGGTTTCTAACCAGAAAGTCACGCAATTATGGCTAGTTCACTTAGAAAGTCAATTAACTTTATATCTTAACCATAAAGTCACTTAACTATGTCTAGTTCATTGAGAAAGTCATACAACATCTAAATTCCTAACATCTAAATTTTCGAATTAGCTCTTTTCTCGCTTTATTATGCATCCGGTGTTGGGAACTGATCACTGGCCCCACTAATTTGGGTTCGTGTGCCACTATATAGGATCCACTAAAAATCGAAGTGCTTCCAACCAGAATTTAAGTTTCCAATCTGATGGCTCAAAACCCAAACCTCGGGTTAAATTAATTAAAAAAAAAATACTAAAATGTTAAAATCAATAAATATGATAGTGCAGATATTCCGTTGCAAACTTTTGCGCTAAATTTAACGACTGATTCATTTTCATCGATATATTACATGTGTTTTCATTATCTTTTTATATAGTGAAAAAATCATAATCCGTTGTTATGTTGATGTCATTAGCTAAGAAATAGTATCATCTGTCACTAAAATCCGTGCGTCCTTTTTTTTTTTTTTTTTTTAAAATTTCGGTTGTTGTAGTGAATTGACAAGAGGACTAGGCCCAAGGTTACTGCGTGTAAGGTCGTATGGGGTCATTCGCACAAATGTCCCTATTTCAGGCTGGTCTTTAATTTTTGGGAAATTTATTTGGTGTAGCTATCTCTAAGACTTATTTATGGATAGTAACTGTCCTTTTTAATATTTAAATTTAGTAGCTATATTATTCAAATTTTACAATTGATAGCTACTCCACTTTTTACTAATTAACTGTGTTGCCCCCATATCACTACATACACGCTACATGTTTATCTCTCTTCCTAAATACACGACAATTAACTCCCCAATTTTCTCAATTTCTTCCATTATTCAAATCAGTTTCTATCACATCTTCAATTCTCATATCCGTTTTTCACTCTCCCATATCTCCTCATTATTCAAATCAGTTTCTATCACATCTTCAATTCTCATATCCGTTTTTCAATTCTCATTATGAAGATTTGAGCAACTAACAATTCTTTTTTAAGTGAGTAGTTGATGAAATTAGTGAAGGGAAAGAGAAAATATGAAGGTCATGGAGAAACAATGTTGTTAATGGATTTCTGTTTTGGATGACCAAGGAAATAGAGATGTCGAATAAGAGAAAATGGAGAGCTGAAACATGTTTTATTACAGTGTTAATAGTTCCTTAGGTGGTGTAGCATCATCTAGGAACAAAAGAATAGGTTGTTGGTATAGAAACACCATTGATGAGAGTTGTAGAGTTTCAGCCCACCAAGTGTTTGATAAAATGTTTCAGTATATTTCAGTGTATTTCTGTGTATTAACAAACAGTATATTTGATTTTTAGTATATTTTAGTGTATTACTTCGCTGTATTTCAATGTATTTATCTTTTTTTTTTTGGCGTAAATATAGTGAATGTTCCAAATATATAGCCTATTTTTGTTCCACTTTGTTTTCACGATTTTGTATCTCACTGTATTTCAATGTATTTCTGCATTTTGTATTTCTAATTTATGAAACAATTCTGATATATTTCATTATATTCCATTGTATATATGCATACTATAACTTTATATTTCTTAAACAATCAACCATATTTTATTGTATCCCAGTGTATATTTTTCTGTATTTGGAAGTTTTTAGATCTTTAGTGGTTTTTGGATTCAAAAAGTTTTGATTGTGATAAAAGTTGAGAGAGATTCGTGAGCTGTTATGGAAGACTAGCCGTTATGCGTGATTTATGGAAAGTTTTAAATTGAATCCCAGATTTAAAAAAAAAGATATTCCATAAATAGGTCCTGATTTTACTCTCTAGTGATTTGCATTTCTTGTATTTCACTGTATTTTATTATATTTCATTGTATATATGTGTTGACACCCAATTTTGTCCCTCCTTTATTTAATTTTATTCACTCGGACGTCTAAATTTATTGACGAGCTAGATACTTTATTTTCACTGCTATTTATATTCGCTACTTTTATTTTAACATTACAAGTATTAATTTATCACAAATTTTAAATGTTCATCGTCATTTCACTTTCGGGTTTGGAATCGTTAAATTAATTACAAGACAACACTTTGTAAATCCTTACTTTCTATATACTAATTACTATTTATCTTCACATAATAAATATTGTACTAGTTACTAAATTAGAAGCCCGGAAATAATTAAAATAGCGGAGGAAGGATCAATATTTTCAGCAAATTAATGGCTTAAAATACAAATACAATATTATTTCCTACCCAAACAAAACAACCCACATTTATATACCCAACCCACATTTTCAACCCATATTTAAATTAATGGGCCAGCCCAAACGGACCAGCCCAATTCTATTTTTTTACCCGACCCAGGTCCGGCCCAATTCCTTTCCCTAACCCTACTTCTTTCTCTTCTCCTCTTTCTCTCTTCTTGCTTTCTCCGCCTCCCTTCCCTCTCTCTTTTCTCCTCTTTATCCGCCTCATCTCCCTCGTCTCACTCCCCACTGTCGCCGCTCCTCTTCCCTTTTCCCCACACATGCTCCCCTCCACTCACCCGACATCACTCCACTCACCCATGCCTCTGCTCCCCACTCCCTTTTGTACACAAACGAAACCCTATAAATGTAACACGAAGTTGAACGGGGAGGGGGGAGAAAAGGAGAGAAAACAAAAGAAAAGATCGAAAAAGGGGGGGGGGGGGATCCATTTTTTCAGATTTTAGGAATTATTCAGTGTTTTAAGGGACACAATCAACCTTAAAACTTGATTTTCCCTTTTTCCGGCGAACTTTGACCGTGACCAAAGGGGTTCGACTCACCCAACTCTAGTTTCGAAGTTGCTCATACGAGAGAGTAGATTCGATACCATCGACACCCCGTTCACTGCACCCACAAAAGGTCAGTGTGTTTTTCTTTGCTTTATTTCGAATAATAAAAGTTTCGATGTGTTCATATATGCTGTTGTTGCAATCGTTTTTAATTTCAGTTTAAAAGTTAACAGCATTGATATGTTTGTGTCTTACCTTAGTTTAGTTTTCAATTTTACTTGGTTATACGGTGTTGGTTTAGAATACATATCGATTGATAGTTACGCTTTTTTTCGATCTTGGGTTAGCCTTAGCTCAATTTCTTAATGTAAGCTGGTTTAGTCAATCTGTGCGTGTGCGAATATTGCTGATTACAACAGGTATATATGAGTCCGTTCCATGTTAAAAGAATAGTGATTGATTTTGAGCATTGTTTTGGGCTGCTGTGTGCTATGACGATTTCAAAATGAGTTAACTTAAGCGATCGAAAATCATTTCCGTAACCAACCTACTCTATGTCATGTCTTCATCTCCATGTTTGTTAAATATGTCCATTTACAGATATGAATATCCTTGTTGAATACGGTTGTTTTGTGTGAATTGGTGTTGGTTATTGGTTTAGTTCATGTTTGGCTTAAGTTTAGTATGCATATGCTGTTTTGTGGATAATCTGGTCCTCTTTTGTTTGTTTAATAATAGCAGTATAGGCATGAGTTTTAAGCGTAAATTATTGTCCTAGTGCGTATTCTAAGCAGTGGGGATCAGCGGAATAAGTATAAATCCAGTGCTGTTTCAGAGAGAATGAAAGGGTGTCTTAACTTTAACTTTGCATGATCTCCTCTTTCAACTCTCTAAAATCTGTATGAGTTGTATTTGCCTATCCTTCACCATTTTTTAAAAAAATTTGGTTCTGCCCCTCTATGTCCTGCGATTTCTTCAAGTGTATTTGGGTTGCATGAATTCTGTTCCCATGATATAGATCAAGTTTACTACTACTTGTGTTAAGGATGATAAAACCATATGCATAGTGTCACTTAGATCATTGGAAAGTTCAGCATCTAAACATTTTAGATTGAAGTATTATTGAATGTATACATCTACGCATACAAGCTTATTTCCATATAGATGGTTTCGGGTTCTGTTTTTGTTAACTTCTACCTATGGGATGATCCAACTTGGCTTTGGTCTTAAGTGGTGTTTAGAATTTAGGCAGAATCTGATCCCTATACTTTTGACATGCTGTCACACCACATTTTGACCCGGAGGTTAAAGTAAAAGTATGACGTATTGGAGATTCCTGTTTTTTTGTTTGTTGTTTTTAAGGAGTCGCCACCTAATTATTTATGGTGAATTAGGACACCTAAAGTTTATTAAAGTTATGTTTAAAGTTAACTCTGTTTAAGGTCTGCGAAACTTAAGATTCTAGGTAAGGGTTCAATTAGTCTAAAGGGAAGGTATTAGGCATCCTTTAAGACCCATTAACAATGGTTAACCGACCGGACTTAGATTAATTAATTAAAGCTAAATATGTAGATGTAATATTTAAATATTTAAAAAAAATATCTTATAAGTATTGCTAAAGTTATAGATAGTAATAGAATGTTATTTAAAATAAAACTTGTCGAAAAGTAATAGTCGTATAAAAGAGTTTAGTTATAAATGAGTTAATAGAAACAGGATGTGTAATGTTTATATGTATTTGAAGAAAATGACTAACAAATTTAAAAGTTATTTAATAAAGTTTTATAGAAAGACTATTAGTTCAACATATATTGTGCGAAGGTTGTTTTAAACAAATATGTATTTCAAATGTTAGAAAGGAACTAAAGTGAAAGAGTTATCCGTTGAAACTAGTTTGCCTTTCATTTTTTAGAATAAGCTAACGTTAGTATAAGCTTTGTGACGTTTTAAACTTCTAAGATAGTAAGCATGGATTATGATTCCTTTAGCCAAAATATGTAGTCGTGCTGTTTTTTTTTAAAATCAATTGAAATAACAGTATAGGTATTATAAGTAGTTTTATCATAAAAAAAAGTGGAGATGAAATTTATGGAATTAATCGTTGGTTCTCCTTAAATTAACTACCCATGACTTCTAAAACTATCCATACTAATTTCCTACAATTCATCTAAGCTAAGGAAAAAACAAAATAAAAGGAAGTGTTAGTCAGACAAACAAATACACCAAGATGATAGAATCGCGGAAATAGAACGGAGTTCAAATGGGTTTATCCCATTTTGGGATGTTGCTGCCTGCTGTTGTTGCTATGGGTTTCAGCTTCACCACTGTCGTATTAGATCCCGTTTACGCACAAAAGAATGCTGGATTAAGCCATGCCCAGTAGGCAATAGATGAAGATTGTGTGAGCAATGCAGGTTGTGGCCTCGAGTCCTAATAGAGGGACTCCTTGCGGCTCCATACACCATGTGAACAAAGAAAATAAAACAGGGAAAGCATTAGAGAAGCAATCTGATTGTCAAACACGAAAAGAAAGAATGTAAACTAAAGCAAATTAGGACTAATATAAATCTTCAACTACCACATATATGTACTGACAATACATGCGAATGTAAGGAAGAGCAAACTGAGCGTTATTTACATAACAAAACTCAACGGATTTCAGACTTAATGACAGATTGAATATACTATGAAAACAGGACTCAGCAGATTCCAAACCAAGCGACAGATTGAAAACATTATGAAAGCAGCATCTTATAGACAGGCTGAAGCTCTAACTGAAAGCAAATTCAGGTCACACAAGAAGGCTACTACCAGGTTCATTCATACATCAAAAGAGAAAAAAAAAAAAAAAGATAAGGAATTAGTGTTCTAAACAGCGGACTGATACTAAACTTGATTTTGAACAAAACTAAACAACACAGATACATTTAGCTATTAGGCACCTGGTGTTAAAATACTCCAAGACAATCCACACTCTATTTTATCGGCTTTTAATAGAGTAGTAGGCTTAAGCACAAATCATCATTAAGCATATCTGAGAATATATTTAGGTTATAAAATAGAAGGAAAGGATCATACTCTATTCTAAACATAACCAGCATAAGAGCTATCATATAATGACATTAGGCTCAGAAGGTAAACAAACAGACATGATAGATTGCTATAATTAGGATAGATTAACTAATATATAGCATTCGAGAGGATGAGAGAGGGAACAAAGAGAAGGGACTGGAATATAGGTAAAACAACCACAATCGTGAGAATTGGGCAGAAGGTTCAGCAGTTTATGTTCAGAGAAACAAAAGAGAAGAAGAACAATTGGAGAATATTTCTAAACATAGGATGCATGATCAAAAGCAGGTCACAATACTAAGCAAGATGGAATGCCGTGGAGGCCATGTGATTGCGTAGAACAAACATACAGTGTGTCTTAACTAGGACAAGAAGCAGGAGAGGAAATGGGACACCAGAAAAAACAAGTCACAAAGGGGCAGGAATGCTATGCCAAAAATCAGAAGGAAACAGTAGCACAGGGCAGCATAGATGTGCAGCAGATTAGTATCATTTTTTCAAAAGAGAAACTTCAAACACAAAGCAAGGCAAGCCATGGAATTAGTTAAGAATACTGGAAAAGAAATTTTGAACTACAGGGAATTATATGGCGAGCCATGGAACATGGATATATTATTAACAGGAAATAGGAGCTTAGCGAATGAAGACATGATATGGATAATGCAATGACACACAAGGTGATACACATAGAATGTAGGTAGAGTAAGATGTTTTAAAACAGTGCAATGGTTGAATCAAAGCTAACTGCTAACAAACCAACATCCAAGTGTGGAACAATTCAAAGGATTTCAGGACTAATTTGTTAAGCATAGACAAACAGAGATGAAGAGGGGAATTACAGGATATTACACTGTGCATGAATCATTTGCAAATTTCATTTTTTCAATATGATGACTCACAACTTCCTTTAGATCTTAATTCTCAAGTATACAGGATCAGTTTAGTCACACAAATCACATTTTAGGCCACTATGATCATATATTGATTCTACAGAACCTTTTGCAAACAAATTTGGACCTTTCGACCAATAAACAAAACCCGGACAGGACTAAACTCAAGATACGCATACCTAATTGGGGTAATAACATCATTAACATGCCCAACAGCTCCCTTAACCAGACTTGCGTTCGTGAAAGCATTGTTAACCGAACATGATTTTATCATACTCTTCAAAGTAGGACATACCTGTAAGCTAGCGACATGACTTTAAGACTATCATTACTAGTTAATACCTGATACACTTAGTCATACATATAAGCAGGTTCGATGTCTCATCTAAACCAACTATCAGCAACAACATGATTAATACACTAAACGAACATAGGGCTACACTGATCAAAAAATTAAATTAAGCTTCACTAACCACAGAAAATAATTCGTATGAACATCAAATAAAGACCTTAAGCCATATTTTCAAACGAAGAACACTGAATATACTCAATGAGCATCAACCATTATCAAAAGATAAATATAACTCCCTATTTTATGACATCAGGTATAAAACTTTATCGCAGCACCAACTTGAAATTAAAATCACTTTAAATATGCAAACAGAGAATCCAAACAGACATCAGAAATCAAAGCGAACCAAAAAGTGGAAGGAAGGATTGCACTGACCTTTTGTTGGCGCAGTGAAATGGGGCGTCGAGGCCTCGAATCTACTCTCGTATTGACAGATTCGAAACTCGAGTCAAAAAATTAAAGTGTTTTAATCCGTGTCCGATCAGTGTTCAATTCTCGAGTTTTATAACTCGACTTCGAAATAATAACACAGCAAACAAAAAATGAAATGTTTAAGATTTCTAATCGATGTCAAGCAACTGTGGGATTTTTTCGGGTCCCTCTCCGATCTTGTTTTTGTTTTGTTTGAGTTGATTTGGTTTTTGCTCCGAAAATCCAAGCTATTTTTTTTTCAGGTCCCCTTAACCAGACTTGCTCCTCTCCTTTATAGAGTGAGGAAAGAGAGGAGCGGAGGGGAGCGTAGGTAGGGTAGAGAGAGGAGTGAGGTGGGGTAGGGGAGCGTGGTGTGGGGTGCGGCGGCGTTGTGTGGGGAAGGGAGAGTATAGAGAGAGAGGGAGATGAGGCGGAGGAAATGAAGAAAGAAGAGAAAGAGGGAGAGAGGCGGAAAAGAGTAAGAGAAAGAGAGAGGAAGAGATTTAGGGCAAAAAGAATAAGTGGGCTGATTTATTTCGATAGGTAATGGGCTGGGTATTTAAAATGTGGGCTGATTATTTGGGTAGGGGAATAACATTGTATTTTAAGTCATTAATTTGACTGAAAATTGTTGGTCCTTCATCCTCTATTTTATTATTGTTGGGCTTCTAATTTAACAACTAGTACAATATATACTATATGAAGACAATTAATAATTAATATTTTAAAAAAAATAAGGATTTAACAACATGTTGTCCTATAATTAATTTAACGAGTCCAAACCCGAAAAAATGAAATGATGACGAATCATTTAAAATTTGTGGTAAAGTAATACTTATAATGTTGAAAAATAAAAGTAGCGATATTAATAGTAGTGAAAATAAAGTATTTAGCTCGTCAGCAAACTTAGAAAGCTCGAGTAAATTAGATAAAAGAGGGACAAAATTGGGTGTCAACACATGCTACGCCTAGTTAATACTGGATTTCCAGATTTTTATGTTTAGAATTAACAAGTCTTTGGTTTCTGATTACTTCCGGAAGTTCTGGTTTTGTTATGAGATGGTTGAACCAAGTTGTGATATTTAAAACCATGAAACATTTTGCTATTATCCATGAGAGCTCCATACATTTCTTAATACTAATGTTTCCTATTTAGGCTCACATTGAGCAACTGTCTTTATGCCTGCTGTTGACATGCATATTTGGAAGTTTAATATTATATGTGTTTTGCCTTATTTAACAATTATGTACGTTTCTAATCTTTATTATATATATTTTTACATGTACACATTGAAGAAAAAATGGAGTCCCAATTCGGGACTCATCATCTTCCACATTCAGTATTGGGCTAAAGGCCCAACACAACTTCTCTCGAGTCATCCCGTCAGCCATCCTCAGCGACATACTAAAATCTGCTGGGCCGAGGCCCATAACAGTAGCAGTGAACAGCAGCAGCCCTAAATGGGCTAAACTCATTTAAATCATTTCACTCCTCTATTTTATTTTACTTCGTGGATTTAATTTGTACTATATGACTAACACTTTTACTTGTTTTTTATTTGTTTAGATTAGGTGAACCTTAGCGGAGTTAGTGGGTTTGATTTTAGCAAAAATGGGTAGGAAGAAACAATAATTAATTCCTTAGTTTCATTTCCTTCTTTCATATTAAATTATTTATAGTACCTATAATAGTTATCTATATTAATGTCATTTTCAAGGGCGAAGCCACAAACACATATTTTGAATTAAGATCATGTTTTCATTCTTACCGTATTAGAAATTTCAAAACATCACTAATACGTATATATAAATTTAAGCATATTCTCTAAACATTCTCTTAAGCTTCATCCAATTGTACATATTCTTTAGCCGAAATTGGTTAAATCAAAGAGTGATAAAAAATAGAAAGAAACTTATGGCCTTTTCATCATATTTAAGAATATAAGTCTAGGTATTCCCATGCCACCATATTCATATAACATCATTTTATCTAAAGATCACATTTGTCAAATCATCTTTTAAAAGGCTATTATTCATACGCAAATTATCCTACTTTCTACAAATCTTATTTTTCGAATAACATTACTATATTTTTCATTTAAAGCCTTAGCAATGTTTTGAGTCTCATTTAACATTTAGAATCTTCTTTTACGCAAATTATTATGTTTTTCTACAAGTATTATTTTAAACAACACTATTACACTTTCGTTTAAAGCACTAATAACATTTATAAGTCGTGTTTTCAAAATAGCATTGGAAGTACTCTTTTATACAAATTATTATCTTCTACAAATCCTATTTTAAACCACATTCTTACATGTCTATCTATAACTTTAGACATAATTACAAAGCTACGTTTTTTTTATAATACTATATTTACACTTAGCCTAATTAATTATAAGTCCGGTCGGTTAACCATTGTTAATGGGTCTCAAAGGATGCCTAATACCTTCCCTTTAGACTAATTGAACCTTTACCTAGAATCTTAAGTTTCGCAGACCTTAAAACAGAGCTAACTTTAGAAAATAACTTTGATAAACTTTAGGTGTCCTAATTCACCATAAATAATTAGGTGACGACTCCTTGAAATAAAACCAATAGGAATCTCCAATATATTGTACTCTACTTTAACTCCGGTTAAAATGGGGTATGACAATATGCATACTACAACTTTTGAATGGAGTGATTTTGTTGAGTTTTTTTGAATTCAAAAACTTTTGAATGAAGTGATTTTGATTGATAGACGTGAGCTGTTATGGAACCTCATAAGGTTTGTGTGATTCATGGAAGCATTAATACAAATTACCATTTGCTTTGAAAAAGATTTTTATTGCCTTAAATGGAGTCGTTCTTTACTCAACATCGACGCTGTATTTCTCTGTATTTCGAAAACACGAAATTTACTGGAAATACAGCCAAAAGCAGTTACGAATTGTAATTTTTCAACTTGTAGCTATAAATTGTTAGAAGCTATTAAAAGGTAGTTATTTGTGTAAGTTTCACTTAATTTTTGCTCCTTAAATTTGTGGTCTTTAATTTTTGTTGTTTAGTATTTTTGGTACTGCATAATTTAGATTTCACAATGCATAGTTGACGTTTAACTACGATATATGTATCATAACGTCCGCAGAAATTATGTCGGACAAGGCAACACTTTCAACACTCAACATAATCTGAAATAACGACATAATTTTAGATTTTGCAAGGCATAATTTACCTTTAACTTCAGCATATATATCATAACATCCGCACAAAAAATTATGCCGGACAAGGCAAAACTTTCAGCATTCAACATAATCTGAAAAATACTACAAAACTTATGCTGCATAATTTAATTCCTACAGAATTTATGTCAAGCGAGACAAAAGTTCATTTTCCAAAGATAAAAATGTTATAGAAATTATGCCTTTAGAAGTTGATCTGACTATTTTTATTAAATAAGTAAATGTTATCCCTGTAATCAAATTACATACTGTAAAACAGAAAAAGTTAAAAAAAAGTTTAGTTGCGAGCCCACAGAAAACTGTGTTTCCTTAATGAATTTAATCCCCTCATAACTGCCCAATGTTTGTGTTAATTCCTCCCAGGATATAACAAAACTCTATTATGCTATATTGGCAATCGAAATTGTAGAACTTCAGTGAACTCAACAAACAGCAGTAATCACATGACACTTACTTTTGTCTTTGAAAGATGATGTAGAAGAGGGGATGAAAAGATTGATTTTCAGAGAGTATATTTTTCGTGATTTTTGTGTTTTAAATGAGACGACGCTAGTAGGGATCTAGTAGCTCAGTTGGTTGGCTACCTGAACTTTCACCTTGTTGGTGAGAGTTCGAATTCCCACGCTGTAATCCCCTTCCCCATTTCTCCTTTCCCTACCCCTATGTAATTTAAAAAAAAAAAATTAAAAAATGTGGCGACGCCTCTGAAAATTTATAGCCTACTAACAGGTGCCAAAGGTACCTGTTCGGGAAGAAGATGACTTTTTATTTATGTCGCAAATGTTCAAATTCGTAAACACCCGTTGGGAAATAATTCCTCAAAAATTAAACTAAAGAATTAAATTTCGCTCCAATTAATATCAGGAAAATTAAATAATGAAAATGGAAAATAAATTTTGATCCAAAAAGATTATCAATCAATTCATTTGATATCTGAGCCTAGCGACGATGACGGCACGAGGGGAGCCCCTCTTCTCAACTCTTTATGAGTTAGCGGATATGCTTCTACATATAAGCATACAAATGTTGCTTTCCACCACTAACGTGGTATAAAGCTCACTTGAAAAAGTTACTTTTTCAAATTTCATTTCCCTCAATTTCCAATTCACACTTCATCTTTAAAGCTCACCACTTAGTGTCTTTAAAGCCCAACAGTAACAAGGAAAAAAATAAATTGAAGACCGTATATGTGAGGAGCAAAAATTAAAGACCGGTGCGCTTGAAGGGAAATCTGCGCAAAAAAATGTGTCGTATGTGCACACTTTTCTGGGCCTAATTTTGTCGTCTTTAAGAAGAGTACTCATCCTTTCTTGTGAATTTTCTGCCTGTTCGATTTGAAGGACTATGAAAAAAGGAAATTAGCGAGAACTTATATTTAGAGAGGTACAATTTTTGTGGTTGATGCTATTTTTTATTTATTTTTAGAGTCTGGTGGGATTTTTAAGGCGTAAGTTTAGCTATTTTTTTTATTATCCTTTTAGTATCTAATTTAGTTTTTTTGTTGCATACTAGATGCTATTGGCCCGTGCTAGAATTTGTGTTATGTACTACCTTCAGTTAAAAAAGAATACGTCTTTAACTCTAGCGCATTCATTTTCATTAAGAAACAAGTCGATAACATTAATTAAAGGTATTTGGTTAAGTTATTCTATAGCTCAGCTTTTGTAATAAACGCAAATTAGCATGGAAAGACATTTTTAGAGATTGCATATACTTCCTTCGGTTCAAAAAGAGTATTCACTTAACCATTTGCACACTCCTTTTGAACCAAAACATAAAAGCTAAGTGAACACTCTTTTTGAACTAAGGGGGGACGGGGGGGGGGGGGGGGGGGGGAGTATCTTTTATTATGCATTAGTTAATGAGTACTGCTTTTATGTATAAAATCCTGTTTTGGGACCGAATGGACTATCCTAAGTAATATAAAAAAAGAAGAAGAGTTTTTTTTTTTAACTAAAAAATTAAAATAATAGAATGCAAAGATTTTTATAGAATAATAATTGATTCTCATCTTCATCAGAAATGTTACATTAATTGTATGTAGTGAGTATTCGGCTTCATTTGTTTTCATTAAGATTAAGACATTTGAATTTGAATGCACATCTGAATGATTAAGACTGTTTTTTTTTTCCAACATCTGAATGTGCATAATGTATTTATTTGCATACAATAAATATATAATTCAAATAAAAAAGTAACTCATAATTTAATAAAATAAAATATTATTTGATAAAAAAAATGAAACATTTATTTGCGCTAATAATGGTGGAGATCCATTGTAGTGGTTTTGGTTACGTTTTACTACATAGTACGTACTGTATTTGTTTGTTTTATTGCTATAACTAGCTATCAAACATAAAATACACTATAAATAGCTATCAAACATAAAATACACTGTCAGTAAAATAGCCATGTGGGTATTAGTAAATTGAAAACGCTGCAAGGTGTGAACAGAATATGGAACCCACGTGCAGTGCAATGGGCATCTGGGTTTTTGGTCCAATTAAGGAAAACGTACACCTACAAAACATTTTAGTACGACACCTTTCAAGCACAATAACAATTGAAACTGTCAAAATGTTAGCTCTGAAATTACATTTTTGCCCTTGGTCCTCCAATTCCTCATGCTTCTAAATAGTAGTAAAGTAATTTTAGGATTTGCTCAACTAATTTAAATTTACGCCATCCAATACAGTTCAGCCAAATTATGTAACATGTTATAATGTGACTGTGTGATTAACTAAGTCTCAGCTGTCTGTAACTAATTTAGCTAAGGAACCTGATTATCCTCGTGTGTACGAGATTGGTTAATTTTTTTCCCGCCTAGCAAGTTTGAATCTAATTAAATAAACTCTTTACAATTTATTATGACATTAAAGTTTCTAACAGATTCATTAATTCTTTTAAGTGATTAATTCTGTTACAAGATTCCCATATGAAATCTAAATTAGTGGATGGGTGACTGCTGATAAGAAAAAAACAAGAAGTTGTTACAAATATTAATTCAACCATTATCCATTGAAATCCTCATAAAATTACATTTTAATATCCTTAGTTGGGTAGTATTCAACTTTTCTAGTATAAATAGAACCATTTCTCATGCCATTTGCATCAGCAATTAGCAAAAGAGTAAATTAAACTACTCAATTAAGTTAATGGTCATGGCTTCTAATATTCCTCAAATTCTTTGTGTTTGCATTTTTGTTTTTCTTTTATCGGATTTAGTTTCTTGCCGATTTTTCAATGGTAGTTTAGATGCTGGTGGATTTTCACCAGCAGTAGCAACTTGGTATGGAGATCCTACTGGATCTGGCAGTGGTAATGTCTCTAAAATCGAATTTTTCATATTCTTTCAGATTTAACTTTTATATATAGTATAACATGTTGTGCAATAGATAAACTGCTTTATTTTTTAGGTTAATAATACCGTTTGTTTGTGAACAATTACATGTAATTATCTTTTTTAACGTCCAGGAGGAGCTTGTGGACTAGAAGATGATGTCGCAAATGCTCCGTACAGTGGCATGATAACCGCTGGAAATCAAGCTTTATTCCAACATGGCGCGGGATGTGGTGCATGCTATCAGGTGCACACATTCACTACAAAATAAAAATTAGAAATCGCCTATGAACCTCATCGCTAATCTGTCGTTAAATTGCTCGTATCTAACATAATTTTTTTGATAATCCGTCGCTAAATTAAATAGGATAAGTGAAGGAAATTTTGTTGCTTAGGTACAGAATTTCCCCGTTGCGAATTCCTTCTTTTTAGTAGTGATTTCTCATAACTTTTACTTAAATTTGTTGTATACAATATCAGTGGCAAATACAATATTCATGATTTGTCGTTTTACAAAATAATGATATTTTTATATATATGGAATTGTTTTTCAGGTCTCATGTTCGAAACCAGAATGCTCTGGAAATCCAATAACAGTGGCACTTACAGATGAGTGTCCAGGAACATGTAATAATGATCCAATTCATTTTGATTTAAGTGGAACTGCCTTTGGTGCTATGGCAAAACCTGGTCAAGCTGATCAACTACGTAAACTCGGAAGAATTGATATTTCCTACAAAAGGTTATTATTAAGTCTCTTCATAACAAACTAAAACAATTACATTATCAGCATAACTTAACATATTATAACATGTTACCTACTTTAGTATCATTCGTTTTAACTTCTACTTGGAATTTTTTCAGGGTGGCGTGCAATTACAAACAAAATATTATGTTCAAGGTTGATAAAGGATCCAACCCTAATTTCTTTGCGGTTGTAACTGAAGCTGAGGACGGAGATGGTGAACTCTCTTTGGTTGAGATAAAAGCGACAGGTTCAGATAATTGGCTACCCATGAAACGAATGATTGGAGTAACGTGGTCTGCTAATATTAATCCGAACACACAAAAACCTCCCTTCTCTCTTAGGTTAACTTCAGGGAATAAGCATCAGGTTATAGCTGATACTGCTATTCCTGTTGGTTGGCAGCCAAAAGAAATTTACAAATCGAATGTCAATTTCCCTGCCCAATTATAAAGTCTTTAGTTTGAGAGTTTACAAAGTGAAATGTTGGACTTCTTTTGCATACCAACAATATGATATATTAAAGAAAATTCTTTAGATATCAAGATCGAAATTCTCAATTTTACTTTATTATAAATCTTTATGGCAGTTCCTTCAATGTTTGCCTATGGTGCCTTCTGGCTAGACATGTTAGGCATTTCTTTTGAAAAGAACATTCCTGTTGTACGCTACTAATTAATTCAAGCTTTAATATAGTTATATAGCCAAAAGGTTTTCAGTCCATACGGACCCAATATCTTGTAATGTTGAACGTTAATTATGTTTAATTAATAGTAGTATATATTATCCTTGTTTAAAAAGCATATTTGATTCAGTCCATCTTGTTTTTACAAATTCAAAAGAAAAAACTATTTATAATTACTCATTACCTAAAAGCATAAACCTTGAAAGCATTGGTCACAACAATTTTGTAATGTATTTCACATATAAAACGTACCTAAATTTAATTTATATTAAGTCTTTTGTTCTTTTTACTTAAAAGCCATCACCTTAGGTTATGTTAAGAATTGGTCATTCCCAATATTCTATGAGCAAAAAACTAGTTCTATCTACATTTATCCTAGCCTTATACTACAAACTAGGAGTACAAAATCAACCTAGAAAGTTCGAATCTGACGTTTATAAATATTCATTAGATTTGTTAAGTGATATTTGTTACTAGATACCAAAATAAAATCTAAATTAGTGGATACGCAACGTGCAGATAAAAAATAATCTAGAAATTGTTAAGAAAATATTTCTCCCATTATTTATTAAAATCCTCTACATGTATTCAATTTTTCTAGTATAAATAGAACCATTTTCATGTCATCTGTATAAGCGATTAGCAAAATAGCAAGGTACTCTATTAAGTTATTAATGGCCACGGGTTCTAATTTTCCTCATTTTCTTTCTATTTGCATTTTTGTTTTTCTTTTCTGCAATTTGGTTGGTGTTTGTTCTTGCCGATTACTCAATGTTAGTTTAGATAGTACTGGTGGATTTTCATCAGCGGTGGCAACTTGGTATGGAGATCCTACTGGAGCTGGCAGTGGTAAAGTCTCTAGCTAAGATCCTTTCTTTTCTTATTTTTTTGGATTTTTTTTCATCTTATTTTTTTGGATTTAACTTATCTACTAATGGTGTAAAATACCTATGCTCAATCAGTATAATCTAACATGTTATGTAATAGGTAATTGCTTTATTTTTCAGGTCGATAATTTTTTTTAAAAAATAAATAATTACCGATAATTATTTTTTTCGTGTTTAGGTGGGGCTTGTGGACTGGAAGATGATGTAGCAAACGCTCCATACAACGCCATGATAACTGCTGGAAATCAAGTTTTGTTCCAACATGGTTTAGGATGTGGCTCATGCTATCAGGTCCAAACTTTACTCATAGTTTTACTTAAATATTTTGTATTCAACAACACTGGCGAATCGAACAATAGGTTGTGCAAAAACACACGTATAAATAGAGTTAAGACACCAATTTCAGGAGTAGCCATTCTCTACTTATTTTTTGTTTTGTCTTGCAGTAAGTCTTTTCGGTAATGCAGAGGTTAGGCCTAGTGCCCCTGGCAAACTATAATTTGACTTATCATTAAAAGTGGACCACTTTGTGGTCATAAACAAAGACATACATTTCAGAACATACTATTTTTCAATGGTCATTATGCAATATACATCATGTTTTGGGGCGTGGGGGGTGTGAACAGTGAAATTTTACCGAATTTGAAATAGGATTCTAGAAGATGAGTTCAATCCATCTTCAAACTCTAAGGTCGGTTAGAGTTTCTTGAAGGCTACTCTACTTTAAATCCTAACTTACATCTGTATAAAGGGACATATATTCCCTTGAAAGACATCTCAAATATCCCATAAACTGACAAGAGGGGGTTGCTCAGATGGTAAGCGCCCTCCACTTTCAACCCGAAGGTAGGGGTGTCAAGTGGGTCGGGCCGGGCCGGGCCATTTAAATGTGGGCCACAAGGGGCCGGGTCGGGGCCGGGCCGGGCCGTAAGTTAAGCGGGCCGAGTTGGGGGCCGGGCTTGGAGAGGGAAAGGGTATCCGGCCCAGCCCACCTCGGATAGGGGCTACACGTCGGGCTAACCGGGCCCGTTAGTGGGCCGAGCTGGGTTTTAGTTAGTGGGCCGGGCCAAGTTTTAGTTAGTGGGCCGGGACGGGTTTTAGTTAGTGGGCCGAGCCGGATTTTAATTATTTTAAAAAAAAATTCTAATGCTAAAATTTATTAAGTTTAATACTTTAAAATCTAGTTGTTGTCAACTTTATTTTAACCTTCAAGTTCCTTAAATTATACTTTGGCCCTATTTTCAAACTATAAATACCATTCATTCTTCTCCATATTATCTCACAATTCCCTACTCTCCTCTTTCTCTAAATTTCCTACTCATCTAAATGGGAACTAAATGGGAACAATGCACATGAGTTTTGATACTAAACCAAAGTTCTTAATTTAATTATCTCATCTGATCCTAAGTCCTAATGTCATGTGCAGATTGTCACGTCTCCATCATCGGTGGAGACATTTCAATATGCTAAAAAATATTTAATTATTATTATATATAAAATATTTGAAACTAATAAGATTATATTAATATATTAATATATTATTATATATATAACTAATAGTTTATATTATTATATAGTATACTGTATAACCTATTGAAATATTTTTGAACTTGTGTAAGCCAACAACAAGATAGTAACTTAAAAGGGGTATTTGATTTATTTCACGCATCAGCAATTTCAGAGGTAAATTATTTTTCATTTAGTAGCAATTAAATATTAACGAATTCGATTCCTCTTCATTTTTATTGTCTCCATTTTTCTCAAGTTCTTACTTGAATAAGAGACACATTACATGAGTTAAAATTAATGGTTAAGTTTTAATTAACTAAAGTAAGATTCTAACTATGATTTGAATAATTAATAAATATTTCATATATTTGCTTCCAAAATTTTAAGAATCCCACAATTATAGCTACAACTATTTTATTGGGATACAATGTTTTTAAAATACTTATTATTAGTAATAAATGTAATACTTATCTTTTTTTTTTTTTAATTTGAAGTGGGACGGGCTGGGCCGGGCCGGTGCCCCGGTGGGCCATCACCCGGGCTTATGGCGGGCCGGGCTGGTGGGCTGTCCACCTTGTCCGGCCCAGCCCCCTTATAAAACCCACCTAGCCCAGCCCCTTACACCTATTAGTGGGCTTGGGCCGGGCCGGTGGTGGGCCGGGTTTACCGGGCCGGGTTCGGGCTGGCCCGACCCACTTGACACCCTTACCCGAAGGTTGCGAGTTCGAGTCACCAAGGGAGCAAAGGGGGGGGGGGGGGAAGGGGGGGGAGGGGGGGGAGGGGTTAAAAAATAATAATAAATAAATAAAAAGAATATCCCATAAACCCATGGATATTCACAAAGAGATCAATATCTCGAATATCCCATAAACTCATGGGTATTCACAAGAGATCAAGCTAAGACATCAAATAATGTCGTTTTTCAAATCTCTGTCCAACGTTCTTGGAGATTAAATACATCACATGGAGGTCATCCTACGTTCGAGAAATATGCTACTAACGGCCCTTGAATTACGGAGAAATATTATGAGAGAAGAATCAAGAGAACAAACAGATTTGTACCCGCAATATTCATCAATAAATTTCAACATATATTGTTTGTGCTTTACAGTTTATTTTTCACACATCAAAAATTTGTTGCAAACAAATTGGCACCCCCAGTGGGACAAAATCTGCCCTCATCTCTTCTCTCACAAATCAAATCTTCAAAATATGTAGTCACAAAACCGCCAAGATGGAAGCTCCATAATATGGGTACTTCAAGTCTCATATTTGAGTTTCTGCAAGTCTACACTTCGACAAGCCTTGAAGTACGGGGAATTTGTGAACAACAAAATTTTACCGAATTTGAAATAGGACTATACTAGATGAGTTCAATCCAACTTCAAACTCTAAGGTCGGTTAGGATTTCTTGGAGGCTACTCTACCCTAAACCCTAACTTACGCTCTCGAATATCTCATAAACTCATGGATATTCACAAAGAGATCAATATCTCGAATATCTCATAAACTGATGGATATACACAAAGAGATCAATATCTCGAATATCCCATAAACTCGTGGATATTCACAAGAGATCAAGGCATCAAATAGTGTCTTTTTCAAATCTCTGTCCGACGTTCTTGGAGATCAAATACATCACAAGGAAGTCATCCTACGTTCGAGAAATACGCTACTAACGACCCTCGAATTACGGAGAAATATTAGGTGAGAAGAATCGAGAGAACAAACAAATTTGTACCCGCAATATTCATCAATAAAATTCCTATTTCAACATATTTTATTTGTGCTTTACAATTTATTTTTCACACATCAAAAATTTGTTGCAAACACGGGGTGGGGAGGGTGGGGGGAGAAACTGCATAAAGAACAAATAAAACACATAATATAGTTGTACTTATTAAAATTCAGAGTATCAATTTATATGTTTGTAAAGAATGGAACTGTTTTCAGGTCTTATGCAATCAGAATCAAGAATGCTCAGGTAATCCAATAACAGTAGCTCTTACAGATGAGTGTCCAGGAACATGCAATGATGATCCAGTTCACTTTGATTTAAGTGGATTTGCCTTTGGAGCTATGTCAAAATCTGGCCAAGCAGACCAATTGCGTAAACTTGGAAGAATCGATATTTCCTATAAAAGGTGAGTGAGTTTCTTCATAATAAACTAAAAATGTACATTATTTTATGAATTTAACTTACAAAAATTGCGTTATATAAGTAATTTTACGTGTTATAATAAGTTAGACTACAAGAGAAATTCTAGAGAATGTTTGCTATCTTGAAATTTTTTTGTCTTCTCTGAGTGATAAAACTAACTGAGAATCGATTTTAGGAAAAACCCGACCGAAAATGAGTTGTTGGAAAGGAACTCGTCGGTAAAAAAAGCGACCGATTTTTCAGTTGTTTTTTAAAATATTAAATTTATTGGCTTTTTTGACACATGACCAAAAAAATGATCGATCGGTCGATTATTAAATTACAAAATTATAAAAAGCAACATTCGGGGTTTGAACCCCCGTCTTAACTGTGGTAGGTACTATTATTTATTTATTTATTTATTTTGTAGGATATTATTCACCACCAGATCATTGGTGCTTGTTAGTTTAGGACTTTTTATTTTTTTAATTTATACTGTTCAAGCTCATTTTTTTCGGATTGGTAATTAGGTCGATTTTTCTTTTAACTAAGTTGACCGAAGATCTGACCAAAAATTGACCGCGTCGGTAGGTTTTGAAAGTTATTTTCAATTATTTCAAATAATAAACCGATCGTGTCGGTCGACTTTCTATTTATGGGATTTTGACACTAAAAACCGACCAAGTCGATCGACTTTTTATATTTGTGAACCTTTTTGCCAGAAGAAAGCAAAAAGTCAACCAAATTTGGTCAAATTTTCTATCGATTTTGGCGTGTTTTTAGTAGTTGCCTGCTTTATTTTTCATATAGCTAGCTTATTGACCCATATATTATTCTTTAGTTAACTTCCTCTTGGGATTTTTCAGGGTGGCATGCGACTACAAGCAAAATATTATGTTTAAGGTTGAAAAGGGATCCAACCCTAATTTCTTTGCTATTGTAATTGAAGCTGAAAATGGAGATGGTGAACTCTCTTCGGTTGAGATAAGACCAACAAGTTCCAATAAGTGGCTTTCCATGCAACAAATGTTTGGAGCAACTTGGTCTGCAAATATTCATCCAAACACACAAAAACCTCCATTCTCTGTTAGGTTAACTTCACAGAATAAACATCAGGTTCAAGCTGATAATGTCATTCCTGCGGATTGGCAGCCAAGAGCAATCTACAAATCAAATGTCAATTTCTCTCCCCAATTATAAAGTCTTTTAATTTTATTTTGAGGATTGGAGGAATTTGAGAGATTATCAAGTAAAATGTTGGACTTTTTTTATACACCAACATTTTGATATAATAAAAGAAATTATTTAGTTATCAAGTTCGAAATCTCTTTCACTTTATTATAAACCTATTCTGGAAATTGTACTTTCGCTAGATCTCGTAGACAACTAATACCCTAGGTAAAGTTCAATGGCTTTAATGAGAGAAAAATCTTTTTTAACTTTATTGATAAACAACTAAAGTTGAGTGACATAAATTGATATAAATTTTTAAAACTTTATTGATAATTTTATTGATAAACATAAATTGAAACGGAGGGAGTATTTATGATTATTCATAATCTCTTCATTTTCTCACAAAATCATAAAACTAGATTTTCTTTTGTTATTCATGTGGGTAAAACAAAAAATTTATTACAACCCAAGGCAAAAATGAAAAAGGAAGAGACTTTTTAGATCAAAGAAAGACTGAAATAACAATAATGAACAGGAGAACATTTGTTCATCTCTTCTTCATTCATAGACAGTCTACAAGGCTCACTCCATCCTTTATAATAAAGAAAGGTTGTACTAATAATACTACTTGCCCTCTCTCAGTCAAGAGTAGTAGTAGTACTAGTGTTTTTCCTCACCCGATATCAGGGGGCGAATTTACTATAGAATTTATGGTGCACGTGAATCCATAATTTTTTCACTAAATTAGATATTTTATGTACATATTGTCTAGAATTGATTTTTATTTTTATTTTTTATTTCTCCCATCACAGTGGCAGGACATTTTCATTAATCAAAACAGAGTACACAAAAGGGGTATTAACTACCCAAATACCTACCGAATGGAACATTCTCCATTCGTAAGATGGTAGATTTCCATTTAAGCTCTCAAAAATTGTATATACTATGTAGGGGTACTTCACCCCTCTATCTAAAACAAGTTAACGGACATCAAAAGTGTAGAATCTAGCTATGTTCCTATCTACAAAGAAGGAATTATGTATGATTCTCCTTCTAAATGAAGGGAGTTGTAACCCGTCAACATTAAGCTCTCCTCTAGCTTCTTTAAGAATTTGAGAAGGAATACTGAACCAAGTGAAGTCTTGGCACTGCACACCAAAATTAGCAAGTTTGTCTACAACATTGTTGCCTTCTTTATAGCAGTGATTGATTTGGAAATGATCAAAATTGTTGAGAAGATTTTTGATATTTTGAATAATATCAGAAAGGTTCCAAAGAGGGATTTGATTTTCTAAGAATCCAGTTAACTAGGAGTTGAGAATCACTTTCAATCTCTAGATTCTGGATGCCATTACTGGAGCACCAATTCACACCAATCAACAGGGCCATTTCTTTAGCAAAATTATTGGATCTCTGGCCAAAAGTAGTAGCAAAAGCTGAAACCATGTATCCATCAGCATCCCTAACAATACCTCTACCACCACTGGGGCTAGGATTGCCTCATGAAGTGACATCTGTGTTCACTTTCATATAACCATTGCGAGGAGGGGTCCATGTTACAGGAATGACAGAGAAAGTAGGAATTGCATCTTGACTCAGGTTACTGATGTTTCCATTGCATAAATGGTGAGATGTGGTTGAATTGTTTGTGGGCTATGATATTGAGCTGATGGTAGGTGGATGTGATAATGTTGTAAGCATTCATTCTCTTGTTGTCATACCTATATTTGCATCTAGCCTTCCATAATTGCCATATAAGAATAGCTGGCATAACTTGAAGGGCCATTTTCACAAGAGGCCTCCTACCTTTGGTAATCCACCATTGAATTAGAACATGTCTAATATTAATGGCATGTATAGAGACACCAACCACCTTGTTGAAATGAGACCACACCTCCTTTGCAATGTCACTTTGTATGAACAAGTGTTCTTGATCTTCCAGATTCCCAATAGCACAACAAGAACATTTTGAAGGTAAGGCCACACCTGATTTGATGATGTTAAAATCCCCTGAAATTTTATTTCTAAGTAGTCTCCAGATGAAAAAAGATACTTTGAAAGGCTCCTTCTTGTTCCAAGTCATGCTATCAACCAGTGACTTCGAGTGCCATGTCCTAGTTGCATGCCAAGCAGAGTTACAAGTGAATCTTCCATCTATTGAAGCAGTCCAAATTGGCTGATCATCCAAGATAGGAGATCCAATTTTAACTCACAAATATGTTCCACAATATCTGGGGCTAGGCATTGGTGAAGCTTGATCATATTCCATCGACCATCTGTAAAGAAAGAAGAGACACATGTATTAATAGAAGTAGAAGTTGAACCATATTGTGATAATTGGTCCTTACCAAACCAATTATCCCACCAATTGTTGGCATTTCCAGAGTTTATTCTCCATTGTATGAGGTGATCTATTCTTCCTTTGATTTTCATCATTCTTCTCCAAGTATCATACTGTGAATACTTGAATTTCCTAGCAATATTTAGCATTTAAAAAATCAGTCCATATACATTTCTACAATTTTGAAAATACTCCAAAGTTTTGTGGCAAAGGTATCAGCTATCTCATGAAGAGATCTGATGCCAATGCCTCCTTCATTGGTAGGTGCACAGAATCTTTTTCAGGAAGCCCAATGATGTCTATTTCTACCATCCACAGTATCCCATAGGATGTTAGAGAGAACCATTTCAATCTGATAGAAAATAGTTTTAATGGGCTGACAAATAGAAAGTAAATGTGTAGGCATTGCACTAAGAACATATTTTATAAGAATGAATTTACCACCAGGGGAAAGAGATTTACTATTCCAAGTGCCTAGCCCTTTGGAGAATTTTAGAAGCAATATCAGTGAAATAGTGAGTTTTTTTCCTACCAGTAAAGATGAGGCAACCCAAATAATTAAAAGGAAAATCATTTTTCTGAAAACCAAGGCATTTAGTGACGATTTTCTTCCTTTTGTTAGGAATAGAGTCATCAAAAAAGAAACAAGATTTGCTCCTATTAATCAACTATCCAGAAATTTTTTCATAGTCATGAAGAGTTTCCATAATAAGGTTAAGAGTATAGGATTTCCCATAACAGAAAATGATCACATCATCTGCATAAGACAAGTGATTAATTAGAGGACCATTATTCTGCATGTAAAAACCAATGAATTTGGGATCTTGGAAAAGCTTATTCAGGCTTCTAGTAAGAACTTCAACCGCTAAAATGAAAAGATAGGGTGAAATGGGATCTCCCTGTTTGACCCCTCTTTGAGATTTGAAAAACCATGTTTGTTGCAATTGATGTTGATAGTATACTACATATTTGAAAGGAGATTTCATATAATACCAATCCATCTTTTAGAGAAACCAAATTTTCTCATAACAGCACAGAGCAATTGCTATGATAATCTGTCATGGGCCTTATTCATATCCAGTTTAATGACCACATTGTCGACTCTGTTTGGTTTCTTGAGCCAACAGAACATTCTCACTTATAGATCTATTCTTGACAAAACCACTTTGATTTTGAGAGATAATCTTGGGAATGACTTTGGCCAATCTCTCATTAAGGACCTTGGAAACTATTTTTTTGTGAAACATTACTCAGGCTGATGGGTCTGAATTCTGAGAAAGGTTGAGGAGCCTCAACTTTAGGGATGAGGACCAAACAGGTACTGGTGAAGAACTTAGGCATTTGAGCACCATTTATAACAGTCTTCACCATTTCCACAAAGTCATTTTCGACGATGTCCCATATTTTCTGAAAGAAACACCCAGTGATGCCATCAGATCCAGGAGAACTGTTGGCATTAATACTGAAGACAGCTCTTTTAACTTCATCCATGTTGGGTTCTTCAAGCAGAGAAAAGTTGTCCTCTTCACTAATTAAAGAAGGATTGACATCAAAACATTCCATATCAATTAAACAGTATTCTTGTGAGAAAAGTTGATGATAAAAATTGACTGTAGCAGCTGCAATTTCTTCATCATTTTCCAGTTTAGAATTGATCTAATATTACCTATTGGCACTCATGCTATAATAAAACTTAAGAGTACACTTGGTTGAAAGCTAGAGGAACATGACCCATTCTCACTTAATGTATTTTTTTCCTTTCTTAAATAGTACACTCATATTCCAAAAATTCTAAATTCAGCTCTGCTGAAAATTCTAAATCCACCTCTGTCATTATCTGTTTTGTAGTATGATTAATATGAATTTACATTGAGAAGTACTACTATACAGATTAAACTTTGTTTACAAAATGCGACTCTATTTTCAGAGCTCATACTCGAAAGCAATAACAAACTTTGTTTTTGTTTTTCTAATATAATAAATCACAAAAATCTAGCCTTTTGAGTTGTACTAATATGAAGGCCATAGGTGAATAGACATAAAAGTTGGCCACTTGGCCTAATTTGTTTTTTGGATGCCTTCAGTCATTTTTTTATTTATTTATTATTTGGCTTAATAGTTCGGGAACCCTGACATTTGACACCTTTTGTACATTTGAATTATAAATGGTTCTAATTACCCTGAACGTGGTATTTTGATAGCATTCGCTTATCTATATTTTTTCCATTAAAAAAAAAAAAAATTGTAGGGAGTCAAATGTTATTAATTTAATGGAAACGGCTCAAATATGCCATTGAACTATCGGAAATGACTCATTTATTTCACTCATCAATAGTTTGGCTCATTTATGCCATCGAACTATCGAAAATGACTCATTTATGTCACTAATCAATAGTTTGGCTCATTCATGCCATCACCCGTTACCAAAATGACTCATCCATGCCATTTTTCACTAATGCCGATTGTATAATACCATATATGACACGCGGCCTTCAATTCAATTGTGGTTGTGGGTGGGTAGGGTGTATGAGTCGGATTTTTTTATTAATTTGGGATTTAAAATTGGGCCGGTTTAATTAAAAGACGTAGACCTCTAATTAGAGGTCACGTGTCATATCTGGTATTATAAAACCAGCGTTAATGAAAAATGACATGGATGAGTCATTTTGGTAACAGACGATGGCATAAATGAGCTAAACTATTGATGAGTGGCATAAATGAGTCATTTCCGATAGTTCGATTGCATAAATAGGCCAAACTATTGATGAGTGGCATACATGAGCCATTTCCGATAGTTCGATGACATATTTGAGCCTTTTCCGTTAATTCTTTTACTGAATAGATCAAATAGCTCTGTTTTCAGGAGGAGTTGGCCAAAAGGCCATATTGAAAAGTTATTTTGCCAAAAGGCCACAGGTCTTCAAAAATTGGTGCTTTGGCCACCATTAATGACGTCAGTTTTCAGAGATTTGTTGTGTCAAATATTAGCCCTAAAGTTTTGAAAACTACACTTTGGCCTCAAACGCCCAATATTTTAATTACCCAAAAAAAAAAATCCCTCCAAAAGCTCCCGATTTATCCACTTTTCATATTCCGTTTCCGGCAAAAATTTCGGCGAAAGTTCCGGCTTTTCAACGAAAAATCAATCCCCAGCAACGTAATATGGCGTCGATTGCAGTCATAGACCATAGCCGTAGTCTATTATCGATTTATTATGGCGTCGATTGCAGTCATAAACCATAGTCGTAGTCTATTATAGATTTATTATGGCGTCGATTGCAGAATATATCATGGTAGGTGGTGATTGAATGGATGAATGGGAGGAGACCTCAAAATGTTGGAACTGGATTTCTATGAGCAAGGTGACAGGATGATCCTGATAGTCATGACGAAGAGCGAACAGACAAAAAAATAAAACACAAACCCCAAATTGCACAAATCTAAGGGATCATGGATAGGTATACCATAAACCGATCGCCGTCAATATAATAGCTAACAGTTATCATTTAGGCTCGACTTCACGCATGGTCAATAATTGTCCACATGTTATGTATAGACCAAGGACAATATTTGTCTAAAAATCCATAAGTAAATAAAATAAATAAAAAGTACAATAACACTTTTATACCATATGAGAGTCCTCATTCATTGAACACATGATTAAAAGAGTTTTAGGACAAGTAATGGTACTTAAAAGGCCAATATTTGTCTAAATAGCCATAATTTGTTTTTTTTTTTAAAAGGACATACCACTATTTAAACATTATAATAACACTGTAATACATCATATGAGAGTCACATCCATTAACACATGATCAAAAGAGTTTTAGGACAAGTAATGGTACTTAAAAGGCTAATATTTGTCGAAGTAACCATAAGTAAAAAAAAATTAAAAAAGGACATACCACTATTTAAACATTAAATAACACTTTAATACATCATATGAGTGTCCCCATCCATTAAACACATGATCAAAAGAGTTTTAGGACAAGTAATGATACTTAAAAGGCCAATATTTGTCTAAATAGCCATAAATTTTTTTTAAAAAAAAGGACATACCACTGTTTAAACATTATAATAACACTTTAATACATCATATGAGAGTCCCCATCCATTAAACACATGATCAAAAGAGTTTTAGGATAAGTAATGATACTTAAAAGACCAATATTTATCTAAAAAGAGCCATAAACAAATAAATAAAAAAGGACATACCACTATTAAACATTATAATAACACTTTAATAAATCATATGAGAGTCTCCGTCCATTGAACAAATGATCAAAAGAGTTTTAGGACAAGTAATGATACTTAAAAGACTAATTTTTATCTAAAAATGCCATAAATAAATAAAAGGACATGTCACTATTTAAACATTATAATAACACTTTAATATATCATATGAGAGTCTTAATCCATTGAACACATGATCAAAAAGAGTTTTACGAGAAGTAATGATACTTAAAAGACCAATATTTGTCTAAAAAAAGTCATAAATTAATAAAATAAAATAAAAAGAGGACATACCGCTATTTAAATATTATAATAACACTTTAATACATCATATGAGAGTCTTAATCCATTGAACACATGATCAAAAGAATTTTAGGACAAGTAATGGTAATCATAACACTACTATCCAATTAGTCTCACAATAAGTTATTGTTCTCAAAACACAACCTTGTTTTAAGGATAACCATTACTTGTGCTTAAACTCTTTAGACCATGTGTCTAATGGATGTGGACTCTCATATGATATATTAAAGTTTTATTATAATGTTTAAATAGTATCAAGTCTTTTAATTTATTTTATTTATTTATGGCTTTTTACACAATTATTAGCCTTTTAAGTACCATTGTCCTAAAACTATTTTGATCATGTGTTCAATGGATGGGGACTCTCTAATGATATATTAAAGTGTTATTATAATGTTTAATATCCTTTTTTATTTTATTTATTTATTTATGACTTTTTTAAACAAATATTGGCCTTTTAAGTATCATTACTTGTCTTAAAACTCTTTTGATCATGTGCTCAATGGATGGAGACTCTCGTATAATGTATTAAAGAGTTATTGTAATGTTTAAATAGTGGCATGTCCTTTTATGTATTTATGAATTTTTAGACAAATATTGTCCTTGGTCTATATATAATAAATGGATAATTATTGACCATGCGTGAAGTCGAGCCTAAATGATAATTTTTAGTTATTGATGGCGGTCAGTTTATGGTATACCTATCCACGATCCCTTAGATTTGTGCAATTTAGAGTTTAGGGTTTGGTGTTTGGGCTTGGGGTTTGGGGTATGGGGTCTGGGGTTTGGGTTTTATTTATTTTTTTTCAATTTTTTTTTCATTAGGCTAGTGTAAATTCAGCATGCTTTTCATTCCAACGGTCGCCTTTATTTCTCTGGTTTATCATCAACCAAAATGGTCTAAAATTATTCTAAGTAGTGAGTTATTATAAACTACGGTGATTTATTTCCGGTTTGGCTTATAATCTACCCAGCACACCTGGCTTTATTTCGACTGACGGACCACAAATTTCTCTACAACGGTAATAAAACAAAAATTTCTTAAATTTACAACTTTAACAATACATCCTTCCCTATATAAAACCGACAAAAAGTTCAAACTACTCCATTGTCTTTTTTCTTGAACAAACTCCTCCATTGTCTCCTTTCTTGATCAAACTCCTCCATTATCTTTCTTGATCAAACACCTCCATTCTCAGATACATTACCATCATTCTCAACTCTACTATCAACTCTATCTCCTCCATCACCATCAACACTACACTCATCAATGGGGTCTGAGTAGGACTCACTCTCAGCTTCTACACTTCTATTTCTTTTACATCTCAGCTAACTTCTTCACCTCTTCTTTTTTTATCCTTACGATCTGCAGTAGAACGGGTTTGAACCATATCACCAGAACGGGGGAGTAT
Organism: Lycium barbarum; assembly: GCF_019175385.1. NCBI lineage: Eukaryota > Viridiplantae > Streptophyta > Magnoliopsida > Solanales > Solanaceae > Lycium > Lycium barbarum. The sequence goes on from NC_083341.1 coordinate 10,931,851, forward strand.
TTTTCCTCTTCTTCCTCTACACCTAGTCATTTATACGGTCTATATATAAAAAATACAGACTTTGTTGAAACACAATATAAGAACCATCACTCTCAACTCTCAACTGTATCTGAACTATCTTGAACGGGGACGTGACGGTTGTATTTGAACCATCCTCAAATAGGGACTTTATTTTGCCTGTTTTTCCAATACAGAATAAGAATAATGGACCAAAAGTCTATTAATAGACCATAATTTACAAAAAGCAAAAACACAAAAAGAAAGATCAAAACAAGCAAAATAAGTATAAATAACGCACATTTCCACGAGAAAACAGGCAAAACTTCAAAGGTTTTGGAAAAAAAAACGGAACTTTATAAACACTAGGTTTTTATCAAGATCGAAAAAAAATTAATCGAACCAATCTTTTAAATAGGCAATATGGATCTTAAAATGCTTCGCCATTGATGCAAAATTAATTAACATACCTGAAGACGACGATTGGAGAGCTTCTGGGCTCTAGAGAGAAGAAAAATAAACTGGAGAGATTGGTCTTGATAGAGAAGAGAGTGAAGAGAGAAAAGGTTTTGTATATTTTACTACAAGTCACGGGGACTTAAGTGTATAACTTAAAACCTCCAAACTTTTTAAAATTATGAAATACACCCCATTCCCCTTTTTCTAAACCTTAATACCAAAAATATTATTGAAAAAGAAATTGAACGGCCTTATTCCCAATTGAAACTTGAAAATGACCTCCTCCACAAATCTTCTCCTGTTTTTATCGGGGATATGGACGATAATATAAATACTATTGCTTGTAGCTTCTTAAAATATAACTATTCAAATATGAAAAAGATATTCAAATACTTCTTTTAATTATTTCAGAAACCTTTTAGAAAATATTTGTCTGCACTGTTGTCGAGTACTCGAGTTCCTCTAGTTGAATTTCTTTTTTACTTAATAATTCAATTTTCAGACAAATTTACATGTAGTTATAATTTGATTAATTAAGTCTAATCTGTCTGTAACTTGATTAAAATTATCATTTAGCTAAGGAACCTCTATATTGGTTATCCCCGTTAATTGTATGAGACAATTCTGATGAAATAACCTCTTTGCAATTTATTATGACATTTAAGTCACTAACAGTCAACAGACTCACTAGATGGTCTTCTAAGTGATTTTTCTTACTGAATATTGAAAATTTAATGGAATAATTAAAAGTCGTTAAAATACTAATTCTGGTATTATCCATGGACATCCTCACACAATGAAGTTTTAATATCCTTGGCCGGCTTGTATTCAATTTTTCTTTGTTCCAAGTAATAATTTTTATTACTGGATTTCGAAAAATTAATGAATCTAATTAAAAGTCGTTAAAGTATTAATTTTTCTATTATCCATGGACATCCCCCTACAATTACTCCCTTTGTCTCAAATTATTTGTCCTTTAAAAAAAAAAGAATTCCTTAAAAAATATTAATTAGGAGGAGTATTTGACTCCATATACCCTTATTTAAGTCTAAGTTATAATCTCTCTCCATTAAATGTTTACTCTATTTATGTATCCTCTCCACTAATTAATGATAAAATTCTACCAAAGTTAAAATGGGAAAAAATAATTAATTGTGCCTTGAACTTTTAAAACGATGATAATTTGAGACAACTATATTAATTAACAATGACATATAATTTGCGACGGAGGGAGGACGTTTTAATATCCTTCGCTAGATCTTCTTAGTGATTCTCTTTGCTGGATTTCAAAAGGGGAACTTACACAATTACTAGCAAATAAGTATTAAATTATGTAATGTACAACTATTTTCTAATTTACAGAATCTACCATATATACCCTATAAATGAGTAAAGGAGAAAATCTTTGGATATGGTAATTTTCCTATAAGTAATTATTTGATAGGTTATATTTTTTTTCCTAAATTTAATTAATTAATCTGTCCCTACAACTACCTATCAATAAGGAAACATTATCATCAAACCCTGGAAAAACTCCATTAACAGACAGTAGAATTTGCTCATACACTCGATCTTCTATAAGGTGTATTGTAATACTGTGTACTACATATATATTATACATAAGGTATTATTATGTTATATACTGTATATAATAAACAAACTTAAATATATTAATTCCTACTATTACACCCACAAATATTTATTATCATCTTTTCAATTACACTTACCAATTTGAATATACCATATACATGGTATTATTATATTATATACTATATATAATATAAAACTTAAATATACTGATTCTCATCTTTTCAATTACACTTACCAATTTGAATATACCATATACATGGTATTATTATATTATATACTATATATAATATAAAACTTAAATATACTAATTCTTACTATTATACCTACAAATATTTTATTACCATCTTTTCAATTACACTTACCAATTTGAGTATACCATATAAAGTTTTAGCATTTTCCCCTAGAAACAAAAATAGTGTGAACACATGCTTAGAAATAAAAAAAAATTGAAAAGCTTAAGTAAAAAACTACAAATAGTTCATATCAGAAGACTTTGAATATGTATATAAAAGCAAAGATTGAAAATTTGTATTTCTAGGAGCTTGAGGGAATGAATATGGAAGGGAGAGGACATGAAATTGAAAATTAGAGCACCTTTTGATTGATAAGGTAAGTTTTTAGGTGAGAGAATTACATTTTATTGTGTATTTAATTAGGAGAGATATTTTAGGGATATGAAAGATTGTATACAATATGATGAAAAGTTAAAAGATTAGAATAAATTGTATTAATGTAATTTTTTGAAAGTTGTTGTAATTTTTGAAGATTCCTTTTTTAAATCTTGTATTTGTGTGATTTTCCCTTTTCAAGAAACTAATAGCTCTAATTAAAAGCCGTATAAATGTTAATTTTGATCTTATCCATGGACATCCTCATACAGAGACGTTTTAATATCCTTAGCTGGCTAGTACTCAATCTTTCTAATATAAATAGAACCATTTATCATGCCACTGCATATGCAAATTAACAAACACCAAACCATTCAATTATTAGTTAGTGGTCATGGCTTCTAATATTCCTCAATTTCTTTTTGTTTGCATTTTTATTTTTCTTTTCTCGGATTATATTAGTTTTTGTTCTTGCCAATTATTCAATAATAGTTTAGATGGTGGCTTAGCAGTGGCAACTTGGTATGGAGATCCTAACGGACCTGGCAGTGGTAATGTGTCTCGCAAGATTGGGGGTTTTTTTTTTTCCAGTTTTTATTTGAACTTAACTTATGATTAACGGTATACAAATACCTAATAACACTATCAGGTTAATTTAAATGATCTATAACGAGGAGCTTGTTGATTACCTAGAAATAAAGTAAAAAACCTGATGTAATTGGTGAAAATAAAAAATATACACCATCAATGTACTTAATTTTTTTTCCTTTTTCGTCCTTTTTTTATTCTTTCTTGTGTGTTTATTTATATTATATAGGAGGAGCTTGTGGACTAGAAGATGATGTAGCAAAAGCTCCGTATAACGCCATGATAACTGCGGGAAATCAAGTTCTATACAAACATGGCTTTGGATGTGGTGCATGCTATCAGGTGCACACATTACTTATACGGGTGAAAATCATTTTCACGCCTTAACTTTGCTTTAAAAATCAAACTCCCCCTCAACTTTGAACAATAGACATTCTTCCCCATTTATCCTTTGCAATGACTATTTCACTGTTGTTTTTTTTAAATCCTCTATCATGTAATACATTTTTATATTATATATAATATATTTTTTTTAAATCTAGGTATTTATAGATTCTTATTTAAATTCATTAACATTATATGTAGAATAATACTTTTATGAATTTGTGACAAAATCTAATGCTATTTTGTATGATTGTTATTTCAATATTATATGCAGTAAGTATGTATATATGTATGTACATGCATGTGTGTATATTTAAGTTTCACTTCCCTCTTATTCTCTATTGTTTATTTAAATAGATAAGTTTTGATTGTCACTAATGAGATATTTCTTAAATATATTAAAATTCATTTACAGTATAAATAGATAAATTTAAAAAAAATTCCCCTATTTTTTAATTGTTTTTGCATTACATGCATAGAAACATATTTATGAAGTTATTTTGACATGTTATTTTTCACTTGTATGAATAAATATTAATGTTTTGATTTTTTCTTTTATTAAAATTATTTTTTTGTTTATTCTGCTAATTTATTTTATTATAGAACATCATTAACTTATATACCCAATTAGTATTTCTCACTTTTTCATTCGCCTAGGAGATAATATTTATCTTTTATAAGAAATTTGTTACATAAATTAAAAAAATTGAAAAATATCATGATTTTAAAGAAGTAAAAAAAGAAGACAAAAATTGATAATGTAAGGGTAAAATAGGCATTTAAAAAAGTCAATAGGATAAAGGGCGGACAATGTCTATTATTCAAAGTTGAGAGTTTGATTACTAAAACATAGTTGGAAGGTGTAAATGATTTTCACCCTTATACTGACTTTTTCTTAAATTTATTTCGCAGATTCTGTTGAACAATTCTCCTTACTAGTAGTATTATTTATTAATTGCATAGTTTTTTATTCTTCAATGTGTATTACTATCTGTTGCTTCATTTACTTTTCATCTTGCTACCTTGCTCTCATATATTTTTCTTGCTACCCTGCTTCCCAGGGCAGATTTAGAGGCTGCCTAGGGTGTTCACCCAAACACCCTCGGTAAAAAATTACAGTATATGTATATGGCAGATTTTTTGTTTTTATGTACATATATTAACTTTTGAATACCCTGAATAAATGCAAAAGGTTAGCTCAAGTAGTCTAGGGTGTTCAAAACTAAATCTAGCATCCTAGGTTCGATTCCTAGTAACAACATTATTTTTTTATATTTAGTTTTTGTTGTTTTTTCCGAACCCCCTAAGTCAAAATCCTAAATCCGTCACTGTCTGCTTCATAAACTTTTCTTTTGAGCCGAGGGTCTATAAAAAACAACATCTCTCTACCCCACAAATGTAGGGTAAGGTTTGGGACATCCCACACTCCCCAGACCCACTTTGTAGGACTACATTGGTATGTTGTTATCGTGGTAAATTCTGTTGAACTAGTGTTTCAAAATCAAACCATATATATGTATTTGTGTGTGCGTGCACACAAAATACAAGTAACTAAAGATAAAGTTAAATATCTAATATTTCAAAACTAATTCTCCCAATTTGAATCTCGTGTCTAGTCTATATCCACTATGTTCAATGTCCATAATTGTATCACAAAAGGAAGAGAAACTCAAAAGAAAAAGGAAAAACACATAGTTGATTATTTTATTGTTTTTGAAAAGTTATCCAAATAGATTTATATATATCATCTTGGTGCTATTGGAATGTTTTTTTCAGGTCTCATGCTCTAAACCACAATGCTCAGGGAAACCAATAACAGTGCCTCTTACAGATGAGTGTCCAGGAGCATGCAATGATGATCCAGTTCACTTTGATTTAAGTGGAACTGCCTTTGGTGCTATGGCAAAGCCTGGTCAAGCTGACCAACTACGTAAACTTGGAAGAATTGATATTTCCTACAAAAGGTGAGTCTCTTTATAACAAAATAAAAATAATTAGTGTTTTGCGGGTTTAAATTCTATGCATTAACATTAGGGAAAGTTACTTAAATATACTATTTGGCCAACTAGTTTATCAAAAATGGCTGAAGTACACACTATCTATACACTTTGGTTGTATATGTTGTATATAGGTATGTATAGCATGTATATATTTAGTATAAACTATACTGCATCTATACATTGTGTATATATTTAGTAAATTAAATGTCCGAATGGTATTCGGCTATAATTTTCTCTTAACATTGTCTAAATTGTTACCATCTAATTAAATTGACATATAACAATCCAACAACAACAAAAAAACTATACTGAAAATACTACTATCTCTGTATATTATTTAACTTCATTTTTATTTCGCTAACTTTTGCTTGGGAAATTTTTAGGGTGCCGTGCGACTACAAGCAAAATATTATGTTTAAGGTTGACAAAGGATCCAACCCTTACTTCTTTGCAACTGCAATTGAAGCTGAAAATGGAGATGGTGCACTTTCATCGGTCGAGATAAAAACAGCAGGTTCAAACAAATGGCTTCCCATGAAACAAATGTTTGGAGCAACATGGTCTGCTAATATTAATCCAAAGACACAAAAACCTCCATATTCACTTAGGTTAACTTCAGAGTTTAAGCGTCGGGTTAAAGCTGATAATGTTATTCCTGTGGGATGGCAGCCAAGAGCAATTTACAAATCAAATGTCAATTTCCCTCCAAAATTATAGTCTCTTTACTCTAGAGGAATTTGAAATTACAAAGTGAAATGTTGGACTCATTTGTATGCCAACAGTATGATGAATGAAATTTTTTAGTTTTCAAGATCCAAATGCTCAGTCTCACTTTATTTCATAGGGTTTTACTCCATCAAATTTTCTCAAATGTGATATAAATATCTAATATCTTCTTAGAATAGACCGTTAATTACTCTTGCAATTACATACTATGTTGTTTACATCAAATCAATAAATGCAAGATATATATCTATTATACCACATTTATTCCTGAATGTTGTAAAGTGTATGATTTTCACTTTAATTTTTAACTATTGAAGTTAAATTTGATAGAGAGAGAACAACAAAGACTGACTCCTAAATTTTATAGTCGAAAAACGTATTCGCTCTCGATGACTATTTGCACCACAAACACAAATTCTAATTTCTAAGACATGTATCTTATCATATAACTCTATCATTTAACCTTGATCAAGAGAGACGCATTTTAACTTTATTTTATGACCTGATTTCGTGAACGTGTTTAATTTAGTATAAATAACGAGTGGGCGTGTGCATCTTTTAAAAAATATAAACAAAGATGAGTGGCTAGATGAGTGGCCGCTCCACTTTGAGAAATCTTTTAGTCCTCTCCCTAACTTTGTACCTTGCGTAGACTCAAATTAGAGATTGTTCTCAAGACTTTTTATCAATATGAGGTGATCGTAAGACTGGTATATAAGATTCGTGATTCAGGCAATCCAATCTTCTATGTGTAAGGCGGAATTCTAAAAGTATAACAGCTGTTTAAGAGATGCGTGTTGTTGTATGCCAAGAAAATTAAAATGTAAATTTATATTTAGACATGACCATACTTTAATTGTGTGATGAAATCTACACCAAGAAATTTGGCATTTACATATATACTCCTACATTTTTTTGTCTAGTTGCTTCAAATGAGGGATTACATTTCTCATTTGTTCTTAACAATTTGTTGCTGCACCACCGTGACTGAAACTGGTCCATTGATCTCTGCAGCAGCAAGCATATCAATAACTGGTCCAAGTTCTGGTAAATCATTCCATTCATTAAGTCCTAGCTAATAGCTGTTGTAAATCGTCTCGATGGCGCCTTCCGACCACAATAAGATCAAAAGCTTCTTCCATAGCATGTATATAGTCAAAGTTGTTTCAGCCCCATCTTTAACTCTTTCCGCTTTGTACACAGTATTATCTTGGTACACCAACAAGTCTTATTTCCTTCAATAATTCAGCTAGTGCACATTCGAGAGTGCATCTATGAGTAATATAGATGCAGTTAGCATGGAAAAGGTTTCTCCATCAAATGTCTGTGATTCAACACAGGGGAGAGAAAATGGAATTAAAAACTCTGGTTGAAAAAGGTGAGGAAAATGATAAAAATGGTCCTTATGTTTGTGGGTTTATTTAAAATAGTCTCTTAAGCATGCACCGAACAGTTTTGGTTCTTGACAAGAGGGGTTGCTTAGGTGGTAAGTATCCTGTACCTCCAACCCGAAAATTGTGAGTTTGAGTCACCAAGAGAGAAAAGAGGGGGAGCTCCTGGGGGAGGGGTGAAAAAAAAACGGTTTCGGTTCTTTAAGTTTGTTAAAAGTTAACATTTTTCAAACAACTTCAATTGTTCTAATTTTTTAATTTAAACACTTATCTCATTCAAATTCCAAACTTTTCTCAATCAAAACAAATGGAGAATTCGATTTTTGCCATTTAGTAACCGAATGAGAATGAAATTAAATGTAACACAGATGTTAGCTTTGATATTCACATTATTCTGGCGAGAGTGGGAATGCTGATACGCACTACTATAGGAGATTTCATTAGCGGCAAGCAAGGTTGTTAAATAAAGTACCTAACCCGTTAGTTGCAGAGATTATGGGTGTTCGGGAAGCTCTCGGCTGGTTGAAGAGCGGCTTTGCTAATAGTCATGTGGTGATTGAGATAGATAATCAGCTAGTTCGTTAAGCTCTCAACGGAAACATTTCAAATAATTCTTATTCTGATTCTCTTGTTTATAATTGTAAGGCAATAAGGAAAGATATTCAATTAGTGTCTGTTTTTCTAATTAGAAAATCAGCGAATCAAGCTGTCCATGCTTTATTTAGGGCGGCTATTTCTATGTCTGGTTCGATGGAATATGGGTCCCCCCTCCCCCCCCCCCCCCCCCCCACCTCACATCTTTTATTTTTGATGTACTCACTTTTGATTTGAGTAATAATTGAAAAGCCATCGTTTCAAACAAACCAAAAAAAAAAAAAAAGGAGAATACAACTTATAGATCCCATTTTATAGTAGGGATCTAATAGCTCAATTGGTTGGCTACCTGAACTTTCACCTTGTTGGTGAGGGTTCGAATCTTTACGTTGTAATCCCCTTCCCCTAGTCTCTATGTAATAATTTGTTTTTTTAAAAGATCCCATTTTATGTATGAAACATAAATAGCCAATTGGAAAAAGCTTTTCATAAACTCATGAATGACGCCAGGTTTGGAAAACGAGAGATAATATGAAAATATATGGAATTAAAATTCACATTATCAGTTCGAACTCCAGCACAATATAAATTTTAGGACTCCAGCATAATGTGCTGGAATTTTGCTTGTAAAAGTTTTGAAATCATGTATTTGTTACTGGACATCTTTTGTGTTTTAAGCAAGGATATTTTTATCCAAATATTCTTTTGCGTCAATAGAGTCTATTTCCCTATCAAATATCCAAATATTCTCGACAAAGCCAATTTGACTAATTTTGGGAGCTAAAATTAGATTAGATTAATTCAATGGCCACCCACCTAATTTTTATTTGTTTATTTTCTGATGACCAAAAACAACAATTATTTCTTCTTCTTTTCTTTTCATAAAAGAGAAACTAGTAGGAAATCAAATATTATTAACTCCTTTACTGAATAGATATCAAATAGCTCTGTTCTTTTTTTAAGGATAAGAAGGATAATATAAATACCATTTCTTGTAGCTTCTTAAAAATAACTATCCATAGAAGTACTTTTTAAGCGCAAAAAAAAAAAAAAAAAAAAAACAAACAAACAAACAACTCAAATACTCGTCTTTTTCTATTCAGAAAGCTTGTTGGAAAATATTTGTCAGCACTGTTGTCGGCTTCCTCTAGTTGAATTTCTTTTTTACTTAATAATTCGATTTTCAGCCAAACTTGCATGTACGTTTAATGTTTCTGTAAGTAAATTAAATTAGCATTTAGCTAAGTAACGTCATTATAGACTAGCTGGCTAGTATTCAATTTTTCTTTGTTCCAAGTAATTTTTGTTGCTAGATTTCGAAAATCTAAGGGATCTAATTAAAAGTCGCTAAATTAAATGTTAATTTTGTTATTATCCATGGACATCTTCATACAGATTACGTTTAAATACCCTTGGCTGGCTGCGGGGGCGGATCCACCCTTTACGATGGGGGTGGCATGGCACCCCCTCAATTAATAAATATTTTATATACTTATGTTGTAATTTGCTTAAATTAGGTTAAATATTTTATCCTGCCACCCCCAGTTGTAAATTAGACAGAGGTGTCACGGCTGATAGACACAAGTTTGAATCTATTTTGAACATTTTCCGATTTCTGTTTTTCTTTGGGCTTTTTACTTCCTTTGTACCAGTAATTCCCTTTTCGGCCTTCCCAATTTTGTATTTATCTTTTTATTATTTATATTGATTTTTCTCTTTTCTATTTTATCTGTGATCTCTAACGAGAACACACAAATAGAAACTTCAAAATCCCTTAAATTAAGTATTTCTCTTAATCTCAAATCTGTGAGTATTTAAATCGAAAAACTTGGGTCTCAATGGGAATTTTGGATTGAGATCAAAATTCATTTTTTTTTTGTAATAATTTCTTTTGTTTATTACTCCCTCCGTCCATGTTTACTTGTCTATAATTGACCTGAGACACTCTTAATAAGAAATAAATAAAATGAGAAATGAATTGGAGTACTTAATAATAAGTATAAAATGGTAAATTATGTCTTGATTTTCCCAACTATATAACTTACAAGTAAAAGTGGATATATATTTTTAGTATAATAGACAAATAAAAATGGACTGAGGGAGTATTATAAAAATTTATGCTATTCTATAATTGTTAAATTCAATTTAAATCACTTTACTACTTAAATTGTGATGGAAATTTCGTAGGTACTGCTTAGAAAAAACATGAAATTTATGATTTATTTTTGAGAACTTTGTAGTTTATCTAATTCTACATTTACTTATGGGGAGTATTTACCTATTGAAGAGTTTTTCTATTATTTTTCTCATTTTGATTGGTGTAATTCTCTTATTGAAGATGTTATTTTACTTGTGCAAAGTCATTTTTTAATATACATAAGAGATGCAAGGTCCTTGATGAAAAAGTTGATTTTACTTCTGTTGTTAATGGGTGTTAATGAGTGTGATTCCTTATTTAAGATGTTAATTATGTTCGTTTCTTGATTTTTAAAATGTAATTTTCATATTTGCAAATTAAAAAAAAGCCTATTAAGTTGACCCAAATAAACTAAAAAGAGATGGACCCGACCCAAATATACGTTCCTAACAAGATGTATATTGAAGAAAAATGTGACACCCGCCACCTTCAAATCCTAGATCCGCCTCTGGCTGGCTGGTATTGAATATTTGTAATATAAATATTACTACTTTTCATGCCGTTGCATAAGCAAATTAGCAACAAAAAAAACCACTCAATTAATTAGTTAGTGGTCATGGATACTAATATTCCTCAATTTGTTTTTGTTTGCATTTTTGTTTTCTTTTGTCGAATTTTGTTAGTGTTTGTTCTTGCCAATTATTCAATGGTAGTTTAGATGGTGGCTCAGCAGTGGCAACTTGGTATGGGGATCCTAACGGAGCTTGCAGTACTGGTAATGTATCTCGCAAGGTTGATTGTATTTCTGTTTTTACTTGAGTTTAACTTATATACATGGTATAAAAGTACCTAATTTAACGGTTGTTGATAATTAATTACCTAGAGAAAAAAGTAAACAGCATCATGTAATGGGTGAAACTGAAAAACGTTACACTATGTCATTATAAATGTACTCAATTTTTCATTTTTTGTCTTTTTTTTTTTTCTTTTCATGTGTGTGTTTAGGAGGAGCTTGTGGACTAGAAAATGTTAGTGTCAAGTTTTTATGATGACAATTTTATTTATATAGGTATAATAATTAAATTGCACAAGAAAGCAAAGGACATCAACAAAGTTGACTACTTTTATAGAAAAGCCCACAAGGCAGCCCAGCTCTGGGTTCGAGTGGCATTTCATCCCTAACCACAACTCATCCGCTGATTCTTCAACATCAGTCGGTTCGGACCTCCACTTAGTTTCACCCAAGCTTCATCCTGGTCATGGAGGAAACTTTGCGCAGAGTTCTATTACTATTAATGGGTGGCTCCGCGATTTCTTATGGGCACAAGCATCCCAGGTAATTCAGTCTTATGGTTCTTCATTATCTGCATATGGCCTTATCTCTTTCGATGCAACAACAAGATCTTATTTGTAACAAGTGGTTTTGTTGGTTGGTTAATTGGTCACATTTTATAACAATCGCATAAACAAGATGGGCTTACACAAGTCCAATTCAGTGAAGACTTCACAGCCCTACAATTAGGTACTGCTATATGGAAAATATCGTAGTGGCTGCACAAGGGATTCTTATAGCTGCAAGCAGTACTAAATCAGTTCAACGAAGGAAAGAAGATCTGCGCTATTAAAGGAGGAATATCCCATCGAGTGTAACAATCTTCTTGATTGACAATGCAGCTCCATCGCACAAGGAAAGAAGTAACAACTCCAGCCTTATTCTTGGAAATAGGATCACTAATTCCTTTTTCCAAGGATCAAATCCCTTGGGTTGATATCTCTGCGTGAAGAGCCTAAACAACTACAAATAGGCTGCTTCACAAAACAAGAAAAAATACTCAGTCTCATCCTCTCAGTGCTCTGCTGTACTTTTCATAAACATTGTATGTCTGTGTGATTTATAGTGTAAGAAAAAAAGAAAGGAGAGTTATAGTATAGCTTGTGAGACTTTGTATCAAAAAGATTAAGAGTGATTTGAGTGTAGACGTAGGAGCTCCATTCAAACCTCCATTGTACCAAACCTTTAACAAAGAGCTGCAGAAAACACCCTTGCAACCCAAGGGGACTGGACTAGGATTCACATTGAATCTGAACCAGTATAAAATATTTGACGTCATTTATCTTCTGCATTTTACTTTAGCATTATCTGAGTAAACAGTCGACTACTGATTCACCTTAGTCGACTAACAGATCGAAAAATTACAATTCACACGCCCCCCCCCCCCCCCCAAAACCCCCCCTCGCACTTTCAGAAGATGCTGTAGCAAAAGCTCCATAGAACCAGGGGCGGATGTACCAAGAGCCTAGAGTGTTCACCCGAACACCCTGAACTGTATATTTAGGTTTAATTATTTTTCCGAACACTCTGAGTGAAAATTTTGAATCCGCCACTGCATACAACGCCATAATAACCGCTGGAAAGCAAGTTCTATTCAAACATGGCCTTGGATGTGGGGCATGCTATCAGGTGCACACATTACTTATAATGACTTTTGCTTAAAAAAAAATTCGTGAATTCTGCTGCACCAATGTTTCAAAATCGAACCATACATATGTAATTATGTGCGCGTGCACACAAAATACAAGTAAAGTAAAGATAAAGTTAAATGTATAATATTTCAAAACTCATTCTCTCAAATTGAATCTCGCGTCTATTTTATATCCATAATCACAAAAGGGTGAGAAATGCAAAAGAAAAAAAACATATATATCATTATTTTATAATTGGAATTGTTTTTCAGGTCTCATGCTCGTATCCACAGTGCTCAGGGAAGCCAATAAGAGTGGTTGTTACAGATGAGTGTCCAGGAGCATGTAATAGTGATCCAGTTCACTTTGATTTAAGTGGAACTGCATTTGGTGCTATGGCAAAACCTGGTCAAGCTGACCAATTGCGTACGCTTGGAAGAATTAATATTTCCTACAAAAGGTGACTCTCTTCATAACAAACTACTACAATATCAGCATAACTTTAACATCTTATAGCAGATTACCTTCTTTATTTTTCAGGTAGCTAGCTCATTGAACCATGTATCATTTGTTTTAACTTTTAGTTTGAATTTTTCAGGGTTGCGTGCAACTACAAGCAAAATATTATGTTTAAGGTTGGTAGAGGATCCAACCCTTATTTCTTTGCCGTTGCAATAGAAGGTGAAAATGGAGATGGTGCACTTTCATTGGTCGAGATAAAAACAGCAGGTTCAAATAAATGGCTCCCACGAAACAAATGTTTGGAGCAACATGGTCTGCTAATATTAATCCCCACACACACATTAACTTCGGAGTTTAAGCACAAGATTCTAGCTAATAACGTCATTCCGGTGGGTTGGAAGCCAGGAGCTATCTACAAATCGAATGTCAATTTCCCTCCTAAATTATAGTCTCTTTACTCTAGAGGAATTTGAAGTTACAAAGTGAAATGTTGGACTTATTTGTATACCAACAATATGATAAATGATTTTTTTTTTTTAATTATCAAGATCCAAATACTCAGTTTCACTTTATTTCATAGGGTTATACTCCTTCATTTTTTTCTCAAATGTGTGATACAAATATCTAATGTCTCTTGAGAATAGACCATTAATTACTCGTACAGTTACGAGTTATATCAAATCAATAAATGCAAAATATATACCCACATTTATCCCTTAATGTTGTAAAGTGATATGTATTTTCACTTTAATTTTTAACTGTTAAAGTTAAATAAGATAGACAGCGAGAGACCGAGAGTAGCCACCGGTTTAAAAGAGAGTCAAAATAGTATGATAAGCTAGTCGTCCATTATCCACAAATTCTGACTCCTAAATTTTTATAGTCGAAAAAACTTATTTGCGCTCGATCACTATGTTTCCCAAAACAAATTCTAAAGCATGCATCTTAACACGTATGGCTTTATCACTTAACCTTGGTCAAGACTTTATCACTTAACCTTGGTCAAGACATGTATTTTAACTTTAATTTGGGACACAATCTGATGGGTTAACATGTTTAGTTTAATGTAAACATCAAGGGTTTGAATATATAGCAAAAGTCAATTTTAAAAAAATATCAACAAAGATGAGTGGCTACACTTTGAAGTCTTTTAATCCTCTCCCTAAATTTGTGCCTTGCATATGCTCAAACAAAAAGTGGAGCGATTCATTGAAAGGTGTGATGCTGTATGCCATGAAACTTAAAATGTTAACTTATGTTTAGACATGGCCTTACTCTAATTGTGTGATGAAATCTACACAAAGAAATTTGGCATTTACATATATATTTTTCTGGTCTATTTGCTTCAAATGAGGAGTTACTTTCCTCATTTGTTCTTAACAATTTGTTGCTGCACCACCAAGACTGAAACTGGTCTATTGATCTCTGCAGCAGCAAGCATATCACCAACTGGTCCAAGTTCTGGTAAATCATTCCATTCATTAAGTCCTAATAACTGTTGCAAATCGTCTCGATGGCGCCTTCCGACCATGATAAGATCAAAAGCTTCTTCCATAGCATGTATGATCAAAGCTGTTTCAGCCCCGTCTTTAACTCTTTCCTCTCTATACACAATATTATCCTGGTGCTGACCAAGAAGTCTTATTTCCTTCAATAACTCAGCATCAAGTACAGCATCCCATTGGTTTTCACGTACGTCGAGGTCCCATGACACGAATCTAACCACGGTTAAGTGAATTTCAGGTGAGCTTGACATACGTTTAGCATAAGCTAAGGCTTCACGATCATCATTTCCTCCCATGAAAACCACAGCTACATGATACATCGATGACCCATGATCGGATTCACTTGCTAGACGCCTTATTTTCTGTCGGTCAATTAAGATACCTACAGAACAAGGAGCCATGTCCAATACATTATTGTTAATTGTCCTTAAGTTACTGCTGTCCAAGATAGTCTTTCCCTGGTGATTCCATTTCCTGTGAAACGGGAGTATGATCATGGACGCTAACTTGTCGAATGCGAGTGAGCAAATGTCCTGATGCATGAATCTTGGGAGCGACATTGAGGTGAAGAAATGAGTGCTGGCAGATCCCAAGTACCGATTTTCAAACGATTGAAAAACTTCCACGATTTTTTGTGATCGAGAGATGCCAGAAGTATTCTTTTGTCCGAGTTGATGATCAATTAGAACCGGGGATGCTCGACCAGCAAGTTCCACCAAGTGTAGAGCGTACACGGATAAAGGACTTTCTTTACATGGAAAAGAAGCATCTAAGATCTTACGGACAGCTACGACATCATCAAATCGATGAGCACATGCAAGCAAACGCAACTCAGAATTGCTTGAAGCATGTTGGATGTCTCTTTTCTGATAACCGGCATATATCCTTGTATGATCATACAGAGACCCGACACAGAAATGAGAGATTGCAGCTATGAGTAATATAGATGTCGTTAGCGCGGAAAACGTTTCTCCATCAAATGTCTGTGCTTCAAGAGAAAACTGAGTTAAAACTCTAGTTATTAGCACATTTTAGGAATGATTAACTATGGTTTCTTTTTCATAAGGAGCATTGCTATCACATACCACACTTCACATGTTGACAATAAACAACTACATAGTATCAACTACAATAAAATAACCCCCGAAAAAGAAAAAAGAAAAAAAAAATACCTCCCTCAAAAGGAAAGGGACATTGCATAAATTCGAAGATAATCAGCTATAAGCACACTGTTGCTCATCAATAAGAAGGTGCAAACTACTTAGGAGACGGGTTGGGCTGGATTTGGGCAGGTCATGTTTTTATGGGCTAATTTCTCCACTCCTAAAACTACTGCATTCAAACTAAATGGTTAAAACAACTTGCTTGTACGCTTAACTTGATGCAAATAGCATGTAGATGTTAAACTGAATCGTCTGTTCAAGATAGGTTGACACAGAACAGCATGCCATGGATTAAGAAAGCTAAATTTGTACAAATCGACCACATAAAGAAACTGTATTCACTACTAAAAACAAAGGTTTTTCCCAATGATATTCAGTGGAAAATTTGTGTTACAAAACATAATTTTCTCACCTCATTTCCACTGAACTAACTCACTGGGAAAACGAATGGTGGGAAACAAGTTCCTATTGAAACACTGGAGAATTTTCTAATTTTTCCCAGTGAAAACACTACAATTTAGGTTTTCCCCCCGACATTCGGTGGAAAATAATCACTGAATATTTTTCAGTGGAAATCAGTGGGAAAATAGAGATATTTTAATAGCGATTTAAGCTAATAACATTCCAGTAAAAAACAGTTACTGTATATGTTATGGTACGTAATTGCAGGCTCAGCAACACAACCTCAAACTGTATATATGGAACATCAATACTTAGATATTGAAAGGATAATCAATGTACCTGATTAATAACGTTGTTCAAGTAAAACGACATCTGAATAACACCTTGTGAGGTCATGATGAATGCAAGAGCTGCAGCATCTTTAGGCGGGACCTTACAGGCCAATGCAGGAAGAAAAACCGATGCATACTTCACCGTAAGACAAAAGAACACCATAACCCATACCCAATTAAGGAACATGACATCATACACATCGATCAGATTTATTTTCATACCACAATAAGTCACCATTAGAGGTGCAAGCATACCGGATACCAACGTCTCTAACTTCTCTACCAATGTGGACCCTAGAGGCGGACCATCCGGTATCACAAGACCTAGAATAAAAGGACCATATTGGTAATTAAGCCCTGCGTTATCCGTAAGAATCACGCCTAACAGGACCGTGACAGATGCCCAAACAATGTAAACCGAACTTACAGGCCTGCCTTCCGGGGTCCTTTTGATGATCCAAAGTGAAAAAGGTCGAACAGTGAAAATGATAAGCAAGATTATGGCGAGAAGTAGAACGAAAGACTGTACAGATATAACCGTCGTAATCTCTGCTAAGAGTCCGATTCTAAGTGTCGAGAAGATAGTCAACCCGAGATTACTGAACAGGTCACTTATCAAACTTGATGCCAGAGCTAGACGACCAAGCTCAGAATTCATGATTTTCAGGTCAACAAGGAGAGATGCAACCACGGGAAATGCGATTAAACTTTGTATCAGGAAAATACTTTGGGTGGCTGGTTGTCGATATCTATGCAGGTTCGTATCTAGTGCAAAATAACCGAAATACAAGCTCGCGAAAGAGGCCACGGGTAGAATGACTGCAAGCAATCCAACTGTCCACGCCCTTGAACCACTTCTCAACACCATTTTTGGGTCCATCTTCACTCCACTTAGGAATATAAAGAAGACATACCCGATTTTCGACATTAAATCTATGAAAATTTCTCCTGTTTGTGGGAATAATGTGTCTGTAAAGTCCGGGATTTTTCCTAGCATTGTTGGGCCCAGTATGATCCCTGCCTGTAGGTGGAATACAATACCATCAAAGTTGGAGTTAATACAAGCATCAATGAAAGGGAAAGTTAGACATTTGGCCGGTCGGCCAAAAATAATTACATTCTCTAGCCAAATATACAAAAACATATACATTATTATGTATCAAAAATGTATATTTAACGTATATTATACATCAATATACAGAAGATATACATTTGCTGGCTATTATTTTGGTGGCGGCTATTTATGTCAATTTCTCTAAATGAATTTCAGTTTGCTTTTTTGCATAGTTTGGCATTTGTGCCTTTGGTAGTCTAAAGAACCACCACTTTAGCCTTTTGATGAAAGAAGGACCACCATATGTTGGAATGAGGAGAGGGAAAATACAAGATTTTAGTTACCGAAAGAAAAAAGAAAGAATACAAGATTTCTCTTCCCGTGTCTTCTCGAAAAGAGAAAGAGCAAAGAAAAGAAAACAAGAGTTGAAATAGACATAAAAATTTCCAGAACAAATTGAAAGAACCTCAAAATTTTCAACCTCAACTTAATAAGTTTACTTTTTTGGGGGGTGCACAAAACTCAAAAGGACATTTCTCTATTTTATCTCCCACCTAGCAAACACTTGCTTCATCCCCTATTGAATTTTCACCTTTTATTCAAATCACCCCAAAAAATGACCACTTCCCTTGAAATGACAAATGTAAGTGCTTATTATTCAAAGACAAACAATAAAATGCTATTTGTCTCTTTATTCCTTAATAATTGAAAGTAACTTAAGACCTAACTTGTTTTCTAGATCAAACAGAGAATAAAATTTCAACGTACTTCTCTATTCTAATATTACAATCACCCCAAAAATTTCTTCCTTTTTTATCCAGAAATTATCTTCTCAAACTCTCTATCCATGTCCTTTGTTTTCTTTTCTTTTTATTTATAGGAATGAAGACCTTAAATGAGAAGAAAATGTAACATATACACAAGTAACTCTAAGTGATTTCTTTTCATTTGTCTTAGTTCTGGCAAAACAGAGTTACCCACTACTTTGCTGGTGGGAGGTAATAGATAGCTGGTGAAAACTGGAAAGTAGTCACGAAGTCAGAAATTCAGATAAAGTGATTCAAGGAAATAATAGAACGTCACACCTAGGATTTAAACATGCAACCTAAAGCAATTTTTGAACCCTCTTTGTCACTACACTAAAAAAATTCCTTAATGTCAAGGGTATTCAACAGCTTATATATATAACCAAAAAAGAATAGTTTTTTGGAATTTTTACACTATATAGCCACCCACAAAAATAATATCCAGCAAATATATATTATTTCTTACATAATTAGTGTATTTTTTTTTAAATATTTGGTTAGTCGTTATAATTATATTGGCCAAGTAGTCTTGGATGAAATAGTCGAGGGGCATGCAAACTAGCCTGAACACCCCAATCTCAAAAAATAACATGCAACATTATCAATAAAAGGGTATGAATAAAATTCCAAAAGAGGAAGAATACCAAAATCTCAGAGATAAGGCGAGGCAAACGAATACGTTTAAGAACCAAATGAAGACCTTGGGTCAGCAAAAAAATGACGGCTAATTGTAAAAGAAGCCTAGGCAAATTGAAATTCAAGAAATCATGTGAATCAGGTAAACCCCATAATCCAGGTGAATGAAGCGGTATTTCTGCATAACATTTTTCATCAACTCCACCAGGTAATTCTCCTTTTGGAGTTTCTTGTTGCCTTGTTGTTGTTGTTGTTGTTGTTGCCATGGTAAGATGATTATGCTGACCTTGACCTTTGGCTAGGGAGAATTACCCTCCCACATTTGCAAGAGAAATTTAAGAATTTTGGTATGTGAATAAAAAGGAGAGGTTTAAGGATTTGTGTCATTTTTGTTTGAAGCAAAAAAGAAATGGAGGGACCAAATTGCTACCAACCCGTAAAATGTTCAATGCCTTTGGTTTGTAGAAGGAATGTAGCGGGAAAGATGAAATACAGAGAGGAGAGATATCATGTTTAAGTATGGGATTATTTTAGAGAAATAATTACAATTGGATTTTATATCTCCTTTTCTTTTCTTTTCTTTTGTTGATCACTTTTATTAAGGGCAAAAGGGTCAAAAATGCCTCTACTTTGGAAAAATGGCTAAAAATATACTCTAAACTAATTTTGGATAAAAAATAACCCCCCCCCCCCCCCCCCCCCCCCTCCTGCCGTCATTAAAGTTTTCAAATATACCCTGTCTTAACAGAAATATGCAATATAACCCGATGTCATTTTTAAACCCGCTCCATTTAAAACTGACCAAACTAAATAAAAAATGCATATGGGTTGCCCGCTCTTGTGCCTAGTGGCTCCAGATGTAGGACTTTGGAACAAGTTAGTCGCATATGGGTTCTTTACGTAGTTGAGTCGGTTTTAAATGGAGCGGGTTTAAAAATGAAATTGGGTTATGTTGCATATTTTCGTTAAGACAGGGTATATTTGAAAACTTTAATGACAGGAGGGGTATTTTTGACCCAAAGTTAGTTCGGAGGATATTTTTGGCCTTTTTTCCAATGTAAAGGGTCATTTTTGACCCTTTACCCTTTTATTAAATATACTTCCTCCGTTCATTTTTACTTGTCCAGTATTCTAAAAATAGATTTTCACTTTTGTCACTTTTAGCATATCAAGATAAGACAATTTATTTATTTCTGTTTTACCCATAGTATTAATTACTCACTTCAAATCATTTTTCAAATTCAATAAAAATATGCATCAATTAATATGGGTACATTGGTAAATTATGTACTCCATTTATTATTTCTTAAACAACGTAAAAAGTCAAAAGTGGACAAGTAAAAGTTAACAGAAGGAGTATCATGCATTAGAATTTCCCTGAAAACTATGGCTTCTTGTTTCAGTTGTGTTTGAACATGTATTCACTTGGAAAAAAAAATAGTAAGTTAAGAATATTATTTAACTTAAAATACTGTGTAAATTAGTTTTTCAGTGTTTCATTAGCATTATAATAGTTTAGTATACGGAAATACTGCAAACGAATTTTTACAAAAACAAAAAAAGCATACTCCCTCTGTCCCAATTTATGTGATACACTTTTCTTTTCAGTATGTCCCAACAAGAATGATATATTTTTTTATTTAACAACAATTTAACTTTAAACTTTACTTTTTACGCTTAACGAGATGATCTATAGCCATACAAATATCTTTGGTTTGTATTAGACCACAAGATTCAAAAGTCTTTCTTTATTTCATAGACTCCGTGTCCAGTCAAACTGTATCACATAAATTGGGACGAAGGTAGTATTATTTATGGACAATAGTCCACAATAACTATTGTACAACAACAATAACAAACTCATGTAATCCCATAAGTGAGGTATAGGAAGGATAGTGTTACCCAGACTTTATTCCTATCTTGCGAAGGTAGAGAGGATGATTCCGATAGACCCTCGACTCAAAAGACTAATTGTTGACAAAAGTCACAATAACTATTATTTTATTTTATTTTGCCTGAAAACTGATGCCCTAACTCTTTTACTTTGTCTTGACAAAATTCAAAAACCTTATTTACTTATTCATTTTGTCTTAATTGTACATCATACAAAAATAATTGGGTTACTGTGTTTTGTAGAGAGCATGTAATGTCCAACTAGACACTAGCAATACTAGACTTGTAAGTTTGAATTCAGTGGTGGAACCAGGATTTATGTCAAGGGGGTTCAAAAATATAAAGAAGCCATAAATGAAGAAGCTAAGGGGGTTCAACGTCTACTATATATACATAAAAAATAATTTTCACCTTATATATACAGTGTAATGTTTCGCCGAAGGGGGTTCGGATGAACCCCCTCGGCTCTATCTACGTCCGCCACTGTTTGAATTGCATACTCCCCCAGTAGAAGTAGATCCTATGAATTCGGCTGAACTCACTGTTTTCAGCTCCAACTTACTACTACTGTATATAAGGGAGAATACCCATTTTTTGTAGTACTCACATGAATTTTTTGGTCTCATTTTATCCCTAATTAAAGTTTTTATGACTTTTTAAATCCTCAAACATTTTTGTAAATTTTGAGAACTTTAAGGGCTTTTTTCATGCCACTAAAATGATGATGTCATGGAAAAGGTTACAGTGACCCCACAAATCATACTCATACATATTTGAGTCTTTTATGCGGAAATATTATTAATTTATTTTAAATTAAATCTTTCTTTAAAATTTATTATAGACATGTAAAGAATTATACTGTCATTTAAATTCTATGTTAACATAGGCTTAATTATTTAATTAAAATTTCATCTATTATTTATTGATGTTATTTACCATTTATCATTTGCTATTTTAAATTTTTATTCGTCCGATTAAACGTAGTATTTTTTATTTTGTCTTGTAATTTTGTGTTGTACATGCTGGGAAACATACTTTAAGTTAAAAGAATAGATAAAAATAATTTAAATTAAAATGAATTCCGAAGTACGGTAGTTATTTAATCAAATTGTACATGCGCACACTTTTAACATAAAACTTATGTAATAAATTACTATATTCAAAGATGAACTATAAAATATTATATTTATATATATTCCTTAAATGTTTGAAGAAATACTGTAGTTAAAGAAAATACAATTTAATCTCCAAACAGTAATAATACTAGACAATTACAAGAAGTATATTTTTTGCTTTTTTTAATATTAAAGTATTTTAGCAAAATATCAGATAATCAATATTTTAATTTAAGACAAAATAGTTAAATTCAACATGAAAAAGTTATTACAATGCACATTTCATAAAATAGTTCATTAAATTAAGAAAAAGGAGAAAATGTTATCTTTTAACATGCATCGTTTGGAAGGAAAATGAAAGCTTAAAGTAAGAACAATTTAATCTTATTAACATTTCAATATTTTTTTGGGTGGTGTAATTTGAAAGGAACATCTACAAAAGGATCCTACAATAACAAGGTTTTTAATTATTTAGATTCATTTATAATTTAACTTTACTGATATCATCATAAAACTATATTTCCGCATTAGTTATTTTTGACATTAATTGGAAGTATAATATGTTTTGGTGAAAAATAAGTTAGCCATTATGCATTCGAAGAAAAAAATGAGATTAATTTAATATATAAAAAGCTCGATTTGGATCATCAGAGACTTTAATCTTAAAAATTTAGAAATTAAAAAGAGCTTTCAATTGTTTGATTGTTTTAAAAAAGTAATATATAAATTAAGAAAAATGTTTTCTTTTAAATTTTAGATAAATTTTTGTAATTTTTCAGAAGACTTTCAAAAGTGGCAAACTAGCGTTACAAAAAAAACAAAGAATCAAGAGCAGGAAAAAATTAAAAAAATACAAATTGAATTTAACGTTGGTTTTGGCTCGGGCTAAGCACAAGCCAACTGACACTAGTATGTATATATGTGCTTATATAATGAGATCGTACTCATACTTATTCTGAACTCACCAACGCTAGGTTCTCCTCTCTCCCGGTAACAATATCTGGAAAGTTGTTTTGCCTCTGAAATTGGTTATCAAAATCAATCAACATAGACAAAAATTTTGATGGGGATTTCAACAAAATAACTCTATATGTGAAACCATCAATACTGACTACTATGCTAAAACATTGCTGGGTAGTCGAACTTAATTTGGTAGTCAAACTCAATCAGTACAGAACGAAATGTAAAACTCAAGTAGCATGATAAGAAACAATCACCAAGTATAAATAATTGGCATCATAAGCAACGGAATTTACAACCAGTCTCAGATATGAACAATTTAAGTAAGATCATCTTCCTCTAGCTCCTTCGCCTTCAACGCTTCTTTTACTCTCAGAAGAAGTGTTGTTCTCCATTCATCCTGTTAAGTGGAAAGAAAAAAAGGCAATAGAAAAGGCATAAGTACTGCGATGAACAATGAAAAGCAATAGAAGAAAAAAAAAAGAATATTCAAATGTGTTTAGGTTGATTGAGCCAACAGAGTCCGAAATTCCCCTTTCCCTTGGATAACCGATATAAGAAACTATCCCTAGAAAGTATACATTCTGAAATATCCAAATAAATGAAAGAATTCGTTTCCCTAGTTTAGTCGCTTGGGAGTGGCACTATCAAATAGACGTACATAAAATGAACTGCCAAAGGTGTGACCAGTTACTACATGTAACGTGCATAGTCATTAGATATGTACAATTCTGCATTTAAGTTCCAATGCCAATATATTTAGACAATGCCTGAAGGTTAACTGCAACATCGATCAATCCTGAAATGCATCTACTTCTCTGTAGTTTATAAAGCCTGCACCCCAATCTCATAACAGAACATAAATGGAGTTCATTGCCTTAGAACATGCTAGAGAAAAGGAAAAACTCCGAGTTACTTTCTGCTATGTAGAGCAAGGATTGATGCTGATGTTCAAGTATTACTGAGGAGTTGATAGATAAGAAAATACGTAAGCCAAAACCACAAGGAAGTAACCCAAAAAATGTACAATTATCAGCAGTTGGTAACATCTAAAAATTTATGTTTCTTCTTGTAGGCAAAAAGTGGAGAAAACTAAATACCAGCTTTGTCATGCTATCATATTCCCTGAGACAAGCAGTAAACTTTGGAACATCTTCCTCGTCAATAGCAGCTGCCAAATCCTGTAATTGCAAAAGTACTCTCCAAAATTTATTCTACATTATCATATTTGGAATGACTATGCTATCAAGCGAGAGAATACAGTTACTCTGGCACTTGCATACAAGGACCTCAAACCTCAAATTGATGGTTCATCATATTAGTAGCTATGTTGGTCAGCAAGCATTGCGCTGATGTCCCAAGAAAATCATTTCGGTGGTCAATTTTATCAGACTTTGATTATCTATCTCGAAAGTTTTCTTTAATTTAATAATACTACATCGAAATTTGTCCTATTTTTTCACAAAACCCCATTACCAATATGTTATAAATATCTGCACTTTGATCAATCACATCAATTTACCCTTACTCAGACTTGACTAACGAATAAAAGTGCAGATTTTATGCCTAAAAAAAAAAGAGTAACAGAAAGATCAGACACAAGTCAACCCACGCATGAAACTCCGTTTTGTGTCCTGGTAATTCATCCCCATATATACATTTTCCCTGTCTGCATTAAACACTTCATTTAAGTTTCAGATCAACCACCTTAAAGTTAACAATTTTTATATTTTGGATAAATTCTTAACAATATACATACTTGATACGGTATATACTTTGCTATATCCACAGATAAGGCAGGAAAACTTGTTTAAAGGAGATATAGAAGGGATCAAGACAAACAAACTCGTATGCTTGAGTTAATACAAGCTATGGCATACCACTAGCAACTTGCACTCGCGTGTCCCTGAAAATGTTGGATCCAGGTCCTGCAAGTTAAGATGCATTATTTACTTAAACATATCATGTCCCATAGAAATCATACTTGGTATATTATTGTTGTTGTTGTTATATCATGTTCCATATAAATCATAGAGGCTGGACAAGAAGAACACTCTACCTGATATTTCTCCAATGCGTTGTTAATTGCAACAACATCACCTCTACAAAGTTGGCAAATACCAGCATTCAGAAGATGCCCTCTAACTCCATACTTCAACAAGTTGTTCTTGATGGAGTGTCTTGCTATCTCCTCAAAGATCGCAATTGCTCTTTCATATCTGGGTGAAAAATACTGAATGTTAAGTTATGGTTTTACAATGCAAAACTTCAGTTATTCTTACATATGGACCAATTAGAAGTTAAACATTAGCTTACTAACGTTTATAACTTATTAAGTTCTCAGCTCTTTTAAAATGGCATTTAATGAACATTTCTACTCTTAGTTTGGAATTGACTTCTTTTCTAAATTATGGGTTTTGACTCCTTTTATATATTTTCCTTTTCTCAACCCTTATATTAGTTATATTGTTACCATTATCAAAAAAAAAAAAAAAAACTTATATTAGTTATTGCAGCAGTACTCCAAGAGACTAGGATAGGATTCAATAATTCCACAGAGAAATATGTGAGATAAAGAGGGAAGCTTAGCGTCAAATTCGGACTTCCCGAATTACCCAGAAATTGTTCTCAGAGAAATTCCTATTGTAGTTTCTAGGTCCATTTTTTAACAAGTTGCCTTTGTCTTCAACTATGTCAACATTTCCATGTTCAGCACTGAATTTTCAATTGCCAGACACATTTATTTTTCTTTAGAAAAACTGTATTACTACTTCAAGACAAAGAATCTTACTTTTCTACTTTAGCAGAGAATTCTGCAATTTTCTGCTTGCACTGATTTGCAGATGTTGTTACATCCTCACTCTGAAAAAGATCAGCAGCTTTCTCATAGTAAATGATAGCCTGCTCCAAATTTTTCTCTTGTTCATATAATTCAGCAATTTCCTGGAAACAGTAGATTCATTATGTATCTTTCAAATGCAATCTAGCTGACAAGATACACTCTAATTAACTGCACACAATATCTAGAATCATTTTAATGAAATGGAACAGTGATGTACTACATTAGACAGTCACTTATCAACTTCCTGATGATATAAAGTTTAAATTGCTACATAAATTGATGAGACTAAGCATAAAATTTATACCAAAACTGGACCTTAAGTTAGAAAAGAATTTTGACCAAGCACACAGTACTGCTATTGAAAATATCAAAGAGCACACCCGAATTCTCCCAGACAATATAGTTGTACCTTGTAATATCTTGCAGACATATTTAGCCTTCCAATGTCCAGAAACATGTGTACTGCCTGCTCTAGACATGATATTGCCTCTGCAAGAGATACATCGTAGAGAGTTCTTTTTCAGTAAAAGTGAAATCTGATAAATGAAAAATGAATTCAGCATGATGATTACATACAATATGAACCTGAAATGATTAACTAATATGGTACTAGAATTTTGCTTCTATATTTTACACAATATACCAAGTCAATTACCAAGAGGTCTACACAGGACCGGCGTGCTCAGCTATATTCCTGAATAGTGGGACAATGCATTCTTTGTACATATTTACAGTAAACATTTAAGTACTGCTAGTATCATGTTGTTAGAATTAAACTGCCACAGGCTTACCCATAAAGGAGATTATTTAGCTGCTAAAGGACGACAGAGAAACTATATAGAAATAAGAAAGCGGTACAACCAACAACAATACGAACAACCACTCATAGACCATAATTCTGGGACAAGTAAACTTTGTTCATTACCAAATTGTACAAAATATCTTTTAAAAAGAGTTCCTACTGAAAGAAATCTAAGAGCTTCAATCTAGTGTGCAATGGACATATAACCAAGGATGTCAACACATCTTATGTTGGAGCACACAAGACATTCCGCAACATATAAGAATTTGACAGAAGCACAAGAAAGCAACACAACACCTCTCGTATTTGTTTTCTTGTAGCAATGAGCAGCATTAGCGTAAGCACCACCAGCCTCATGTTTGCTATCCAACTGATTAGATAAGAATAAATCAGTTCAAGAATTGAAGTTTCGTACGGAAAATGAAATGCAAAAGCATCAGATTTAGACAAGTCATTACGAGAGGATCAAAAACCTTACCTTCAGATGACAACTTGCTAATTTGACATATACAGCTCCAGCTCGATCCCCTGAAAGACCAACATTCCAAGATCAATATGCAGTTTTTCGTCATACCATATAGATGATTTACTTTATGAAACAGTAAGCCTTCTCTGATAGATCCTACAAGAACAACAACAACAAAAACTACTACTACTACTACTACTATGCTCAACCCCAAGTTGGGTTGGCTATATGATCCTCTATATCAATTTTGCCCCATTAAATCTGTTCAAGTCCACTATCTAAAAGACAAATTAGCAATTCTCTACAACTAAGGATTCTACAAAAATCTTAGACCATGCTACATTATATTCTCTCAGTTTTTTCCACTATCAAACAAATGGATGGCCATCTTATAAAAGAAACTATTAACGAATACCCTTTCTTCCATTTCCGGCATCAACTCACGGACTTTCACAAAGCACATAGATAAACGGGTGATAGTAGAAACATCGAACTACCCGTGCATCAACTCACAAGTAATAGTTGAGTCAGTGAATGGTAGTAGCACGTCGAAAATATGATAAAATCTGCCCACTAAATTAGTTTCCATAAATGAACAATATACCAGTCATAAGAAGATTGAGAAAGTAATATAACTGCCCTTCTTCCCAAATATTCACAAAAAGAAAAAGTACAGTAACTGCTACTACCTTTTACTGACTATACTCATACTCAGAATGATCATCAAAAGAAGCATTCTAAGTATTGCAATTTTTACAAATACGAACATAAGCATTCTGAATCAAGTCAACTTAAACAACAGAACTTTGTTTCCAAAAACAAAGAATTTATACTGTTGATCAAACACATTCAGTAATGGATAAAAATAACAATGAAAGCCTAAGAGAGTGAAAATCCTAACAAAAGTTTCATTATACAAGTAACCCGCAAGGGTGGCTCAGTTGGTTGAACATGGGGCTTTCATAATGGAGGTCTCAGGTTCGAAACCCCCTGCCTACGACAGCAGGGGATTTGCCTTCTGGGTCGAGCTCGTCGCATCGGGCTAGCCTAGTGAGGGTTACCTCTCCTATGTAGTTTGCGAGCTATTGCATAGGAGCTGGATTTACCCTGTGCGCACCCGAAGGGTAGCGGCTGCGGGTTCCCATGTCATTTCAAAAAAAAAAAAGGTTTCATTATAGAAGTACAGATAGATTTTACAAAAAGTTACTGGCTTTTTTACTCATACTTTTTTACAGCAGAAACTGACTATTGGATTAATTTCCCTCACAGCCACTTTACTCACAAATTGAATGCATATTACAAATAATTACTTTGACAGACCGATTCTCCGCATAGAATAACAATTTATTGAAAACATATCAGTATTTCCTAGTCTTCATAAATTCTAAAATAAACATTCTCAATCAGCTTGAATTACAAGATTTAAAAATAAAAACATAATATATCTCTTGATATAAAAAAAAAACAAAAAAAAAACAGAAACTAACACTAGCAAACGATTAAACAACAATCCTAAAAATTGAAATCACAGTTAATTACTACAATACTGGAGTTGATGATTCAAAGAAGAAGAAATTTTAACTATTAGTAATTAACTATTAACAATTGATGTTCGTAAAATAACACCAGCCATCGATTAAAAAATAATTCTAAAAAAAAAAAGATTACAATTAATCAGTACAATATTGAAGTTGATGAGTCAAAAGGAAAAGAATTTTATTTCATCAATAATAGTAACACCAGAAATCAATTTAAAAAAAACAATCAGAGTTAATGAGTAAAATATTGAAGTTATTAAGAATTGTGTAGGTGAAAATGAACTAACATGATTTAGAGAGTTTAAAGCAATTAGCAGCTTTATCGAATAAATCTGAAGCATCATCGTATTTGGAGCCAAACAGTCCCCAACCGTTGAGTTTTTTCTCAGCTTTTTTAAGGAATTCTTCTCCTCTTGCTATCTGATCCCCCATTGTTTTTGTTTGCTGCAGAGGATTCTGTAATGGAAAAAGAAAGAAGAAGAAAGAAAGAATCAAAGTAAGGTGGGTGAGATGTAATGGGAGTTGATTTTTAAATGAGGGGCCTTGACTTTTGTCAAAACGTTGTTGTCTACTTTTCGTTGGGCTTGGAAGGGGTCATTTAGCACAAATGTTCTATTTTGGGGGTGTTCTTTAATTTTTGTATCTGGTCTTTAATTTTTTCCCTTCGCTACTTTAAGTGGTCAAAAATATTTTTTGAGATTCTGGGTTCAAACCCGAGTAGAGTATATAATAAATAAGAATTCATAAGGCAGAATTTCGTAGCAAATTATGCCTATTCAAGCAGAAATAAGGCCTAACATCTGTAGAAACCCAGCTGAGTGAAAAAAAAATCGTAAGGCAAAGTTTCATAGCAAACTATGCTTATTCGGGGTAAAGTTATGCCTAGATCCGTAGAAATTAAGGTGCCGTTTGGCCATAAAAATTATTCACTTTTTTTCGGATTTTTTTTCACTTTTTTCCGAAATCAGCCTTTGGCCATGAAAATTCCGAATACAACTTGAAGTTGTATTCCGGAATACTAAAAACTCAAAAAACTTGTTTTTCAAAAAAAATTTAACTTTTTTACAACTATATTTCACCAAAAACTACAATTTCAAAAATTATGGTCAAACACAACTCCAACTCCAACTCCAAAATTCCAAAGAAAAAAATTTGGTATCAATGGACAAACAGGGTCTAAGTTACCTATACAACTACGCCTTAAGACATAGTTTCTATATAGAAGTTATGCATAACTTTACCCCTTATCCGGCATAGTTATATAGGATTCTACAGAAGTTACGCCTTGAGGCATAACTTTTGCCCGACTAGGCATACTTTGATACAAAATTCTATCGTGCGAAATTATTTTTTCTTTTTTTTTTTGCCTTTTCAGGGGTTCGAACCCGAATCTCTGGTTTCATAGACTTGCAAATAAGGATACTTTAACCCACAAATTTTCATTAAATGAGAAGTAAGGTAAAAAAATTAAAGATCACAGATATGAGAGGCAAAATTAAAGACTAGTGCGTTTGAAGGACAATCAGTGCAAAAAAATAGGTCAGAAGTTTTGGAACTGGAAGTGTAAATTTCACTACTAGAAAGAAGACATTTGCCAATATATATATTTTTTTTGCCATAAATAGGCTATTGTTGCAAAAAGTACTTTTGACAACAATATTTTCTTGTTGTTGCATTAAATTTTCCCAACAGCTATTATTGCAACGACGTGCAACAACTTTTTTGTTGTTGCCAAAAGTACTTTTTGCAACAAAAAAAAAAATCATTTTTAAAAGATTCATCATATATTGAATTTTGCCAACTATATTATTTTTGTTGCCAAAAAAGATATTGTCATTTCTGTACTTTCTAGTATTGTTTCAAAGAAATTGCTCGGGACTGCTATTTAGTACGGGTCATTTGCACTTTTGTCCCTATTTTGTGTTGGTCTTTATTTTTTTCCCTTCAAGATCAACCTTCTGCGTATATGGACATAAGTTACGTATCATAATATGCACAAGTTATGCCAGTACCCTTAAAGAACTTATGCCCATTCGATTTTGAAGGGAAAAAACTTAAAGACCAGCCCATTTGAAGGACAAAAATTAAAAATCAATCCATTTGAAGGGCAAACTGGGCAATTACTTGTTTGGTACGGTGTTTGTTTATGAAATTTGTGCAAAATTTCAATTTCAATTTCAAATCCCAAATTCTCTAAAAAGTAGGATTTCAAATTCCAAGTTGTGATTTCATTTTTTTTTTAAAAGTAAAACTTGATCCATAAATTTATACTTTATAACAAAAGACCCATCATTTTAAATTTTGCAAAAAAAAAAAAAAAAAAAAAAGACTCATGCTCGATGTGAAGAGATTGTCAGTGTCATGTAGAAGAATTATATTAAAAAATAACCAGTTACTAAGATTATTGATTTATCGAACCAGTGGTAGGAGTTGTTCCAAATCATTACGATCATCAAACTCATATGGGAAAGGGTGGTAGTAAAATGTCAATTCAGTAATAAAAATCAAGGAATATAATTGTTCTTACCTTATTGTTTACACCAAAACATGCTTAAGAATAATGTGTCGATAGAAAGAGCTTTCATTCATTTTATTCTCCTTGATTTTCATTCATTTCTTAATTGGAATTGAAAGAAATCAAATAAAATAGCATAACTTGAAATCACGACGACGATTGAATGTATCATAAAGTTATATCGGTATGACATGACATGTATGATACGGTTCTGAAATGTATGTTCTTCGTCTAGTCCTTGTTTATCTGTAGATTTGAAACTATGATGATCCGGCGTGATTTTTGAGTAATCTAACATGACATTTAAGTTGAATATAGCATGAAGTCACACCAATTTGTCACGACTTGCTTGCCATAGTTTTGAAATGTTTTTTTTTCTCATCTTTGTTTGTTGCTTTAAAATCATGACGATCTGATGGTTTGTGAGTCAACAAGATAGATAGGTTGAATATAGCATGAAGTCATGTTAGGTGTCATGCTCATGACTTGCTTGCTACTGTTCGGAAATGTATCTTTTTCTTTTTTGGTTTATAACTTAGAAATCATATATGGCTGAAGAAACTAAAAATCAAAGTTGGAAATCATAGTAGAAGAAAACGTTCAAGGTAATACATGACCTAACTTTGAAAGATTATATCTTCCGATAAATAAAGCATTTAGCCAAGATTCCTGAATGTAAATTGTAGCCCTTTTGAGTTTAAAAGTTCAAAACATTCATCAATCCGAGTTCAGTACAAAAGGTTATGATCATTTACCAAAAGATAGTAAAGTTGTCTCTTCCCACTCATGGGTGTGCGACGCGAGAGATATGACGCACATATCCTGGAAAAAAAATCAGAACTTTAGAACAGAATGCTCATTTTATTAAGAGGGGAAGGGTTCTTGAGTCCTAAGAGGCGATTTTAAGCCCAAATGGAATCAAACCAAGTTAAGCTTGATTTTGTTTTGAGTTGATTATACTCAATATACATGGAATCTAACATAACTTTTACATCCAAATCACTAGATTTTTTGTCAAATCTTTAAGAATTCAAAAAGCACTAAAGTTGTGATTTTTCAAGATTGGTCTACAAGAGATAGCCCACTGCACGAACCTTGTTATTTGTTTATAAATACACTCGTAGATAATGATATTGAGTTAAAACGTGATTTAGTTATATTGTTGAGCAAACTCTAGAGATGTGGTGTTTTTCAAGTGAAAGGAAAAAATCGAGAAGCCGATAGATAGTGTTTCCAAAGTTTAGAAATTGGTTTGTTGATGATATTAATGACTCAAAAGAATGGATAAACACTAATGAAGAGAACTATGGAGTGAAATATGTAGAAAGTGAAGAATCTGAGTTTTGAAAGGTTTGTAGCCACTTTATGAACTTCAATTGAGTTGAGTTCGATTTCTCTAAGTATGAATTAATGAAAATCGATTGCAATTATGTAGATTGTGTTTTGATCGGAGTCATCGAGCATTGTTGAGATAGTTGTTTGATGCACTTGCCGTCGTTTGAAATAGTGGAAAGGTTGAGCTTGGGACAAGGTGGGTTAGACTTAATTTACTTTAAGGCTTTTGAATCAAAGCATGATTTCAGTTTTATTGAAGTAAGTGTGAAAATGTATTTGTATGTTCGAGGGGATGCACGAGCGTACTTACACCATAATTATGTAAAAATTGGAGTAATTTTTATGCTAATGATTTGCTTTTCTTTGAGCCAAGGGTCTATCGGAAACAACCTTTCTGCCTCCCATGGTAAGGGTAAGGTCTGCGTACACTCTACTCTCCCCAGACTCCACTTGTGAGATTACACTGGGTATGTTTTTATTGTTGTTATATTTTTATGCTAAGTTCAAGTATGGTGGTTGAAGCTAAGTGTGATTTTCCACTTTCATTTGGGGTTTTTTTGTTCAATGGGCATCAAGTTTGAGATTATCAACCTCAGGAACATGCTATTCAACTTGTGGACTGATGCCTGCTCCATAATGGTCATGTGGACCAGACATCCCATCCTTTATGTCAAATTGAACACAGATGGCTCCTGCATTAATGATATGTGTAGTGCTGGAGGTGTTGTGAGAGATGATATGGGTAGATTAATCATGGCTTTCTCCCTGCCTCTTGGTAATGGAAATAGCAACTGGACAGAAGCTTGTGCTCTACTTTTTGGATTGAAATGGTGTAAAGAAAATAGTTACAACATGAATGCAACAATGATCAACACCTTGGAAGATTGTTGAGACTGTTAAGGAGATTAAATTACTTATCAACTTCCCTCAGATCGGTACCAATCACTGCTACAGAATGACCTTTATGGACCACAAGCTAAACCAACTGAAGATCCTCACCACCTTCAAATAGCTTACTGAGAGAAATTAAAGGGCTTCTCAATGCTGATATATGGAGAATTTGCTTCTTTAGGATTAGAAAGAGGAAACCTGCTATGCTTGTATATGATCCACCTAGATTGTACATAATTTTTGAAGGAACACAAGATGTATAGGGTGTTCCTTTCAGAGTAGCATTTACCTCATCTTCTTGTTCTTAAGATAGGTTCAAAATCTTCTTTTTGAGGAAGGACCTTTTGTTTTAACAGCTCCCTATCCTCTCATGTACAAGTTTTTGCTGAAGATGAATAAAAATCCTATGTTGAATAAAAAAAAAAAGAAAAAAAAGAGAGTAAGATCATCTTCCTTTAGCTTCTTCGCCTTCAACCCTTTCTTCACTCTCAGGAGAAGTTTTGTACTCCATGCATCCTGTTAAGTGGGAAAAAAAAAACCAATAGAAAAGGCATAACATAAGTATTGCGATGAACAATCCAAAAAAAAAAAAAAGAATAGCCATGTGTGTTTAGGTTGATTGAGCCAATGAAGTAAGAAATTCCCATTTCCCTTGTATAACCGATATAAGAAAACTATCCCTAGAAAGTATACATTCTGAAATATCCAAATCGACGAAAGAATTAATTTCTTTAATTTAGTCGCTTGGAACTGGCACTATCAAATAGAAGTACATAACATGAACTGCCAAAGGTGTGACCAGTTACTACATGTAACATGTATAGTCATTAGATATGTATAAATTCTGCATTTAAGTTCCATACCAATATACTTAGACAATGCCTGAAGGTTAACTGCAACATCAATCAATCCTGAAATGCAACTACTTCTATGTGGTTTATAAAACCTGCGCCCAATCTCATAATGGAGCACAAACGGAGTTCATTGCCTTATAAAATGCTAGAGAAAAGGAAAAACTTTGACGAACTTTTTCTGCTATGTAGAGCAATGATTAATGATGATGTTCAAGTATTACTGAGAAGTTGGCAGATAGGAATATACGTAAGCCAAAACCACTAAGAAGTAACCCTATATTGTACAATTATCAGCAGTTGGTAACATCTAAACATTTCTGTTTCTTGTTGTAGGCAAAGAGAGCGGAGAAACTAAAATTTACCAGCTTTGCACTTCCAATGTCCAGAAACATGTCTGCTGCCTGCTCTAGACATGATATTGCCTCTGCAAGAGAAACATCGTAAAGATTTCTTTTTCAGTAAAAGTGAAATTTGATGAACAAAAAAACGAATTCGACGTGATGATGACATACATTATGACCCTGAAATGATCAACTGATATGGTACTAGAAATTTGCTTCTGTATTTTATACATTATACCAAGTCATTTACCAAGAGGTCTACACAGGGCGGGCGTGCTCAGCTATATTTCTGAATAGTGGGACAATCCATTCTGTACATCTTTGCAGGAATCTCTAAATACTGCTAGTATCATGTTGTTAGAAATTTCCATAAGCTCAAACCATAAAGGAGATTATCTATCTAGCTGTAAAGGACGATAGAGAAACTATATAGAACTAGGAAAACAGTACAACCAACTACAATATGAACAACCACTCATAGGTCATAATTCTGGGACAAGTCAACTTTGTTCATTACTATATTGTAGAAAACATTTTTTTAAAGAGTTCCTACTAAAAGAAATCTAAAAGAGCTTCGATCTAGTGCACAATGGACATCTATCCAAGTACGTCGACAGATATTATTTTTGAGTACATAAGATATTCCGCAACATAAAAGAATTGGACAGAATCACAAGAAAGCAACACACAACCTGTCATATCTGTCTTCATGTAGCAACGGGCAGCATTAGCGTAAGCACTAGCAGCCTCATGTTTGCTATCCAACTGATAAGATAAGAAAAAGTAGTTCAAGAATTTAAGTTTTGTAGGAAATTAAAATGAAGGGAAAGGCATCAGCTAAGTCACTACGAGAGGATCGAAAACTTACCTTCAGATGACAACTCGCTAATTTGACATATACTGCTCCAGCTCGATCCCCTGAAAAACCAACATTCCAAGATCAATACGCAATTTTTCGTCATACCAAATAGATGATCTACTTTATGAAACAGTAAGCCTTCTCTGATAGATCCTACAACAAGTGTCACGACCCGACTAGAGGGCCATGACGGGTACCCAGAGCTACCCTACCGAGCACCACCTAACTCACTTGTCATCACATTCAATTTGAACATACACTGTTCTCATCATAAAACTCATTATGAGACAGCCTTCATTTACTTCCCAAACATATATATATATATATATACACATATGCCCACAAGGCTACAAAATGATGTACAGAACATGCACTAATAGGATCATGAGACATCTACTACTCACACACATGTATCTACGAGCCTCTACTAGAATACTAGAATCATAAGGACGGGACAGGATCCCGCCATGCCCTAAATATGTACACAAAAAATATACCAACAAGCGGCAACTCCGGAGAAGTGGAGTGCTCCTATAAGACTGTTGATAGAGCTCCTAGGTATCCGGTCCGTCTCTCTGTCTACCTGCGGGCATGAACGCAGCGTCCATAAAAGGAAGGACGTCAGTACAAACAATGTACTGAGTATGTAAGGCATGAACCATAATGTAGTAAAGCAATAAAGAAACATGATGGAAAAAGATAACCTGTATATCAAACTGCCTCTTAAGGTGAATATCATGCAAGCTTAGCCTTTTAAGAAAACATTTTTCATACATACATAACATAATATCATCACTAGCCCGCGTTCGGGGTAATCATCTCACGCCACCCACTAGTGGTGACTGCCCGGCCAACTAGGCCCGGTGTAATCATACATAAAATAAGCATGCATGAGAGTCCAATTAAAAGCTACAATTCTATCGGAGTGACGTAAGGTCGGTAACCTCCGATTATGTTATGGAATAATCATGATCGCCAAGTCTCACCTTGAAGGAACTAGTATTATGAGGTGGACTATCAACAATGAGTAATATCAAGAAAATCATGCAATAGGATCATTAGTCTTATTATAGCATCATTTCATAAGCTTTAGAATCTCGATGAATAAAATCATCATAATCATCGTCATTATCATAGAACATATCTCATCCCTTTCTCATAGGAAGCTTTTAGAAATCTTTAGCCTTCAACTTTGGGATATGAGGAAGTCATGGAAATATAAAGGAATCATCGTATAGGAGTCATGCCTTTGAAAGAAAGGGACTAGCCTTACATACCTTTACGTCTCTTTAACTTTATTGACTAACGCTTCCCCTCCAAGCTCACGATTCTACATTCAAGAGAATTCGTATTAAAATTAGATAATTGGAAGCATACTTGAGTCTAAACTAAAATGACTAAGAGCTAACGAAAATTGGGCAGCATTTCCTTTGTTCCAACCACTTACTCCATATGATAAACAACTCCCAAATATCGATAGCAACACCCATAATATCATAATCAATAAACTTCTTCAAGTTAAACATTATTCAACTCTTAAAATTCCCTTTCAAAGTCATCCTTAACCATAACTACAATGCAACACCATATCCATTTTCATATAATACTTCCTCAGCATCATTAGTATCATTCGCAACATGATTATACTCATGGCATATCAAGAATTATGATTCAAGTCAAATTACTATTCAAGAATATCACTATTTCCACATTTGAGCCTCATATTCTACTTTCTTCCCCAATCCAAGTCATTCAACCACTCAATACTCTTAATAACATGAGATGAATACAAAACTCACCTTTGGTGATATAGAAATGGACTTTGGATGAAAATACTTTACTTGAGAAAAAAGCCCAACTTCAATTCCAAGAGAATTCTTGGCTTACATCAACCCTAGTGAGCATCCACACACTTGATTCTCTTGATTTTTGGTGTTTAATCTTTGATTTCTCTTGGATTTGTGTTGATATGGTGAGTTAATGGAAGCTTTGAGATTATTTAGGGCTTTATTTTGGGTGAAAAATGAGGCCTAAATCGTGGGAAGCCTCTATTTATAGGCTTAGGAAAATTTTCCACCGACTTTAATATTCTGGAACTTTCAGGGAAAGTACGAGCACTGTTCATCCCGTACTTTGAAGTACGGGTTATTGTTCAGCCGTACTTTCAAAGTACGGGTTACTGTTCATCAGAGGTAAAACAAATTCCAACTTTCTAGAATTTTTTGCGAAGTACGCCCAGAAAGTGCGGGACGTACTTTATTGTACGGGCCGTATTTTCCTCTATACTTCACAGAAATGCGATCTGTCAGTTGCATTAGAAAAAAGACTCGCTGAACTTCAATTTTCATAGGTTATGGGTTCCGTAACCCGTTATATTCTAGGAGATATGCCCCTCACAAGTTGGACCAATATTTCTGTCCAAAATTCTACCAAGTTTTTACAAATTTTCAACAGACCTAATTTCTTCGATTCGCTTGATCCCGAAACCTTTAGATACTTGTCTAACACTTATTAAAAGTCTTTCTTGACCTTATAGGGGTATCATATCCTCTCTGAACTCACGTTAGTTTGCTTACGACGACGCGAAAATTCACGAGGTGTAACAACAAGAACAACTACTACTACTCTCGATCCCCTAAAAGATCAACATTCCAAGATTAACATGCAGTTTTTCGTCATATCATATAGACGATCTACTACTACTAAGTATTTTACCAAAATCTTAGACCTTGGTACATTATATTCTTTCAGTTTTTTCCACTATCAAACAAATAGATGTCCATTTTATACGAGAAACCTATGTTGCACGAACTCTTCAAAAATGTCAACAGGTGCGTACTGGATTCTCCAAAAGTAGTGTATTTTTAGAGAATCCGACATGGGTGCAGCATTGAAAGTGAAGAGTCCACGCAACTTAACAAGAAACTATTAAGGAATATCCTTTCTTCCATTTTTTGGTGTTAATTCACCGACTTTCACAAAGCACATAGATAAA
This sequence comes from Lycium barbarum, assembly GCF_019175385.1. Taxonomy (NCBI): domain Eukaryota; kingdom Viridiplantae; phylum Streptophyta; class Magnoliopsida; order Solanales; family Solanaceae; genus Lycium; species Lycium barbarum. Next base: position 10,970,554 of record NC_083341.1, read on the forward strand.
TCAGGTGATAGTGCAAACATCAAACTAGTTGTGCATTAACTCACAAGTAACAGTTGACTCAGTGAATGGTAGTAACACGAAAATATGACAAAAGCTGCCCAGTAAATTATTTTCCATAAATAAACAATATTCCAGTCATCAGAAGATTGAGAAAGTAATATAACTGCCATTCTTCCCAAATATTCACCAAAGGAAAAGGTACAACAAAGAACAACTCGTTTGACTCTCGAAAAGCGAAAAGTGTCAAACAAATTGGGATAGAAAGAGTGCTACCTTTTATTGACTATACTCATACCTGAACGATAATCAAAGTAAGCATTCTGAGTATTTCAATCTTTACAAATAGGAACATAAGCATTGTGGAGCAAGTCCAATTAAATAATAGATTTTCTCCAAATACAAAGAATCTATACTATCGATCAAACAACACTATTCAGTACTCTCTCTGTCCCAATTTATGTGATACCCTTTCTTTTTAAGTCTGTGCCAAAAAGAATGATACATTTTCTTATTTGACAATAATTTAACTTTAAACTTTACACCATTTATGCTTTTTTTTTTTTTTCAGAAACCATCACTATCGTAGTGATGGGGGGTTTGGCAGACCCCTACCCTGTCGATTGATTCCAAAGAATAGTTACATTGGAGGGGGACATGTCACCTTACCTACATACATAAGATTACATATATATACTATTCAAAGGATATACTAATGCATTGCAACTTAAGGAAGTTAATGCATAACATCTAAGTCACCTCAAGGTGGTTCAAAGCACCAGCCTGAGTTCTTTTTAACTCTTCTCCTAAAGGAGGAGAGGTCGAGCTTATTCATTCTGAGCGGTCCTCTAGCCTCCGTCGGCAGGTCACCTTCATTCAAAAAAATTAATAGGGACTTGAATTTGTGTTTCATATTTAGCTAGTGCATCCGCCACCTCATTTCCTTCTCTAAAGCAATGCTTTATCGAGATGTTTCTGTGAGCCATCTTTGCCTTAGTGTTTTCTATAATGTCCAATAACTTCCAAAGAGGTTTAAGGGAATCATCTATCATTTGTACCACCATCTTAGAGTCCAATTCTACTTCAAGGGCTTCGAAAAGATGATTGACACACCAAGAAATTACAACAAGAGCTGCATATGCTTCACTATAATTGTTAGTGCAGAATTGGGTTGGGTATGCAAAGGCCATGACCATATTCCCAATTTTGTTCCTAACAATACCACCGGCTCCTGCTTTGTTTTGACTTTTCATGTAACTTCCATCAGTGTTGAGCTTCCAAGTGTTGCCTGTAGGTTTGATCCATCTGATCATCTTACTTGTTATCACTGCTTTGAAATTTTATGCTTGTAAACAAACTTTGCTCCAATTCCAGGTGTAGTCTATGGATTTGAATTTCTTTGTTATTGCCACCTTGATCTGAAATACGGATTGAAAACATATATCAGAAGCAGTAGTATTTTTTTGTTCAAATTTCTTAGTGCACCTTGCTCTCCAAATTTCCCAACATACTATCACTGGGGTGATAAGTAGGAGGAATTTGTGAACAATATTTCTTGGTTTTTATCTCTACCATTGCCAGAGAATCGTTTGAACAGTGGAACCGGTAATGTTGATCCCTATCGGTCTGGTAATGATTTGCCATGTTTGATTTGCAAGCTCACTTTGTGCAAAAACATGATTCCCAGTTTCTATGCATGCAGTCCTACAACAACAACTAGCACCTTTGTCAATGTTAAATCTTGAAAGATTAGCATCTAGAGTAAGATTTTTCTTTAAAAGCTTCCACGTGAAAAAGGAAACCTTGAAAGGAATTTCTTTTATCCAAATGAAATTATAGATATGAGGGGAAACTTCCTTCTTCCTGAGGAATTCGAATGCACTGGAAAATGTAAATAAACCATTGCTATTCAGCTTCCAAATAGCCTGATCCTTTTCATTATGTTTACCAATAGGAATACTCTTGATCAGATTCAGAGTGTCCCTTGATAAGGAAAAAGGAATATCATCAAGCTGCCATTGTTGATTCAATAAGAAACAGTTAACTTTAATATTACCAGGCTTGGCCGAAGGATTTAACATCTGATAAAGAGACCCATGATGGGTCCAATTATCCCACCAAAACAGACTATTTCCAGAATTAATTTTCCAACTGATGTTGGCTTCAATATTATCTCTGATATGAAGCAAGTCTTTCCAAGCAGCTGAATCTTTTGGAGCAATGATCTTAGAGTTGAGATTGCTTCTTTGGCAATACTTTGATTTAATGAATTGTGCCCACAAAGAAGGTTCTGTTCTCAATCTCTATCATCTTTTAACAGCAAAAGTGTGACAGATATCAAGTAGACTCCTGAAACCCAAGCCCCCTTCTTTGGTAGGGTAACTCATGTTATCCCAATAGGACCAATGATAGCTGTTTTTCCCATCTTTTTCTCCCCAGAAGAAGTTAGCAAATTGCATTTCAATCTCATAGAGAGATGTAACAGGTGGCATTAAGGCAACAAATATATGAAGTGCTTGAGATTGAAGAACATGCTTAATAATGGTAGCCTTACCTCCTGGAGATAAGAATCTTCCTTGCCAACCTGCAATCTTATTTAGGATCTTTATGGAAATGTCAGAAAAATAAGAGATTCTCTTCCTACCACAGTATATGGGACAACCTAAATATGTGAAAGGGAAAGAAGACTATTTGTAACCAATCCACCTTCTTATCCTCCTGTTATAAATCCTGTCAGTCTTACTATGGGTGAGAAAGAAAGTCTTATCTTTGTTAATCTCCTGACAGAAGCCTTTTGATACAACCTTAGCAGATTCATTATGAGCTTAATAGAAAACTTATCGGCAGAAGTGAAAAGCACAAGGTCATCAGCATAACTAAGGTGATTAATTTGGGGCCTTTTTTTATGCATAGAGAAATTAATGAACCTATCATTCTGATTAAGATGATTCAGAGCTCTTGAAAGAGTTTCAGCTGCAATAATAAAAAGAGCAGGAGATAGAGGGTCTCCCTGTTTTTAGCCTCTAGAAGATTTAAAGAACCCATATCTAACACCATTAATAATAACAGAATATCAGTTGTTAGAGATCAATCTATAAACTAATTTGATAAAAAAAACTCATCAAATCCCATCTTTCTAGGAACAGAAATTAGGAAATTCCAAGACAATTTATCATAAGTTTTAGACATATCTAATTTAAAAACAACATTGCAACTATCAGGGTTGGGTCTAATACCATGAATAATCTCTTGTGTTAAAAGAATATTCTCGGTGATTTGCCTACCTTTAACGAAACCAGATTGATTCTCAAAAATTATCTTAGGCAAAATATTGTTAATCCTTAAAGCAAGAATTTTAGACAGTATTTTGTTTGAAAAATTACTAAGACTGATAGGTCTAAGCTTAGAAAAATAATCAGGTGAAGTAACCTTAGGAATCAGTGTTAAACAAAAATGAGTATAGTACTTTGTAAGTTCAGACCCATGAAAGAAGGACAAAACAAAGGAGATTACCTCTCTTTTGATGATGTCCCAGCAGTATTGAAAAAAAAAACCATTAAGTCCATCAGGTCCTGCACAACTGTTAGGGTCCATAGAATCTATTGCCGTCTTAATCTCTTCTGCTGCGGGATATCTTGCTAATAGGTGGTTGTCCTCAGTACTGATCAGATTGTCACAACCTCTAATAAAGTCCAAATTCATATCCCTTGATTTTTCACTGAATAAGTCACTGAAATGATCGATGGAAGCTTTGGAAATATTTACATTCCGTTCAACCCATTGACCATTCTGATCTTTAATTTTATAGATTTGGGCTCTTCTTCTCCTAGCCTTGATGGTACTGTGAAAGTACTTCGTATTGGAGTCCCCTTCTTCTGCCCATTTGATTCTAGCTTTTTGTCTTAAAATAGAATCACCCATTTTCAACCACTTGATGTATTCAACTTTAGTCTTATTAAAAATCATTCTATCAGTATCAGAATCAGAATTTAAGTAAGCAGTTTCTGCATCTGAAACTTCCTTCTCAAATTTCTTGACATTTTCAAAAATATCCCCAATACTGTTTCTAGACCACTTACTAAGTTCCTTAGCCAAAGTTTTCAGCTTTTGTTGTAATCTCCACATAGGGTTGCCATATACTTCAGTTTCCCAGACTTTTTTAACCAAAGGAAGAAACTCTTTTTTATCAGTCCAAAAATTAAGAAATTTGAAGTATTTGATTACCTGTTGGTTGTCGTCGGAGCAATTGACGAGGAATAGGTTGTGATCAGAACCTGTTTTGGATAAGTGCTCCACATTGATGTTTGGGAATTTATCACTCCATTCTTCATTGTGTAGAAACCTGTCTAATCTCATATGGATCCTCTCGGTCCCTCCTCGCCCATTGCACCATGTATGGATATTACCTACAAAACCAGCATTTGTCATACCACAATCATCCATACAGTTTATAAAATCAAAACATGTATTTAATCTAAAAGGAACACCCCCTTTCTTTTCCTCGGCTTCCATTATAGAGTTAAAATCCCCTTCGATGGCCCATGGGCCATCGATAATGGAATTCAAATCTCTTAACTTCTACCAAAGATACTTCCTTTTGTTTGCTTTAGATCCGTCTACATAATGGAATTCAAATCTCTTAACTTCTGCCAAAGATACTTCCTTTTGTTTGCTTTAGATATGGCGTAGACAGTTGTTATCCAGAAATTATCAGTGCTTCCCTGCAAGCAAACCTGCAAAGTGACCTGTTGTCTGGTTTTGGAAACTACTGAACAAACATAGTTAGAATTCCAGAAAATCCAAATTTACTATGAGAGTTGGAGATGGCATGATCGAAACCTATCCTTCTCCTAAACTTCTCTATTTTGTTACTATTATGAAAAGGTTCTTGTAAAGTTATAAAATCAATTTTATGAAGTCTGACAACCTTAGTGAGTCTGTCCAGAGAACCCTTGGAGGTTATCCTTCTAATATTCCATATTATGTATTTAATCATAATGGAATTTCAGGGGAAAAGACAACCTTCTCAGATTGTTCTGGTTTTTATGGGAAATTATTTTTGTTTCCCTTTTTGTTCTTTCTACCTTTCTTGTTTTTTTTACCTCTTGGTGACAAACCTTGTCGTAAAATAGCTTCTTTTTTTTCTTGTGTGATAGGGTCCTTGATTTCTTTTGGAGTTGGAGCAAATACTTCAAATAGACTATCAAGGATTTGTGCTTCTTCCTCTTCAGAGACATCTAAGAAGCTATCAGGAACCTCCTCGTCTAAGGATATTTCTGCTATTTGTTCTTCACTAGTGTCATAACAATATTCCTGATCAGAGTTATTTCCTAAATCAGGACTATGTTTATTTTCCGAAGGAATGTACTCAATGCTTCCCAGATCAATCTCTATTCTGCCTCCTTTTAATTTTAAACACTCAGTATCAGCTGTAGTAGGGGACATATGATCTTTTTGTATTCCTTTAGAACTGCTGCATTGGCTATCAACTGTTTTGTTCTCTTCTCGACCTTGATTGGCTTCCATATTGTTCTGGTGTTGCTCTTTTGTCATCTTATTTCCGTCTAAGGCCTTGTCGGGTTTTTCAGTGTGTTCTTGTTCATTACCAACTTTTGGTTTCTGTTTTACCCACAACATATTCTTGAGAAATCTGGCTGCAGTAACCTTCTTTTTCCTCTTTTTTTGTTTCATTTTTTGGCCTTTGGCTCCTGCTGCTTTGAATTTGTGTTCTTTGTTGTCTTTTTCAGTTTGTTGCAACCCATGGAGATGATTCCCTTGCTTGCCAACTCCAGGCGCTTCCCAATTAACAGGTTGCTGTCCTTCCATGGCCTTCTGTTTTTCTCGAGTCTTCGTTACTTTAATCCCTTGCCCTCGGTCTGAAAATTAGCTTTCTACTCCATCTGCTTTGTTCTCTATTTCCCGTGCCTGATTGTTCAGTAGCTTTGGATTGCTTGACATTTTCATAGTCCTCTTTTATATCATTGTTAATCTTGTCAATTTTGTTCTGAGTAACCATTTTCCCAATCACTCTTGTGTGATATTTTCCATTTTGAATATTGTTAGTCTTTAAGACCTTCTTATTCCTCCTCCTGGTGACTTCTATGAAACCATCATCGTCCTGATCAGTTCTAGCCACAGTTGACGTATTTGGTGCATTTTCACCTTTGATGTTGTCTTGTACATCATTGTTCTGCTGAATTTGTTATTTGTTCGTTTTTGTAGATGTGTTTCTCCTTTTTCGGGTTGATTCTGCCTGGTCTGTCCTTCCGCAGCTACCATCTGATTCCTTTCCTTTTTCTTTTCGAACCTTCTATATTGGATTATTGAGTGACCCAACATCATACAATGAGTACATAATTTGGGGGCGTTCTCGTATTCAAGCTTCTGATAGAACCCTTTACGAGGGCAGTTCTCATTTTTAGTTCCAATGAAGATAGAGTTGATTTGAGTCTTAGTGAGGTTCACCTCGACTCTCACTTTCGCCATACTTGGCCTGGTTCGATTCTCAGTGGCAGGATCCATGATAAGAAGGGTTCCTATCGGGGCAACTATTTGTTTTACATAATTCCAAGTATGTAAATGAAAAGGCAAGCCCGGTAATAGAACCCAAACTGGAACTACTGGAGAATTCTCATCAGGTTTGAACTCCGGCATCCACTTTTCTAACCACATAACTTGTTCATTAATTTCAATAGAACGTCTATACCAAACTATCTTAAAATCATCCTCATTAGAAAATTCGACAAAGACAATACGATAATCATAAACACCAATTGTAACTTTACCTCTAACAGTAATTATCTCTGCGAACCTTGCTCGTAGCTTTTCTATTTGAGGTCTGGCTCGAATAAATTTCCCAACCAGTGTGAATTTGCATTCTTCGGACATAACCCCATAATATTCATCGTTGTTGAATAGCACAACTGGTACTCCATTATGAGTGGTGTATTTGGCGGTGACATCTGGGTTCCCTAATCGGATTTGTTTCAAGATAGGAGCTTTACGGTTTTGAATTACCTTTGCCTAAGTGGAATTAGAAGGATTTTGGCCTGTAGGTGTAATCGGAGTAGAGTTATTAGCGGCAATTTCATTGCCACGCGCCGATTCCGGCATCTCCGGCGGCCCAGGGGGACGGCGAGTGGGTTTCAGACGCTTAGTTTTGGGGTTAGTTTACCGTTGTCAGTGGTAGAGAGAGAATGATTAAACCAATAAAAGAATCTGTTTAAGAAGTAGCTTAGGCAAAGTGGATACACATAAAAGTTTTTGAGACTTACTTACACCATTTACGCTTAACGAGATGATATGTAACTACACAAATATTTTTGAATTATTTTAGACCATAAGATTCAAAAGTCTCCTTTATTTGTTAAACTAAGTGCCTAGTCGGAGGGAGTAATAGATAAAAATAACAATGAAAGCCCAAAACAAAATTCAGAGTGAACAACCTAGCAAAAGTTTCACCATAGAAGTACAGAAAGGATCACACAAAACTTTACTGGATTTACTAATAATTTGAATGCATACTACAACTAATTACTTTGACAGACCGATTATCCGCATAAGAATAACAGTTTGTTGGAAAAGTATCAGAATATCGTAGCCTTCAAAAATTCTAAAATAAGCATTCTTAATCAGCTCAAATTAGAAAATCAAAAAATTAAAAAATACATCTCGTCGATGAAATAAAACAGAAAATAACACCAGCCATCGATTAGAAAAGAATCCTGAAAAACAAATTACAGTTAATCACTACAATACTGAAGTTAATAATTTTATCTCAGAATTGGTAAGTACTAGTAATAAATATTAGTAACAATTACAACAACAACAACACACCCAGTGTAATTCCATAGGTGGTGTCTAGGGAGGGAAAGTGTATGCAAACCTTACCCCTCTCTCGTGGGGTGGTAAAGAGGCTGTATACGAAAGACCCTCGGCTCAAATAACTCATATCAAAGCAATTTTTAAAAAATAAAATAAAATACAGAAATAAAACAGACATAACAAACAATAGAGAAATCATTATGTAGAATTCACAAAAAGGAACAGTAATAACAGCAAAATAATGCAATGACCGAAGCAAAGAAACAACAGGTAGTAGCAGAAATCGAAGAACAAGAAACTACGAGACTAGTACTAATGCTACTGGTATGCATGCGAGGAGACAACTCTCAACTACCTACTAACCTTCTATGCTAATAAAATAAATGTTAACAATTGGTGTTGGTAAAACTAACATGATTTAGCGAGTTTGAAGCGATTAATTAGCAGCTTTAAAAGGAACAGCAATAACAACAAAATAATGCAATAACCGAAGCAAAGAAACACTAGGTAGTAACAGAAATTGAAGGACAAGAAACTACGAGACTAGTACTAATGTTACTAGTATGCAAGGAGACAACCCTCAACTACGTACTAACCTTCTACTCTAATAAAATAAATAGTAACAATTGGTGTTGGTGAAAACTAACATGATTTAGCGAGTTTGAAGCAATTAGCAGCTCTATCGAACAAATATGCAGCATCATCATATTTGGAACCGAAAAGTGCCCAACCGCTGAGTTTTTCCTCAGCTTTCTTCACGAATTCTTGTCCTCTCGCAATCTGATCCACCATTGTTTTTTGTCGATTTTTTGCTTAGCAGAAAAGAAGAGATTCTGTAATGAAGAAAAAATAAGGTGTGGGAGTTAATATTCAAATTACGACCTTGACTATTGTCAAGCCCGTATCCTTTTGGAACAAAAGAAACAGTACTGAGCACGATATTTGCTTGACAATGCTTTTGAATTCATTTCAACTAATGAAGAAGCAAAAAACACAGACATTCTGTTCAATAGAGTTGAATAAATAAATAATGCGATAGTGGAAAAATCTCAAGAATTAAATCAACTTTTGAAGAGATAAAAAACTGACCAGAATTGACTCGGAGTAACTGATGAGTTACGTAGATAATGCACACGACCTGAAGCCGTTAAGTCACGTAGTTTCTCAGAAACCTAATTGCCCTAATTACCCGATCTTAACCTAATAGCTGTCGTACTAATATACAAACGTCTAAGTCATGCCAAGGTTTTAATCATACTACACTTTCTGGTTATGCGTAGTTGAGACAACCCTCTCTGGGTATTAAATTATTTGTCCTTTTTTTTTTTGTTTTATACATGTCCCTTAAGAAATATTAATTTAGGAGAAGTATTTATGTCTAAGTTATAATCTCTCTACATTAAATATTTACTCTATTTTATATGTTATTTCCATTAATGAAAAAAATCTACCAAAGGTAAAATGAAAAAAAAAAATTAACTGTCTCTTGAATTTCTAAAACGACAATTAATTTGAGTCAACTATTTTTAGTAACCCACGAGACGGGGGAGTACGTAACTTTTCTTTCTTAGTAGGTAGTTGTAACATTTTAAGAGTCAAAGGTTTTTGCTTGAACGAATAAAGAAAACAAAAGCAAACAAATCAGCAAATAGAAGAATATACTCCCTCTGTTCCAATTTATGTGACACTTTTTGCTTCCCGAAATTCAAACTGCATGAATTTTGACCAATATTTTAAGATATACTTTTTCACCAAACTGATGTGAGAAAAGTTGCAACATGTAGTACTTTCTATGTAGTTTTCAAATATATAAATTTTAATCTCAAAATATTGAATTAATCTAATCTAATTTAGCTCCAAAATTTAGTCAAATTGACTCTCAAAAAGCAAAAAATGCTGCATAAATTGGAACATAGGGAGTATTTATTTTAACCACAGTTTTGCTGTCATACAAGACACGTAACTCCCACTTCTTTCCCAACACGACAAGGATATTGATCGAAATAAAATAAACAAAGAAAAACTATATATAAAAAGATCCCCTAATAAAAGAAATTTGTAACCCTTAAAAGAGAGAATCGAATATTTTTTCGAAACGAATATTTTGTGTATCTTAAAATAACCATATGATCGTTGAGTTGACTAGCAAAAGGTATGAGGAAAATTCACCATGCTTCAACTAGATCTTTAAATAGTTATGTCTTCATTTTTCAGTTTATAGATTTTTAAAAAATTATAAAATATCCTACAAATTATAAATATCCTACACGTATCTTTTCAGATTTATTGAGGTTAATAATCTATTTGTCCAAGGATCTAAAAGGCCAAAAATGCTTATTTAACAAAAAAGAACTTATTTGAGAGGGTAAAGGTGTGTGATAAAATTTCTACTGAAGAAATAAGTGTTTTTGAATAGCAAAAGTTGTTTTTGAGTTTTTAAGCATAAGTTGAAAATAAGTGTTTTTGTTTTTTCTGACAAGATTACCCATACAAAATTTATACTACCAAATTAAAATTAAGTAACTTTCTTTTTCGTAGTCTGATACGTAAAAATCTATTATTTAGAGCAACTTTTCAAAAAGAACACTTTTGATAAACATTTCTCAAAAATAAGTTGATTTTGACAGGTTAACCAAACAAGCTATAAGTCGAATGTCTTGTCTCTTATCTTTATCTCTTTTTATATATATTAGTATCTATAAATGTGCTTAGCAAGATATTCTCTCTCAATCTCGAGCATCACAAAAAATATTCTGTAATATTATTTGTAATTACATACATTAATTTAAATAACAAAAATGTTACTATATTATAATTAAGATTATATCTACTTAATATTTCTTTGAGAATGATGTTCTTGGTATATATGTTGTTTTCCACACATGGAAACCTGTTATGACTAAGATAATCCAATATTAGGAATTAAGAGATCATATATTTACTTATTGTATTTTACAAACATATAAGTGTTGTATCCTAACTTAACAAAATTAAATCATGAAAATATCTTTCAGTTTTAAGAATATTTAGTTATTTATTGTAAATAAATTTATGTTTTACAAAGTGAAATATAATATTTATTTAAAAAAAACAAGTGCTTCCGTCGCTTAAAATTTTTCTGACTTCATGGGAGTTTTCATGATGAAATGTTTATAGGAAGAAACAACTTCTACTATTATATTTTCTTCAACATAAAAGTTTATATCTACCGGCTTGCAAAAATAATCAATTAATTTTACGATAACTATTCTTGTTTTTCTCATCCTTTGATTTAATTTAAGCATATTTGTATTGATTCACACAAAATATTCTAATCGATGGTCATTCAACTTTGAGTTATCAAAGAAAAGTCACTTTTCTATTTATTTATTTTAAACGAGAAGTCATCCAACTTAGAGTTGATCACGCAAAAAATATTTTTTCTAGTTTTAAGTATGTAAAAGTCAATTTCTGGCATTCCTATCTTAAATTTTAAAGATAAAAAAGAGACCCAAAAAAATTTGGAAACAAGAATATTTGAAGGATATTTTGGTCAACCAACATTTATATTCGTGCTTTTATAATAAAAGAAATTACGTTTAAATGAAAAATCAAAGGGAGAAAAACAACACAAACGGAACACGAAGAACAACACAAACGGAACACGAAGCATACCTCAATAATGAAATCTTAAAACTCTTTAGTAATTAATTTTATTGAAAAATTGATTAAACTTTAATTAAAATCTAAAATAATTATAATCTCCAACCTCGGTGTTTGATTCTGAAAACTAACGTTTTCAAGAATTTGATTGGGAATAGGATAGGAATTGTTGTATTTATGAATTTTTTTTATAGATATGAATACACCACAATTTGACTTGGACCATACAACTATTGAAGTACTTTACATTTTTGTACATTTATATTATAGAAAAGACATAGGATTGGAGCCTATTAAGGGTATAGAAGTCATTCAATATTTAAAAGATATTACAGTCAACCAACATTTGTATTAATGCTTTTACAGTAACTAGTCTCTATAAACGTACATTTGCACGTTATTCCCAGTAAATCTCAATCATAGTAAAAGATATTAGATATTATTATTTGTAATTTTATATATTTATTTTATGAGTTACAAAAATATTACTAATAGTATAGGATTAGATCTACTTAAAACTTTTTTGAAATTGATGTTCTCGCTATTAATCCTTTTCTTCTTTTTCCCCATATAAAAATCATGTTGCGACTAAAATAATTCAATATTAGAGATTAAGTGACCATAAAGCCGACACGTGGTAACCATCATCTAAAGGATACTTAAAATTAGATAATTCACTTGTTTGTGACCTTACTTTATAATTTTTCATCATTTTTGTAAGTTTCTTATAAGTGAAAAAAAGCATTATGCGACTTTTAAAAGTTCTAAGCAACATAACCTTGTTCAACATAGAATTATTTATTTTGAAGAATAATTTAAAATACAAATTCGCTGCTTAAGTTTCTATTTTTTATTGATGTCTTCCTTATTATATATTTTTTCTTAACATTGCGCGCTCCAAAAAAAATAAATAGAAATTCGAACTGTTTGTTTAAGCTAGTCTTAATATTAACATGTATTACATGATTGAAAATAGTTCATCATTTAGTAGCATCATCATTATAAAGAAAATTATGTCAATTTATAAAGTATTCATCTTATTTCATATGATACCTATAATCTCAAGAATAGGAGATTCAGATTTCATAGTTAAATCTTGATATACATCTTATGGACTCTCAATTTAAAATAATGGTTTTAATAGATATATATTATTTACATCAGGTTTGACTAATCTTCCAAAATATGCTTATTTTAAATAAATATTTTTGTCATAAGTTTGTTTTAAAAAAAGTACTTTTAAAGGATAGCAGTTTGTGTTTGACTAATCAATTTTTAAAAATAATTTATCAATATTAGAGCTACAATTTATGCTTAGTTGAGACTCCAAAAATGCTTTTGGAGAAAAACTGTTTCTTAAGCTTCTGCTACTCCTAAAAACACTTCTTTTTTTTTCTAAAAGTTTGACCAAATACCTTAAACTCTCTAAAATAAACATTTAAAAAAATATATTTGGCTTCTAAACTTGATCAAATTAATTATTATAATTATTTTTGGACATTGTGTCAACTTTCTTAACGACCCATTCCGGCCTCAACTTATGGCCGACTTTGTAATCTAGGCTTTCAAGGTAAAATTATCAATCTTTCTAACAAAAAATTATATATACATCAAGCTGATTCTTTGAATTCTATCTATTATTTGATTAAATATATATTAACATAACTTTCTTTTAATTCAATTACTTAGTCTTGAGGAAAAAAAAAGTCCCTTAATTCTTTTCTTATTTGTCCTCAAATTTCATAAAGTTCCATTATTGTTATAACAAATTTTTAAACATTGACAAATGTTCAAACTCAATTATAAAAAGTGGTCAAGACTAGGGCTGCTTATCGGGTGGATTGGACGGATAATTACGCTTAACGGTTCGGCTTAACGGTTATCGGCTTTTAAAAGTGCTAATCCGCTAGCCAACCTATAAGATATCGGTTGGTTCGGTATCGGATTAGCAATTACCGGACGGTTATCGGGCGGTGTATCGGTTAAATCTAAGAGAAAAATGAATGATAAAATCACATGTAGTCAAGGAAATTACCTGCCTTTAAAGTGACTCAAAATGTAATATTTTTACCTTATAGGTTATAAAGAAGATACTAATATCCTCCAGAAAAAAGGGATAGGAATATAACCAAGAAGATTGAAATGTTGGATTCAATATTAGTAAAAATACCGTAGCAAGTAGCAACAGTTTTCCAAGAAAATTAGCAAACTACAATATAGGCAAACAAGAAACAGGGAATGAACTATTTGATACAAAACTATCAGGTTTCACAATTAACAGAAATAGAGATACATATTTTAGGTTGAGGCTTTAGCTTTAGGTTTACAAATTACAATCACAATACATATTTTATTTGTTAGGGCTAAGAATATAAATATGAAAAATTCTTAACGGATTAACGGTTTATCCGATAAGAAAATTGAGTAATCCGCCCCCGCACCGATAAGCCGATAACTATAAAATTTTAATCCATTCCCCAACCGCTGATCCGATAACGCAATACCATTAAGCCAATAAGCCATTTTGCGGTTGGGTTATCGGTAGCGGTTCGGTTTTGAACAGCCCTAGTCAAGACACAAACAAATGGCATAGGTTAACGAAGAACAATAAAAGAATATATGGGTCAATTAGTGAGTTAAGTTTCTAGTTGTAATAGTATTAAGTATGTCCTAGGTTTTTTAGGTTTAAAGTATGTTAAAAAAGAAAAAGGATTAAAGCTCATGAAGGGTATAAAAGTCGTTTAATATTTAAAGGATATTTTGGTCAACCAATATTTATATTCATGCTTTTAAAATAACTAGTTTCTATGTGCGTATGTTGCACAAATATTCCTTGTCAATTATTATAAAAACTATGTTATAAAACCACATATGTTTATCATTATAAAGTTCTTTTTATTTGTTAAAATTATTTGATCATGCTAAATTCCTTCTTCAACTCCAATTCACATTTCTTAGACAAATCCTCCAGCAACTTTTCTTTCTTATAAAATCTTCAACACATATATACAATCCAAGTAAATATAACTCTCCACGTAAAGATATTAGGAGTTGGTTAAAATTTGCCTTATCCTTGTAAAATTGTCATAATTTTGGAATTGTCAATAAGAGGTATAATTTGGATGTGGTAGAAAAGATTCTTTAATTAATTAGTTTGAAATCGAAATTCGGATGTAGAATTCTTTTAAAACTCTATTTTCAACTGTGATTTTTTATTTACCAAAATAATCTAGAGAAATATGGTAGAATTAGAACAAAAGGCATATAAGTAGTCTAATATTTTAGGGATATTTTCGTCATTCAACACGTGCGTTGCACTTATGTCCCAATCTACAATACTTATAAAATTTATATTTAAATGATAAAATTTTACTCGCATATAGTTTACCTAGTAACTGATTTTAGCTATATTGAATATTAACAATTATGTTTATAGGCATTGATCGCAGTGCCAACTTAACCTTCAGAAGCTTCCAAAGTGAAGAAAGCTAATTGCAAGACAACTCCAGGATTCAATTGATCTTGGAATCAAATGTTCATAATTTTATTATATCTAATTTCTTGTGATTAATATCTTCCTTCTTTTCAAGCAAAAAGATATGAGCGCATATATAGATGCTCCTTCAAGGCTTAGTTGCTTCAGTGCATACTTGTTGGGAAAAAAAAGTTATGGTATATATTTTTTTTTTCTCAAAAGCTATTGAAAGGCTAGATTTATTGGCTACTATGATACAATCAAAGTCTTCATTTTTAGATGTTGCCAGTAACCGGCAAAGACTTTCTTGTACACATTTTTGAGGACATCATTTATGACAATCATCTTTACTTTCTTCTAAGGGCATGCTATGACGTTGTTCTTTATCTTGTTTAATAGATGTCGACTATCACTTTTTTCCGTCTGAGAATCTTCATATGCTTTAAGTGAGCGCGGGCTAAACTCCTTATGTCAGTTTAGTTATTCAAAAGACTATCTTCTTGCCTTTGTATCTTCACTTTTCGAAGAATCTCCACATTAGAATTACCCTTCAAGTATAATTTCCTTCTTTCATTATAATATGATACCTTTTCTTTATCAATGTTCAAAACAAATTAAAAAATAATGTCAAACAAATAGCAAGTATCCCAAAATACGTGATTTTTTTTGGATAATAACATGCTAAGTCATCAAATGACTTCAATTTAACCACAAATAATTGAAATAAGACTAAATACCATAACTTTTAATAATCCGGAAGCAAACTCTAAGCAAACAAAAGAGAATTCTCAGATCTTTGTAAAATATAAAGCAAAGGATTAATAGTCAACGTAAAAACAATATTGTGTGAAAAATAGTTATGAGAATCAATACATTACTTGAACCTGATTCTAATAAGCCAATGTTTCAGTCACATATCATAAGCCTTTCTTTATTCATGAACAATAATACTGAAAAAAGGAAATATATATATATATATATATATATATATATATATATATATATTTGATTTGTTAGATAAATAACATAGAGAAAAAAAGTGCTAAAGAAATATAACTCAGAGAGAGAGAAATCTGATTGCTATCTGATTTTGGTATACACTCAAACCTCTCTACAACAGCATCGCTGAGTTCGAAATCTTTTGGTTGTTATAGAGAATAGTTATTATACACATATAACAACAGTTGACATTTAAATGATAGTTGGCTGTTATAGGCAAAAAAATGCATAAAATCTAATTTTTTATTTTTTAATGTAACAAAAATAACAAAATTATTTAAATTTTAAATCTTAAAGATATGCATACTTCACTAACTAAACAATAAAGAAAGTTAATACAATTTCAATAAATTCATAATTGAATGTATAAAATTTTAAGCTCTAAGCCACACATTTTAAATCTACTTAAAAATTAAATTCTTTCAAGATTAATGAAAGAAATTTATAATTGTAGCTTGATTCACCGATTTCAATCTCTTAGTGGTGATATAACACCTGAATTGACAAAGATTTGCGTCCAAACTTTCAGCAAACGGGTATCCAATTGCTTTCTCTTAAAGAGAATCTAAGAGTTGAACTTTTGAATATTCTATCTTAGTCCAAGTAACAATAGATATTGTATTTTTATAAAGATGTTTAATAATTATATTACCAAAAACACACATTTTAAATCTACTTAAAAATTAAATTCTTTCAAGATTAATGAAAGAAATTTATAATTGTAGCTTGATTCACCGATTTCAATCTCTTAGTGGTGATATAACACCTGAATTGACAAAGATTTGCGTCCAAACTTTCAGCAAACGGGTATCCAATTGCTTTCTCTTAAAGAGAATCTAAGAGTTGAACTTTTGAATATTCTATCTTAGTCCAAGTAACAATAGATATTGTATTTTTATAAAGATGTTTAATAATTATATTACCAAAAAAGGAAGATAGTTGTTATATGGGGGGTAATTTTACACAAAGCGTGTTGTTATAAAGTTGGCAATTGCTGTTATAGATCACATGCTGTTATAGAGAAGTAAAATATAACATAAAAAATTAATTTCGAAATAACTTAGCTATTATAGAGAGTTATTGTTACAGAGAGGTCCGTATCAAAAGTCCATAAAAATATAATCTAATACTTGCTTAACAACAGATAACACTAATACGTAGAATAGTAACCGATATTTTTTCCAAGAAATTACCTTTTAGTAATTATAAGATAGACCTACATCAAATCATATATATGTCATCATAACATCAAGAAAAGAAGACATGAAGTTCACAATCATAAAAGAACTCCGAAATAATAACTTTTCTGTCATAAGTACAAAATACAGAAGAGAATCTTCAGACCAGCATATATATTTTCTTTAGCATTGGCAATACAAATCTAGAAATACTTAGCAATATCACATAGGAGAAAAGAGATTATGGCATAAGATAAGGAAGCTGTGATAGTTATTGCAATTAGCCAATGCTATTATGCTAACACCTTACCTTTTCTTCGCTGATTTAAAAAGAGGAGTTCTTTTGGTGCTCTGCAGAAACTTGTAGAGTTCATTGGGACATGCATATGCTTGAATTCTCTTAAAAATCTCAAGTATATGATTGTTATATTATATGAACAATTGAAAGAATTTCGAATTGGAAGTAAATTCAAATAACCAGTGTTTTTGTCCATATGGAATTAGAATGTGCGTTGGAGTTTCATGTTGTGTTACGGCTTTACTGTTAGGTCTTTGGTGTGATTGGGAAATGAAAGTTTTATTTTCTTTTGTTTTTTTCGGAAAAGACAATTTTTTGCCGAAAAGGCACATGCCTTTTCAGAAAAGACACATGCCTTTTCAGAAAAGACACATCTATTTCCTTAACAGACACATGTTGTTGGCTATAAATATCGAGTCATCCCTTCATATTTTCCTTACGAAAATTCTGATTGTCTTGTTCTTTCTTCTTGCACAAGAAAAATTCCAGTGTGATTTACAGCCTTCGAGTGGTTCGCCGTTTACCGGGGTTTGAGGTACCGCTACGCTGGTGAGTTAATTCGTTCTATCCTGGGAGGATATATTCCATAACCTCGGGTACTTGAGGGGAATAATTTCCTTAAGGAAACACTGTGAATTCAGTGGGCTCGAATTTATTAAATCATTTCTTTTCAGATTCCACGTTAGATTGTTTCCTCTCTTTTCATATTCTGTTTTAGATTAATTTTTTAATACAAATTGACAACAATCTTAAGGAAATTACTATTTTTGTGTTCTTCGTAACCTTTGTTTGGTGGAGACCAAATGAGAAAGAGAAACCAAGAAGCGACACGGTCTTGGGCAAATCCGCGTTATCAACTTCAAGTAACGAGGGAATATTTGGATCAAAAGTGATGAGCGTATGAACAATGGTGGTCTTCGTAATTAGTAATCTGTTTGGACGTCTGGTTTCCAGTTGAATCCAAGGGATTTTTGAATTACAACAAAGTGAAATTCTTTTCGTATCAGTGGGTGTGTGATCACTTGTCACATATGGCCAAGACACGGGAGAAAAGAAAAAAAAAAGAAACACACACCTATTCATAATAATGTGAAAAGGTGCAACACAAAAGGGATTCACCTTTTGGTAAATCATAAGATTTTTTCAATGAGAAATAATTTTGACTACAAATATGGCCACTTCGTCAAAGTAATGGATCAAGGAGAAGTGACAAAATCGGGTTATATTATCTTTAACTCTATTTACTTTTTGGTTATATATTTCTACCCTTTGCGTGATTTATGTGAAATATAGGGTACGTAGATGATCCACTTGTGATGATCATGATATATATTTTAAATAAGTTTAGGTACAACATATTCGATATGCTTATTAGAAATTTGTTATTTCGCGTCAAAGAAAAATATCATGACATGGTTGCAGTACCTATCTTTGTCCTCCCTGGTTTATAAGGAAAAATTAAGAGGTAGACCAATCAAAAATGATCATTGCACAAAGTCTGGTTGAAAAGATTTTGTGGCATCTTTTGCTCAGACCAAGTCATTAGTGTCAAATACAATCTTTCTGATGAGTGATGACTCTGATGATAGAAAGAAATACTGGAAATTGCTGGTCAAGAAATTGTGAGAAGCCCTCCATGTGCACCTAGGAGGCAAAGTTCCTTAAGAACTGATCTTTAATTTTTTTTTTTTTTTTTTTTTTTTTAATAATCTTGCTTTGCTTTCAATGATGCCAAAACAGTAGCGTAGTATTTTGATACGTATTGTGTAAAAGTTGAAAAAGGGACAAATTTATGGCCAATACTTGATAAAGATGGCATCATGACATGGATTAGAAAGCATCGGAAGAGATCCACAATACACAGTGACTACGAGGAGTTGTCATTGAATAAGTCAAATGACATGACTTTTCAGGATCAATTGCTTTATTCTGGCCACTGGTTGAAGATCTTGAAATGACATAAATTCGGGTTTTATTTTCTTTACTGTCTTTTTATTTTCTACCATTTATGATTTTGAAATTTAGTTTTATAAATATTAGGGTAGACGTTTATTATTTAATGATCTCAAAGTATATTCTATTGGCAGAACCATCAGGAATGATGATATAATAGCCAAGTGTATTGGATAATTTCTATATCCAATCTGTTATGACAGGCTGAGAATTCAGAAAGTGATAGTATTACATGGCAAGGTGCTGAAAATTTGTCTCAACAACTTAACTTGAAATTTCATTCGTTGAGACCATCAGTTATAATTTTCAGAAAGTATGGAACCCAACTGTGAAAGTGTTTTTCTTTATAATCTACTTAGAAAAGAAAATCACTCTTTTCAGAGAAACAAAGAAAAAGAAAAAGTACTCTTTTTGGAGACTAAAACTTTTGTGGTTTTTTCACTGTTTGGAGATTAAAATCTTTGTGATTTTCTACTCCAAGTTACTACTCGGTTTAAAGAATATAAAAACTTTATCGAGTAAGTAAATTTAGTTTAAAGAATATCAAAACTTTGCCGAAGTTAGTAAATTGTGTTGGTTTGAAGAAATAAAATCTTCGTTGGTTCTCATTGTTTTGAAGGGAAAAAAGGTATTTTTTCAAAAATAAAAGTACTATTTCCTGAGATAAAACGATTTTTTTTCCTTCAGGAATAAAAAGTTACTTTTTTGGAAACTAAAATCTTCGAATTTCCTAATCTAGTTTTGAGATTAAAGTTTTTGTAACTTTCGACTCATTTGGTTACTTGATTTGAAGATATAAAAACTTCATTGAGTATATATAAGTTTCTGCATTCGGTTTGAAGATATAAAAACTTCACCGAATTATTAAATTTGGTTGTGCCAGAAAGTGTTAGGTTTGAAGATATAAAAACTTCACCGTTTTATTCTCTGGTTAAGAGAAAAGAAAGATTATGATCGTAAGGATGTTCATTGCATTCTGTGTACGAATGACTGATAGAAATGAAAATTAAAGGAAAATTCTAATTGGAGTTTTAAAGTGTGAACGGACACGTTTTTTCTATAACTCCTTGTGATTGTCCTCCTGATTACAAAATTCAGTGACATTAAATATATTCGTGTCATCTATGTTCATGGCAAAGCCTTCTTCATCAGTCCCGTTTCCCATTTCCTTAACGGTCTCAAAGAGATTCAGACCATCAATTTTTTTATTGATAATTTAAGTGTTGATAAAGTGGTTATGATGCAAGGAGTAGGAGTTGGTTTCTTAGTTCTCCTTTTACTAATGGATGACTAATACGTACTAGTACTGATTCACGGAAACTAAGTGCATACGTGTTTAATGATGATGTTGCACAGTGAAGGAATGATTTAACATAGATGGTAAATGCCTTATAAACAAGTTCTGGTTTACCTCGAACTTGTGGGGGGAAGCTATCCTTATGACTACTAGAATACTCAATCGAGTGCCTACAGAAAAACACAATTTATTCCATATGAAAAATGGAAAGGAAGAAAGTCCAACTTGAATTACTTCAAAGTGTGGGTGTGTTTGGTTAAAGTGCAAGTTCCTAAACCTAATAGGGTAATAAATAGGACCGAAAACTATTGATTGTGTTTTCGTAGGATGTGCCACCAATAATAAAGGATATCGGTTTCTGGTTCACAAATCAGAAAAGTTTGATAGAATCAGAAAATTTTGACTTATTGACATTATTCTATTATGTCAACCCCACGATATATGTCCTTGGTGGTATTGACATGGTATGCCTTTGGTGGTATTGATGTGGTAGTTAGTGAAATATTCACATAACTCGTTCTGTCTTGGTAAGGACTAGTTGATAGAACTACTAATTTGATGAGGCTGATCATATGTCTTTCATTATAGGTCATGTTCATTAATTTCGTGAACGGATGTCATTTGAAATGTTGTGACTTTTCATGATAAAATGTGTCTGTTGAAAGATAATTCTTTGAAAAGACAAGACAGTTGTAACACCCCGCATCTTGGAACTGAGTTTAAGCTCATATCATTAGAGTTCTAGTGGAAACACTGAAGGTTTGAACGTTTTGCGAAAATGGTTGATAGGCCTATTTTGGGCAGCGAAAACTCCTTGATCGGTTTGGAATTTGGGAAAGTAACCCCAATGAGGTTGTAGTATGTATAAATACCTTTCTAACGATATAAGGACCAAGCCAATCAGAGATCGGAGCAAGGAGATATGATCGTCTCAATATGGCTAATAGTAAGGCACTTGAAATCCTATAGAATCGGCTAAGTTTTCGATACGTCTGTCTTCCAGTCAATTTTCGTCAAAATCCGTTGGTAATTTGAGAAAACTTTCTGGATGAAAGTTGTAGCCCTTTGAAATAGCTTTCCAACGGTATATTATAGGGGTCAAACGGACATCTATGCAAAGAGTTATGCCCATTTTACCGGAGCCTGCTCGCTGGAAATTCTGCCAGCGTAACGGTGACGTTACGGGCCGTAACAGTGGACCGTAACACACCAAAAATTTCCAGAACCTCACTGGAAATTTTCACCAAGTTACGGTACCAAGTTACGGTCCGTCCTTTATGTTACGGGACCGTAACAGTGACCGTATCTTGGTCCGTATGTACGTTTCGGGTCACCTGACTTCGGGAGGCCATAACCCTATCATAAATTGGGAATTTGGGAAAACTCAAAGAACAAAAGTTGTAGATAATTGAAATTCCTTTCCAAACATAGGTCGTGGGTTCACAGGTGACATCGGGATAGGGATATATGGACGTTTTAAGACAGAAAGGTCCCAACCCGTTTTCAAGTTAGGTTAAACCCATTTCCCCTTGGTATATAAGGGAAATGTTAACCCTAGCAACCCCATTTCCACCATATTTTCAGATTGTAGAGAGAGAAAGTGAGAGAGAAGAGAATTAGAGAGAGAAAGTAGAGAATCAACCAAGTTGAAGGCCCCGAATCCCGAGGCTCTTGAAGGATAAAGCGTAGTACAAGTTGTTGCCGTCATTCTAAGCTAAAAATCAAACTTGGGGTTGTTGATTTCGTGGTGACTACTCATAAAAGGTAATGTTTCTATCCCTAATCATTTATAGTTGTGAATTGATGAATTCTAGGGAAAATAATAATTGGGTTTGATGAAGAGAATTATATGAACTATGTTAGAGTTGTTGGATTGTTGACTTGGGATTGTTGTATTCATATGGGTGATGAAGAATGATGTTAATTACATCTAATTGAGATTGTAGAAGTATCGAGAAGTAATAGAATGGGGATTGGGTGAAGAAAACACCATTAATGAGGGTTGTGGAGCTTCATGCCCACCAAGTGTTTGATAAAATGCTTAGATGAACAAAGCATGGATATTGTTGCTAATATAGAATCCCTATGACATGTATTGCTATAGATTGAAGTTGAAGGGATTGAAGGAAATTGTGATACGCTCAAAAGCGGGAAGTTAAGGTATGTAGAACTTCCATCCACATGTGGGAATCTTTACGTTCTTCCCCATGCTCCGTCTCTTGATATCCATGAAGTTCAAATCCTAGGGCATTAAACCCAACATATTGGTAGCCCGTATTTATGTATTTATGTACATGAATCTTGTATCTATATTCGTTATTGTAATTCCTAATCTTCCATTACGGTTATTAGGAACCCGAGCTTAATCCATGAATCATGAATTCTTCCTCATGTGTTCTCATTATGTTTACATGAAACTTTATGATTTTATCTAGCAAGTTACAAGCATGTTTTCAAGTCAATTATATAAATGATTTCGAAATATTCTTATTACTCGTGAATCAAGAACATGTTTGCAAGACTATGACAAGTTATCTTATGAAACTATTTTACAAGTTATTTCATGAAACCATGTTTACAAGATTATTTCGTGAAACCATGTTTACAAGATTATTGCACGAAACCATGTTACAAGTTATTTCGTGAAATCATGATTTCAATACAAGTACAAGTTAATTCACGAAAGTCATGGGCTTCCTAGCCAACTATATTATGTTCATGTTTTTGGGAGTTGTATTAATACCGAGAAGACTCAGATAGCCTGAAACTACGTATGCCAACGTAGGATAAGGATCGCTCCGCCCAGATAGGACGATTCCTTCATATTTTCCCCATTGAGGGATTTTGGATCCATTTATGTCAGATTCATGTCTCGTGCCCCGACAAGGTACGAGATAGCTTAGTTGATCGGGCAGAGATTAGACTCCACGTTTCTCCCCATGGTGGATCATATCGGTATTACAGATTATCTCATGCTTACAGTACTCATGTTTATGTTCAGTTCCAGTTTCAATTTCATGTTTATGTACTCATGCTCATGCTCATGTTCATGTCCAGGTTTTCAGTTTTAGTTCTTAACATGTTATTTCATTCAGTTGTTTTACATACCAGTACATTCAATGTGCTGACGTCCCCTTTTTATTGCCCGGGGGCCTGCATTTCACGATGCAGGTACTGATATACAGGACGACACATCTGCTCAGTAGGACAACATTCGTATCAGCTAATTGGTGAGCCCCATCTCATTCGGGGTTTAGTCAACTTTTGTTTTACGATTAATTATGCATCTAAAGGTATGCTGGGGGTCTTGTCCCAGTAAGTATGTTTTCCAGTCAGACTCATGATAGAGGTTTCATAGACTAGACAAGTCAGTTATGTCATGTTAGACATTTGGAGTCGTATAGCCATTTTGGCTCACTCATGTTTAATAAAATACTCATGTTTAAACAAGTATTTTATTAAGTATTATGACTTACCATGTTTTATAAAGGCTCATCATGCATTCACGTTATATTTCCGCTCATGTATGCCTCATGATAGTTCAGCAAGCCATGTGGTTCGCTCGGTCACATGCAGTCAGGCACCGAGTGCAGTGTTACGTCCAGGCCATGGTTCGGGGCTTGACAACAGTTCACTGAATGTATAAATTCATTGGTTTATAAATCGAAGAACCAATTGATGATAATGATAAAAATCAACAATAGCGATTTTCACACCGGTAATGTGCTAGCAGTTGGATATTTGAAGAAGTACATTTACAAGAAGTGGAATGGTTAAGAAATATATATATTTTTAAAAGGTTGTGGCCACAACTGATGTCAACCATCCACGAGTATCATGATGTCACTTTAAGTGTAGTCAGTAGTCTGCAATATATCATATTGTATAAGCTTTGTTTCGCATTATAATAAAAATTGGATCACCGGGTCAACCGAAATAAAATCCATAAGTGGATATGTTATTACCATTGGTGGAGGAGCAGTGTCTTGGAAATCGTCCGAACAAACTTGTATCGCCCACTCCACAATGTAGTCCAAGTTCATAGCTTTAGACATGATTGGTGAAGAAGTTGAATGGCTCCGGAATTTCTTAGAAGATATTCCATTCTGGCCCAAACCATTGGCACCAATATGCATACATTGTGATAGCCAAACGACAATAGGAATGACAGAGAGCATTATGTATAACAGAAAATCTCGTCACTTACGACGGAGACATAATATTGTTCGACAACTACTCTTTATTGGAGTTATCACAATTGACTATGTAAAGTCAAAGATAACGTGTCAGATTCACTTACAAAAGGCCTAACTAGAGAGGCGGTTGAAAGATCATCGAGGGGAATGGGTTTAAGGCCTAGGACAAGTCATCATGGCGGTAACTCTACCTAGTAGACTGGAGATCCCAAGAGCTAGGTTCAAAGAGATCAAACAAAGTTATGAATGACGGTTCGACATTGTCAAATAACTCAACCTATTCTCATGATGAAGACAATGTTCAGAAACAAGAATAAAGCAGTAAGGCTTTTTAACGAGTTAATAAAGCTTAAGCTTTTTAATGGTTTCTAAGTTTGGAAAGATATGACCAGTTAGTGTATCTATAAGATACACGTTTAGAAATCACCTATGTGAGTGTGATGTGTAAGCCGCTTCAATGAGAATGATAGTAAAGGCTCATTTTCTATGCACTCATGAAACCAGGAGGTGTTCATGGCTGAAACGAATACAACCGTGAGAACCATAGACGGTTAAGGGTTAATTGTGTGACTTATGGTTGTCTAGGTATACACCAAAACTCAACGGTTCAAAGATATCAAATCTACCGATTGATCGAGTATATCCAACATATGTTCACTACGGAAAGTTCAAAGGGAAACCTACTTATCCAGATGCAATTAATCTTTACTTGTAAATCACACACTTGTCCGTGCATTTTTATATTATAGAGTCATTCCCCATTCATGTGGGGGATTGTTAGGTCTTTGGTGTGAATGGGAAATGAAATTTTTATTTCCTTTGCCTTTTTTGGAAAAGATATTTTTTTGCCGAAAAGGCACATGCCTTTTCAGAAAAGACACATGCCTTTCAGAAAAGACACACCTATTTCCTTAACAGACACATGTTGTTGGATATAAATATCTAGTCATCCCTTTATATTTTCCTTACGAAAATTCTGATTGTCTTCTTCTTTCTTCTTGCACAAGAAAAATTCTAGTATGATTTACAGCCTTCGAGTGGTTCGCCGTTTACCGGGGTTTGAGGTACCGTTACGCTGGTGAGTTAATTCGTTCTGTCCTGGGAGGATATATTCCATAACCTCGGGTACTTGAGGGCAATAATTTCCTTAAAGAAACACTGTGAATTCAGTGAGCTCGAATTTATTTTCCTTTCTTTTCAGATTCCACGTTATATTGTTTTCTCTCTTTTCAGATTCTGTTTTAGATTATTTTTTGAATACAAAATGACAACAATTATTTCAAACTCCTATGTTTTAGGTATTAAATCTCTTATTCACGTTATGTTATGGTTTTAAGACTTTTTTACTATTAGTTGGTTTCAAACTCCAATATTTTAGGTATTATAACTTTGGTTCGCGTGGTTTTAGCAATTCTACTGTTAGTTGGTTTAAAACTCATTTATTTTACGCATTATTACAATTTTATCCAACATTATATTTTTTTGTGAAGAAATAATTTAATTTTAAAGGTTATAAAAGTGGATCAACATTTAAAGGATATTTTCGTCGATATTTTTGTCATTTAACATTTAGCAAAAAATTCGTGCTTTTAATATATGTAGATAGATAGATATAGATATAAATATCTACATTTCAAAATAAATTACAAGTCACTTGCTTATGTTAATATTTGTGCTTAATTAAAATTGACCAATTCTTTTTGTTTGCTAATCGAATTGCTTGACGACGTGATTTGTGACCTCAACTAATCCTATAAATCACGTTTTTTGGTTGATTATCGTCCTAAAGTGACCGGATACTTCATGGTGCCAAACAACTAATATTCTCTTTCGACAAGTCACTGTTTTTTGGGAATAAAGTCACTTTCCTAAATTAATTTAGCTATGAACAAAAGCTAGCAGGAGAAGTTTAATTGGACTATAACTTTTCTAGATTAATAAGTGGCATACTCAATAATTTTTACTAACTATTAATCATAGTGCTTGATTTACCACAACGTGATTTGTTAGTTGTTACCCACAATTGAATCCACTGAATATATTTTGTTTTCTTCAATTATTGTTGTCCTAAAGTGGCTTTTGGGCATGCTATGAAACCAAGTGGGGCCGCAGATCCTATCAACCGTTTAAAAAAAAAAAATGGGGGGTAAGGGAAGGAGAAACGGGAGAAGGGGTACGGGGTAACGAATCGAATCCTCACGTGAAAGTTCAAATAGTCAATTAAATGAGCTACTAAGACTCCCTATCAAACATTTCAAATCCAATTAATATTTTTCTGTATACACCTATACGGATAGTTTAAAGAATTTTTACGCTATCAAATAGGAATAGCTAATTTTTGTTTCGAGCGATGTTACTTATCGTTGCTTATCGATTATCTTTTTACTAAATATAACTATAGATACCTCTTCACTGACCATGATTGTAAATTTAAATTAAATTAAATGTGTTAGCTTGCTCATGTTATCGGCACCAAAACTAATAATAACTAACTTAAAACTAGCCAATTCACGATAAATCTTCAAAACAACTAACTAATTGTCCATAAATAACAAAATTACTAACTTTAAGATAAGCGAAATTACCTATATGATGGATTAAAATACACTAATAATGTATATGATGTTACTTTGCTGTTATATCTGAAAGAGACCCATTTGTGCTGTATTTGAGTCCATGTTCATTGAATGTCCCTAGCCGGTCCCAAATCCCAATTGCCGCGTCCATGTGCACTTCTCGAATATTCAAACTAAATCTGTCATCTTCACCATGTTTCCAATTTTATCCCTCATCATGACTAATCTTTAATTTGTTCCCAAGATTATTTTTGGTCCTTCAATTCTTGATAAATTTTAGTTTTTTATCCTTATAATATTCGATAAAACATAATTTAACCTTCAATTGATTGAAATGTGTGTTTTCGGTCCATTTATGTAAGAAATATGCTATGTCCATTTTTATAATTATATTACTGTCAAATATGGTGCAATATAAGTTTGACATAATGTATGAGCAGTGTTTTCAAAGGCGATTACGAGGCGAGTCCCGGGGCCGGGCGTATCAAAAACGCTCTGGGGCGCAAATAAAAGGTGTATATCTATAGGGCCTAAACCCTATAATTTGGGGCGTAAGTTCCGAGCGTTAAATTTGATTGTTATTATTTTAAAAGTATTTTTGCTATATATTTTTGTTGTTGGTATAATGATAGTTATACTTTATGTTATCAGTTTTCATGTTGAAGAGATTTTTTCTAAAATATATAAATAAATAACACAACTCCCATAAAAAATGACATTGCCATAAATTGTTTCCTAGATGATTATGTCTGAAATTGGTAGGATCGAGATTTCATAGCCTATGTTTCCAAAGCAACTTTATCCCTTTTTGTCATTACTAATGAAGATTTCATTTTAAAGATTATCTAGGTCATTATCATTTTTTGTGTTGTTACCTTTCTCAAAAAATAATTATAATCTTTTTTTAAAATAATTGGTGATTTATTTGAATTTATTTGCGGAATTTTAATGAAAGTTTTACTTTTGCTTATTCTTAGAAATAAAATTATAAAATTGAAGATATATGAGACATATGCCCCGTAGATCCATGGGACTTACGAGCCGTGTCTTGGGGCTTACGCCTCACCCCGTGCTGCGTAAAACGCCTCGCCTCGCGCCCTCACCTCTTAAAACACTGTGTATGAGTAATTAAGTGGTGGGAAGAATTAGTGATCATGATACACTCGTGAAAGTTTACAAACAAATGGATCAAAAATGCACATTTCAATTAGCTAAAGGTCAGATATGCTCAGTCAGATACTACAAGGGCTAAAATCAAAATTTATCAATAATTGAGGGACTAAAAATGATATTAATCCTTATTGCCATTTGCCAAAAATGTCTTATACCCTTTTGGTAAATTCATCAAACTAGTCAATCATTGTTACATGCTTTTAAAAAGCTCAATATGAAAACATAAAAACACCAAGAAAACCAAAACAAGAACACAACATTTAATTTGTCTCTCAAGTGATGGCTCAGGCCAAGAATGGTGCTGACACTCCCCTGTTGCCAAAAACAGAATCTTGTTCTACAAGGGAAAATAAGCTGTTAATTTTGAGGGCAGTGTTTAATGTATCGACGAGTATCATCGGTGCTGGAATTATGTCTGTTCCAGCAACTCTTAAGGTTTTAGGAGTAATCCCAGCTTTTGTATTGATTGTGTTGGTTGCTCTGTTGGTTGACATATCAGTAGAGTTCATGTTGAGGTTCACGTATGCTGGCGAGTCGAAAACATATGCTGCATTGATGAATGAGTCCTTTGGAAAGATTGGTTCTGTTGTTGTGCAAATCTGTGTCATGATCACCAATCTTGGTTGCTTGATCATGTACCTTATTATTATTGGTAAGTGCTGATTTTTACTTAAAAAATGAAATTAACTATTTGTCGCTAAATAGCCCGTAGTGAACAAGATTTATGGATAACTCATCGTTAAATAGGATCAGCAACAGATTTTTGCTACTTAGAGACAGAAGTTGTCCATTTGTTAATTCCTGTTGTTGTTTTGTTTTTTTGTTTTTTTCGTAGTGAACTTTCTTGTTAATGTGTGCAACATGCTTTGCCTGATGCAAGTCATAATCTGACTTTTCTTTCTTTTTGTTTTCTTATTAAAATCATATCAAACTAGAAGAAAAAGCAATTAGTATATTGAAGTAGTTTGATGTTGAAAAGGAAAGGTCTGATTTACTTACAATAATTGATTGTTGAATGACTATGTGGATGAAGTAGCTCAAAAATTTAGTACTATTGTAATCTATATGTTGCTTTTCTGAAGAAATAATCTTTGTACTCTGTTCCTTTAGGTTGAACCAAATTGTCCAATTTAAAATACCCACATACTATTAATATTATGTGTATCTAATTTCATGTGACAATTATTTTACTATGAATTTCTGTTTTCAATTGGTCTAAATTCAAAAACCTTTATATTGGAAGAAAAGTAGAAAAGAGCCTCAGCAGGATATCCCTTCTGAAAGGGAAAAAAGCTTTAATTTCAATCTGCAAATGAAGATTTACATGATATCCTTGACCTTTTTGTGGATCGCCTTTTTTTGGCATTTATCCTCGGAAAAAATTCACAAATAGCCATTTTTCAGCCCTTGTAATTGAAAGATAGCCAGTATCCTGGAGTCATCATCTTTCTACTAGTGTAACTCTAGGATATTGTCATGGAGTTTCACTTGTGGAAATTGAAACTCCACGGCAGAGGCTATTTTTCAAAGATAGTGCCGAAAAGTGGCCAGTCGATGATATTTTTATGTTTATCCTTGTGCTAACCTACTAATGATTTTCTTATGCATCACTGAGGTTGAGTTGTATGCTTAGAATTGAGTTATTGATTCTAGTGGTAATATTTTTTGTTATTTTCTACGAGCAGGAGATGTTCTTTCTGGACAAGGAGAACATCTTGGTGTTGTACAAGAATGGTTTGGGATTCACTGGTGGAATTCGCGTAATTTCGCCATCCTCTTCATTGTCTTGTTCGTTATGCTCCCTCTAGTCCTCTATCGACGTATTGGTCAGTAAATACAACCTTTTCTTGATGAATTTCTGCAAAATTAGTGAAGATATTATTGCTGACATTTTGTTTATGTGGCCTGTGATTGCTTGCAGAATCATTATGGTTGAGTTCAGCATTAGCAGTTCTCCTAGCAATTGTATTTGTTGTCATATGTTCAGTAATGGCAATCACAGCAATCCTAAAAGGGAAAACAGTAAGTCCAAGAATGTTACCACAGATGGATAATGAAACATCTTTCTTCAACCTCTTCACCGCCGTCCCTGTCATTGTTACAGCATTTACATTTCACTTCAACGGTAAAAACTCCAATTCTTGTTTAGTTTTATGTTAAGTTCTATGATGAGCGTGACGTTATAACATGTTTGCAGTTCATCCAATTGGGACCGAGCTGGGAAATCCTGCAGCTATGTCCTCTGCTGTCAAGATTTCACTAGTACTATGTGCAGCTATCTATTTTTCAATTGGTATTTTCGGGTACCTTCTATTCGGGGATTCAATCATGCCAGAC
The DNA here is from genome assembly GCF_019175385.1 of Lycium barbarum. Taxonomy (NCBI): domain Eukaryota; kingdom Viridiplantae; phylum Streptophyta; class Magnoliopsida; order Solanales; family Solanaceae; genus Lycium; species Lycium barbarum. The sequence goes on from NC_083341.1 coordinate 11,001,499, forward strand.
ATACTTGTAAATTTCGACAAATCATCTGGTACTTCAGCAATAAGTTCACTGCTAAATGACGTAGTTCGTCTGAGCTATGCATTTCACTTAATGCTCGTGTTTCCCCTCTTGAACTTCTCCTTAAGGGCCAATATAGACGAACTCGTGTTCCCTAAGAAGCCCTTTTTGGCAACTGATACCAAACGATTCGTGTCTCTTAGTTTGGTCTTATTAGCCTTCTCATATGTAGCCGCGATTTTTATCCCGTCTATATGGTACATTTTCCAGTTCATGGGATCAACTACTGGGGTTTGCCTTGCTTTCATATTTCCAGGCGCAATTGCCCTGAGGTATCTCTCTTTCTCTCCTTCATGTTTACTCCTATGACAATATGAATCGTTTTCGTTCTTCATTTTGGTGCTAACATATTGATTTCTTATTTGGCAGAGATGTCCATGGTATATCTTCAAGAAAAGATAAGATCATTGCAGTGATCATGATTGTTCAAGCAGTTGTGACTAGCCTTGTAACAATTGCTACTAATATCTACAATATGAGTGGAAATAGGTCATAGTTTATAGCTTGTCAAAATCATATTTTTTTCATTCTTTTTCATAGATGAGTTTGTTCATACCTTTGGGATTGAGGCGTAGTTGTTATTGTAGTTGTTGAGTTTGTCTGTATTCTTATGTAATACTATCAAATGTCCAACATATTATTTGTGAATACAAGATTTCAGCTATATTAAGGATAAATAAGCTCATGTTTACCTGTAATTTCCCTGTAACTGGCCTAGCAATATGCACATCAAATTTCAATGATATTGCTGATTATTTTTTCCCCAAACTTAGCAATGTATCAGCATCCTCACACCTACCCCTACTTCATACTCTTCTGAAGGGGAAACTGATAAAATACTAAAATACAGGGTGATCAAATCAGAGTTTGAGATGAAGTTATATACACTAACCGTGTAAAAATATTGAATTACTAGGATCTAGTCTTCAATTCACCAGAAAAATCCATCGAGTCCAACCAAGCACTTCCATTTATTAAATTGTGAAATATAAAGGCAGAAGCTAATGAATCAAATATATGAAGGAGAGGTGAAAAGAGGTGGAATAGATATTTCCAAGCTTGCAAACAGAAAGCAAAATAGTGCAGCTAAAAACCTTCATAATATTTCTTAATTTATCAAACCATTGTTATACCCCATTTTAACTGGAGTCAAAATGGTTTACAACATCCCGGTAATTCCGGGGTTAATTAAAGTTAGGGAGTCGCCACCTAATTATTTACGGTGAATTAGGGCACCTAAGGTTAATTAAAGTAGTTATCTAAAGTTAACTCCGTTTTAATGTCTACGAAACCAAAAAGATCTAGGTAAGGGTTCAACTAATCTAAAGGGAAGATATTAGGCATCCTTTAAGACCCATTAACCATGGTTAACTGACCGGACTTATGCTAATTAATTAAGGCTAAAAATGCAAATAAAACATTTTACAATATTTAAGAAAATAGCCTGTAAGTGTTGCTAAGGTTATAAATAGAAATATAATAATGCTATTTAACATAGGACTTGTAGAAAAGACAATAATTTTCCTAAAAGACTTTAGCTATAAATAAACTAAAGAAAGCGCGGGATTGTGTAACGTTTTATAAATATTTGAGGAGAATAAGTTATACCGACTAACAAATTAAAAAAATCATTATAAGATTAATATCGGTAAAGTTTTAAGGTTTTATGGTATGACGAAATCGTCGGAAATCGGAGAGGGTTTTGACGTCTAAAAATATGATCCAAGCCTTCATCATTAAAATATTATGAAATCAACATGATTTGCTTGAGAAGGTGTTGTTACTATTTAGCCTTCGGCATCTTTCTGGGAAATCATTTCGTTTAGCCAAAAATTTCAACGATTAATCAAACATTTAATTTCATTCTAAGTCTTAAACGATCACACTTAATCTTTCAAACTACGATTCCCGCGAACCCCGCTAAGATTCATCTAAGCTAAGAAGAACAAAATAAGGTAAAATGTTAGACAATCCATACAAGTCAAATACACGAAAGGAATAGAGTAGAGGAGGCAAATGTGTCACGACCCAACCCCGTGGGCCGCGACCAGTGCCCTAGCTGGGCACCTATACGTACCCGATACCCAAATTAGCATGTTATCAGAATAATAATATAATAATAACATTAGTGGATGCTACAGAATTTAGCCGAAGAGCAGACTTGGCACACAGAAGCCGATAAGGCTATCATAAAACAAAGCATCCCAAACATATGTACAGAACCCACACAGATGTATCCACAGACCTCTACAGAACATATCATAATCATAAGACGGGACAGGGCCCCGTCATACCCTGAACAAAGTACATATCCAGATAGCAGTGACAGACTGTACCAAAAGATGGGCTCTGTAGAAGAGAGCGCCCCAAAATAGCAGAAATGGGATCCTAAACGTGCGGATCAGCAAACCTGTCGTCCGTACCTACGCGGCATGAAAACGCAGCCCCCGAAGAAAGGGGGTCAGTACGAAATATGTACTGAATATGCAAAGCGGAATCACAGAAGTCAAATCATAATGATTATAGAAAATGGGTACAAAATCCAGAGTGTCAAATGCATATTTCCAAATCAGACAGAATGTGTACAGAAACATATGTCATATCATATCCGATCCCTGCCCCGGGACTCGGCAGACAGAACGTGGTCACCCTCCCGACACTGGTGCCACAACACAGAGGAATCAGAAAAGGGGGCGTGGCCCCGTATCATAAAATGTCATATCAGAATGGCCATAACAGATCAGATCAGAATAGGCGGACATGGCACATCATACTCCACAGACCCATGTACGCGTATACCTACCCCCTCACATCGGGGCGTGGCGAACAATGCAGAGAATTACGCTTGACAACATATCCTGGCCCGGGCTCAGTGTGGGAAACATTGGGACATCCACGAATGGAGTAGTGAGAGACTAATGCAATTTAAAAATATAATAAATGTTTTCAAAGACTCGATGAAGCGTATCAAAGACAAACAAATCCAATGGGGTCGGACGGAATCATAATAAATGTATTTCGGATATCATAATAAATTACAGAAGTATAACTTTCCCGAAGTCATTCCGGGTGTCAAAGTAATTTATAATATTTAACAGAATATTTAAAATAATATTCGTTAAGCGATTAGTAGGGCAATTAAAACATTTCTTTCAAAAATCGCTTAAAAAGGAAGCTTTAACACATTAGGGGCAAAAACATAAATAGTGGGCCCGCCTCAGAACAAATAAGGCGGCGGGCTCAAATTGTGCCCTCTAAACATATAATATCATCTACGAAGGTTGTACAGACATCCTACGACTTTCTGAGTAATTTGGAGCACAATTGCATAATTTCAGAAAAAGCGTATCAAAATGGTTCAATTCTACTGAAGGAAAAACTGAAATTTTGTCTTGCGGATTCCGAGGGCCAAGAGGTCCTTCGAGGCCCGGATCCGATCCTAATACACTAAGGGCATGCCAAGGGAAGAATTGGGTTTGCTTTACATACCTTTCACGCTTCTTAAGCCTTTCCAAACTCACTTCCCGTTTCGTCGAAAAACTGCAATTGGTCAAGTTTACCAATTGTGAGTTATTAATGCCATTATTACAACTTTAATTATATTTGGCTACCGAAATTTTGGCAGCACTTCCCCTATACATATGGCACCCCGAGAATTCAACTCGGCTAGAAATCATCAACAACAACCCAAACGACAACATTAACATCAACAAAGAACATTAAGAACACAAATATCCTTCAACTAGACATTTTCCTCACAAGTTGACATAACCTTCATTTCAATCCAAACTTTCACTAATATCAATAATTTCACATTCATCAACAATCAAGATCATCACCATATAGTTCTAGATACATTTCATATCGTTTGCCTTAAGATATACACTCGATATACATAATATACAACTTTCCACCAAAATCATAACTTATGCAAAACATCAAATCTTTGGCATCCAACTTCATAACAAGTTTCCAACTTCCAAATTCATCAATGGTCATCACAACTAACAACCAAACAACTTCATTTCCTTAATGTCGGAAAAATCATACTAAAACGACATAAGTTTCTACATTCTAATTCAATACAAACTTATATCATTCTAACTTCATTTACATTACAAACATCACAACAACACTCTAACACATAAAACAACTTAATCCATCCCATTCCATACCACTCCATACCACACGGCCAAATGCTATTTTCATCAATTCATCCAATTTTATTCAACTTTCATTCTCAATATGAATTCCACCATACTTACAACTAGAATACAACATAATTTCAATTCTTCATTAGCATACAATGCATGCATATACACGGCCATACATATATACTACATACCCACTTTGCAAACTTCCATTTCTTCATACAATCAACACATTTCCATAAACTACAACACAATCAAAACTTCATAACACAAATAAAAGGTAGAAATTCTTACCTTTTCTTCAAGTTTTCTTCACTTGGATATATGATCACTTTGGTGAATTGGATGCTCCCCACTCCAAACCAACTATACCAAGTTACAAAGGAACCTTGACTTAGTAGGAAAACAACAAGAAATAAATTTTTGGAACAATATTTTTGATGGCTATTTTCCTAAGCCAAACCCGAAACCCCCCTTTTTTTTTCTCTTGTTCTTGACTTCTTTCTTGCTTATTTTTTTCTAAGTCTCTTAATGCCTTAAGTCTTCTAATGTCTATCATTTAAAGACTTGGTCACATGACCAAGCACATGACCAAGTAATGGGCTTGGATCATGGCCTTAAGTTAATTAATCCATGGAAATTTAGTACAAATTTTTGGGCTTGGGCCACCATGGCCGGCCACTCCAATGCATTGGGCCTTAAATTCCATTCCATTATTTTTGGCCCAATGACTTATAGTCCACGTTTTGTAATTCCCGAAACTAATTTCCAAAATTCCAAAATTACCCTTAGCCTTGTCCCACACTTTCATGACTCTAATCTTTCATGCATAACCCTTATGTACAACAAAATATCAAATTGATCTTATATCTCAAGAATCCAATATAATTCAAGTCTTTCCAAACGTGTGAAAACACGGGTCATAACATCCTCCCCCCCTTTAGAACATTCGTCCTCGAATGTAAAATTAATCTTATAGGGTTGGAAAATACTTTGGGGGAGTTCATGCTTACAAACAACACATAGGACATACGATTGACATTGAAATGAAATTAAGCAGGATTTAAGGTTACCTGTGGGCATAAGGAACAATTGAGGATATTTTTTCTTCATTTCTTCCTCAGACTCCCAGGTCATTTCCTCCCGGTTATAATTCCGCCACAGTACCTTAACGAAGGCCACATCTTTATTCCGGAGCCTCCTTACCTGACGATCCAAGATAGATACGGGCTGCTCCTCGTATGATAACTGCTCCGTCACCTGAATATCATCAGCAGGGAATACTCTAGAACGGTCACCAATGCATCTGCGAAGCATAGAGACATGGAATACCGGATGTACCGCTTCCAAATCAGATGGCAAATCTAACTCATAGGCGACATTTCCAACCTTCCGAACAATCTGATAAGGCCCAATATAACGCAGACTGAGCTTACCCTTTCTGCCGAACCGCATCACGCCTTTCATAGGCGATACCTTCAGAAATACCCAATCGCCTACCTGAAACTCCAACGGTCGACGCCGTTTATCCGCATATGATTTCTGTCGACTCTGGGCTGCCAACAGTCGCTCTCGAATAAGTTTCACCTTGTCCACGGCCTGCTGGACCATATCTGGGCCAATCAACTCTGTCTCGCCAATATCAAACCAGCCGATCGGCGATCTGCACTTCCTGCCATATAAAGCCTCGTACGGAGCCATCTGGATGCTGGAATGGTAATTGTTATTATATGCAAACTCAATCAACGGCAGGTGATCATCCCAGCTGCCTCTGAAATCAATAACGCAGGCGCGCAACATATCCCCCAGCGTCTGTATAGTGCGCTCGGCCTGCCCGTCGCTCTGAGGATGAAATGCGGTGCTCAGACTCACCTGAGTCCCTAGTCCCTCCTGAAAGGATCTCCAGAAATGCGCCGTAAACTGGGCGCCTCTGTCAGAAATAATAGATATAGGATCTCCGTGAAGCTTCACAATCTCCTTAATATGGAGCCTGGCATAATCCTCAGCGGAGTAGGTAGTCCTGACGGGAAGAAAATGGGCTGATTTCGTCAGCCTATCAACGACGACCCAGATGGAATCATACTTCCGTGGAGTGCGAGGCAATCCTGTAATGAAGTCCATATTAATAACCTCCCACTTCCAAGTCGGGATTTCCATCTCCTGCAACAGTCCACCCGGCTTCTGATGCTCAATCTTGACCTGCTGACAATTAGGGCACTGGGCGACGAACTCTGCAACATCCCGCTTCATACCGTCCCACCAGTATAAGCATCGGAGATCATGGTACATCTTCGTAGACCCAGGATGGACCGAGTAGCGAGCATAATGTGCCTCGCTCATAACCTGCTGTCGAAGGCCTGCAATATCCGGTACACACAACCTGCCTTTGTATAACATAGTGCCGTCCGGTGAAAACTCGAACGGAGTCCTCTCCTTATCATAGGCTGTGTCCCTGTACCGAGCTAAGACAGGATCCTCGAACTGATGCCGCTTAATATCGTCCCTGAGGGATGACTCAGAAACCCCTCGAACAGAAATCCGTGTATCTCCAGAATCGGCCAGACGAACCCCGAGACTAGCCAACTGCTGAATATCACGGGCTATCTCTCTCCTGTCTGGCTGTAAATCGGCCAAACTGCCCATAGACTTCCGACTGAGCGCATCGGCAACAACATTAGCCTTACCCGGATGATACAGAATATCCACGTCATAATCTTTCAGAAGCTCCAGCCACCTCCGCTGTCGCAAATTAAGCTCTCTCTGCCTGAAAATATACTGGAGACTCTTATGATCAGTATAGATATCCACATGAACGCCATATAAATAGTGTCTCCATATCTTCAGAGCATGAATTACCGCTGCGAGCTCCAGATCGTGGGTAGGATAATTCTTCTCATGCTTTTTGAGTTGCCGGGAAGCATACGCTATAACTCTGCCGTGCTGCATAAATACACAGCCTAACCCCATGCCAGAAGCGTCACAATAAATAACATACCCGTCCGGTCCCTCTGGAAGAGTCAGAACTGGGGCTATAGTCAGCTTCTCCTTCAGCAACTGGAAGCTCCGTTCACAAGCGTCAGACCACTGGAACTTAGCTCCCTTCTGAGTCAGCCTTGTCAAAGGCGCTGAAATCGAAGCAAACTTCTCCACAAACCTCCTGTAATAACCTGCTAACCCCAGGAAACTGCGTACCTCTGTGGGCGTCGTAGGTCTGGGCCAATTCTTCACGGCCTCAATCTTCTGTGTGTCCACCCGGACACCATCAGCTGCAATAATATGCCCCAAGAAGGCCACTGAAGACAGCCAGAACTCACACTTAGAAAATTTCGCATATAATTTCTGATGCCGGAGTACCCCTAATACCGATCTCAGATGATATGCGTGCTCCGCCTCAGACCGAGAATAAACCAGGATATCATCAATGAATACAATTACAAACATGTCCAAGAATGGCCTGAATACCCGGTTCATCAAATCCATGAATACTGCGGGAGTATTTGTTAGCCCAAAAGACATAACCCTGAACTCGTAATGCCCATATCGGGTCCGGAAAGCTGTCTTAGGGATATCGGCCTCTCGTACTCGCACCTGGTGGCAACCGGATCGAAGATCTATCTTCGAAAAACACTTAGCGCCCTGCAGCTGATCAAACAAATCATCAATCTTGGGGAGGGGGTATTTATTCTTTATAGTTACCTTATTCAGCTATCGATAATCAATACACATACGCAGCGACCCGTCCTTCTTACGCACAAATAATACCGGGGCTCCCCAAGGTGAAGTACTGGGTCTGATGAAGCCCTTATCCAACAAATCTTTCAGCTGCTCCTTCAACTCCTTCAACTCTGCAGACGCCATTCTATACGGAGGAATAGAGATAGGCTGAGTGTCTGGGAGTAAGTCAATAGAGAAGTCTATCTCCCGCTCTGGAGGAAGACCTGGAAGCTCGTCGGGAAAAACATCTAGAAACTCATTAATCACGGGGACTGACTGAAGTGTCGGCGTCTCGGCGTCCAAGTCTTGCACCCCAACCAGATGATAGATATAACCCTTTCTGATCATTTTCTTTGCCTTAAGGTATGAAATAAACTTACCTTTCGGCGATGCTGTATTACCAGCCCAATTTATAACTGACTCCCCGGGAAACTGGAAGCGAACTACCTTATTCTGGCAGTCAACATTAGCGTAACAGGAAGCTAGCCAATCCATACCCATAATAACATCAAATTCAGTCATATCTAACTCTACCAGATCTGCCTTAGTGTCACGGTCACAAACGATCACAGAACAGTCTTTATAAACCTGTTTCGCTACAACAAAATCCCCTATCAGCGTGGCTACCTCAAATGGCTCTATAGGTTCAGACATAATACCAATTTTTCCGGCAACAAGGGGTGAAATATATGATAAAGTCGAACCTGGATCAATTAATGCATACACAGACCGAGAGAAGACCAATAAAGTACCTGTAACGACATTAGGAGATGCCTCCTGATCCTGGCGACTGGCCAAAGCATAAATGCGGTTCGAAGGACCGCTAATACCAGAAGCTCCACCACGGCCTCTGCCGCGACCCGCTGGTGCCGAAATACCCTGCCCCGTAGGGCGCATAGCCACTGACGAAGATGAAGACCCAACGGCTGATCCGGTAGGCTGCGCTGCACCACCCGAACTACCCTTATACGGGCAATCTCTCACAGAATGGCCCTGACGGCCACAACAAAAGCATGCACCGGTGGCTCTGTAGCACTCTCCCGTATGGTATCTGCCGCAAAAAGAACACTGAACCCTGGGTGGCCTCATCTGACCAGAACCCCTATCTGTCCGCGAACCTGAAGCCCTGGAGCTCTGGCCTGCTCCTGAATACCCTGGGCTATCGAACCTGCGACCTGTAGGCTGGGGAGGCGCGCTCTGCGCTGGCTGAGATGAAAATCTGCTAGACTGCTGCGGCTGTTGGGGCTGTTTGCCCCGAAAATCTCCAGATGACCTGGCCCTCTTGGGCTGTCTCCGATCCTGGCCCCTGTCAGGCTGGTGTCCTCCTCTGCCCCGATCCTCCATACCCTGGGCATGGGCCTGGATACGGGCAATGTCCATACCGGGCTGAGCAGCCAATACTAAGCAACTATCAACAAAATACCGATCCAGCCCCATAATATATCTGTGCATCCGGTCTGCCATAGTAGCCACCACAGTAGGTGCATATAGGGCCAAGGAATCAAACTCCAAACTGTAGTCCCGGATACTGCGGCCCTTCTGCCTCAATAATAAGAATCTATCAGATCTGGCTCGTCGCAACTCTGGGGGCAGAAAATGTCCAAGAAATGCCTGAGCAAAATCGCCCCAAACAGCTGGAGGAGCGTCGTCCCCCCTGGATAGCCCCCATGACTCGTACCAGTTTGCCGCCACATCATATAACCGGTACGAAGCTAACGCGACTGACTCTGTCTCGGAAGCATTAATCAAATCTAGAGTGCGTCGCATCTTCCTGATAAACTCCTCAGGATCCTCCTCGGGCTTTGTCCCGAAGAACTCTGGAGGGTTACAAGTCAAAAACTCACGGGCTCTCGAACTATCACGCCTGACTGCCCGGTTACCTCCCAGTTCATGCCCCTGAACCTGCCCTGCCACAAGTCTCGTCAGCATCTGGACTGCCTCCCTCATAGACTGATCCTCAGTGCCTGGCCGTGGAGCTGGAGGCTCAGGTACTGGAGCTGCGGGAGCTGGCGGTGGAGCCGCCCCCCGATCTGCGGCTGCGGCCGCCCCAATCTCCTCCACGAGTAGCGGTGTAGACGAACCCTCTGTCTGGGGCAAAGTCCCCGGAGCAATATGTGCCTGGGCCCTGGTAATCCTCTGGACCCGGCTAGTCTCTCCCAAGGCTGCTGACTTGGCCTTTTGGGCCGCTGTTGCCTTTTTTGGAGGCATATCTGCAAACATAGCCACTCGTTTGGGAGGGGTCATCCTGATAACACAGCTCTATCGCACGATCTAAGACAGAAAGAAGGGTAGTATCCTAAATGCCCTGTAGCCTCCTGTTTATAGGCGTGGTGCACAACACACCGATAAACAAGACTCTACTAGACACGGTCTGTGGACATTCCGAGGACGAACTGCTCTGATACCACTTTTGTCACGACCCAACCCCGTGGGCCGCGACCAGTGCCCTAGCTGGGCACCTATACGTACCCGATACCCAAATTAGCATGTTATCAGAATAATAATATAATAATAACATTTGTGGATGCTACAGAATTTAGCCGAAGAGCAGACTTGGCACACAGAAGCCGATAAGGCTATCATAAAACAAAACATCCCAAACATATGTACAGAACCCACACAGATGTATCCACAGACCTCTACAGAACATATCATAATCATAAGACGGGACAGGGCCCCGTCATACCCTGAACAAAGTACATATCCAGATAGCAGTGACAGACTGTACCAAAAGATGGGCTCTGTAGAAGAGAGCGCCCCAAAATAGCAGAAATGGGATCCTAAACGTGCGGATCAGCAAACCTGTCGTCCGTACCTGCGCGGCATGAAAACGCAGCCCCCGAAGAAAGGGGGTCAGTACGAAATATGTACTGAATATGCAAAGCGGAATCACAGAAGTCAAATCATAATGATTACAGAAAATGGGTACAAAATCCAGAGTGTCAAATGCATATTTCCAAATCAGACAGAATGTGTACAGAAACATATGTCATATCATATCCGATCCCTGCCTCGAGACTCGGCAGACAGAACGTGGTCACCCTCCCGACACTGGTGCCACAACACAGAGGAATCAGAAAAGGGGGCGTGGCCCCGTATCATAAAATGTCATATCAGAATGGCCATAACAGATCAGATCAGAATAGGCGGATATGGCACATCATACTCCACAGACCCATGTACGCGTATACCTACCCCCTCACATCGGGGCGCGGCGAACAATGCAGAGAATTACGCTTGACAACATATCCTGGCCCGGGCTCAGTGTGGGAAACATTGGGACATCCACGAATGGAGTAGTGAGAGACTAATGCAATTTAAAAATATAATAAATGTTTTCAAAGACTCGATGAAGCGTATCAAAGACAAACAAATCCAATGGGGTCGGACGGAATCATAATAAATGTATTTCGGATATCATAATAAATTACAGAAGTATAACTTTCCCGAAGTCATTCCGGGTGTCAAAGTAATTTATAATATTTAACAGAATATTTAAAATAATATTCGTTAAGCGATTAGTAGGGTAATTAAAACATTTCTTTCAAAAATCGCTTAAAAAGGAAGCTTTAACACATAAGGGGCAAAAACGTAAATAGTGGGCCCGCCTCAGAACAAATAAGGCGGCGGGCTCAAATTGTGCCCTCTAAACATATAATATCATCTACGAAGGTTGTACAGACATCCTACGACTTTCTGAGTAATTTGGAGCACAATTGCATAATTTCAGAAAAAGCGTATCAAAATGGTTCAATTCTACTGAAGGAAAAACTGAAATTTTGTCTTGCGGATTCCGAGGGCCAAGAGGTCCTTCGAGGCCCGGATCCGACCCTAATACACTAAGGGCATGCCAAGGGAAGAATTGGGTTTGCTTTACATACCTTTCACGCTTCTTAAGCCTTTCCAAACTCACTTCCCGTTTCGTCGAAAAACTGCAATTGGTCAAGTTTACCAATTGTGAGTTATTAATGCCATTATTACAACTTTAATCATATTTGGCTACCGAAATTTCGGCAGCACTTCCCCTATACATATGGCACCCCGAGAATTCAACTCGGCTAGAAATCATCAACAACAACCCAAACGACAACATTAACATCAACAAAGAACATTAAGAACACAAATATCCTTCAACTAGACATTTTCCTCACAAGTTGACATAACCTTCATTTTAATCCAAACTTTCACTAATATCAATAATTTCACATTCATCAACAATCAAGATCATCACCATATAGTTCTAGATACATTTCATATCGTTTGCCTTAAGATATACACTCGATATACATAATATACAACTTTCCGCCAAAATCATAACTTATGCAAAACATCAAATCTTTGGCATCCAACTTCATAACAAGTTTCCAACTTCCAAATTCATCAATGGTCATCACAACTAACAACCAAACAACTTCATTTCCTTAATGTCGGAAAAATCATACTAAAACGACATAAGTTTCTACATTTCAATTCAATACAAACTTATATCATTCTAACTTCATTTACATTACAAACATCACAACAACACTCTAACACATAAAACAACTTAATCCATCCCATTCCATACCACTCCATACCACACGGCCAAATGCTATTTTCATCAATTCATCCAATTTTATTCAACTTTCATTCTCAATATGAATTCCACCATACTTACAACTAGAATACAACATAATTTCAATTCTTCATTAGCATACAATGCATGCATATACACAGCCATACATATATACTACATACCCACTTTGCAAACTTCCATTTCTTCATACAATCAACACATTTCCATAAACTACAACACAATCAAAACTTCATAACACAAATAAAAGGTAGAAATTCTTACCTTTTCTTCAAGTTTTCTTCACTTGGATATATGATCACTTTGGTGAATTGGATGATCCCCACTCCAAACCAACTATATCAAGTTACAAAGGAACCTTGACTTAGTAGGAAAACAACAAGAAATAAATTTTTGGAACAATATTTTTGATGGCTATTTTCCTAAGCCAAACCCGAAACCCCCCTTTTTTTTCTCTTGTTCTTGACTTCTTTCTTGCTTATTTTTTTCTAAGTCTCTTAATGCCTTAAGTCTTCTAATGTCTATCATTTAAAGACTTGGTCACATGACCAAGCACATGACCAAGTAATGGGCTTGGATCATGGCCTTAAGTTAATTAATCCATGGAAATTTAGTACAAATTTTTGGGCTTGGGCCACCATGGCCGGCCACTCCAATGCATTGGGCCTTAAATTCCATTCCATTATTTTTGGCCCAATGACTTATAGTCCACGTTTTGTAATTCCCGAAACTAATTTCCAAAATTCCAAAATTACCCTTAGCCTTGTCCCACACTTTCATGACTCTAATCTTTCATGCATAACCCTTATGTACAACAAAATATCAAATTGATCTTATATCTCAAGAATCCAATATAATTCAAGTCTTTCCAAACGTGTGAAAACACGGGTCATAACAAAATGTAACTAAATGGGCTTAGCCCATTTAAACGCTGCTGCAATCGGTTCTTTTGCCATATGGGCTTTGGCCCAAGAATTTTTCTTTTTATACGCTGCGGATTGGGGCTGACTCGAGAAGAAAGTTTCGTTGGGCTTTGGCCCAACACCGAACGCGGAAGATGACGAGTCCCTTGGACTCGTATGCGATGGTCATGCATAAGAACGAAAGAAAAGGATTAGTATGTAATCAATAAATAAGGCTAAACATATATAATGTAAATTCAAAACAGACCAGTGGATTATGTATATATTGTGTATATTTAAGTATATCTCGTGTATACACATTCATAAGGATACTTAGAAGGGTAATATTGAAAAGCTTTTGCCCCCGTCTTCCTGATGTTGCACAAGTTCCAATGGATTTCATGAATCCCAGGCATGGCTAACACCGGGGAGGGTTCAAGCTTAATCCATAATGACTAACTAACCTCCCTATAAATGTATTAGCTGAAGTATACCAGTCATATACATACATATACATAGCCAATACAGGTATACTTATAATGTAAGGGCATATAAAATCAGAATAGATGCAGAAGCATAACATGCTTTATAGAGCTGTCCGAATCAGTTAACATAAATTAAGCAAACCAACTAACTGCCACACCTCTGATGGCATACCCGAAATGAGGAGATTAAATACTACCTAATCATGAGGAATTTTAACAGGGAAAACAGTGACACTAAGTATTCCTACCAGACACGCTGAACTAAATTAACAGACGAAAGAAAAAGAAAAAGAACTTGAATGTAACAACCAAACGTGAAGAAACCAAACAGGGACAGCAGGATCAGGCAATACAGTAAGCTGAGTAAAAACGAAGAAAGAGACTACCATTACAACTAAATATAATGATCCCAACCAAACCTATATTTAGACTTAGGGAAGTTATTTAATAACATTCTATCTGTGATGACATCGAACACTCAAGCCGCATGCAGATTTCAACTTGTTCAACATACTTAATGAGATTATTCCAAGATATATAAAAGGCACTCCACAAAGGAACACAACATTCAGCAAACAATCAACCAGATGTGCCTACTGGATTCACGTTTAACATGGCATATACCAAATGCCTGGAAACAGAAGAACACAACAAGAGGAAAAGGGGAGAGACACAACATGATGTAAGTAACACAGCTACAATCATAAGTATTAGGCAGAACCAGTTGAATATGAGTGATCAAGTATGAGACAGGTTCTTTAATCGTTTCTAACACAGAAGCATTCACACTAAATGATTTACTCTCGTATAGTCACAAGAGGAACTGAGCAGGCATGACTTCATAAGAGTAGCAAGTACCAACATTTTTTAGGCTAAGTACTTCTGGAGAATATGCATTTAGCAGATTCATGTAACACTTTCAAGAGACAAACAATATATGCAGAGATGGGTAAAACAGGGTCAAATTCAGCAGAGAATGATCTTCTTGACATGCAACTAACATTCCAGCATTAATCAGTCACTAATGCACCTTAAGGTACACATAGAATTCACTTGAGAGATGCGACATGTGTGCAGAATGGTGGACTTGAACTTACAGTCCCCTTTAAACTTGTTAAAAACATTTGTCAACTATTTTCATTAAATAAGACCATATGAGTTTATGCTGATGCCAACAGTCATCTGATATCCTCTAGTAAGCCAAACAGAATTTTAGTGATATCATGCTAAACTAAGAATGAACAAACTAGTGGTGCATACATGGATACATGATTTTGGTGCAAGTGGAATGGACATGAATCATATCATATACTACCCTCATGAGACACACTCAATTCTATTAAATGATACTCTTAGGCAAACACATGACACATGATTTCATTCAAATGAAAGATACACAATATAGTTAAGCAAGATGTAAACCCCATGCACTACTAATCATTCAAGCATGCAAAGCAACTTTCAACATCCATAGACATATATTTAGCCCATACAGAGCCCTCCTAAGTTAGTTTAGGCTTTAACCAACCATAGATGAAACTAAAATTTGTAAACAGGTTGCCCAAACATGTAACTAATCATTTATAGAACAAAACTTACGACAAACCACCCTAGTTTAGATTGAAGATAGCAATGTACACAGCTAGGCAATTACTTGATTGGCAGACCAAACATTCGCACTAAACAAACATGGTTAATTAAAACTAAACCTGACTAGTAAATTACTGAAATGTAGACTAATCACATATATTAACTAAACATGAGTGAAGATCTAGCATAATCAGACAACAAGACAATCAGCCACAGGGGAACTGAAAAAGCTGAAATTAAACTAGACTAAATTAAGACATAAACTTATAGATACTGTTTAACTACTAAACTAAAAGAAAACTAAACCAAACTAAAACATGAACCTATAAATATTATTAACCATTAAACCGAAATTAAACTGATTAAAACAGGAACATACATAATGTTATTCAGCTATTAAACTGAAATTAATCCAACTAAAACAACGAACATGTTGAATACACAAACACTTATCAAGCCACTAGACTGAAATTAAACTAACTAAAGAAGAGTTTGTTCACCTTTTCCGAGTGCAGCGAACGTGGGTGCGGGATCTTGGATCTACACTCGAATCTGAAGCAAACAGCAAGGTAAAAAAAATGACTTAATATTTCCAAGGAATGTCCAATGGTATAGGGGTTAAAAATGTTGATATTCTTTAAAGAGGGATCAAGGCGGCTGAAAAAACTCCCTTAAATGGATCAAAAAGCGGGTATTTATAGGATGATTTTTAGGGTTTTCTGGGTTCGAAATTGGGCGGGATTTTAACATCTAGGGTTTCAAAATGAGTCAAAAATGAATCCGTTTTAATCTCAGTGTTGAAAAAAGTTTTCGAACAGATTTCAAATGGTTTGACTTGGATCTTGCCCGAAAATGGCTCGACCACTTATGGTTTTGGAGATTGTCATATGTCTTGAAGCAAGAGTGGGCAGACCTTTCCCTTTCAATCGACAAACGCATGCAGGTAAGCAGAAGGAAAGGCGAATTTGGTACCAAAATGTGGTAGACAAGACTGTGTATGGTTAAAGATGGGGGGAGAGTTATCTGAAAATGGAAGGGAGAGAGAAAGGGAAAGGAAACGAAGAGGTGCGGCGAATTCATTACTTTAGGTTTAGAGATGAAAAGAAAAGATACGGGTCGGGTCAAACTGAAAGGGTAATGGACTGGTGAATTGAAAATAAATATGGGCTGGGTTGAATATTTCGGATAGTGGGCTGGTTATAAGGGACTGGTCCGAAAATATTAATAGGCTACTAACTTGGGCTCAAATGTTGGAACATATTATGTTTGTTGTTGATGGGCTCGGATTTGGTTGAAGTGTTGGTCTTTCTTCCCTCATTTTTAATTATTCTTGGGCTTCTAACTTAATAACTAATACAATATATACTATGTAAAGACAATTATTAATTAATATGTAGAAAGTAAAGGACTTACTAAAGTATTAACTTATAATTAATTTAATCGAGTATAAATCCTAAAATGAAATGATGACAAACCATAAAAATTCGTCATAAATTAATGCTAGTAATGTTGATAGTAAAATAGTGAAGATGAAAGTAACGATATTAATAGTAGTAGAAATAAAAAATAGTAGTGAAAATGAAGTACTTAGCTCGTTAATAAATTTAGAAGCCCAAGGAAATAAACTGGAATAAAGGAGGGACAAAATTGGGTGTCAACAACCATAATTACAAAAAGAAAGTAACATAGGCTCAAAACCACTCAACTATGAAATTGCAACATGAGGGAATGCTCATTCTGAAGTACAAATAATACAGGACTTCAAGTAGTAGGGACGATCGATGCTAACTTCTATGTTCCCAAAAAGGTTTTGTTAATTTTGCTAAGCCTGTTGACTACATCTTTCGTAGTTATTCTTGATTCTGGCTTTTCCTTTGTGCAATCTAAAGCCAATTCTATCACGGAGGCTATGCAAATTTCACTTTTGGTATTGACTTGTTCTTCCTCATGAAAAAGATTGGCATCCACAAATTCCATCATAGTCCCTGAAAATGCGTGTCTTGTCCATTCCCTCAAGCCGAGATTTTCATTGAATATCCCTTTATCTGTTGGTCTTCTTTTTGCCAAAACCTCCATCAACATGATGCCATAACTGTAAACGTCACATTTTGTGGACACTATCCCCTCCGAGCCAAATTCTTAGAAAAGAATGAAAATGAAAAAAAAAAAGTTATTTGAATTTTAACAATAATTTTGTACAAATAAAGACTTGGTTTTCGAGTTCTAGAATTTGAAAAGGCTTAATTATGATAAGAGAAAGGGCTTATGATAAGTGAAAAAAGAAGAAAACTAGTATAGGTACTGTTGACACCCAATTTTGTCCCACCTTTCCTCCAAAATACCTATTTTTCACTTCTAATATTTTGGCAACTTTAAAAAATAATTATTTGCATTTTTACTATAATTAGCTTTTATTAATACCGGCATTTCATTATCCTGTCATTATCTTTTACTACCGTCATTACTACCATTATTATTATTACTATTATTATTATTATTTTGTTACTATTTTTATTATTACTAGTATTATCAAAATTATCATTTCAGCATTTTTTACCGTCTTACGCACACGCATCGCATTTATCTTCGCATAATTAGATAACAACATTTACTTACTGTTGAATTTCAAATATTATTGCACTGCTATTATGACGGCATATAATTTATTATCCGAGTATTAGTAATTGCACATTTTATATTAAGTAATTTAAATTGGTCTTTTATTTTAATGTAGTAGCCCAATCAACTCATAAACATTTTTGACCAGCCCATATTTTGATCCCAATTTTTTAGACCAGTCCATGTTTTAATTCACTAGTTCATCCTTTAATACCCAGTCTAAAAATTGACCCAGTCCACAAATGGACCGGGTCCGATCCATTTTTCCCTTCATTTTCCTTTACCTCTACACGCCGCACACCACCCCCATCCCTGTTCTCTCTCTCTTTCCCTCTTCTCTTCTCTGTCATCGCTCATCTTTCCCACCTTCCCTTGTCTCCCCACGCCACTGCCTTTCCATTCCTCCCTGTCCCCCACGCGTCTGTCACCCCATTCCCTCTTTGTTCCCCGTTCTTCTCTCTCTCCCGCTCCTCCCTCTTTCTTCAACGCCAAAAGATCAAAAACCCTATAAATGGTGGTGGGTTGAATCGGGAAAGGGGGCTTTTTGGAATGGCGAAAAAACCTCCCTGAAAAGAAGTTCCTCAGCTTTGAATACTCCTGAAAATATCAGTCCCTAATCGCACGAATTTCCCTCTTTAAATATTAGTTTTAATTTTCTAAATATCGATTCAAGCACTAAATTCTTTTCTGTTTTGCCCTTGTTATTTGTTTGAATCCGACCGCGCGCAAGTTCGGATTTCGTGGTGTTTCGAGGTAGATTGGAAACCCCGCGCCTCACTTCGCTGCACCCGAAGAAGGTAATTCTCTCATTATCTTAGCATTTCTATTTTGATTCTGCCGATTATGATTTTATATTAGCTTCGAGATTAGTTGATTTATTAGCTTTTATTAGAAGTAGATTAGATTAGTAGTTTCAGTAATTTCCTTCTTTATTTTAGAATTCTTCTACTTTTAACTCTATGTGTCTGTGTCGTATAAGATTAGCTTAAGTTTGTTTTATCTAGCTAAAAAAATTAGTTTTCCTTGCTACTGTATGAAAATATGAAGTTTTTACTATGTTCTCTTTGCGTTTTTCTCCCTTAGTATATGGTGAAGGTCAATGTTAAGAGCAATTAGTTAAAACTCAGCAACTTGTTATCTTTAACGGAGATAGAACTAAGCATAACCAATACGTTACCTTTTCTGGCTCTGGATTTTGATTAAACATTGACCTAATTTTGTTCATGATCCAAGAATAGTCGTACCATGCTAAACGTAACTAAAATGTAAGCTGTTTGCCAACCGGAACAGAGCCATTAGTTATGAATATTTTGTTAATTTCAAGTGTGGTTCCGCCTTAGCTTTCCCTCACTGTGGTGTTTCCAATTAATGAGTTTCCCTTTTCTTTCAGAATCTGTTTAAGTGATTTTCCTCCTTCCTTTCATTTTACAATCCTATTCTTCTATGTGGTTTGCTTTGAAATTCTCGTTTCTGTTTATTTGCGTTCATGTTATAGGTTTTCTTATCACGGCTGTTTCTTAGTTGTTGGTATTAGTTAGCTTTTGCTCGCTGTTCTTCTATGTGGTTTGCTTTTAAAATAATGTCGCTCATGTTTTTTTTAGCTTCTTTTGTTGTTTTTCTATACTTGGGTTAAAGTAAAGAAGGAACTAATTAATTTGTTACATTTTCTCAGAACAATAATAGCTTTTGTCACGGTTGGGTGCTAATCTTTATCTCTTTTCCCCTTTCTTTTACATGTACACATCGGAACAAACGGAGTCGTAATTCGGGATTTTATCAAAACAAAGTCTCAAGAGGAGACTCAGCACACCCATCCATAGAGTCATCTCGCGCCGCAATTCTTAGATCGCATCGGGCAGGCGAAACTCGTTAGAGGCCGCCTATAACGTTTTTATTCTTTTTTTTCGTATCATTCATTTCCTTTCATCCATTTTTATGATTGCTGATTTGTCTGCGTTTTGGATTGTGTGTGTTTTAAAATTAGGTGGAGAACCTATGATTCAGGTAGGATTAGAAAGGGGTAGGTTCTGTCATTTAGGATTACCACTCTAAAAACTAAATACTTATTTTTCATCATACAGAGTGCATCATTCATATAATAATATTTTAAACTTGTTAGCTATAAGTTATTTTTTTTTTCCTTCTTTTCTCAAAAGCTATTTTCTTAAATTTTTTTAAACCTCAATTAATTAACCTAAGATTGGCCGGATAACTGTAGTTAACGGATTCTAAAGAATGCCTAACCCCTTCCCTTTAGGATAATATAGAACCCTTACTTAGAATCACACTGATTAAGCAGGATATTAACGGAGGTTTAGTTAGCTTTACCTTAGTTAATAATTAGGTGTCCTAATTCACCGTAAAATCAATTAGGTGGCGACTCCTTAAAATAAAGCAATTTAGGAATCTCCAATATGTTGTACTCCGATTCAACCCGGTTAAAAAGGGGTATGACAGCTTGGCGACTCCGCTGGGGAATTCTAGGTACTAACCATAACAAACTTAGGTTAATAATTATTTTTGGTTGTTTTCTTTATGCTTGCTTTTATCGTTGCCTTGTTTGTTTCTTTTATGTTCTTTTAAGTATTTGCTTTATTATATGAAATTTTCTATGTAGTAATATGTTACTGCTTTCCTTAAATTGGCATTCCGTTCATATTTCCTCCACTTTTGGAAAACTCACACTATCACACGTACACGCGAGGTGTGTTTTGCGCACCCGCAAATTTTCTTCGTAGAATCCAAATTTTAGGAGAGTTGGCGTATGCGCGGGGTGCCCGAGTAACGGGGACCGCGTAGCCTTCTCACTCGAGTAGTCCGCTCGGGAACCTTGTGTCTAGTAAGATAAATCTTAGAAAACTTAAGATAGAGCTTTGCCACCAATTTTATTAAGTCATGCATGCATAAGCCTTAGGTGGGTCGGTCCTTGGTAGCGACTCCACAATTAGGAAACCTACCAAATTGTCGACGGGTTTCATAACCCAACGACCAACAAGCATATTGTGTGTAACGCGATAATGATAGAAGGATCCAAGCTTAATCATGACATGTCGAGTTTGGGAATGTAAGTTTGAAAGAATCAAGTTTGATGTTCTTAGGAAAGTCCGAGATTCTGTTTCGAATTTGTATTTGAACTGTGATTGAAGGTTTGAATGAGTTTTGTTCATCTAGAAATCATAAGTTGTTACCTTTGCTGTTTGACATTACAGTATATGCTCAAATGTTTGTTACAATGCCTCCCTCTTTGATTTCAAGTATCATGGCTGAAAAATTATTTATGATGTTAGTTAAAAGGAACAATCAACTTCTACTTCATTGTATTGGCCTCTATCATTTGCAATAAGAGGTGTTAGTCTTTTAATCTCTTCTTCCTCTATATAGTTGTTTGCTTTGTGTATTGCATTATAGTCTGGTTGTTTGTTTTAAAAATAAATAAATATGATTTTTGATCTCGTCTGGTCATACCTCCTTCAGCTTTGAAAACTTGTCTAAGCCATGCCTTGCTTACTCTCCACTGGCCAAACGTAAACAACATAATAAGTCTTATCTCCTGTGTTAAACTGCTCAAGAGATGTAAAAAGGATAAGGCGACTAGGGGGTGGAAGGTTCCCCACTTCTAAATAATAATTGTTTGAGTGATTTCCTTTGAAGGTAGATTAAGAGATGTCGTTTGTTTGAAGTGTTGGAGTGATTGTGTGAAGATGTTTGACTCCCCGTCATTAATATTAACCCATGTTTTAATGTTACAAAAAAAAAAAAAATGGTTACCCTATTTGATACCAGTGCTGCTCTAGGGGTAAAATTGTCGCTGTGTTCTTGAGCGTTGAAATCACGCTTGCTATATTTTGAATTCTGGGAAAAAAGATGCGTTTTTTTTGTGACTCGAGTTATTGCTTTGTTTTACAAAAGATACCCTGCTGGTGCTGCTGAGTTTCAAGAAACGTAAGCTACATTGACAATGTCTGTATGATTGGTATGTTAGGAAACAATGTCCTAGAATCTGCATATAACACTGTAAAGTAGCCTGAAGCTTGTCTTTTCTCTAATACTTTGAATCATGCCTTGTCTGACCCTCTGAAATTGCCCTTTGCCTGAATTGTGCCAAAATGACTCAAGTATCATCATGTCTTCTTTAAAATTACAAGTCTGCACTCAATATGCATAAACTTCGACTGCTATGTGCACCTTCATAATCTCTAATTGAAACCAGTGAAAATGTCATTTGCATGGATTAAGTTGGATCGAACTGCTGCCTGTCAGTATGCATGATTCTTCCATCTTTTTCCTATTATCCAAGGAATCTGTTAAGTATCACTGATTACTGTAAAGTAGTAAATAAGCACCCTTGTCATGACAAATGGAATTGACGTGAAACTCTCTGCTTTCTTCTCTTGTCTTTCGAGCTTGGTGAGGTAGTTTGATGTTAATGGTCAGTCTTTAGGTTTACTTTATTTTTTTTTGAAAAGTGTTGAGGTTGTTTTGACTCTCTGATAATTATTTCCAGTGATTGGCTACTTAGTATTCTTTAAGCCGATAGAGAATTCTTGATACTCATTCTTCACCCCTTTCTTCTTTGCATGACCGGGGAGTCCACAAACCTCCTTGAATTTGCTAAGTTTGATTTCTTACTTGATGTGTTTGTTGCCATAATTCGTTGACTAAGTTGTTGTTATATATTGTGAGGACAGTTGCCATGTTCAGCTACTACACTTACCTCTCTGTTGTTGTTGCCTTTTGAACAAAAGTTGCATTTGAGTTGTTAAACTGAAGTTGGAGCTGCTATGTTGCACTAAAGTCTGCTACACTTTAGCTACTATATTCTGATAATGTCATCTTTCTCCTTATGAAAGTAAAAGATACTACTCTAGTTGCATTTTGGCCATTCCGTTGATTTGTTTTAGCCACGAGTTACTATATTGCTAATTCCTTTGAACCTAAATTGCTGCTATATTTTGTGGAAATAAGACACCACATTTTGGAAATTCAAACCTCAGTTCTGTAGTGATATATCGCCAGCATTTTTGAGCCAACTTGTGGCCACATAGTTATACAAGACTGTTGTGTTTGGCTGTTGTACTGTTTTGCTCGCTTTCTTGCCAAGGTTGGGTTGTTAATTGTGCTACTGAGTAGCTGGCATATTTTGAAACTTGAAGTGTGGCCTGGCTGCTTAAACTACTACTGCTATTCGTTTTTGCTAGAGTTGAAGCATATTTGCTGCACTATCGAGCCGAATTTTCGGCTAAACTTTGAGGTCACTTTGTTGTCACCTTCGAGGGGAACTGCTGCTAGCTATCATTGCTACTCTGTTGCACTTGTTTCACTCCCTGTAGTTATGATTTGAGGACGACGACTGCTGCGTTTTTCAATGCTTTTAAAGTATTGTGATCTGGGGCTCTATGTACGCAACAGCGGATGTCATGAGGATTCGGAGACTCGAGACGACAACAAGCCTCAGTTCGTTGTCACGGAGTTGTTTCATTTGGCGAGAATGGTTGCTGTGTGGTTGCTGCATTTTATGAGGCGAAACAGATGCCATAATTGATGTCCCAATGCTACAGTTAAGACGAAACAACTGCTGCATATCAAGATGGTTAGGTAGTTGTTTATGAATCGATTTTTCTGGTAAACATTTTGAGAGAATGTGCTAAACTTTAAGCCGTTGTTTGCTGCTATATTCCGACTCATCTCTGCGGTATTTCGGGTCAACTTGTGGCCTCATATTGATGGAAATAGTGGTTGTCCTCTCAAAGTTTTAATGCTATCTTTGGTGCCATTTGGGACTGCCTACAGTTTCTTTTATTACTGCATTTTGCTGTTATCTAGTAGCTGCTGTCTGTGGTTGCCTATTGCTGAAAACGAACAAATAACTACACTTGACGAGGTATACAATTGATGGTTTTTTTTTTTTGCTGCGTTCCTGATACTGTTATACGTTGGCAGATAGCTGATGCGCCAAGCCTATTATTATAGCATTTAAAGGTAGAACTTGTTGTATCGTAGTGTCCAGTTGCGACAATTCAATAGGAGATGAACAAAATCAGTTCTCGCCCTTGAGTTCATGTTGTGTTTTGATGACTGAATTACCGCCTATTTAAAAAAGGGAACATATGCTTATTTGAAGAAATAGCTGCTGCTATATGTTTCAGGTTGCACTTGATTAAAAAACACCCTAATTCGAACATGATGCCACACTTGGGCCTTTTATTCCCAAACTCAAGTGTCTTAATTAAATGGCATGGATCCTTCTATCATATTCTCGAATATGTGGCGTTAGGCCTACCTCTGGCATAAAGAGGCCCCTGCATATTAGGACGTGCTATTAATACCGGTGTTAAAACTTTGTAAGTCGTTTGCCTGCTTGCCTACTTGTTAAGTGATTTGCTGGAATTTATTTGTAATATGCTCGCACTTGAATTTATTTGCGATTATTTGATGCTAAGAGAATTATTTGAATTTATTTTCTACTTGTTTAGTTTTAATTCTAAAGAGGTTGCCTAGCATTGAATATTGTGTTGGCTGGGAATCTGCGTTAAGGACAAAATACAATGGCAAAAAGATTTGAATCATTCAACATTGGTGTGGGATTGGTGCAAGCGCAAAATGAGGATAGCGAGAAGAATGTGGTACCAAGAAGCGTGTTGGTCAATTTGGGAAATACCTTCAGCCTTCTTCCTAACACAAGTTCAACTTCCAGCTCAACCCAAAACATTTCCTTCACTATTTCTCCTCACCCAGCTCCTACATATATACCACCAAGATTCTCTATTGAACCAGAAACTTTGCAAGTCACGTGGATGCCTAATGTTCAAAAGCCTGCATTCGCAGCACCCTTCACAGAAAACCAGCAGAATCAGCTAGCGACATGCCCATACAAGAGATTGAGAAATGAAACAAATGCAATTAATTGGGATGACTCGGATAGAGAGCTTCACAATTTAAGGATAATTGTCGAAGAAGAGATGCGGGCAAGAAATGTCCAAAGTTTAAGATATGAAAGCTTGTGCATGCTTCCAAATGTTGAGTTGCCGCCAGGATTCAAAGTGCCAAAATTCAACACCTTCAATGGCAGAGGAAATCCTATTACGCACTTAAAGGACTATTGTAGCAGATTAATGGGAATTGGACACGATGAAGCCATACGAATGAAATTGTTCATTCAGAGCCTATCAGGGTTAGCATTAGATTGGTACACAGAACAAGACTTTCGCAAATGGTACACATGGGAGGACATGGCCCGCGACTTTGTAGAACATTTCAAATTTAACATCGGGGTTAGTCCGAACCTTTATGATATGCTTGAGATAGAAAGAATGCCACATGAGTCTTTCCAGGAATATGCCATCGGATGGAGATTGGAAGCTTCAAAGATACGCCCTCCATTGCCCGAGAATGAATTGATTTCAGCTTTCATCCACATGCAAAAGGGCATATATTATGAAAAGTTGTTATGTGCGCGGTTACGTGACTTTTCTGATCTAATTCAAATTGGAAAGCAAGTAGAAGCGGGCATTCGAGCAGGAAGAATTGTTGACACTTCATCAGTACAAGCAACTTTTCAAGTTGAGACATTCAACAACTTGCAAGGCAAAAAGAGAGAAACTGACTCAGCTGTCAGGTCTACATATCAGCCGCAATCACGACAGAACTATCAAGTTTCACGTGATCATATATCTCTTCATCAACGAGGCTTTCAATATCAACCCGATCAAGCACAGTCTAGCTTACGACAGTCAGAGCACGTAAAATTCCGCATTTTTACTCCTCTTGAAGAGTCATTAACCAGCATATTTGCGAGAGTGAAAGCTAAGGGACTCCTGAAGCCAAAGAAATGATGGATCCCTAAAAGCCTACCGCCAGATTTCGATTGGTCCAAGAGTTGTGCTTACCACTCTAATATTCCAGGTCATGACACAGAAAATTGCCCGGCACTTAAGCATAAGATCCAGAACATGATCGAAAAGGATAAGATAAGTATGCAACAAAATAAATTGTGCGACAACGATGGCCCTCCAGTTGCAAATGCAATTATTGTTACCGGTGATCCATCAAAATTAGCACCGAGACATTTGAAAAGGAAGCGTGGAACTAAGTAAGATGATTGAAAGGATCTACTGTCACTAGCATTCTCCACCCACTTGCCTCATGATCAACTTTCCTTCTTGTAATTTTTGCTAAAGCTTTGTATTATGAACTACGTTCGACCTGATTCCTGTTGGTAGCGGGATACGTAGGCGCCTATGGTGGGTTCGATCTTAATATAGTGAAAATTTCACTTTCCTACGAAGCAACACTGGGGCAGCTTTGCAAATGGCCTATCATTATTCGACAAAAGCATGAATCGAAATCTCGAGCAATATATTAGCGTCACCAGATTGTTGCAATGCCATCACCACGAGAAATGCAGATTCAACGCCAAAGCTTTGGTGTTCAATGCAAGGCAACCATGTTATTTTACACTAACGAATTTTCTTTGAGTAACGCAGGGGCATATTTTAGCTATTTCTGAAGGATATCGCACAGTATCAAGACGGCCATTACGAGATTCGGATAAAGCAAAGGGCAAAGCCAACTTAATATTAATTAAATTTGAAACTCACAAATTTCTTCGAGTGCAGGAACTTTTGGCAGGGTAGAAGGTCCCCAAGTCTTCAGCATTGCATCATGAATATTTGTTGCTGTAAATTACGCATTGCGTCAAAACTCGTCTCACCGCATATAAATCAAGCATCGCAAAAGCTCTTCGCTCCGCACTAATTTTTAGTAATCATAAATCAAGCACTGCATTTAGGCTCGTCCGCCTTTAATTGGACATTTTAGGCTTGTTCGCCTTTAATTGCACATTTTAGGCTAGTCCGCCTTTAATAGGACAGTTTAGGCTAGTCCGCCTTTAATAGGACATTTTAGGCTGAGCACCGCCTTTTATATGTTGTGTGGGCTGTGCACCGCCCCTTTGAAATTTTAGCATAAGACCGAGCACCGCCTTCTATCTCAATTTTATTCTGCTTTGTAATTTGAACTACGCTTGACCTGATTCCCTTAGTGGGATCCATAGGCAGCCTATGTCAGGCTCGGTCTCGTCATTCGCAAAAGCAACATCCTCCTATACCAGAAACTGGGACAAATTTTAAGGGCATCACCGCAAAAACTCAATATCCTCCTATACCAGAAACTGGGACAGTTTTAAGGGGCATCATCGCAAAACGACACCCTCTTATGCGAGTAACTGGAATAATTTTTAAGGGCATCATCGCAAGCGACATCGAGAAACATGAAAGAGAATATGGCCAACAGAGTCATCAGGCAAAAAGAAGACTTGGGAGAAAGGACGCTCGCTTTGTTTCACGGTTCCCAAGTTGCAGAAGCCAAAATATATAATGTTCGCAGCCTTGCAAGGATTGCACGTCGAACGGTGTGATATTTCTTATAACAATTATGCCTCTCGAGTATCAATAATTTGCGAGATTCGCAACAAATTAATGCTTGAGTCTTGCAAATGATTTTTCAAACCTGTCGATGCACAAACATTTCCTATTGCTTTCAAATGCCTTCCATAAATGCTTTCAAATACAATGCGCATGCACTATTGCTTTAAATGCCCCGCACTGCACTACTGTTTTCAAAATACCCTGCACTGCAAAAGCAACCGCACCTGCATTACATTATTACTTTCAAATGCCCTGCAAAGGCACATCATCATTGTTCGCAAAAGCACCGCATTTAGGCCCGTCCGCCTTTAATAGGACATTTAGGCTCGTCTGCCTTTAATAGGACTTTAGGCTCGTCCGCCTTTAATAGGACACTTTAGGTTTGTTCGCCTTTAATTGAACATTTTAGGTTAGTCTGCCTTTAATAGGACAGTTTAGGCTAGTCCGCCTTTAATAGGACATTTTGGGCTGTGCACCGCCCTTTTAAATTTCTTCATAAGGCTGTGCACCGCCTTTCATATGATGCATGGGCTGCGCACCGCCCTTCGCATCGCTTTCATATATTGCCTGGGCCATGCACCGCCCTTTTAAATTTCTGCATAAGGCCATGCACCGCCTTTCATATGATGCATGGGTTGCGCACCGCCCTTCGCATCGCTTTCATATATTGCCTGGGCCATGCACCGCCCTTTTAAATTTCTGCATAAGGCCATGCACCGCCTTTCATACGATGCATGGGTTGCGCGCCGCCCTTCGCATCGCTTTCATATATTGCCTGGGCCATGCACCGCCCTTTTAAATTTCTGCATAAGGCTGCGCACCGCCTTTCATATGATGCATGGGCTGCGCACCGCCCTTGCATCGCTTTCATATATTGCCTGGGCCATGCACCGCCCTTTTAAATTTCTGCATAAGGCTGTGCACCGCCTTTCATATGATGCATGGGCTGCGCACCGCCCTTTGCATCGCTCTCATATACTGCCTGGGCCATGCACCGCCCTTTTAAATTTTTGCATAAGGCTGCGCACCACCTTTCATATGATGCATGGGCTGCGCACCGCCCTATGCATCGCTTTCATATATTGCTTGGGCCATGCAACGCCCATTTAAATTTCTGCATAAGGCTGAGCACCGCCTTTCATATGTTACATGGGCCATGCACCGCCTTTTGTAATTCGCACCGCCCTTTTAAATTTCTGCATAAGGCTGCGCACCGCCTTTCATATGATGCATGGGCTGCGCACCGCCCTTGCATCGCTTTCATATATTGCCTGGGCCATGCACCGCCCTTTTAAATTTCTGCATAAGGGCTGTGCACCGCCTTTCATATGATGCATGGGCTGCGCACCGCCCTTTGCATCGCTCTCATATACTGCCTGGGCCATGCACCGCCCTTTTAAATTTTTGCATAAGGCTGCGCACCACCTTTCATATGATGCATGGGCTGCGCACCGCCCTTTGCATCGCTTTCATATATTGCTTGGGCCATGCAACGCCCATTTAAATTTCTGCATAAGGCTGAGCACCGCCTTTCATATGTTACATGGGCCATGCACCGCCTTTTGTAATTCGCACCGCCCTTTGAAAATTTCCGCATAAGGCATCGCACCCCACCTGCCTCGCTTATTTATTTTCAAATGCCTCTGCGTATGCTCGCAGCCGCATTGCACCGCACTTGCATCGCTTTACTTCAATATTTATTTTTACTGACTATTTTTGTCTAGTTTAAAGTTTCGCAGGAGCTTTAGAGCAACATGGAACTTTTTCTTCGGTAGCGAACTGGGGCAATACGTCGGGAAGGATAAGCAAACTTCCGACAAGGGTCAATGATCTACCTCGAACACTCGGCTCCAATTCCAAATATCCCGCTCGCGTTCCAACACACTCCATTTTCAGGGTTCTATCACAATACCCAGTGTCATCATAACTCGACACTGGGACAATATTTTTGCGAAGATTCGCATCAAATCGTGAGTTGCCAGTCATAGGTGTCGTAGTCTCCCCAGAACTACACACGGCCTGATTCTCGTGCAGCCCGAGATATGTAGGCGATTCAGAGACCGGAGTTCGGCCGTAATTTTTTCTTTA
This sequence comes from Lycium barbarum, assembly GCF_019175385.1. Taxonomy (NCBI): domain Eukaryota; kingdom Viridiplantae; phylum Streptophyta; class Magnoliopsida; order Solanales; family Solanaceae; genus Lycium; species Lycium barbarum. The sequence continues at coordinate 11,031,103 of NC_083341.1, forward strand.
CCCTTAGCCTCCAAAATCCCTTAGTCGGGACAAAATAGGCTACTCAGTCAACGTCTTTGCCCGAAAATTCTTTTCATCATTACCGGGCAAAGAGGGACAAGTTGTTGACACCCAATTTTGTCCCACCTTTCCTCCAAAATACCTATTTTTCACTTCTAATATTTTGGCAACTTTAAAAAATAATTATTTGCATTTTTACTATAATTAGCTTTTATTAATACCGGCATTTCATTATCCTGTCATTATCTTTTACTACCGTCATTACTACCATTATTATTATTACTATTATTATTATTATTATTATTTTGTTACTATTTTTATTATTACTAGTATTATCAAAATTATTATTTCAGCATTTTTTACCGTCTTACGCACACGCATCGCATTTATCTTCGCATAATTAGATAACAACATTTACTTACTGTTGAATTTCAAATATTATTGCACTGCTATTATGACGACATATAATTTATTATCCGAGTATTAGTAATTTCACATTTTATATTAAGTAATTTAAATTGGTCTTTTATTTTAATGTAGTAGCCCAATCAACTCATAAACATTTTTGACCAGCCCATATTTTGATCCCAATTTTTTAGACCAGTCCATGTTTTAATTCACTAGTCCATCCTTTAATACCCAGTCTAAAAATTGACCCAGTCCACAAATGGACCGGGTCCGATCCATTTTTCCCTTCATTTTCCTTTACCTCTACACGCCGCACACCACCCCCATCCCTGTTCTCTCTCTCTTTCCCTCTTCTCTTCTCTGTCATCGCTCATCTTTCCCACCTTCCCTTGTCTCCCCACGCCACTGCCTTTCCATTCCTCCCTGTCCCCCACGCGTCTGTCACCCCATTCCCTCTTTGTTCCCCGCTCTTCTCTCTCTCCCGCTCCTCCCTCTTTCTTCAACGCCAAAAGATCAAAAACCCTATAAATGGTGGTGGGTTGAATCGGGAAAGGGGGCTTTTTGGAATGGCGAAAAAACCTCCCTGAAAAGAAGTTCCTCAGCTTTGAATACTCCTGAAAATATCAGTCCCTAATCGCACGAATTTCCCTCTTTAAATATTAGTTTTAATTTTCTAAATATCGATTCAAGCACTAAATTCTTTTCTGTTTTGCCCTTGTTATTTGTTTGAATCCGACCGCGCGCAAGTTCGGATTTCGTGGTGTTTCGAGGTAGATTGGAAACCCCGCGCCTCACTTCGCTGCACCCGAAGAAGGTAATTCTCTCATTATCTTAGCATTTCTATTTTGATTCTGCCGATTATGATTTTATATTAGCTTCGAGATTAGTTGATTTATTAGCTTTTATTAGAAGTAGATTAGATTAGTAGTTTCAGTAATTTCCTTCTTTATTTTAGAATTCTTCTACTTTTAACTCTATGTGTCTGTGTCGTATAAGATTAGCTTAAGTTTGTTTTATCTAGCTAAAAAAATTAGTTTTCCTTGCTACTGTATGAAAATATGAAGTTTTTACTATGTTCTCTTTGCGTTTTTCTCCCTTAGTATATGGTGAAGGTCAATGTTAAGAGCAATTAGTTAAAACTCAGCAACTTGTTATCTTTAACGGAGATAGAACTAAGCATAACCAATACGTTACCTTTTCTGGCTCTGGATTTTGATTAAACATTGACCTAATTTTGTTCATGATCCAAGAATAGTCGTACCATGCTAAACGTAACTAAAATGTAAGCTGTTTGCCAACCGGAACAGAGCCATTAGTTATGAATATTTTGTTAATTTCAAGTGTGGTTCCGCCTTAGCTTTCCCTCACTGTGGTGTTTCCAATTAATGAGTTTCCCTTTTCTTTCAGAATCTGTTTAAGTGATTTTCCTTCTTCCTTTCATTTTACAATCCTATTCTTCTATATGGTTTCTTTGAAATTCTCGTTTCTGTTTATTTGCGTTCATGTTATAGGTTTTCTTATCACGGCTGTTTCTTAGTTGTTGGTATTAGTTAGCTTTTGCTCGCTGTTCTTCTATGTGGTTTGCTTTTAAAATAATGTCGCTCATGTTTTTTTTAGCTTCTTTTGTTGTTTTTCTATACTTGGGTTAAAGTAAAGAAGGAACTAATTAATTTGTTACATTTTCTCAGAACAATAATAGCTTTTGTCACGGTTGGGTGCTAATCTTTATCTCTTTTCCCCTTTCTTTTACATGTACACATCGGAACAAACGGAGTCTTAATTCGGGATTTTATCAAAACAAAGTCTCAAGAGGAGACTCAGCACACCCATCCATAGAGTCATCTCACGCCGCAATTCTTAGATCACATCGGGCAGGCGAAACTCGTTAGAGGCCGCCTATAACGTTTTTATTCTTTTTTTTCGTATCATTCATTTCCTTTCATCCATTTTTATGATTGCTGATTTGTCTGCGTTTTGGATTGTGTGTGTTTTAAAATTAGGTGGAGAACCTATGATTCAGGTAGGATTAGAAAGGGGTAGGTTCTGTCATTTAGGATTACCACTCTAAAAACTAAATACTTATTTTTCATCATACAGAGTACATCATTCATATAATAATATTTTAAACTTGTTAGCTATAAGTTATTTTTTTTTCCTTCTTTTCTCAAAAGCTATTTTCTTAAATTTTTTTAAACCTCAATTAATTAACCTAAGATTGGCCGGATAACTGTAGTTAACGGATTCTAAAGGATGCCTAACCCCTTCCCTTTAGGATAATATAGAACCCTTACTTAGAATCACACTGATTAAGCAGGCTATTAACGGAGGTTTAGTTATGTGAGGACCCACAGCTGGGCGCTAACCATACTGTGAACCTCTGGGTATCTGACCCCATAACTGACTGCTGTGGCATCTGCGCCCTGCTGACTAGTCATGACTACTGGAGGTATTGTATGGCAGGAAATCACAGACAATTCGAGATAGCACGCTGCAGCGCCTCGAACCCGTGACCTCAAGCCCTTTACATTCCCCTGAGGGAATCGACTCTTACCAGTTGAGCTGCAGCTCAACTGGTAAGAGGCGCTTCCTTCGGGAGGACAAAGGGCCTGAGGTCACGGGTTCGAAGCTCTGCAGGGCGCAGCGAACTGGTGTGATTTCACTGCCACAATAATGCAGTGTACATGAGCAAGTCATGGAGGGCAACCCGCAGCATGCATGGGTTACACCTGCGGATCCTCAAACACAAGTCGCCTTTTTTTGTGAGGACCCACAGCTGGGCGCTGACCATGCTGTGAACCTCTGGGTATCTGACCCCATAACTGACTGCTGTGGCATCTGCGCCCTGCTGACTAGTCATGACATACTCAGGTATTGTATGAGCAAGAGACACAGACAATTCGATATACGCTGCAGCGGCTAGTATCGAACCCGTGACCTCTCCCCTTTTGTCCTCCCGAAGGAGACGACTCTTACCAATTGAGCTGCAGCTCAACTGGTAAGAGGCGCTCCATCAGGGGGACAAAGAGCCTGAGGTCACGGGTTCGAAGCGCTGCAGCGTGTGCGAACTGTCTGTGATTTCACTGCCACAATTACTCAGTAGTCCATGCACAGTATGGTTAGCGCCCAGCTGTGGGTCCTCACAAGTTAGCTTTACCTTAGTTAATAATTAGGTGTCCTAATTCACTGTAAAATCAATTAGGTGGCGACTCCTTAAAATAAAGCAATTTAGGAATCTCCAATATGTTGTACTCCGATTCAACCCGGTTAAAAAGGGGTATGACAGGTACCTGGTGCAATGTAACCAAGAGTGCCTAATGTCTTGGTATGTGTCATTGAGTTGCTTACAACCAATATCTTAGAGATGCCGAAATCACCAACGTGAGCCACCATAGCGTCATCCAAAAGAACATTGGTTGGCTTTAGGTCGCAATGAACTATCGGAGTGTCATGGCCATGATGTAGATATTCAATTGCTATAGCCACGTCAAGCATTATGGTGACTCTTTTAAGAAGGTTCAAGTGGCATTCTTCTCTGTGCAACAAATTATCAAGACTTTCATTTGGCATATATTCCAGAACAATTGCTCTTAGGTGTTCACTAGAGCAAGAAGTAATCACTGTTACAAGATTTCTATGCCTAATGTTTCTCATCACTCCACATTCAGTATCAAACCTTTTGTATAGTTCCTCATCTTGTAAATTCAGAACCTTTATTGCCACCATAGTTTCACCAAATAACGCACCTTTGTACACATAGCCAGAACTTCCCACACCAATTAAATTTGATCCATTAAATTTGTTTGTGGCTCGTTGAATCTCGGGATAAGAAACTAATTGATAAGTCCTGATCTCTAGTACCTTTTCTACATCTTTGGACCTTCCTTTCTTCCGTCGTCTCATTATCCAGATTGAAGCCAACAAGAATATCAGAAAAGATGAAATAACCACTGGAATAACGACTTTTAGCACAAGCTTCTAAGACTTTGATTGTTTTTCAGGATTAGTGATAGCACAAACTGGAACCCCAAATATGTGCTTTCCACATAGACCTTTGTTCCCTCAAAAATATTGTGGAGTGGAATTTGCAAACACGCCACCTCTAGGTATTCCACCTTCTAAATCATTAAATGAAACATTGATGTCTTTAAGGTACATGAGTGTTTCCAATGACTTAGGGATGATACCTGACAAGCCATTTAAAGACAAATCCAATTGTTCCAAGCTTATCAAGTTGGAAAAGGATAACGGAATTGGGCCTGAAAATGAATTATTCGATGGAGAAAGAAACTTCAAGTTTTGGGAGGTCCCCCAAATTACTAGGTATCATGCCTGAGAAGTGGTTACCAGAAATATCTATTTCTACAATGGCCTTTAATTCTCCAATGTCCGATGGAAGTTCTCCCTCAATAGAATTTCGTTCAATGTAAAGATTGATAAGACGACTCATTTTCCAAAGGCTCAAAGGTAACTTTGACGCTACTTTGTTAGAAACTCAACGAAAGGTATTGTAGCATTGTTACACCCCGCACTTTTAGAGCATGAGCATGCCACATCAATCATCGTAGTAATGGAGTATCGGAGACGTCCCATGATGTTTTGGAAGGTACAAGCCATGGGAAGTACGTAACAATGAAGTAAAGGATGAATTACGATCTCGTAAGTCGTAATCGGGAAAGACTATCTTGAAACACAAGAACATGGGCATTATCAAGTATAATAAATGATAAATATCATGCAGGGGGAGTTGTGGAAGATTCTAGGACCAAGCAAATTAACGAAAATAAGTTTGTCGAAAATTTGGAACAAGTTGGCAAAATTAAGGACAGAATTTTGGGTCAACTTTGGAGGGGTATATCTCTAGGTATATGGGGAGCTTTAAGGTGTTTCAAAAGCGTAAAATGAAGTTCGTCGAGTCTAGTTTTCAACGCAATAAACCGTTCGTCGATACGACATCGGAGTAGAGAATTATGGACGTTACAAATTCAGCTGACAGAGCAGAAACAGCGTTGCTACAGTGTTGCTACAGTACCACCGACTTTACCCACTTATAAAAGGGTTAAAACCCCTTTTTTTGGTCATAAAAATCTCTCAAATATTCCAGAAAAAACAGCAAGCATAAGAGAGCAAATATACATCACAAAAGTGAGGATTTTGAGTAATTTCAAGTGACGGAGTATTAATCGAGGTCCGAGTAACGTGCGGTTGTGATTATAGTATTGTCTTGCAGCGGAATTGGCTTGGATTCAAAGTAATATTAAACATATTGCTGCTCTAGAAAGAATAAGGTATGAATCTCTCCTTATTAATATTAATTTCAGTTTATTTACGGAGATAAAGTTATTACATAGTCGTATAATATGTTGGATAGTTGAGAAACTTGGAAAACATCATGTGAGATGTTTTATGGAGCCTATTGGTGTTGATAATGTTGTTGTGATGTTGGTATTGTTGTTGTTGTTGTTGTTGTTGTTGGTTATTGGATTGTGATTTCGGGCTAGGCATATAAACAGGGGAGATGCTGCCCGAATTTCGGCAGATTCTAAATGGATTTAAATTAAGGGTTTAAGACGAGCATATGACGATGAGCCTAACAATAGTATGAATGATTGTATATGTAGATTACGAGGCTACGAATGATCTTAAGTGAATTGCAAGACAGGAAGTAAGTTGGAAGTCGAGAAGTTATCTTCCAGGTATGTTAAGGCTAGTCCCTTTCTTCTAAAGGCATGATTCCTTTCTTATGAATCCAATAGGTGTTTTTCCAAATGTCCCATGATTCCTTTATGTGAATCCATAAATGTTTTCCAAGAATATTCTTATTCTCAAAAGCTAGAAATTCATGATTCATAGAGTTTATGATTCAAAGGCATGACTTCTTTCTTGATAATCCATAAATATTTTCCAAAATGTCCCTATTTTCCGAGTCAAAGATTTATGATTCTATAAGCTTTTATGACAACAACAACGGACATGTTTTTACAATATGAATGACGATGTTAAAGATGCGAGTGTTTCTATGATGATTATGATGATGATGATTTTAATTCTAGAAATTCCATAGCTTATGATGTTAATACTATTATGAGATTATTGAGATTATTTCATGATTTTCTCGATTTTATTCATTCTTGTTGATCTCACCTTATAATAATTGTTCCTTCAAGGTGAGATATAGCGATGATGATAATTGCATAATGAAAATCGGAAGTTACCGACCTTACGTTACTCCAAAGTAGTTATAGCTTTTATTTGTCTCTCAAGCATGCTTTATATATATGTATGTATGTATTTTACTACACCGAGCCGCGCTATAGTCGGCCGAGTACGACACCTATTGTGCAATCACTGATCAGTTGGTATTACACACCGAGTCCCGAAAGGGCCGGATACGTTACACACCGAGTCCCGAAAGGGCCGGGTACGTTACACATCGAGTCTTGAAAAGGCCGGGTACGTTATGTTGATGATATTATATATATATATGTAAGAAAAAGTTTTTTTAAAAAGCTGAGCATGCATGATATCCGCCTTATGAGGCATCCAGATGTACATGTTATCTCTCTTATTCCATGTTACCTTCCATATCTATATTATGTTGTTATTCATGCCTTACATACTCAGTACATTTTTCATACTGACGTCCCTTCTTGTGGACGCTGCGCTCATGCCCGCAGGTAGGCAGGGAGATGAATCAGACCCATAGGTGTTCCATCAGCGAATTCTCACGAGCACTCCACTTACTTCGGAGCTACATACTATTTGGTATTGTCCTTATGATCATCGTATTCTATGTAGAGGCTCGTAGATGTGTGTGTACAGTTAGATGTTTTATAGCCCCACCGGTTCATATTGTTGTATAATATTTTGGTGGCCTTGTCGGCCTTATTTTGAGCTCTTGATACTTTACTGTTAGCCTTGCCAGCTTTATGATATACGTTATGTTGTGGCGACCTTGTCGGTCCGCATATGAACATATGTGCTGAATGATCGGATATTTCTATGTTGGGTCTTTTCTGCGTGCAGGTGTTCTTTGAGTTATGGTTTATAATGTTCAAAGTAACGGATAAGTCAGGTGGTTCCCGGCCTACAAGTCGGAACCCGTCATACTCCTGATAGGGGTGTGACAAGCATGCTTAGATTTCCTAAGCATTCTGGAACCACCCCAGAGAGCCCATTATCTCGTAGAGATAATTGAACCAAATTAGATAAATTACATACTACCTCTGGAATATGCCTATGCAATTTATTGTTTTCTAGATATAGCCCTTGGAGTTGTTCAAGTTGTCCAATCTCAGTAGGAATATTTCCTATTAAGTTGTTTCCATAAAGACATAGTTTCATTAGACCACTTATGTTGCCTATACTTGCGGGAATGGGGCCTCTGATGTGTGCATCGGTAATATGAAATACTTCGGTAGTAGATGAAAGATTCCCAATAGTACTGGGCAAAACAGCATTCAACGGATTGGAACCAACAACAACAACATACCCAGTTGGATCCCACAATGTGGGGTCTGGGGAGGGTAAAGTGTATGCAGACCTTACCCCCACCTTAGAAGGTAGGGAGGTTGTTTCCGAAAGACCCTCGGCTCAAAAGAAAACAAGGAAAACATCTTACAGTCCACCAAAGAATTTAAGAATCGTAATTCATGTTCTCTTGGTTCATTGGTAAGTTGATTACCAAATAGGAATAATTCTCGCAGCTCACGAAGATTTCCCAAATTAGTCGGTATAGTCCCACTGAAAAAGTTCACTTCTAGACCTAGTATCTCGAGCTTGGAAGCATTTGTGATGTACAGAGGAATTTCCCCTACGAGTTGATTGTGTTCCAAGAGATGTTCTTTAAGATTAGGAAGATCTTCTTGTAGTGGTTGGAATTCTCCCAGAAAGTTTGTTGAAAACTAAAGAAATACCTTCCAAGGAAGATATATTGAAAATAGCCTTTGGAATTTCACCGATTAGATTATAATTCCCCTCAAAATCTAACTCTCTCAAATTTGATAGCTTCCCTAACTCTCGAGGAATTCGCCCCACTAGGTGAATTTCTTCCCCGTGAAGATATTGCAGAGTGAAAATATTTCCCAATGAAGTAGGAATAATCCCACTTATTTCATTAAATCCAATATACAACCTCTCGAGCATGGCTAAACAATCAATAATTCTAGGTATTTCCAGAGGCGAATCCAGGATTTAAATTTTATGGGTTCAATCTTAAGATTTTTAACATTAAAACCATTATATTTTTAAAGTTAGGGGTTCATATACACTAATTATTGCAATTTTAATAATTTTTTACACATAAATTTGAGCTCCGCGTCGAAAGTTTGGGGTTCAGTTGAACCCCTACTTTATAGGCTAGATACGCCTCTGGGTATTTCTCCAGTTATGTTGTTGTAAGATATGGAAAAAAATTTGAGCTCAGTGAGTTGGCAAAGTTTGGAAGGAATGGAACCAAAAATGTTATTGTAAGATAAACTTAAAATCTTTAGTTTTGACAAAATATTTCCTTCACCAAGCAAGAGAGGACCAGAAAGGCTATTGTATTTCAGATGCATTTCAATTAGTGTGCAGAGATTAAAAAGTGTTGCAGGAATGGAACCTGTTAATTGATTATCGACTAAAGACAACACTGCAAGTTGGTTCAGATTACCAATCTCCTTTGGAATATCGCCGTTGATTCTATTCCCAGACAAACTAAAATTCATCAATTTTGTGGCATTTCCAACAGAAGGAGGGATTATACTTGTGAGTTCTAAGTTCTGGTACATACCATGGCCCTTTCCACAGTTCACCACCGAGTTTATTGAAAGCCAGCCGAATGAATCGAACTCTCTAGTGTTGAAATAGACTTGTCGGAATACTTCCTTGGAGCTGATTGTTTTGAATATCAATCACTAGCAAGCGAGGCAAGTGGCCTAGGCCATTAGGGATGTTGCCATGTAATAAGTTGTTTCCAAGATTGAGCTCTCTGAGAAAGGACAAATTGGATAAAGAAGGTGAAATTTCTCCTTGAAGTTGCAAATTAGGAAGAACCAAGGACCCAACCTTTTGACTTTTTGAACTGCAAGTGACACCAAACCAAGAGCAAAAAGAAGTATTCTTGGTCCAATTATTGGCCAAAAAATGACTAGGACTTGTAATAAGATTTTGAAAAGCTAGTAGAGCTTCTTGATCTGTTTCATTTGAGGAAGTAACTGATATAGAGCCCGTTTGGATTGGCTTATAAGTTAGCTTATAAGCTGTTTTCAGCTTTTTTGAGTGTTTGGCTGGCCAGCTTAAAGTCATTTTATGCTTAAAATAAGCTCAAAAAAATAATTGGACCCATTTGACTTAGTTTATCTAAAGCAGCTTATAAGCTGAAAACAGCTTATAAGCCAAAAAAAATAAGTTGGACTACCTCAACTTATTTTTTTCAGCGTATAAGCTGCAAACAGCTTTAAGCTGTAAGCCAATCCAAACGGGCTCATAGAAACTTGAACTAGAATGAGAAGAACCAATAAGAAAATATGCTTCTCCATATGGGCTGGAAACAGAATGTTTCAAAGGTATGGAAAGTGGACTTATGTAGTTGCCAAAATTTGTACTTCCATTATATAGCACCAAGATTCCAAAAGAGAGAGAGAGAGAAGGAAATAGAAAAAGTCCAAAAGGATAGTCGATCATTAACATGAATAAAAAGCTAAGTAGTTGGTAAATAGTCAAAACGTTGTTGGAAAAAAGGTATTGGTCAAAATGGGAAAGGCTTAATACCCATATGGACCCTTAAACTTGGCATGTTTTGTAAGATAGACATATAAACTTATAAGGTGACCAGATAGACACTTAAACTTACTCAAAGTGTATTTTTCAAGTTTTTCAGTTGTTTTGAAAACAAAAACTATATTTTTCAAACACTCACAATTTTCATGGCCAAACAAGCCCTAAATATATCACAAAATATTTTTTTTAAAATGCAAAAATAAGGCAAACGCATATACATGAGACTATAAATGTGCACTTAAACCAAAAAATACTCGCTAATCGCAATTTTGCAACTTTCAAGTAACTCGGTTTTTTTTTTTACACTTGAATAATTAAAAAACAATAACTTTAACCAATAAAAATCCTTAAAAAAAGAAATTTCAAATTAAGAAATTTCTTTTTTTTAAGGATTTTCTTCTCGGCTTTACAGTTTTCTTAATTTGAAATTTCTTTTACACTTGAAATACTGAACTTAGAAATTTCTTAATTTGAAATTTCTTTTTTTAAGGATTTTTATTGGTTAAAGTTATTGTTTTTTAATTATTCAAGTGTAAAAAAAAATCTGAGTTAATTGAAAGCTGCAAAATTGCGATTAGCGAGTATTTATTGGTTTAAGTGCACATTTATAGTCTCATGTATATGCGTTTGCCTTATTTTTGCATTTTAAAAAAAATATTTTGTGATATATTTAGGGCTTGTTTGGCCATGAAAATTGTGAGTGTTTGAAAAATATAGTTTTTGTTTTCAAAACAACTGAAAAACTTGAAAAATACACTTTGAGTAAGTTTAAGTGTCTATCTGGTTACCTTATAAGTTTATATGCCTATCTTACAAAACATGCCAAGTTTAAGGGTCCATCTAGGTATTAAGCCAATGGGAAAACATATACTATATAGAAAAAAAATGAAACAAAATGGAAGAAAAGTCCGTCCAATAATTTTAGAAAGAAAGAGACCTCCATATTTAAGGAGTCAATGTTTTCTAGTCAAGCTCTTATATCTCTAATTATTTTATTTCAAAGGAGTTTGATTTCTATCTGCCGACAATTTAATAAATATTCTAGACAAATATCTTATTTTAAATAGCCAATTATAGGTAATTATCTAGAATGAGCCTGGAATTAAAAACAAGGTAGGTTTGACTTTGTTAGTCTACACTTTTCTCTTTGTCACCTAGTCGGAAGACAATATTTATGCAGTACCTAAAGGGCGGACGCACTTTAGTAGTAGCGGGGTCACGCGACACCACTTCACCGGAAATAATACATGTGTCTACTACAATAATAATGCGTCCGTGCATTTTTTAAGTGCCATGTGTCACATATCGAAAGGGGTTGGAGAGGAGTTGGTTTCGCAAATTTCTTTTGTACCATCCATGCATATAACTTAAAATCCTAATTATAAATGTCATTTATTAATTAGTCAACTTTAGAAAGACTACATCACGAGAAGAACGACACACAAGTCAAAGCACGAGGAGGAAAATACACCTTGATTGTTGGCACGACTTGCATTAATGTTTCCATAAACATACAGGAAAAGTCGTCAACTTTCATTAATTAAGAAAGAAAAACACCTCTATATGTGTATATGATTAAGAACAAAGTCAATAACAAGTTCAGGAAAGCTAGTTTTGGTTTTGACCTTCGCCTGAGAACAAAGTCAATAACACCTGAAATTGCTGGTCTTTAATTTTTACCCTTCGCCTAGAAAATCTTGAGATTTTTTGTTCGAATTCCGGCTCAGGTATAAAAATAAAATAAAAATTCGCAAGGCAAGGCTTTTGAAAAAGTCTGTCATATGCGGCATAGGTTGCGTTAAGGCATGACTAAAGTTCTGCCGAATCCGGCAGGGGTTGCCTTATAAGGTAGACTTTTAGTTATGCCAAGGCAATACGGCATAGGTTGTCTTAAGGCATAACTAAAGTTATGCCGGATCCGTCATAGATTGTCTTATAAGACAGACTTTTAGTTATGCCTTAAGACAATCTATGCCGCATAAGCAAATTTTCCCAAAGCCTTGCATTGCGAAATTATTATTTTTTGATTGAGCGGGAGTTCGAACCCAGAATCTCGAGATATTTTCTGTCACTTTTTTAAGCGAAGGGTAAAAATTAAAGATCACTTCAAAAGAAGGGTAATCCGCGCAAAAGAATGATATATTTTCTACAAAAAGGGCCAATTGTGCCCCTGTACCTGTTTTAAGCCCTCACTGTGACAAAAAAGGCGCAGTAATGCCCTTAATGGACTAACAGCTGGTTGTTGCCAAACAAACCCGGTCCAAGTCTACCAGTTCACAATTCACACCCAATTCAATCCCCAAATTAATTCCCCTTTATTTTTACCAGCCTCATTCCCTTGTTTTACCCGACCCCTTGGTTTTATAGTTAACGTAAACCCCAATTTTGACAGAAACCTTTACCAGACCTAATTTTTTCCTTTCAATTTAAGGTCATGGTCTCAAGAATCTGCCAACAATTGTTCTTTGCATTCAGCTGCCATTAACCCATACTAGTCTTTTGCTTTAAAATAACTGTTTAATGTCGTGGCATAAGTTGGTTTTGAAAAAAATTCCTTCAGTGGCCTGATTTTCCCTGGCTGAGGGGTGGCCCTCCAGACGCTCCGGCTGGGTGCCATCCGATTGCTCCATGAGGAGCAGCGTGCAGAGTACTTGCTTAGTTAGTAGTCGTTCCCAAAGAAAGAAAAAGTTAAAGATGGTGCAATAAACAATTAACTATGGCCTTAAATTAAAATCAATGTAACACATGGTCAACAATAGCAATATCACAATTTTCCACCAATATATACTGAGATCTATGCAGAGCTAATCAAAGTCTACAGGATAAACAACATGACTAAGAGGAACTCAAATATATATATACTAGAAAATGCACGGCCCAACAGTTTCAATCCTCATATATTGCTTGTGTCAAGTGCCACTATTTTAAGTTTTGACTCATATTGTAAAAATAGTTCCGACGTCACAATATCATAGTCAAGCCTGGCCGATCGTTAAGAAGTTCTGATGGATGAACAAATATTTTTCCTGTCACACATTCTAGCGGATTGTCAGGACTTCAGTACTAATTATGTCTTAATTTTGAAACAAATGGCGCATAAGTTTTGGTGGATGCCCAAAGGTTCGAATGGAAAAAGATTTGCCCCGCTTTATGCATGTTTGGGCGGATCATCAAGACTTTCATACAAAATGTGTCATAACTTTATTATCAATTGGTCCACAAGATCTTGATGGATCATCAAAGGTTCTGATGGATTGGTGTTTTGCCACAAGTCTTAATTGTGTCATAACTTATACAAATTGTTTGCAGATCCTTACCGATTGTCGGAACTTATACACAAATTTTAGCAATATATTTTGGCATAAAATATTGTTGAAATTGGTTCATAGCAACTCCTTAATTAAATACTCCCTTCATTCCATTTTACTTGGCCCGTATTAACTTAGCACTACTCTTAAAAAATTATTTATTAGGGTTGCCAACTTCATTTTTATTAGTTTAGATTAGAAGGATGAATCATGTCAGTATTTACCAAAATAGTTTCTTGAAACTCGAAGATGGTAGTGGCACGAAAATATAGAGTTAGAGATATTAATTCATTGTTGGCTATTAGACAATGTAATTCTAAATGAAATAATTTATAATTATAGCAGTATGAATTTTTTTTTTTTTCGTCTCAATTTATGTCACACTTTTCGCTTCCCGTGAGTTTATTTGACTAATTTTTAAAGCTAAACTGAAATAGATCAACTCAATATTTTAAAGTTAAAATTTAGATATTAAAAATTATACGAAAAATACTATAAGTTACAATTTTTTCATGTCAATATGATGAATAATACATTATAAATTGTTGATCAAAATTTATATAATTTGAATTTCGAAAAATGAAAAATGCCTCATAAATTAGCACAAATGAAGTAAGAAAAAGAATGATAACCACAATTTAATTTCAGAACAATTGAATCTAACTAACCTAAGCTGTAAAAAATGAAAATAAAAGCACTATGTTCACATTAGTATATTTGCACACGGAACTAATGATGAAACAGGAAGTTAACTTTGTCGAAAATCAAAATAGTAGTAATTTATAACATATAATTTTATACTCTTTTGAAACAAATCTAACTGAATAGGAGTAATGGGAAAGTAAAATGTTAAAAGTTGTCAGCCACAATCATAATAAGAACATGGACCCACTTAAAACATACCCCGTACGTGTCAAAGGACTAAAAGGTCTGCACACTCAAATCTAATACAAATTGCACAGTGATCAACTTAGTTGGACCAATCAATATTCGGAACTAAACCTAAATGACCATAATGCCACTTACAAATTAATTAATGACACTTAAAAGCAAGCATATTGATGATCCAACACTTAAACTCATGTTTCTATATATAAGTTAGAATATATATATATATATATATTAGTGTTGTCTAGCCCGTGCTAAGCCCGGTTCCAATCCAACGTATATTTGTAGATATTTTTATAATTTTTCTGCTCTTACTTCTTTATTTTTATAATATCAGTTTGACACTTTCTAAATTTTTCTAAAATATTAAAGTACAAAAAGGTATCTGAAAGTTAAAAAGAGAACATTTTCTTATTTTATACATTAGATTTTTAAATAAAAACAAACGTATGCATGCATAAAAGCTCTTCTAATTTCTTTTTTACTGAATTTTTTTGATATTATAGTTTCTGATGATCCAAATCGAGCTTTGTCATATGCAAAACTACTTTCATTTGTTTCTCTGAATTAAACCTATAATGGCTAACTTATTTTTGGCAAGAAGATACTACAATATTGAACTATGTGAAAAATATTTAATGCTACAATATTTATTGTATGATGAAATAAATAAAGTTAACTTATAAATAAATATATAATAATTAAAGCCTTGGTATTGCATACTTTTGTAGATGTTCTTTCAAATTCAATCTCACAAAAAATACTGAAAAGTCAATGAAATTAAAGTTCTTACTTTTTTCTTCCAAAATATGCATATGTTTATAAGTACTCTCATGTTTTTCCTCTTTTTTTTTTTTTCCATTTAATGAACTTTTTATGGAATCTACATTGTAATAGTCTTTTCATGTTGAACTTACCAGTTTTGTTCTAAATTATATAAAATATTGATTATCCCGTATTTAACAAAATATTTTAATATTAAAAAGTAAAAAATAGTATATGTTTTGCAATTGTTAAGTAATATTATTTTTTAGAGATCAAGTTGTATTTTCTTTCACTATAGTTTTTTCCAAACATTTTCATAACATATATAAAAACTAAGTTTTATAGTTCCTCTTTTTATATAGTTATTTATTAGATAAATTTTATGTTAACAGCGTGCACACATAAAATTAGATTAATTAGCTACCGCACCTTGGAATTCATTTTTCTATTGAGACGGAAGGACCATAATTTACGTTATTGATACCTTTTTAAAGTATTTAACAATGATATAAGTTATTTCCGTTTATTCTTTTAATTTAAAACTCAATGCTACCTTAAGTAAAATTTTTGTTAATTACTTATGTTTGCCAGCATATACGACATTAAATTACAGGAGAAAATACTTTAAAAATAAACTTAAGTTTAACCGGTCGAATAAAAATTTAAAATAGCAAATGATAAATAGAAAATAACATCAATAAATAATATATAATAAATAATATTATAAGAATAATGTTTAAATAATAATTACTCTGTTTAAATAATAATTACTCCTGTATTAAAATAGAAATTGAATAAGAGGGTAATTCTTTACGTGTCTATAACAAATTCTTATAGAAAATTATAATTTGAAATAAGTTTAATAACATTACCACATAAAAGAAATCAAATACACATAAAAGAAATCAAATATGTATGAGTGTGCTTTATGGGGTCTATCGTCTTTTCCATGACATTATCATTTAATAGTGACAAGTAAGAAATTCCTAAAGTTCTTAAAAATTATCAAAATGTGAGAAACTTACAAAGTCATAATAATTCTAATTAGGAGTAAAAGAGACCAAAAACCACATGTGAGGATTATAAAAAATGGGATTCTCCCTTATATATATAGTAGTAATATATATATCTAGTTCAAACAATAGAAGAGATGCTTAGAAATATATAATAACATGTTCTGTTTATTAGTTCTCTGCTAACATGACATAGCAGACCTTATTGTACATTGGTTCCTAATCTCATCATGTCAAAAGCAGCAAATAATTATAAGAGGAAGAACAAAAGGAAGGCATTTGCAACACAGAATTAGGAAGAACTGCTGGAGTTAGAGTGTCGGCTACGGATTCAGCCGATCCAGTGGCTTTAGTTCAAACCTTAAATTTGTCTTAAATATCCTTTGAATATGTACAAATTGTAATTTAGAATTCAAAAAACTTGAAAAGATTAGAATTCCAATCCTGGCTCTGCCTCTCATTAAATTAACTAATTCACCCCTCCTCTTTCTTCTTCTTTTAGTATTTTCCCCTTCTGTTTTCAAGCCACAGTAATAAGTCAAATTAATAACAACCAAAACTAGAGAGACAACCTGCAATAACATGTTTAATTACATTAAAAGGAACAAAAAAAAATTAAGTTGTCACTGTATATAACTAATACTAACATAAGTTAACGATGAAAACTTCTGTACTTAGGTGAGTGAAACATACATATCGTGCATAGGTCTCAAACTCTCCGTTTCTTCTGTTTATTAGTGGCGATGACGGAAGCCCTTGTAATCTGTAGAGCTAGATGAGGATTCTTGACTGCAAATGAATCAAATTTAGGTGTGAAAACAATTCCTTCGACGTTATTAACGATGAAGCTCATGGCTGCCACCTTTAAATGCGGGTAAGATTTATGTGTGTCCGAGATCTCCAAATGCTCGAGAGCATTCGACGTGTTTAAAGTTGTCAACATATGGTTCTCACAGCGTATCTGCAATAATTTGATTTCATACTTGTCTGCCGCAACTGATAATGCGTAGATATGTGTTTCCAGTTTCTCTTCAGGCAATCCTGCTCTATAAAGAAACTCCAGCAGAGCACGCAGCTCCAAGTAGCTCAGCTCTTCCAGTGTTATTGTGTGACCTGGTGGAGCTTTGCACCCATCTGAATCCAACATGAACTTGAAGACAACAGAATTTGCTGACTGTTGGATCACAAAATCATATGGTCATTATCATCAAATAGGATTAGCGACGAATTTTTGTTGTTTAGCAACAGAAGTTGCCCGTCACTAACTGCTTGACTTTTCCGTAGTATACATTTTTAAATATAGATATGAAGAACTGAAGATGGAAAGCAATCTTGTTCAACTACAAGATGATTAGAGCCCGTTTGTGTTAACAGGTAAACATCAAATGTAGAAAAGTACTTTTATGTGCTGAAGTTGATTTTATAAATAAGAATCACAAAATCATATGGTCATTATTGGTCAAATAGGATTACCGACGAATTTTGTTGTTTCAACAGCAACTGTCTGTCGCTAATTCCTATTCTTTTTGTGGTATATGTTGATAAATACATATGAAGAACTGAAGATGGAAATCAAGATACAAACTGCGTCTCAATTCATTTCATCAGATCCGAGATTAGATATGGTTCCGAAGGATGAAACAGATATGGACAATTCCAATATGATTTCATTCTTGAACAAAACATCATTTTTTGACTTATTTCATCTATCCTATGGTTAAACAGGGGAGGATACACGTTACACTACGATTTTGAATCAAAAGAGAGATTTCATGAAATGACAAATCTATTCACTCTATCAGAGCTGGTTTTGATGTATCATAAGGGATTTGCCTTTTAATCTTGTTCAACCAGAAGATGAATAAGGCAACTACTACTCGAAGAGGATTCAAAAAGAAGTTTCTCCACTGCTAGTGATACTACATATGAAAATACTCAACAGACTTTGAACAAGAAGAGCAAGTATAAATTGAAACAAAGATAAGCAATGCAAGCAAGCAAATCAAAATCACAAGCTTAGAAGTTTTCTGAAAAACATTGAGCTTAAGAGTTTTCTCTATCCACTGAGAAAGACTACATTGTACCAAAAAGATAACCTAAAATATAAAGGGTCAAACTCATCTGTACGAGAGAAAAAATTCTAACTTTCAAATGTGAAAGTGTAGGCAGCCATTGATTGTGGTGAAGTCAAAAATCAGCGTGATCGAAGAACAAAAAACATTCTCGTATAAAACTACTCGTCAATTGTGCTCAAGACAAATAAGATTGATCAAGTGAAACTCTTTGAACGTAGGTCATACTGACCGATCATTATAACTCTTGATATCTCAAATAGTAAATTCATATTTGAAGTTGTAACGAAATTGAAGATATAGAGAAAAGATGGCTACATACCAGAAGAGATTTATGTGCTGCTATTGAGGGGGCATTGTTTCCAGGCTTAACTAGAATATCCGTAGGAATTTGACCTTTGAAAGCATCAAGACAACAACTGAGATAGTTAAGCCTGTCCTTCATTTCTGTCGTCCGTCGCAAGGCATATGCAAATCCCTGTGGAATAATCAAATTATAAGCAACTTCAAGTTTCTCTACATCTTTGGTATGATGTAAAACGGTTTCTAAATATGGCATTTTTTTTTGTGGATTCGTCCCTCTAGAAATTGCTATCGACTCAAATGAGGTAATCAATTTAACGAAAGAATCACAACTTTGCACATTGTGAATGACATCTAGTATAGTTTCGGGATCAGAACAGAGTGGCGGATTTGTTATCAGAGGAGTTGGGGGAGGGGGGGGGGGGGGGGTATCAAGAAGCATATTTATAATAATCTTGTGTATTTAAAAGTTCCTCCTCCTTCGTTTGCCGTATAGGCTCTTGAGGCAGACTAACTATGAACTATTTTCACTATGCAGACTACAGAGAGTACTTATGTGGAAAGATCAAGTACTCGTAATAGAACTACTTTTTGTAATGACGCATATCAAGTATAGTATAACATTTCTATCTTTTGAACCAAAAGAAAGAAAAGAAATCATTAGGGTAAATAACCGGAGAAAAGTGCTTTGAGAACATATGAGAAATCTTCATATGGTAGCAAGTCAATTAATATTCTCGAACTCTTAATGTCTTTGGGGAAATTAGTACAAGAAGTCATGGATGCACTTGATAATGGAAACGTGGACAACCAATGAGGGACGATCATAAGGTTTTTTCTTATAACTATATTATTGGGGTCAGGTTGCATGCACCTCGACTAATTCTACGAGCCACCAGTAGAGGTGCCGAGGTAAGTCTGTCCACCAAGGCCTTGGACAGATGGAAGAAATCACCTAGTGTTTTCGCTTCCGCTTGAAATTGAACCTAAGACCTCATGATTTTCAACCCCTTCATCGACTAACAGGCCATACACTCAAGTGCTTCTCAAACTAAATTTGTTTGATCACATCTAGAAGTAAAGATCAAATTAGGTAGTCAAGAAGAGATCATGATATACATGCCTTACTAACAGTTACATTGGATAAAGAAGTATTAGCTTCATGACTTGTAGAATTGTTGATTCTGTTATCAGGCATGGTTAATAAGGCATGTAGGGCTTTGGCTCCATTAAGACATCCTTCACACAATTTATTCCTTGCCAAAATACCACATATTTCACAAGGCATCTTCCCCTGCATAAAAGTAAAACCAGATGAATTCAGTAGAAGCTCAAAACAAGAAGCAAAAGGAGGGAAAACAGAGAGCACTTAAGAATTCCTTTTTACAGTAATTTGAGCTACTTGATGTGGATTTTCAATTTAACAAAATCTATAATAAAATATATTATTTTGAGCTTGCTTGTTTGGATGGTTGTTATGGACTAAACACAATGGATTAGACTTTTAGAGTTATCACGGAACTGGAAGAGGTCTATTCGTCTTTGATGTTGTTAAGCCAAGAGAGCAAAGCGCATGCACGAAATGATAACTAGAGGAATGGGAAGACAAGAGACTGCCCCGGTACTCCATCTACCAAATGAAATGATTGAAATAGAGTGAAGAATGGTAAGGCAGGTTGGGAACTCAAAGGCTGATAGAATTGAACTCAAAGAAAAGTTAATTGGCTAAGCAAGAAGATTTACCATTATAGTGAAAGACGAAGTGACTCACTAAGAGCATAAGAGAATTCAACATCTAATATATATACTAAAGAAAATAATATTGACCTTGTATATATAGTTCCGTAGCTGCCCCCCTAAGGTTATTACACACATCGTTTCACAATGTATCGTTTTGCAGTAATAATGTAGTATTTACTAAATTGAAGTTAAAATTACTCATCCAACACTTACTATGAATCATTCAATTTGGACATCAATTAATTTTTACATAGAACATTCAATCAATTCAATCAAACAATTATAATTGCATTACACACGTAAACTAAAAGGAAGAACTGCTTCGATGAAAGATTAAATCAAATTTGAATCAAAATTTAAACTAGAATAATAATAAGAAGAAATTGGATTAATATAACAAATCCGATAACAAAGTTTAATAGCTCATTACACACTCGTCAGATTCAATTCTTGTTGTCTCCTTCTCTCTTCCAGTTTTCTGATCCCCAATGTAATGGAATAATAAAAATTCTAACATAAAATACAAACTTTATAAGAATTTTATAATAATTATCCAAATAAACTAACCAATTTTTTATTTATTTTATCTTCGCAGGTATGGTGTTCGTTCTCCACAATAAGTTCATACACTTAGCATGCCTTTATATGACTTGCATGGCAACAGCCCTAATGGGCTGGGCCCTTTTTTTATTTATGCTGAAACTTTGAATTATGTATTTTTTTAAAACAAAAAAATAAAAGAAATTTTTTTACACCCCGCAAAATTTCTCTCTTTTGCTCGCATGTTAACATAAAAATCGATCTTTTGTAGAAGAAAAAAAGATTCAAAATAGTATATTATATTAATTGTTTTTAGATATAACATAGAAATAGAAATTGTGAAACCTTAAAACTTGTTTGTAGAGATTGACGCTAAAGTTTACCGATAAATACGCATTAACAACTTCAGCTTGATTTTCTTTTTTCTAATTTAAATCCACATTGTGTTATCAATTTTTTTTTTTGAAAAGTAGATTTTTACGGCAATTAGTTTAGGGAAAAATCATATTAAATAAAATTTATTTGGATCTATTATTTTGATGTTTTCATTTAAAGACTCAAGCAAATTACAGATGATAAAGTCGAAGAACTTGTCACATTCATTTCACGTACAAATTTTTAGTTTATATCAACAATCTCAAATAGTAACTGAACAGTTTCCTTAATTAAACACTTTTCAAGTTTCGATCTCTTGGTTCAATTTCTCAAGTATTTCCAAATCAGTCGTCTTGAAATTTTTCGATTGAGAGTGAGATCATATATCTTAAAGTAAAGGAGACACAACTATTAAAAAATCACTGGATTTAGCTACGAATTTTGTCGCTAATCTGTCACTAATATTTGGGTTACCATATAGGAATAATGGTTGACCTTCAACTGGAAAAAGAGAAAAAACTCAAATATGTCATTGAACTATGGAAAATGGCTCATGCTTAGTTGGACGAATTTATGCCATCGTTGCGACCGAAATGGCTCATTCATGCTACTTACCGTTAACAACTCAACTGTCTGGTTTTAAAAAACTAGATTTTACACTTAGCTTCCAATTAGAGGTCCACGTCGCCAACTTAAACCAGCCCAAATTAAATCCCAAATAAAATTAAAACCCGACCCACCCAGGACCCTTTTAACCCAAATCTATATTCTTATTTCCCACATCCAGATTACTATTGTTGGGATTTGTTTAAACATAATTATTATTTTAAATTTAAAAATTAAGTGAAAGTATGTGTCTTTTATTAAAGGGTGTATTAGTTATTAAATATTTATCTATATAAAACAATTTAACGTTACTTTGCAGAACAACTTTTCTTTCTCGCTAAGTAACTTTTTCTTCTTCTCAAACCTTCTGCAAATAGTTCTTCTTTTCCAATTCCAAAAGATCAAGTTCAAGTTTTTGCTTTCCTATAGAATTTCTTCACTATTTGCTTAGTCCAGAAATTCATAGGCTTGTCATATCTACTAAAACTATTTGCATAAATTCCATAGCAATTTCGCAAAGGAGAGGCAGCAAATATCATTTTTATGAAGCGTTTCGTGCGTGTTTCAAGCCTCCAATCCAGTGTTCTTCATTCATATTCTAGTAGTTATACTAGAGAAGCTTGTTATACTAGATCAATTTGGTGATTCTTTGGTCTCTTCTACTAAGTAGGTGTTTGGACATGCGATTTCATCTCGTGAGATGAAATCATGAGATGAAATCCGCATTTGGACATGCGATTTCATCTCTGATTTCATCTCATGAGATGAAATCCCAAATCATCCAAAAAGGCATGATTTGAGATTTGAAATCATGATTTCAAAAAATATAAATGTAAAATTTGATCCGTATGTGTATATTTTGTAAAAAGAAAAGACCCATAAGTTGGTAGATATATTTACCAATCATATTTACCAACCATTTGTATTAAATATTAATCAGCAAGTTGGTAAAATATATTACCAATCATGTTTACCATGTGAGAGGATTATATTAAAGAGTAGTTACGTTACTATTCATGTTATATTTTCCTTTTTATTGAACTAAAGTTTGATCAATTGATATTGTATTTTTTAAAAAGGCCTTCTAGTTGTGTATTAATTTTATTATGAACTATGATTTACTCATTTGGTAAGATTGTATAAGAATTGGAAAAATTTTGATGGTTTTCACAACTTGTGGGATTTTTATGTTTATAAAAAAAAACTGCAACTTAAGAAATCTAAATTGCATATCCAAACATGATTTCATCTCATGATTTCATCGCATGATTTCATCTCATGAGATGAAATCATGTCCAAACGGCTCCTAAGTTGACTGTAGTTAAGCACCGAGTGTTTTGCTACACTTTGCTCCCTTTGGTCCATCTTCATGACGATTTTTCTCATCACAAAAATAGTAGTATGGACTCACTTCCTCACCTGCCTTTCTCATCTGTGAATTGTTCTTCTCAGTATGTGCTCCTCTTCTGCCTAGGTCCTCCATTAATTATAATAAACAACACTCAGTATCTGCTCCTCTTATCCAGTTCAATGGAGCTTGACACACTTCTGTAGGGAAATGAGAATAGGGATTTTGGTTATAAGGGTTTTGGGTGGGTCGGGTTTGAATTTTCTTACCACTCCCTTTTTTGTTGATCGAAATGGTACCTTTACCTTTTGCATCAACTAAGGCTCCATTCCCCATTCTCACTTTAGAAGTGATGCTATGATTAATTGAGAGGAAAGCCTTTTCATCTCCAGTCATATGATTGGTACAACCGCTAATCAATATACCATTCATTGCTTTTTGCTGAAGCATCGGATTGAGAAGCGTAGAAAAGGTTTTCTTCCTTTTCTTCCTCTTTTCCTTCACAAAAATTTACTTGCTCCTATTGCTTGTGCCTGCAGCCCTTCTCATATGGCCAAACTTTTTACAAAAGTTACATTGGGGCTTGCCTTTGTGCCAACATTTTTCTGCATTATGATTAGTCTTTTTGCAAATTTTACAAAAAATACTAGTACTTTTCTCACCTTTTTCTTCAACCTTCTTAGTAGAGCCATCACGATCTTGCTTCTTTTTTGGATTGTACTTCTTTTTTTGTTGATTCTTTGAGAAATTTTGAGAATTCTCATTGGTTTTGGACTGGAAAGCCGTCTCTTTGGGTTGATTCTCACGAAAAAATCTTCGCTTCTCGTGTGCACGAAATGATCCAACTAGCTCTTTGATGGAAAGCTTAGAAAGATCTTTCGTCTCCTCAGTGATAACAACAATATACTCATACTTTTCTGTGACACTAATTAGAATCTTTTCCACAACTTGTTGGTCAGAAATTTCATCACCATCATTTCTCATTTCATTAACAATATTCATGACTCTTGTGCAATATTCATCGATTTTTTCAGATTCTATCATCTTCAAATTTTGAAACTACCTTCTAAGATTTTGAAGATTGATAGTGCGTACCTTTTCGTCACCATACACCTCAGCTTGCTTTGCAGTTTCACAAGTAGAAATTTTTGCAAAAAATGCTCTTGAGACTCCCATTTGAATTTTTCTCAAAGCCTTTGCATCTTGACGACGATTAGCCTCAAGATTTTTCATCTCTACTACTGAAAGTTCACCATCATCTTCTGGCTCTTCATAGCCATTTGCAACAATAGTCCACAAACCTTTAGCTTTTAGATAAGTTCTCATTCTTATCTTCCAGTATTCAAAGTCATTTCCATCAAAAAATGGAGTAAGAACAACTGAAGCATCAGCACCATCATTTGTTTTAGATGCCATAATTTTTGTTTCTTCACCTAACCCCAGATTAAGAACGAAACCTGGCTCTGATACCAATTTGTAAGAAAGAATAGGAAGAGAATATTTTTCTTAGAGAATGCTCAAGTTGTATTAGGCTACTTAAGGCCACTTGATATGATTACAATCATCAATTACATCTCTATTTATACTACTCAAAAAAATAATTCAAAAGTCTTGCACAAATAATTAGATACATGTATCATAATTCACTAGATACATGTATCACACACTTTTAAAAGATTTCTTGAAAAACTAAGAAATCATAGTGAAGACTAAATGATATTCTTGAAACAATAAAGAACTTCTAGAAAACATAAAAGTCAAGGATAGTATCCTTGTGAATGCATTAATTCCAACACCAACTTGAACCCATAAGTTTAAAAGTACAATGAATTAAGTCGTAAGATTTTTATAGGCCGAACTCATCAAATTTAAATTCTGAATTTTGTCTTTGACTATAAGGAGAAAAGGCCTTAACTTTCAAGTGTGAAAGTGTAGACTACTTTTGTTTTTGGTGCAAGTTGAAAATCACAGTTCGTGGTGATTGAAGAGTTAAAGCATACCTAGTGTTGCTCGTGTAGAAGCACTCGTTGCTTGTGTTTGAAGAAAAAAAGATTGATCTAGTGAAACCCTTTTAAAGAAAGGCTAGATAAGTGTCACATTGATCGAACACGGTATAACTATTGGTGTTTCAATCTTTTAGTTCTTGGGCTTACGTTTTCTTGTTCCACTAACTACTTAAGACCAAATTCTCACATGTCTGTTTCATTATTACAATCGTCTTTTTCTGCCAAAGACTAGAAGCTACGGACAAATTCTTTCTTGCTCAAAAGTTAAATTGTGTTTTCTGAAACAACGTCATCAAATACATTCACTTCAAGAGGTTGAGCATTTAGGTAAATCATTTTTCGTTGAAATCTAACTATGAGTCAATACATATAAGCCTAATTAGCCAACTAAAGTTTTGAAAAATAAATAGCACCAATTCACCTCTCCTCTTGTGTGTTTTTGTCAATTGATCTTTTATAAAGGGGGTCGAGGATAGTAAAATGTCTTGTTGTTGGGTTTCGGGTTAGGAGGGGGGTGGGTGGGTGGTGTTATTAAGGCGTAAAGTTCAAGTGTACACTGAATAGAAGTCATCAAGTTCAGAGATGTTCCGATCAATTCTGCCTAATATATATTTAAAATTTTCATAAAATGTATAACCCAGTATATGTTAAATTTTTGAAAAAGTGAAAGTAAAAATGGTATTTCACTCTCCAAATGTAGTTTCATATTTGAAGTTGCACCAAACCTAAAGATAAAAAATGGCTACATACCAGAAGAGCTCTATGTGTTGGTATTGAGGGGCCATTGTTCCGCGGCTTAAGTAGAATATCCGTATGAATCTGATCTCTATAAGCAGAAACAAAACCACTGAGATAGTTAAGCTTCTCCTTATAAGAATCAATTGCCTGTAAATCAATCAATTATAAGCAATATCAACTTTATAACATAAATGCATAGAAGGTGGAACTAACATGCTAAGAAGCATAAAAGCCTAGATTTAAGGTTGTGTTTGGTATGGAGGAAAATGTTTTCCACGAAATATGTTTTTTTGGAAATAAGTGATTTTCTTAAACAAAAGTAGTAATTTTTATGTAATAAAAACAGGACTCAAAGGAAAAGGTATAACTAAGTGATTTCTTATTTATTTTCTAGTGTTGGATAAACAAACAAAAAATATTGTCCCTAACGTATTTATATATAATCTAGGCTATGGATCGGAGGGTAGGGGTGTGTTTCAGGGTGGGGAATCCCAATTATGGAACCTACTCTTATAATTTTCATCGAGGAAGTCATTTTCAAGGGACTAACCAAACATGAGAAAATTAATTACTTTCCTCCATTCCTTCATGCCAATCATACCATTATTGGAAAAGAAAAAGGAACGGAAAACAAAAGAAAATAAGGATATACTACCCCTTTATTGGCCTTCAACACCATTGTAAGTATAATTTTCTGAAACAAGAATAAAGAAAATCAAAATCCCAATAAAATACAATTCCATAACCACAAAAGAAAGACACTATATAGAAGACTGAAAAACACATCCCTATTAACAAAACTAGAAGAAAAGAATAAAGGCACACCGTGAAAAAAAATTGTACTCTTGAGTAAAGACTAAAGCCACAGAAAATCCTCATGATTTTCAAACACAGTATTCAGGAGACTAAGGAGCGTATAGAAAAGCTTAAGCTCTTCGTTTATTCATTTTCCTTTGTATTTGTTACTCACATTTACAGTCTGTTCCATATTATATAACTATAAGATAGATAGGTGGTATTCC
This sequence comes from Lycium barbarum, assembly GCF_019175385.1. Lineage (NCBI taxonomy): Eukaryota > Viridiplantae > Streptophyta > Magnoliopsida > Solanales > Solanaceae > Lycium > Lycium barbarum. Next base: position 11,057,994 of record NC_083341.1, read on the forward strand.
GCATGCTACCGACACCTGTGTAGAGTAGCTAAGAATTGCGGTATCAAACGTATTCATCTCTCTAAGAATTTCTACCGACTCAAATGAGGTAATCAGTTTTATTAGAAATAATGACAACTTTACACTAATTGAATTGACATCCAGAACAATTTCGGGGGCAATTGGTTTGTTGTATAAGCTCTTTAGGCACACAGACTAGGAACTATTTTCACTATGCAGACTACAGATAGTACTTATTTGGAAAGATCAAGAAATCGTAATAGCACTTCTTTTTTGTAATGATGGATATTACATGTATATCACATTTCTATCTTTTGAACCAAAAGAAAAAGAAAGAAAAGAAATCATGACCGCAAAATAACTGGACAGAAGTACTTTGACAACATATATGAGAAATCTTCATCTGCTAGCAAGTCGATAGTTCAGTGAAATGGTTAGGTTGTTCTAAAACTCTTTATCGTTTTGTGTTTGAAACGATAATAGGTCACACATATCTAGAAGTAAAGATAAAATTAAGCAATCAAGAAAGAGATCATGCATACCTTTAAACCTTCATTTGTTGTACTGTTGATGTTGAGAGCTCCGCTTGATAAGGCAAGCTTGGCTGCCTTACAGCATTCGTCACATAGAGGATAAATGCCACTAAGTGGATTCAGAAATCCATTTGTTGTGAACTCAGTACTGCATACACTACAAAGCATCTTCCCTGCATAAAACAAAACTACTTGAATTCAGTAATAGCTCAAAAGAATTAGCAGAAGGAGAGAAAGCAGAGAGCATTTAAGATTTCATATTCTGAGGCGGAGCCTGAAATTTTAATTTATGCGCTCTATATCAAAAAAAAATTATTTTTTGCTCACTGGGTTCTGGATAGAATATTTTTACATATTCAATGAATTTTTAACATAAATACAGAGTTTGAGCCAAAAATACTGAATTCTAAAGCAAAGAGATGAAGCAGAACATTCTTATTGAAATAATCAGATGGAGAATGAACTAAACCTTCTTATTGAAAGTTTATACTCTCTCCGTTTCAATTTATGTGAACTTTTTCGTACGAGGTCAAACTTTATAAATTTGACCTTAAATTTTGACATAAATTTTTCAAGTTTATAAAAATAAAATTCATATATTTAGAAGCTACATTAAAAGTACTATAAGTCATGATAATTTATAATGAAAATAGTTTATTTATAAAAAATGTAAGGAAAGCGTGGTCAAAGAATCACCTCGTAGACTCCCCAAATAGTAAAGGGTTCACATAAATTAAAACAGAGGGAGTATGAAAGAATAAAGTAGAAATTTAGTTTATAGACTAAACTCTAAAGTCATAACCGACTCCTAAAAGAAGCATAACTAGACTCCTAAAAAATCCTACTACATCAGCGTATTGATTGACTCCAACCTATCCCAATAATGTAGGAACAAACACCTTGACTTGGTAAAACTAAAAGACTAACGAAGAAAGCAGTAAACAAACACTATTTGTAATAGTTTCTGCCAAACACGTGACTGCCATTGTTCCATTAGTATGATGTTCATAGACTTCATGTTTTATTGGAGAATGTTCTGTGAATCAGGGGCGGATCCACCTTGTTGCAAGAGGGTTCAGCTGAATCCACTTGTCCAGGAAAAAAAAATATTATTTTTCATGTGTTAGTTTGGCTGATAAAACAAAACATTACAAATATCTAAAATAAATGAACCCACCAAAACAAATGAAAATCACAGCGCAGCGGTCGAAGCGGGTTCAAACTCCTTCTGAGGTACTGGTTGCGTGTTCAATTCCTTGTAGAACTTGCTTTTTTACTTTACATAAGTTTTTAGATGGAGTTTTTTTTATTTTTATTAATCGACTCAATCTCTGTTTGCGACATTACTTTTTTGATATACTTGTTTTCCATTACTTTACTTATGGTTTGTTATTATAATAATAAGATTAGTAACTCATATTTTATTTGTGAATCTAATAAGTTGAGAATCTTTCATTTATTTATTGTGTTTCGTTAGCCTCATAGGCTGTTTTTGTTTTAAAAAAAAAAGTTAGGTTACTTCTTGTTTCAAAACTGATTATTCGTTATCATAATTTTAATTTTGTGCTTTAAGTTATTAAATTTTATGACTAATTAAATATAATATTAAATTATAAATCTCATAATTGAATGCTTAAAGTAAAATATAAAATTGAAGATGCACAATGACTGAAACTTAAATGAATTTTTAAACATGTTAGAATTTAATGAGAAGTTTCCTAAAGGGTATTACATACATGGTTTATTAAATTATTATGTATTTAGAGAATATATGCATTGTAAAACTATTTAAACTAATAATTCGGTTTAAAAAGTTTGTAACATGTAACATGCATTTTTTTTTTTTTTTTGAAAAATGGTGTCATATTTTTGTCGCTTTGCTGTCTGTTAATAATATAGGCATAACCTCAAAGCTATATTGGTGTTAGACCACATTGTAAATCGAGTATGATGACTAGAATGGAAATTAGAAGTACAATTAGTGTCTTAATGATGCTTATTTATCGTGTCTAAGATCGCTGTTAGTATTCACTATTGCTACAGTTTTTTCGTTGATTGAACCCCCTTGTTCAAATTTCTAGGTCCGCCACTGCTGTGAATCAAGGAGTTAGTATTACATGTCTATTCATCACAAAACACTACTAAAAATGCGAATTTCCAATGAAGTCCGTCAAAATTTAGCTTGTCAGAAACATTTCCGATGGAAACATGAGTCGAAAATTCACGTTTTTTATACATGACGCCGATACGTCAACCATGAGAAAAGTACATCACCTATAAGATAAGTCTATGTCACATACATGAGAAGGTTTATCATCTACATGAGATAGTTAATATTAAAAAATGAAATAACTACATTTCATTCCTAATACAATTAAAGAAACAAATTGTGGTGCTCTCTATATGCAAGCACAATATTTGAGGACAAATTATCTCTATCTCTGTTTAGGAACCAGCCCTATCTGTATTTCCTTGTCACCCAAATTTCAAGCGTACTTGGGTATTTCCGAGACAGTTGGAGTAATAAAAGTTTAAAATTTCCCCCTATAACTCAAACAAGATAGAGGTATTTGGAATAAAAACTAATTTACTAAGCCAAAGTATTTCTGTTAAAATCACTAAAATTAGCATTCAATAAATTATAGTAGTAAGTAGTTAAAAGGGAAATCGTTAAGTGAATTAAATTTAATTAGCGTGTAATTGATAGAAAAAAATTAGAACGCAACCAACAAAAAAATTTCCAGGAACAATACAGGGTGTCAACTTACTCAATAACTCGATACACTCCACAAGTTTTGGTCCAACAAGAAAAAACAATTTGTTATCGAATAATTAACACTTCGTATGAATTATTCAATTTTGAAATAGTTCATCTAATTTTCGCATAAAATATTCTATCAATTAAATTCATACAATCATTCTCCTTGCATGACCTATTCAGAACTACAAACAACTGGAGAACTCGATTTTTATAATCCTAGTGCCTAGACCAACACGAGGCGGGACCCGAATCTGAAAGCTTATAAATTCAGGATATCAATCTTTTAAGTTATTGGGTTTTATATGAATAATTTGTCACCTTGGTCTCTAGCTTCTCGACTAATTCGACGAGATACGTGCTACTACCCACCACAACAAGTGTCGGGAACTCTATCCACCAATTCTTGGGCGGATGATTCTCAAACTAATGCCACTCCCTTGGGGTGCACACGAGAACTCGAATTCAACCACAGATTAAATTATAGTAGAATTATTAGTAAAAAGAGGTTGGATTACAGCAAACTCCAAAATAACATTTGTTTAATTAGCAAATTAGACACACTTTTGACGATTTTTTATGACAATAATGCAAGTATATACTAACCAATTGTTGTTTTCTTCCAAAGTTGGACGATAGCTTCAAATTGAGTGGCTTTCCTCCAATGATTTTTTTTTTCCAACGAAGTTATTGCACTTTGCATGTCTTTATAACTTGCATGGCAATAGCCAGCCCTAATGGGCTTTTTTTTAATGGGCGGGCTTTTTTATGGGCCGTTTAATTCCTATTTTTTTCTTTTTCTTTCCTTTTCTTTTCTACTGAATTTTTGATAAAAAAATTCCGAAATTCTTTAACAGCCGGCAAATTTCTTTTTCTTTTGCTCGCATAGGTAATATGTTCTAGTTTGGGGAAGACTTTAGGATGTGGCAAATTCCTCTCTACAAGTCGACATTTTGTGTATACTTTGAAATATTTAGAAGAAAAAAATTATGTGCAAGCTAATTAAGTATGAGTCGGATTTGCCTATTAAACCTTGAGAACGATATATTTTTATATTTAGAGATAATTTAACTTTAAATATATCATTTTTATATTTAGACAGAAGTTTCAAGTCTTCTTTTCCTATTGATTTCACTTCCCACAACTGGATACTTCAGCCAAATCGCCAATAACACCTATATTTATAATAGATAGACTTTGAAACAAGGGCAGAGCCAGCCTTAAAGCTATGTATTTGGCAGAATCCAATATCTTTGGCTCAAACCCCGTATTTGTATTAATAAATTTATTTATCTATTATTGTTCAGAATGCAATAAGCAAGGATTGTAGTTCAAAATCCATAAATTAGAAATCGCTCCGCCTGTGCCCGCAAAGCAAGTTGCCCAAGAATTTTTAGTGTCAACTTGTAGAGAGGAGTTTTCCACCTTGAAAGTCTTTTGGAAACTAGAATTTTTAGTGTCAACTTGGCCATGAGCAGTGAGGCATCTATCTGATAAGCAGAGCACGACTTCTCTCAAGGTTGTCTGCATTATTTCAACAAGAGAATTAGTAAAAGAGATCAATATACTATTTAAGTTTAACAGACAATTAGTTGTTGATTCTTTAATTCTCAACAAGGTATTTACAAAAATACTCCTTTGACAAACTGTACTCCTAATCTTATCCTTTTTCAAGAATTAGATTTTAGCACAAGTATCTCTGTAGTTCCCACTTGTATTTGTTTTTATTACATCTTTCTATATTTAGAAATATTCTAACTTCAACCTTCTCATTTTACTCATAATGACATGATCTTGTAGCCGCAAAGAAATGTCTATGAATGGTTTTAGGTTTCAAAAGTCTTTTTTTCTTAGGGGGGGGGGGGGGGGGGGGTTGGTGAATACCTTTAAGTCTTTTATACTAATAAAGCTGAGGAATTCAAAAGAACTGTCTAACATGTCAAGAAATTTGAAACTTGCTATAACAATTTCAAATGGATTTCCATAGCATATATTATTATCCTTCTTCAAGCTAAGTAGGCCTAGTCTATATATATATATACACACACTTCAAAACAAAGCCTAGCTAAACCTAAAGTAGTAAAATGGCTTTTCTTGCCTTTATGCTTCTTATTCTACCTTTATTAGCTATGTCAATAGAGAGCACGAACATGAGCAACATCGCCAAGCCTGGCTGCCAAATGAAATGTGGGAACTTGACTGTTCCTTACCCGTTCGGTATCGGTATAGATGCTGGTTGCTCTATACACTTTATATTCGACATCATTTGTGATACCTCATCCGATCCTCCTATCGCCTATCTTAACACTGGAGCCTCGAATGTGCTCAACATACCAACTAGAGCCGCAGAGGTCATCAACATATCAACTAGCCAAATACGGGTAAGAAACACGTTAGCAAGTCAATGCTATGAACAAAATGGGGAACTAGCCAGCCAAGAAATTATGTTTATCAATACAGGAGTGCCGTTTTTCATGTTATCTGAGAAAGATAACAGGTTGACTCTCATAGGCTGTGATGACTTAGCTATGGGTTTTGTTTTTTCATTAAATGACGGGCGAAATTTTAGCACTGGGTGTATGACTACGTGTTCAAGAGGTAAGGATGTGAGCAATAATGGGACTTGTTCCGGGATTGGTTGCTGTCAAGCAGTCATCCCTAAGGGATTGACTACCTTTTTGGGATTGGTGAGTAGCCCGGAAAATCACACTAATGTCTGGTCCTTTAACCCTTGTGGCTATGCCTTCCTTGGCGATCACGAAAAGTTTACCTTTAGGGGTGTATCAGACTTCACGGACCCGAACTTTGTGAGCAGAGTAGTGAATGATGTTCCTATTGTGATTGACTGGGCAATTGGGAATCAGAGTTGCAGCGAGGTTAGAAACTCCACTGCCTATTCATGCAAGGAACATAGTCTATGCGTTGATTCTGAAAGTGGGCGTGGAGGTTATCGATGCATTTGTGAGGAAGGATATGAGGGAAATCCTTATCTCAGTCCAGGCTGCCAAGGTTTGTATTCTTGCCTAATTTATAGGAGTTTAATTTTTGGGACTCTAGTTCTCTTTGGTAAGGAACACTAAACTCGCTTTCTAAAGTTCAAATTCGGATGCATCAGGCCGGTGAGTTTGACATCGTAGAGTTGAAACCACCAAAAGAAAATCTACTCACTCACAGATTAATCTAATTTAATACGTCGCAAAAGTATCCACAGCCTATATGTAAATTCATGTAGGAAGGGGGATTTTTGAGGCAGCAAAATGCAAAGTAAATAAATAAATAAAGACAACAATGGTGAACTCCCTCAACTCCTCCCAACCCCCCCCCCCCCCCGCCCCCACCCCCTCTTTCCCCGAACAAGGGGTACATATACTATCTGATGAACTAATTTGAGCATTCCCTCAAAACAGATATCGATGAGTGTGCAAAAAATCCTTGTGATGGAATTTGCAAGAACAGTCCAGGAGGGTTTCAGTGTTCCTGTCCGAAGGGATATTTTGGCGATGGCCAGAAGGGACGTGGTTGCCAGAAGGAGCATGATTTCCCCATCTTGAAGTTATCTCTTGGTATGTAAACACAACTACAATGCATGAAGTTTCAATTTGGCAGTTGATTAAATTCTATCAAACCAACAACAACATACCATAGCGCCCAGCAGATCACTATTGGCAGCGCAAAATATGGTGATCAGTGTAAACCTGTCCAAAGCAAAATATTTTTTCAGATTAACTGGACCGTGCAAAGGGCAATGGCCTATGCTTTTCCCAAGATCAATTTTCCTCCTCTATGGACACAACTATGCAGCGCAGTGGAAAGTATGAAACCAAAAATTATTTGCAAGTCCGTTCTATGGAAGAAACCGGAGCCTGGATGGGTCAAGATCAATACCGATGGAAGTTTTTGTGCCCAAAGTGGAAAAGCGGGAATAGGAGGGGTAATCAGGGATTATCATGACTCCTTAATTATCGCCTTCTCCGCCCCATCGAGATGCGAAAGCAATAACTTGGCAGAAGCCAGCGCTGCATTATTTGGTGTACAATGGTGCATGGCAAATGGTTTCAATCAATTTCTCCTTGAACTTGATTCTCTTTTGATTGTTAATATGATCGAACAGAACGACCTCAGAAATTCCAAGCTCAGAGAGACTCTAAGCTCCCTACATACTCTTCTGAATCATGCTAACTTCCAGGTCACACACTGTTATAGAGAGGCCAATCAAGTGGCGGATGTCCTAGCTAAACATGGTGCAAATCTGAACCAACCTATGCTACTGATTGATCATAGATTTTTGCCTAGAATCATTCGTGGTGCTTACCACTTGGATGCTTGTCAGTTGCCTAGTTTAAGAATAAGATATGACAAAGCTAACTTCTTTGTCAGTTGATCATGTATTTTGATTCCAGTTTAAGGGAATATTTCATCCTGATCACTATGTAATTTCCCTTAAATTGATTAGAGGTCAGGCCAAGCCCCCCTCTTCTTTTGTAAGCTCTCTTCAGTGAAATATCAGGCACACGAGCCCTTTGTGATTAAAAAAATAAAAAATAAACAACATACCCAGATATTAAAATATATATTAGATCATAATATGGTTAAAAATAATAGATCCAAGCTCAAAATGATTAGCTAGTAGTGCCAAATTTAGGTAGTTCTAGTCTTATGCCACATTTGTTTGCACTTAATGAAGGTCATAATCTTAATCATTAAAATCTTAGTCACTAAGTCTATTTTTTTTTAAGTTTGAATCTTAATCATTAAGTACGTTGTTTTTTCAATTTTACAACCACTTAATGTGTTTGAACTGCTAGCCACTCACCATTATCAACTACCACCACCAACGCGGCCATTTACCGTAGTCAACTGTCATATCACTAGCCATCATTTACAATCATCACCACAAATCAGAATTACCATAACAACAACCGGCACTACCAACAATCACCATCAACCACCACTATGTATAGCCGACCACCGGCATCATTCACCACTACCATTAACTATTACTATCATCCACCGCAATTATCCGCCGCCACAACTAACTACCACCACCTTTAACCACTATTGTTAGTCACCATCTCCATTAGATACTACCCCCAACCAACATCATCAGTCAACACCATCCCCAGTGGACACCCACAGCCAACACCACCAACCACCACATCATATTTTAAAAATATTTTGTTGATATAGTATTAGATTAACTTAGTATTTTATTTGAACTTTATATTTATTGCTTAAATGAAGACAAGTTTTATATATTCAGATGTTGAGAAAACAAACAGTCTTAATTATTTAGTATTTGGTTCCTAATACAATATCTTAATATTCAGATGAAATAATAAGAAATTTCATTGTTGGCATCAAGAAGATGCAGAATAATACAAAAGTTATGAAGATACAAAACTTTGTTAGCTCAATTACAAAAAAGACTAAACTAGTACCAGAGAGTTGCTATGGGTGTATATTCAATAAACACAAATGAGGTCTTAGTCTGTGTGATTGGAGACGCAGGAAATAATACATAAATTGCCACGGTAAACAAGGGAAATAAATTGACCACCAAGACTTAAGTGGAATCTCAATAAAGAGAAAGAAAACTACATCGATAAGCAAATTATCACCGTAATAGAGAGATTTTAAAATCAGTGAATTTGCAAAATCTCCAAACTTATATATTCAAGTTCAACATAAACTATCTTCACCTAATGTTGTTGAGCATATCATATGATAAGTGAAATATTTTTAAAGCTGTCCAGTCTTAATTTATCTTTCACAGTTTGTGGCTTCTAGTTGTGCCTTACACTGGCTTGTGTAGAACGTTATTGTCGGATAAGCAGATCCACCATCCTTCTAGTGGCTCCAATACCACTTGAAGGGGACGAGAGAATAGCATGGAAATAATCACAATAAAAGAACTATATACATGAAAAAACCTTCTCTAATAAGGGAAAATCACAAGTGCCGCTACTTTACAACCACTACTCAAGCATCACAAAGTCTTGGAGAGTATTACACACCCAAAAGAAATACCCTCTTTTGAAACACAATTCCTCATAGACTATGTTTCTCCCTATGATTTGACTATAAATATGAGAGAATAATCTGTTCTATTTGTAAGAGAAGAAAAATATGTTCTCCCAAGAAACAGTGTCAAAAAACAAATATCCTAATGTTTTTTGATATTCTACTCTATTGATCAAACAGGTTTAGGTCTTGGATTGTTGTCACTACTGGTTAGTGTCACTTGGATATATTTCAGTATAAAAAGGAGAAAAATTCTGAAATTACGGGAGAAGTTCTTCCAGCAAAATGGTGGTATGCTATTAAAACAGCAGATGTCGTCCAATTTAAATAAAGTGTTTACAACTGAAGAGCTTAAAAAAGCCACCAACAACTTTGCAAAAGATCGCATCCTTGGAGCAGGTGCAAATGGTGTAGTTTACAAAGGGGTTCTACCAGATCAGCGCATAGTTGCAATCAAGAAGTCAAAAAAACTCGAGCAAAACCAAGTAGAAGAGTTTATAAATGAGGTTGTAATACTGACTCAAATTAACCACAAGAATGTGGTGAAACTATTGGGATGTTGCTTAGAGGCTGAAGTTCCTTTATTGGTCTACGAATACATATCCCATGGTACACTTCACCGCCATATACACACCAATAATGGAGAAATGCCTTGGCTTTCTTTCCAAAATCGGTTAAGAATTGCTGTTGAATCTGCTGATGCCTTTAGTTATCTCCACAATACAACTACTATACCTATTCTACATAGAGACATCAAATCAGCAAATATACTACTAGATGACTACTACACAGCAAAGATTGCTGATTTTGGGGCTTCGAGGTTAAGACCTTTCGACCAGGCTGATATGAGTTCACTTATACCAGGAACATTGGGTTATCTAGACCCTGAATGCATACAAATGGGACTGTCAGATAAGAGTGACGTCTATAGTTTTGGTGTAGTACTCGCAGAGTTGTTAACTGGAAGAGAAGCTATCGATCTCACTTTGCCCAACAGAGAGAAGAGCTTAGCCGCACATTTCAAAGCTTCCGTGAAGGAGAATCGCTTATTTCAGATTCTCCATCATCGGGTTTTGAAAGAAGGCTCTTTGGATCAGCTTAATGCCATCGGTGAGCTTGTGGTTAGATGCCTTGACACAAAAGGAGAAGAAAGACCTACCATGAGAGAAGTGGCGAATGAATTGGAAGGATTCACTCAATATAATACCCGTTGTTGGGCTCATCATGACCAGGAAAACGATCAACTACAAATGGGAGAAATGATCAGTGAACAGAAGGATCTTTATATTGTGGTAATGCACACTTCCACCAATTGTGATACATCATCAAGTGTTCATCAAGCCCTGGATTAGCGTGAAACGTGAAGAAGACCCCCTCTTTGATGGTTAATTATTGAAATTTCATAAATCAGTGTATTTGCATGATCATTTGATCATTCATTCATTGCTATTAAGAACCCATCAATTTAAAAGAATATTCGTGTTTTTATTTGATCAACTAATGATTTGCTTATTGCTTAATTAATACGATCTAAAAGTGGTCTCTGCGTGAGTATTTATGTATGCATTGGGTCAAGTTTTAATTTTCTTATCATTGGCCCTGATCCCTTTCTAGAAACCCCTCAATGAAAGGAATGTTGCTTGCTTTTTGCTCCTTCCTCTCATTTCGTGTAGTGTCTAAGTAATGTTCCATCATCATAAAAAGATGAAACTTTTCAAAAGGCAGAATACATAAATGGCCCCCTAAACTTGCCAAGTATTTTCAATTTAGACACCTGAAATTGGGGTGCGACCTATTGAATACTTTAAGTTGTCGGAAATTGTTCCTATTAAACGCCTCAAAAAACAGTCAGCCAGAAATACAGAATGCTCGGAGTATACTCATCGATGAGGTGGAAAAAGACCAATTAAAAAAGAAACATCAGCAAAAAAAAAAAAAACATGAAGGAGTTCACTACTACTGATCAAGCATGTTATTCGGTGATGAGTTTTTCCAGACCATACAAAGCAAAACAAGGAGTCGTGGAGTTTCGAGGATTTGGGCCGGGGAAGGGGGGGGGGGGGGGGTGTTGGGTGTGATTTTCATCACTGTCTGCAAGACGATGAACTTCAACCAAGTCAAAGATTCCTTTTGGATTTGCCATGATGTACAGAGTAAAAGAGGTTGAGTTTTAAAATGAAGAAAAAAGAGGAGAGAAGGCAGGCAAAACGAAGATATTTCCCACCAAAATCCGATAGTAGATCTCCGTTTGGTGGTTCTCTCTAGTGAAGGCAAAGGTCACTGTGGTCGGACTCGATTACCAATCTCTGCATTATCCAATTTATTAATCCCGAGCTCTTCTCTTCGAAACTAAGAATAAAGGTGGGATACATGGAGGGGGACTCCAACAGGTTAAGTATCTTTGTGACATATATTGTATATCACCATTTTGGTGATAGATTTTGGAGAAGAAGGAAGTGGTGTGCGAGTGGTGCAAAGGAATAGAGAGAGATAGTGCGGGATATCAGGAATGAAAAATTCGAAGTCTTGTAGTGTAACTAAACTGTTAAGCTCAGAATAGGAATTGAACGAGTCGTATAACTAAACAATATCGGTCAATGGAAATACTGATTCAAAGGAGTTTTCCCTTGTCGGCCAGGATTCGAAGTTAAAATCTTGCACAGAGTCAATAGATTGAGTAAATATCTCAAAAGGTCATTGAACTATGAGGAATTATGTAGCAAAATCATTCAATTTTATTTTGTATCAATAAAATCACTCAACTTATGGGTTTTCTCTTATAAAATCACTCAACCAAATTTATCCCAAAAAAAAAAATATGACATGGCAAATAAATTAATTTTTTATGCCATGTAGACATGAATCCTACAAATAAAACAGAATTAAAGAAGACCCATATCTCATTAATCTTTGTATCTGATTAAAACAAAATTAAAAGCATAAATGTTGTTATATTTTGATATGTGTAATCATCATTAGGTCAAAGAGAATAGTAACGCTTTGCGTTAATAATCATGTAGTGATGATTTAGACGCTGATTTTAATCATATAATAAAATGAATTCAAAAACACTAGCTTCTAAGAAATCAGAGTAAATATAAACGCTGCTATATTGTATGTGTTGAAATACCTCAACGAATAGGAATTGGTTAAATAAGTCGCTTAACCAGTAGCCCAACCTAATTACTCCAGTACTATATAAATTATAACATATCCTTTGTTTTCTTCATCTTTCAATATCTTTTCTTTTAATGTTGAAGAAATTTTGGGAGCTGTTCTAACTTCTTTTTTTTTTTTTTTTGGTTGTAACTTATACAAAAAAAAAAATCAGTTTTACCAAGTAAAAACAAAAAAATAAATTAATCAGCCCTGTCATAATTTTGTTTTAATCAGACAAAAAAATCAATAAGATAAGGGTCTTCTTTAATTTTATTTTATTTGTGGGGTCCGTGTCTACATGACATAAAAGATTAATTTATTTTTTCATGTCATATGTTTTTATGACAAATTTGATATAGTGATTTTATAAGAGAATCCATAAGTTAAGTGATTTTATTGATACAAAATAAAGTTGAATGACTTTGTTAGATAATTTCTTTGAGTGATCTTTTGAGATATTTACTCTCAATAGATTCAATAGCCAGCGATCCTAAAAAATGCTGTTAAATTTCAAGAAGGAACATACAAACCAATTCTCCCTCCCACAAAAATGACCTACAAAAAGAAACGAAGAGAAAAAACTAGGACGAGAGTAAGATATAAAAGGTAAACAAAAGCATACTTCCTAACAGAAATTCAAGTCAACAAAGTTCCAAGTTTCTGATGCTTAATGCTTGTATCTTCTTTTGCAGGGAAACAAGTTTCCATAAATTTCAACATTTCGGCTGATCAACCAATAAAAAAAAAGTAACAATAACATACCCAGTGTAATTCCATAAGTGGGGTGTGGGAAAGGTAGGATGCAATGGCGGAGCCAGGATTTTTACTACGAGAATTCAAAATTTGAAAATAAACACGTGAAGAAGCTAAAGGGTTCGACATATACTATATATATGCAAAAAAATAATTTTAACCTGGGATATATAGTGTAATTTTTCATTGAGGGGTTCGGATGCACCACCTTAGCTTGCTTCCACTTAGCTCCACCCCTGGTAGGATGTACGCAGACCTTACCCTACCTTTGTGAGGTAGAGAGGTGTTTCCGATAGACCATCGGCTCAAAAGAAGTGAACTAATAAAAAAATTACTGTCAAATATGAATGCAATAACTGTGACCTTTTTTTTTTCCAAGCAAATTTATACCATTAGATAGGGTGTCTAGTGTCCTTTTTATTAATAAAAAAAAAACTAATCCTCAAGAAGGAGGAGTACAAGTAAAGGGGGAGGGGGGGGGGGGGGGGGGGCTAAACCTTATTTTATCAATCCTAATGAGATAACGAACCTCTAGCAATTAACAAGCATAAAAAAATAAGAGCTAGATAGTACTAGATATGTTATGATCATCACAAAGTTTATCTACACTACATGATGATATTACAAGGAAGAATGCTTACATAATGAAAAAATATTTAAAATCAAGAAGAAAATTTGAGTTATCAACCTCAAACTTCCTTTTTACAAATGTATGAACCAAATAGGAACACTGGCCCATCCAAAGTAACTTGATATAACTGTAACCATGACTGCATTTTTTTTCGTGTACTATTCCCTGACTACATGTTTATACTGTTTAAGTTTTGAGACCGCAAATAGAAATGAAATGTTGCGTAGAAATTAAGAATTCAAACACTATGATTGCTCAAATTTAACCCAAAAATAACGAAGCAAAGATTCAAATTAAAGTAAAAGAAAGATTTCAGAGGAAACTAGCATGATCGTCGACTGTCACCAGGATATAACGACAACAAATGCAAGTATGCTGGACAGAAATAATAGTTGAGTAACTTTCTAAAACAATTATCATTAGTTGAGTGTCTTTTCTGTTATAAAATAAAACTGAGTGATAGTGGCTCTTTGTTACAAAATAAAACTGCGTAATTTTTTAAGATAACTATCATTAGTTGAGTGACTTTTTTTTTATAAAATAAAGTTTGGTGACTTTCGGAGATAAATACTGTTAGTTGAGTTGAGTGATCGTATGAGAAATTAACTCTCAAAGATCATAAAGCAACTGCTGCAATTTTTGAAATCCCCAATTTCAAAACCTAGTCAGAAAATCTTACTCATCAGAAATTCTACGAATTATCTATAATTAGACCCATAAAATTACCTTGAATGGAAACAGAAGTTGGAGAGCTAATTATTCGAATCCCCCAATTACTAAACTTTGAATTGATGGGAGTTTCGTGTAGCGGATTAATCGAATCCACATATTACAATGGCGGCATTTTGCTTTTTCTTTTCAGCCAGTAAACTAATTTGTTTCCCTCTCTTTTTTTGTTTTCTTGTTAGTGAATTGAATTTCCTTCTTTTTTCACTTTCCCTTTTCTTTTTTGGGAGAAAATAAGACTAATAAGATATAAACTCATCGTTTTTAGAAAAATATCTTGTGAGTACAATTCCGTGTATTTCTTTGATTCTTCATTCTCTTCCAAGTTATCCGTGATTTGAGGGCTGAAGAAATGTCTTCTTGAACTTCGGATGATGCAGACCTCCTTAGGATGTATTTGATCGCCAAAAATATTTGGCATCATTTCGTCATTTTGGGTCGATCTCCGAAAAGAATTATGTTGACCCAAAGAGATTGTAATTCCCTTATCTATAGTTGTAGAAGGGTAGCCGGTCTAAAGGTAAATGAACTTTCTTTGCCAGTTTTTGAACAATTCATGCGATTCATCAAGCCTATCACAAAGGCTATGTGATAAGGTTGCATGTAAGTGGCCAAGACATGCTATTTTGGACATTTTGCGACTTTTGAATGGTCTTTGCTTTAACACATTCTATATGAGTTAAAGAATTAAATAAGTCCTCTCTCTATTTCATTTTACTTGTCCCTTAATTATACTAAAAAGAAATTTTTAATTTTACTTGTTTGTTTTAGGAAATCAAGAAAGATTTATTATTTTTCCAATATTACTCTTATCATTATGTAACTATATAGAGTAATAATAGCCAAACTTATATTTTCAAAGCATAATTAATAAGGATAATTTAGTAAAACAAACTCATAATAAATAACTTCTTAAAGGGAGTGTCAAGTCAACATGGGCCAGGAGAGTGATGCTCAGTTAGTAAGCACATTCACTTTCAACCTGAAGGTTGTGGGTTTGAGTCACCATTGGATCAAAAAATGAAGCTCCTGGGGAAAGGGGTTAAAAAAAAGTCAATACTGGCCAAGTAAATGAAACGGAGGGATAACAAATAATTGAGTTCGAACCCGATAAAATAAATAAAGTGCGGTAGAATTCCGAACTCCAAATATATTATGTTTAAATCCTCAATTCGTCTCTACTTATGTAATAATAATAATAACAATACTCGTATTATCTTTTTAAACAAATAAAGGTTAAGCAACTTTTCCAAAGGCCAAACTTTAACATTAATTAGAAGTAGGTGGCGGGCGGGAAGGTTTCGGGCATATGACTTACTATTACTTTGGCACGGTGGTGACAAAATCTTGGAAGTTTCTTATGGTCCCGTTGCTAGCTGTTTACCATATTAAGTGGTGAAAGTGAAATAATGAAAAGTACAAGAGGGGTCAAAGTATAAGAAATTGAAAAGAAAAAAAAAAGTATTATATAAAATTTCACATTATCAAGACTCAAGACAATTTTATTGGTCATTGCAGGTTAACCCTATCACATTAAATTTGATATAAAAAATTACTTCACTTATTATTGTAACTTAATTTTACCTGATAGTGTAAAAAAAAAAACACATATATTATCAATACACCAAACTTAAACTCAATTTTAAGATAAATTGATCAAACAATGACAAGCTAGAAAGTACTACTACTTATTAATTAACTAGACGGCCTATGCCCGTGTTGCGCACGGGCCCAACACTTTAGATTATAGTGCATCTATGTGTATGTAGTTGCATTTAAATAGTGATTATATATATATATATATATATATATATATATATATATATATATATATATATATATAGAGAGAGAGAGAGAGAGAGAGAGAGAGAGAGAGTATATATTATGTTTAAAACACGATTAATATAACATTGTAGTTTGTGCTCCGTATCTAAAATTTTATTATATTAATGTTTGCTACGAATACAAAATCGACAAATTTATTAATATTTTTTAAAAGAGAAGACTTGTTTAAAAGGAAAGTATTTTCCTCTCTATAGCAATATTTAAGGATCAGTTGATACTTTCAATTTAATTCGATTAATTTAAAGGTGTAAAATACTTATTATTTTTTATCAAATTTTGATTTGGATAATTCTAATTAAAATTATTAAATTAATTTTACATGTTTAAAACGAAACAAAGTAGAAATTTATTTTCTATTTAAACGAAGAAATACTATTTTTTAATTTTTGGTAAATATTCTCGGTTTAGCTCATTTTACTTGTTATGTTGTCTTTTGCATGGTTTTTTAAGAAAATGTCGATTAGAATTATAATTTGACTAATTTACCTTATTCATTATTTGATCTCCATTTGATATATTTTTTTTACGACATTAATCTCTTTTCACATTTATTAGAGTAAGAATAAAAATAAAAAAGTAATTAAATTCTATCTTATTTTAAAATATAAATATTTTAAGTATATTTATTTTAGTGAACATAACAAATAAATGACATGGCGGAATAGCAAATACAACAGTTTAATATCTAGATTAGATCTGAGACTAATATAAAAAAAAAGAAAGAAAACTGTATGGTTTGACTACTTAACTTTTTGAAGAAAAACAATTTCATTTGCTCCCACTAATGGATTGATACGCACGTGGCAATGTGTCACACCCCATTTTAACCGGGGTTAAAGTAGAAGTACAACATATTGGTGATTCCTGTTTTGTTTGTTTTTAAGGAGTCGCCACCTAATTATTTACGGTGAATTAGGACACCTAAAGTTTATTAAAGTGATTTATCTAAAGTTGATTTTTATTTTAAAGTCTACGAAACCAAATGATTCTAAGTAAGGGTTCAATTAGTCTAAAGGGAAGGTATTAGGCACCCTTTAAGACCCATTAACAATGGTTAACCGACCGGACTTATGATTAGTTAGGCTAAGTGTAAATATAGTATTATAGGAAAGGAAATAGCTTTGTAAATATGACTAAAGTTGTAGATAACCATGTGAGAATGCCATTTAAAACAGAACTTGTAGAAAAATAGTAATTTGTATAAAAAAGAGTACTTTTAATGCTATTTTGAAATACGACTTACAAATATTGTTAAAGTTTTTAAATGAAAGTGTAATAGTGTTGTTTAAAATAATACTTGTAGAAAATGTAATAATTTGCGTAAAAGAAGATCCTAAATGTTAAATGAGACTCAAAAATATTGCTAAGGCCTTAAATGAAAAATATAATAATGTTATTCGAAAAATAAGATTTTGTAGAAAATAGGGTAATTTGCCTATGAATAATAGCCTTTTAAAAGATGATTTGTCAAATGTTATCTGTAGATAAAAATGATGTTATATGAATATGGTGGTGTAGAAATGCCTAGACTTATGTTCTTAAATATGATGAAAAGTCCATAATTCTTTCTATTTTTTTATCACTCTTTATTTAACCAATTTCGGCAAAAAATATATATAATTGGATAAATCTTGAAAATGTTTATAAAAATATAATTGGACTCCTATTTAACGATGTTTGAAATTCATGAGATAGTAAGAATGAAAGATGATTCATTTAACTCAAAAAAATATATAGTCATATTATTTGAAAATCAATTACCCGAATAAATGTTATAGACACTATAAATAATTTAGAAAATAGAAGTGAATGTAATTTGTGGATTTAACTACCCGTTACTAAACTAAAACCCTTAACTTCCCTAAGGTTTATCTAAATTAACAAACAAGAAAAAAAATGTTAGTCATACAATACACATCAAATGCACACAAAAAATAAAAATAGAGGAATAGGTATGATGTAAATGGGCTCAGCCCATTAAGGAATACTGTTGTCCGCTACTGTTGGGCTTCGGCCCAGCAAATTTATTCATATATTGCTGCGGGCTGTCTCTGTCTGTTGGGCCTTGGCCCAAATGTTTATTTTTTGTTCAGCCGCGGACGGGGTTTGGACACGAGAGGATTTTGTTGGGCTTTTAGTCCGACACCGAATGCGGAGGAGGACGAGTCCAAAGAACTCGTATGCGAGATAATCATGCAAAAGAAAAATGAGGGAAAAAGATTAGTACACAATCCACGAATAAGGTTAAACATATATAATTAAATTCGAAACAAGTCAATATATTTTGGCTAAAAACCGGGACTGCCATTTGGCTAGAATATTAATGTCTTCTAAACAAAAAAAAAAAAAAATTAGGCAAGTATGGCAGATGTAGTAGCAAGATAACTGCAATATCATAAGAGCATCCGTATCATAAGGGATTTGAAGACTAAACAATTTTCCAAGAGGGGCATCAGTTAAGCAGAGCAGAAGCTTAGCTCAAGAAATATAACAAAGTTCGAGTTAGAATGCAACAGAACTCGCCCTTTAAATGTGGCAAGATAATAGCAAAAAGACTACTCAAAACATGGTAGCAAAACGAAGAAACTGAACCCAGAGACTACCTACGTAAAATAAAAAGAAACAGACAACAACTAAACTAGGCATGAAAATCTTAACTGGATAGGACCAATGCTAACTAGTCATATTTTAAGACAATCAGTTCTTTAACATAAATAGGAATCTACCAAAGAGAAAAGGAGGAATTATTCTAAGGGATCAAACATCACCTCTCAATATCTAATCAGGCAAACAGGTATTGTTAAGATGGACAAACACTTAAATGTATTCGGAGGAATCATCTTTGGCAGTTATTTAGATATGACAACACCAATCCTACAAGAAGACTAATCCCGGATTATCTATATTAGTTGATTATTATTTCAAAGAATACTTGCAAACAAACAACATAAAGAGGAACGAACAGATACTCCAGCACATAACAAAGTAATGAACATTAAAACCTAATGCATCAGCCAATTCCCCAAAGGGAAGTCAAACTAAAATGTTTCAACAACTAATTATACTCAACTTAAATGTAGGGTGCAAATGGAAACCAACAACAATAATGACTACAAGGATCATGTTACAAGGCTACATCCTTAATCAGTTGTCCCAAAAAAAAAAAGTTTCAAATGGAAGAGGATTGTTAAGTTTAAATTATGCTCCACCTTAAATCAACTTACACTAATCATAATAGAAAGAAGCTGAAGCAAACACATCCTAACAATTATACCAAACAGTGTAGAACAGGGGCGATATACCCGGCATAGAATAAAGGAGAAAATGTTATTAAGAAGGTTTTGAAGCAGATTTGAAAATCATATTAGCAGCAACTGTGTTATCGACCATTAAACTGCCATTAGCTGAACATAAAACATATACGAATACTATCAAGATACTAACTAAGACTAGATTGACTAACCACGAAACACACACAATCGAACTGACTGAACTGACAGACATATGTGAACATGTAAGCACTTATAAACTGAAATTAAAGCAAACCAAATTAAGACATAATCATGTAGGACTGTTAACTACTAGACTGGAAAAATTAAACTAAGATGTGAACGTATGGACGTTACTAAAAACCGAAGTTAAACTAATTAAAACATGAATGTGCCTAATCCAAACTAATCAAAATATGCACAATCCTGCTAAGTTACTAAACTACAACCTGACCAACTGAAAATGGAACAAGGTTTAATACATGACTTGTTAATGAAACTCAATACAGAATTCGGATTTGGAACCAAACAGAATTCAACAACCAATATCGACACGTTGTATGATCATTTTATCGTACTTAAATCTAAGCAGATTATATTCATGACAGGGTATATTATTTGAATAAATAGAGTAAAAGAGAGACGGTACTGGCCTGTTCTAATCATATACGTAATATACCTAAGATATACACACCATGGTGTGTATATCAGATGTATATCGAATGTATATCTTCTTATTATCTCGATAACCCACTGTATATACTATGTATATTCGGTTTTAAATATGTCCTAAGTCCTGGGAATTCAGTCTAGGCATCCAAAACTATAGTGTAAATCTTTCAAATTCATCATTTTTTTAGCAATTAGCATCCCATCCTAAACAACATCCAATCATCAAACCAACAAACACGACGACAGAGAAACTACGCAATTAATTATCCAGAGCAAAAACTAAAGACTAAAAATAAGAAGCGTATCGAAATTTACCTTTTTTGTGCGCAATGAACTGGGTGCCGACGTCGTCGAATCTACCCTCGAACTCGAAGAATCCGAATTTGTACCCGATTAAAATAATTAGAGTTTTAAAAACAGAAAAAAGGAAAGGCAAATAGAGTTATTGTTGGCTGTTTTTGTTGATTAAAATTGATGTTTTTGTAGGGGATTTTTGGGTTCCAAAATCTTTTGATTGATGTTTGTTTTCTTGTTGATTTGTCTAAGTTGATTGGATTTTTTTTGTTCCAGAAATCCCCCAAAAATACTGGAAATCCCCCGAAAACGCTCCGTAAAAAAAAAACCTCCCTAAAATGTTTAATGATTCTGTTCTTTATAGGGAAATATGAGGAGAGAGAGGAGCGTATGAGAGAGAGGAGCGGGGGACAGAGGTGAGTGGAGAGAGCGGAAATGGTGGGAGGTGGGAGCGACGGTGAAAGGGAGAGAGGGAGACAGGAGGGAGGCGGAAAAAGAAGAAGAGGAAAAGAAAGAGAAAGATGAGGGAATTAGGTTTTAGGGGGGAATTGGACCGGGTCGGGTAAAATTGTGATGTGGGCTGGTCCGTTTATTTAGGGGTAATGGGCTGGCCAATAATTCGTTTAGGCCGGTCTATTAATTTAAATATGGGCTGATATAAATGTGGGTTGGGTATTAAAATGTGGGTTGTTTGTTTGGGTAGGGGAATAACATTGTATTTGTATTTTGGGCCATTAATTCGGCTGAAAATTGTTGATCCTTCCTCCGCTATTTAATCATTTTTTTGGGCTTTTAATTTAATAACTGGTATAATATATATTATGTAAAGACAATAAATAATTAATATGTAGAAGAATAAATATTTTGCAAAGTGTTGTCTTGTAATTAATTTAACGAGTCCAGACCCGAAAACGAAACGATGATGAACTATTTAAAAGCAAAAATAATAGTAGTGAAAATAAAGTGTTTAGCTCGTCAATAAATTTAGACGCCCGAGTGAATAAAAATGAAATAAAGGAGGGACAAAATTGGGTGTCAACAGATGCCCCTCTTCGACTGGAGATGATGTAAGAGTCTTCGGGCGAAGAAGTTGACGTAGTAGCCAATTTTGTTTGGACTGACGAATATGACTTCATAAGAAAGTACGGTTTAGGAAGATTGACGGAAAATATTGTGAGGACCGAAGGAATTATGGAAAATTATGGCCGAATCTCAGTTTCGAGTTGCCTACATATCTCGGGCTGCACGAGAATCAGGCCATGTGTAGTTCGAAAGTTTTTGGATTCATAATCTAGCGGGGGGTTGTAGACAGGTGACAAGAACGTTTAAGAATGGAACATATGCTTATAGCCTCCTAATTATAAATGTGGCGCGCAACACACCTTTAAGTAGGACTCTACTAGGCATGATGTTAATTCTTCAAAGATGCCCTAGTGTTGAGTTATGGAGACACTGGGGTGTAGAAAGGAATATGGGATTGTGAAAAGAGTAGATTTAGTAGAGTTTTAGCGGAGGATGTGAAAGAGAAATTAACCTATGTATCACGTGTTTGCGGACATAGGCGGAATTGAGTTCGAGAGTAGATCCGTGACCTTTGCTTGTGAGTTTGGTATTCCTCTTCAGCAAATTTACCCCAGTTCACTGCGTAAGATAAAGTTCCACGTTGTGTTGCGTCCCTGCAGGTTGTATTTTCTGCCAAAACTGAAATTCATGTCAAAATTAGTAATAAAGTTGAAAGTGTAAAATTATAAAGAGTGTAAAATGATAGTAAATATGAGTGTGGGAATGAAAATGAAGCCGTACGACTAATGTTGTCTCTGGTTGTCTTCAGGGACTTGAATGAATGCGTGATGCGTATGTTGAGGATGTGATAATATCTCTAGTTGCATTTGAAGATGATAGTGATAAGGTCTCCCCGGTTGTTTTCCGGGACTCGATGATAACTGATATCTGCGAATTTTAAGGTAAATTCATTAAAGTGGTAAAAGTAGATGATGAAATAAAGGAATGAAGTAAGGAGTAAAATAAGTGTATAGCCGTTTGGCTTTATGCAGGTGAGGCCGTGTAGCCATGCGATGTCTCCGGTTGTCTTCGGGGACTTGATGATATGTCTGTAAAGTTCAAGGTAAAATCGTTAGAGTTGGTAAAGTGAATGATGATAAAAATAGAGAGTAGAGTCATAGTGTAGCCGTCTGGCTTATGCATATGAGACTGTATAGCCGAATGATGCCCCCGGTTGTCTTCAAAGACTCGACGCCAATCCTGTAAAATTCAAGATAAAAAATGTGAATTCTTATTTTAGGGTAGAATGACCCAATATGTCCTATTTTAGGGTGGACGAACCCAAGCATCCTATTTTAGGGTGGAAGAACCCAATATATCCTATTTTAGGGTGGACGAACCCAAGCATCCTATTTTAGGGTGGAAGAACCCAATATGTCCTTTTTTAGGGTGGACGAACCCAATGTATCCTATTTTAGGGTGGACGAATCCACATATCCTATTTTAGGGTGGAAGAACCCGATATCCTATTTTAGGGTGGACGAACCCAAGCATGTCTCCGGTTGTTTTCGAGGACATGATGCATATGCCGTGCGAGGCATTTAAAGAAATGATATCCAATTAAAGGCGGACGAGCCTAAAATGACCTATTTTAGGGTGGACGAACCCAAGCATGTCTCCGGTTGTTTTCGAGGACATGATGCATATGCCGTGTGAGGCATTTAAAGAAATGATATCCTATTAAAGGCGGACGAGCCTAAAATGTCCTATTTTAGGGTGGACGAACCCAAGCATGTCTCCGGTTGTTTTCGAGGACATGATGCATATGCCGTGTGAGACATTTAAAGAAATGATATCCTATTAAAGGCGGACGAGCCTAGAGTGTCCTATTAAAGGCGGACAGTCCTAAAGTGTCCTATTAAAGGCGGACGAGCCTAAAGTGTCCTATTAAAGGCGGACGAGCCTAAAGTGTCCTATTAAAGGCGGACAATCCTAGAATGTCCTATTAAAGGCGGACGAGCCTAAAATGTCCTATTTTAGGGTGGAAGAACCCAAGCATGTCTCCGGTTGTTTTCGAGGACATGATGCATATGCCGTGTGAGGCATTTAAAGAAATGATATCCTATTAAAGCCGGACGAGCCTAAAGTGTCCTATTAAAGGCGGACAGTCCTAAAGTGTCCTATTAAAGGCGGACGAGCCTAAAGTGTCCTATTAAAGGCAGACGAGCCTAAAGTGTCCTATTAAAGGCGGACAATCCTAGAGTGTCCTATTAAAGGCGGACGAGCCTAAATGCTGTGCGTTTGCGAACAATGATGTTGTCCCTTTGTCGGGCATTTGAAAGTAATAATGCAATGTGATGCGGTGCCTTTGCAGTGCGGGCATTTGAAAGCAGTAGTGCATATGCAGTGCGATGCTTTTGAAGAAATGATGTCCTATTAAAGGCGGACGAGCCTAAAATGTATAGTTATCCTCGGGGTGTGATATTGATGCCTCCAGTGGTCTTGGGAGATGCCTTCAGCTGTCTTTGGAAACTTAACAATGATTCCTGCAAAGTTCGGAGTAAAATGGTTAAAGCTGGTAAAGTATATGATAAAATAATTGATAAAGTATGGAGTAAAGTGGTGGAATAGCCGTCTGGCTCATGATGTTGATGGTATCGTGACAGGCCAAATTTAGGACACGTAATCCTGATTTAATTCGCCTTCAATCTCGTCAACCTACAAAAACAGGTGTATAAAGTTATAAAATTATTTTGATAAAAATAAATTAAAAGATAAGGTTGGAAGTAAAGCCGTATGGCTTTTGAGGCGAGGCCACAATGGCCCTGATTGATAGACTTGACTGTTGATCTCGCGATTTTAAGTTCCTGCACTCAAAGAAAAATTCTTAGTTTGGGAGGGGGAAGTTGATTCGTGTTGACTCGAAGCTTGACGTTGTTGGCTGCTCCATTCATCTTATTTGTTTGGATCTTGTGACCTCCGTTCAAACCTCGATAGATGACCAGTAGTGAAAATGATCGAAAGAAAGTATTTCATTTGAAAGGTAGGCATGTAAGTATATGTATAAGGAAATGTAACTATATGTATATAAGTTGTGAAATATGTAAATGTAAATGTATGTATGTAAAGAAATAGATATATGTAAATATATGTATGTAAGTTGTAAAATATTCTGTCAACTTCGGATTGTGACACTTCTAAAGTAACTGGCTTATAATACTTCTTGTCTGGTAGCTTTAATCTCATCGATGCGCAACTGTTTTTTTGTCTATATCCTTTCAAAATATGCCCCAGTTTTGATTCTGAAGGGTGTACTAAATTTATGTTGCGGTGTGACCGAACCTTATATAGGTTTCCTACGTATCCGCCGAGGAATCAGGTCAGAACGTAGTTCGTAAGGGTAAATGGTCTGAAGTTTTCTAATAAAGGGACCGAACCCGATGTGGATTGCCTACGTATCCCACCAAGGGAATCAGGTCGGCGTAGTTCTGCTATATAAATGGTAAAAGGTTTGTTGGATTTTATCTAGGTGTGACGGATCTGTATATTAATAGTCTATGAATCCCGCCGAGGGAATCAAGACCTGTGTGGTTTTCTTTGTGTAAGGATTTTTTTGGATTTTCTGTTATAGCGCAACCGAACCCTATGTGGGCTGCCTACGTATCCCACCACAGGAATCAGGTCAGCGTAGTTCGTACGCATAAGATATTTTTTGGATTTTTTTTGTTATAAAGCAACCGAACCCGATGTGGGCTGCCTACGTATCCCCCATGGGAATCAGGTCAGCGTAGTTCGTACCCATATAAAAGGAAAGGTTGCAAACTAAGTTGTCTAACCTAATATTGTCTTTCAATGTCTTCTTGACTGATAACTTTCATGCTTGTTTGTCTATAGGCTATTTCAATTTCTTCTAAGTGGAATTTTGTTTTGTTCTCTAGTTTTCTTTGTTACTCTCTCGAGACGTATGTTGTCTATTCGTTCATCTTATGTCATAATCATAGAGTTGGCAGATTTGATAAGTAAAGTAGAGAATAACGATAATAGATGATTAAGGAAAAACAGAAATGCATTCATAGATTTTGCAATTAAGTTTCAAAAGATGAGGCAAAGCAACAAAAGTCTTGAGCATGATTCAAACCTCAATTTTAAAATTGTGCTATTTCAAAAGTTTTCTATATGTTCAAACTACCAAGACTCCTGGCGTAAGAAACCAATTCTTCAAAGTCTCTCCTGGTTTGGCATCCCGGATGGTCAGTGTCTTGGTGTCGACACGAATCAACTCTTTTTGGGGATATAAGAACATAAAATGCAAAATGATGTCAGTCCCATAACATAGAGTCAAGTAGGTAAAGTCATGATCACATAGAGTCAAGTAAGTCATGTACCAAATAATTCATCAAATAAAGTCAAACAAGTCGTCAAACAAACGTAAACGAGTAAACCATAATAACGCGTCCTAATATGCATGTGACCTCTTTGTGCCAGAGGTAGGCCTATCGTTTGTTTGAAGGGTAAAGTGTGTCATAATACGTCATCCCATTGCTTTTGATTAATTAAACAAATTCTATTTCCCCAAAATAAAGTACAAAAGTAATGTAATATTTATCAAATGAATACAACATGGAGTGTTTCCTAATCTAAGTAAAGTAAATACAATTTCCTATGTGTAACTGCTAGCTC
This sequence comes from Lycium barbarum, assembly GCF_019175385.1. Lineage (NCBI taxonomy): Eukaryota > Viridiplantae > Streptophyta > Magnoliopsida > Solanales > Solanaceae > Lycium > Lycium barbarum. The sequence goes on from NC_083341.1 coordinate 11,084,337, forward strand.
CGTTTGTGATGTCTTTGATCTTCGTCATTAGTTGTACTCCAATGCAAATCCATACCTGTCATAGAAACGTTAGTCATTCCCTCCCTCCTAAAGTTTAATTAATTAGAGCAAATAGTCAATATTTAGGCACAGTTATCCTTCAAACATGCATATAAAGTATGATCAGTGTCACTCGGGGTCGTGAACCCACTTGAACGTTTGGGTAAAGTCGTCTAATGGGTTTAATACACCAAGGGTATTAAGTCTCCTAGGTAATGAAATGTATGCTCCTAATAAAGGGTGCTGGTTTAGCTCTATCTTAGGCTGACTAAGAGTTGGCTTCCTATGACACAAGGTTCCCCCAAGCGGACAACTCGGGAGTGGAAAGTCTGTGGCCGTCGACTGCACCGCCGATCGACTAAATCCACAAGATCGATCCAAACTAAAAGGTAATTTAATAGTGAACGGGCGCGAACCGCGAAACCATTTTAAGTGTGTGAATATGTGTGAGTTTTCCAGAAGTGGAAGAAATATGAACGGAATGACAGTTTTATCAAAGCAGTAACACATAAACAGTTTATATCAAACAAACAGTTTATATCAAGCAAACAATTAATAGCATGTAAAAACAGTTAACAAATGATAAAGTAATTTCAAATAAGCACACAAAGCCTATTTAAACTAAGTCCGTTATGGTTAGAACCTAAGTAATCCCCAGCGGAGTCGCCAAGCTGTCACACCCCATTTTAACCGGGGTTAAAGTAGAAGTACAACATATTGGTGATTCCTGTTTTATTTGTTTTTAAGGAGTCGCCACCTAATTATTTACGGTGAATTAGGACACCTAAAGTTTATTAAAGTGATTTATCTAAAGTTGATTTTTATTTTAAAGTCTACGAAACCAAATGATTCTAGGTAAGGGTTCAATTAGTCTAAAGGGAAGGTATTAGGCACCCTTTAAGACCCATTAACAATGGTTAACCGACCGGACTTATGATTAGTTAGGCTAAGTGTAAATATAGTATTATAGGAAAGGAAATAGCTTTGTAAATATGACTAAAGTTGTAGATAACCATGTGAGAATGCCATTTAAAACAGAACTTGTAGAAAAATAGTAATTTGTATAAAAAAGAGTACTTTTAATGCTATTTTGAAATACGACTTACAAATATTGTTAAAGTTTTTAAATGAAAGTGTAATAGTGTTGTTTAAAATAATACTTGTAGAAAATGTAATAATTTGCGTAAAAGAAGATCCTAAATGTTAAATGAGACTCAAAAATATTGCTAAGGCCTTAAATGAAAAATATAATAATGTTATTCGAAAAATAAGATTTTGTAGAAAATAGGGTAATTTGCCTATGAATAATAGCCTTTTAAAAGATGATTTGTCAAATGTTATCTTTAGATAAAAATGATGTTATATGAATATGGTGGTGTAGAAATGCCTAGACTTTTGTTCTTAAATATGATGAAAAGTCCATAATTCTTTCTATTTTTTTATCACTCTTTATTTAACCAATTTCGGTAAAAAATATATATAATTGGATAAATCTTGAAAATGTTTATAAAAATATAATTGGACTCCTATTTAACGATGTTTGAAATTCATGAGATAGTAAGAATGAAAGATGATTCATTTAACTCAAAAAAAAATATAGTCATATTATTTGAAAATCAATTACCCGAATAAATGTTATAGACACTATAAATAATTTAGAAAATAGAAGTGAATGTAATTTGTGGATTTAATTACCCGTTACTAAACTAAAACCCTTAACTTCCCTAAGGTTTATCTAAATTAACAAACAAGAAAACAAATGTTAGTCATACAATACACATCAAATGCACACAAAAAATAAAAATAGAGGAATAGGTATGATGTAAATGGGCTCAGCCCATTAAGGAATACTGTTGTCCGCTACTGTTGGGCTTCGGCCCAGCAAATTTATTCATATATTGCTGCGGGCTGTCTCTGTCTGTTGGGCCTTGGCCCAAATGTTTATTTTTTGTTCAGCCGCGGACGGGGTTTGGACACGAGAGGATTTTGTTGGGCTTTTAGTCCGACACCGAATGCGGAGGAGGACGAGTCCAAAGAACTCGTATGCGAGATAATCATGCAAAAGAAAAATGAGGGAAAAAGATTAGTACACAATCCACGACTAAGGTTAAACATATATAATTAAATTCGAAACAAGTCAATATATTTTGGCTAAAAACCGGGACTGCCATATGGCTAGAATATTAATGTCTTCTAAACAAAAAAATAAATAAAAAAATAGGCAAGTATGGCAGATGTAGTAGCAAGATAACTGCAATATCATAAGAGCATCCGTATCATAAGGGATTTGAAGACTAAACAATTTTCCAAGAGGGGCATCAGTTAAGCAGAGCAGAAGCTTAGCTCAAGAAATATAACAAAGTTCGAGTTAGAATGCAACAGAACTCGCCCTTTAAATGTGGCAAGATAATAGCAAAAAGACTACTCAAAACATGGTAGCAAAACGAAGAAACTGAACCCAGAGACTACCTACGTAAAATAAAAAGAAACAGACAACAACTAAACTAGGCATGAAAATCTTAACTGGATAGGACCAATGCTAACTAGTCATATTTTAAGACAATCAGTTCTTTAACATAAATAGGAATCTACCAAAGAGAAAAGGAGGAATTATTCTAAGGGATCAAACATCAGCTCTCAATATCTAATCAGGCAAACAGGTATTGTTAAGATGGACAAACACTTAAATGTATTCGGAGGAATCATCTTTGGCAGTTATTTAGATATGACAACACCAATCCTACAAGAAGACTAATCCCGGATTATCTATATTAGTTGATTATTATTTCAAAGAATACTTGCAAACAAACAACATAAAGAGGAACGAACAGATACTCCAGCACATAACAAAGTAATGAACATTAAAACCTAATGCATCAGCCAATTCCCTAAAGGGAAGTCAAACTAAAATGTTTCAACAACTAATTATACTCAACTTAAATGTAGGGTGCAAATGGAAACCAACAACAATAATGACTACAAGGATCATGTTACAAGGCTACATCCTTAATTAGTTGTCCCAAAAAAAAAAAGTTTCAAATGGAAGAGGATTGTTAAGTTTAAATTATGCTCCACCTTAAATCAACTTACACTAATCATAATAGAAAGAAGCTGAAGCAAACACATCCTAACAATTATACCAAACAGTGTAGAACAGGGGCGATATACCCGACATAGAATAAAGGAGAAAATGTTATTAAGAAGGTTTTGAAGCAGATTTGAAAATCATATTAGCAGCAACTGTGTTATCGATCATTAAACTGCCATTAGCTGAACATAAAACATATACGAATACTATCAAGATACTAACTAAGACTAGATTGACTAACCACGAAACACACACAATCGAACTGACTGAACTGACAGACATATGTGAACATGTAAGCACTTATAAACTGAAATTAAAGCAAACCAAATTAAGACATAAGCATGTAGGACTGTTAACTACTAGACTGGAAAAACTAAACTAAGATGTGAACGTATGGACGTTACTAAAAACCGAAGTTAAACTAATTAAAACATGAATGTGCCTAATCCAAACTAATCAAAATATGCACAATCCTGCTAAGTTACTAAACTACAACCTGACCAACTGAAAATGGAACAAGGTTTAATACATGACTTGTTAATGAAACTCAATACAGAATTCGGATTTGGAACCAAACAGAATTCAACAACCAATATCGACACGTTGTATGATCATTTTATCGTACTTAAATCTAAGCAGATTATATTCATGACAGGGTATATTATTTGAATAAATAGAGTAAAAGAGAGACGGTACTGGCCTGTTCTAATCATATACGTAATATACCTAAGATATACACACCATGGTGTGTATATCAGATGTATATCGAATGTATATCTTCTTATTATCTCGATAACCCACTGTATATACTATGTATATTCGGTTTTAAATATGTCCTAAGTCCTGGGAATTCAGTCTAGCAATCCAAAACTATAGTGTACATCTTTCAAATTCATCATTTTTTTAGCAATTAGCATCCCATCCTAAACAACATCCAATCATCAAACCAACAAACACGACGACAGAGAAACTACGCAATTAATTATCCAGAGCAAAAACTAAAGACTAAAAATAAGAAGCGTATCGAAATTTACCTTTTTTGTGCGCAATGAACTGGGTGCCGACGTCGTCGAATCTACCCTCGAACTCGAAGAATCCGAATTTGTACCCGGTTAAAATAATTAGAGTTTTAAAAACAGAAAAAAGGAAACGCAAATAGAGTTATTGTTGGCTGTTTTTGTTGATTAAAATTGATGTTTTTGTAGGGGATTTTTGGGTTCCAAAATCTTTTGATTGATGTCTGTTTTCTTGTTGATTTGTCTAAGTTGATTGGATTTTTTTTGTTCCGGAAATCCCCCAAAAATACTTGAAATCCCCCGAAAACGCTCCGTAAAAAAAAAAACCTCCCTAAATGTTTAATGATTCTGTTCTTTATAGGGAAATATGAGGAGAGAGAGGAGCGTATGAGAGAGAGGAGTGGGGGACAGAGGTGAGTGGAGAGAGCGGAAATGGTGGGAGGTGGGAGCGGCGGTGAAAGGGAGAGAAGGAGAGAGGAGGGAGGCGGAAAAAGAAGAAGAGGAAAAGAAAGAGAAAGATGAGGGAATTAGGTTTTAGGGGGGAATTGGACCGGGTCGGGTAAAATTGTGATGTGGGCTGGTCCGTTTATTTAGGGGTAATGGGCTGGCCAATAATTCGTTTGGGCCGGTCTATTAATTTAAATATGGGCTGATATAAATGTGGGTTGGGTATTAAAATGTGGGTTGTTTGTTTGGGTAGGGGAATAATATTGTATTTGTATTTTGGGCCATTAATTCGGCTGAAAATTGTTGATCCTTCCTCCGCTATTTAATCATTTTTTTGGGCTTCCAATTTAATAACTGGTATAATATATATTATGTAAAGACAATAAATAATTAATATGTAGAAGAATAAATATTTTGCAAAGTGTTGTCTTGTAATTAATTTAACGAGTCCAGACCCGAAAACGAAACGATGATGAACTGTTTAAAAGCAAAAATAATAGTAGTGAAAATAAAGTGTTTAGCTCGTCAATAAATTTAGACGCCCGAGTGAATAAAAATGAAATAAAGGAGGGACAAAATTGGGTGTCAACACAATGAATCCATCATTATTGACTTAATGAGATACTTTGGAAATTACATGAATATTGTTTGATTTTTTAATATGGAGTGCAAACCCATGCTTTATATAGTTTCTTCTTTTTTTTGTTTTTATTTTTTATATTGCTTGGTGTTGTTTAGTATGAGGCCCACCCTTTTGGACATTATTAGTTTGCACTATTTTTATGCATATAATATATATATATATATATATATATATATATATATATATATATATATATATATATATATACATTATGTTCAAAACACGATTGATATAACATTATAATTTGTGCTCCATATCTAAAACTTTATTATATTAGTGTTTGCTACGAATACAAAGTCTGCACTTTTTTTTTTACATTGTTTATTTTTTTAATATGGGATTCACTTTTTTTTTTATATATATATATTGCTTGATTTTGTCAATATGGGATACTATGTTCAAAACACGATTAATATAATATTGTAGTTTGTGCTTCGTATTTAAAACTTTATTATATTAGTGTTTGCTACGAATACGCACGTGGCAATGAATCCATCATTATTGACTTAATGAGATACTTTGGAAATTACATGAATATTGTTTGATTTTTTAATACGGGGTGCACTTTTTTTTTGACATTATTAATTTGCACTATTTTTATGCACATATATATATATATATATATATATATATATATATATATATATATATATATATATATAATTAACTTTATTATATTAGTGTTTGCTACAAATACAAAGTCTGCACTTTTTTTTTGACATTGTTTATTTTTTTAATATGGGATTCACTCTTTTTTTTTTTTTTTTTTTTTTTTTTTTTTTTATATTGCTTGATTTTGTCAATATGGGATACTATGTTCAAAACACGATTAATATAATATTGTAGTTTGTGCTCCGTATTTAAAACTTTATTATATTAGTGTTTGCTACGAATACGCACGTGGCAATGAATCCATCATTATTGACTTAATGAGATACTTTAGAAATTACATGAATATTGTTTGATTTTTTAATACGGGGTGCACTTTTTAATATGGGGTGCACTTTTTTTTTTTGACATTATTAATTTGCACTATTTTTATGCATATATATATATATATTACTACTATTAGTAAAATAAAAGCTAGTTAAAAAGTAGAAATTGAAAAGAAATATACGGTAAAGAAAGAGGGAATGAAAGAGGCCCTGATGGGTACATAAATTTACTACTATTATTATTTGTACTCTTTAGAAGAGTCAGTTTATGGCACTTTCGTCGTCCGTTTTTTTATATTAAATTATAAGCCCCACTCATATTTAATTCCCCACTCATATATATTAAACAAAACAACTATTATTAAACAAAACAATTAATATAAAAAAAAATGTGGGCCACATAATTTTAAGGTGTATATATATCCGTTCCAATTTTTTTTTCAAAAATAGTTATGAGCCCCACATGTATTAAACAATAATTAATATTAAAAAAATAGTACAAATTAATAATGTCCAAAAAAAATTGCCCCCAAATTAAAAAATCAAACAATATTTATGTAATTTTCAAAGTATCTCATTAAGTCAATAATGATAGATTCATTGCCACGTGCGTTTTCGTAGCAAACATTAATATAATAAAATTTTAAATACGGAGCACAAACTACAATGTTATATTAATCGTGTTTTGAACATAGTATCCCATGTGTGTATATATATATATTATATGCATAAAAATAATGCAAACTAATAATGTTCAAAAGGGTGGGCTCCATACTAAACAACACCAAGCAATATAAAAAAGGGAAAACTACGTATATATACATGTTAAGGACAAATATTTACGAAACGTAACGATAGTTTTCCTTATTTACAAAACATAACGATATATTACGCAACATGACGGATTTTCATATATTTTTTGTTTTTTATTTTTTTTCCAGAAAATATATATATTTTTATAAAAAAAATATTTTTTTTTAAAAAAATATATTTTTTTTAAAATAATTTTATATATATTTTTTTAATTTTTTTTTTCTCAAAGGCTTACAAAATTACCTCAAATTTCTGTGTATGAAAGTTGTATGAAAAATGTATGAAATATGTATGTGTGGGCGAAATTTTTAATATAATTTTCATATACAAAATTTTGAGCGAAAACTTTAAGCCTTGAATATTGTATGAAAATTGTTACAATGTTATTGTAGTTATATTAATTTTCCAGAAACCTAATATGAATTTTATATACAAAAAATGTGAATGAAATTCTAAGTCTTGAGGGAGATATACACATTTCATACTATTCTCATGCATAAAATTTTGAGCGTAATGTTTAAGCCTTGATCAAGATATACACATTTCATACGATCTTAATACATAAAATTTGAGCGAACTTTTTAAGCCTTGAGCAAGATATACACATTTCATACATAAAAATTTGAGCGATTATTTTAAGTCTTGAATATTGTATCAAAGTTGTATACAATGTTATTGTAGTTGTTTTATCTCAAAGAGAGGAAAATAGTTTCCTTTTAAACAAGCCTTCTCTTTTAAAAAATATTAATAAATTTGCCGATTTTGTATTCGTAACAAACATTAATATAATAAAATTTTAGATACGGAGCACAAACTACAATTATATATATATCTATTCAAAAACAATTACATACATATAAATGCATTATAATGTAAAGTGTTGCGCACGGGCATAGACCGTCTAGTTATTTTAAGAAGAGTGAGTTGGGACGGACGACGAGAAAGTGACCCCAACTCACTCTTCTTAATAATAGTGGTAATGCCGCGAAAAAAGACCATGCAGCCAGAATTTTCTAAGTTGTTTACCGACCAGTAGAAAGTTTTGTCCCATTTGAACCAGTCCTCAAACCTGGTTATTCCTATTTAATTAGCTAAAGACCTGGTCAAATTACTTGGACGATAATCACCAAATTTTATCTAAGCATTATTGCTTCCATCAAACAGGAGCACCTAACTAAGTACTCCCTCCGTTCAAATTTAAGTGTCTTACTTTTCTCCGTCCCAATTAAGTGTCTTACTTTCCTATTTTTTCTATTTCAAAAAGAGTGTCTCTATTTATATTTAGTAAGTTGACTATTCAAACATCCTACATGGCAAGTTTATAACTATAAGATTCAAGGACATTTTAGTACATTATACACGTTTTTAATTTAGTTCTCCCTCCGATTTAGAAAGAGTATCCACTTAGCCTTTATTGTTTGGTTCAAAAAGAGTGTCCACTTATCAAATCAAATAAAGAATTAACTTTATTTTTTCAAATTTGCCCTTATTAAATGTTAAGTGATCAAATCTCAATACCTATTTAATTAGGGGTTGTTTAGTCAAATTATCTATTTTTTTCTAGGAGTTAGTATTTTTTTTAAGGGTTGTGCAAATGGCTAAGTTAACACTCTTTTTGAATTAGAGGAAGTACAAAATTAAAAAAATTGTCTTTATTTATTAAATTACGTGCTTAGTCGAAATAAGATACTTAATTAAATTGGGACGGAGAGAGTAATAAAATAGAGCCAACACAAATTTTCTGCTATTCATTAAGTAGGATCAAGTTATATGAACCGGTCGTATAAATGATTTCTTACACTATTGTAGTTTGACCTTTCATAAAGGATTACATCTCTCTTTCTAAGATTACCAATTAATATATGTTTAAAGAATTACCTGCGATTGCCGTTTAAACATACTTCACAAAACAAGTTTCTCTTTTCAGATTTTGCAAACATAAATTGGAAAATAAAATCAAGGCAAAAGCTCTACGTCAAAATTGAATTGATCAGTGTATGGGGAGTCCAGAACTTTTCTAACCCAAAAAAAAAAAAAAAATTGGAACCAAACTAACCCATTAAAAAAAAACAACAACAAAGTAGTCTTCATGCACAGAATCTGTGCGTGAAAGAGCCAAAGTGTACATTTACAGTTTGGTCCTTTCTTTTTTGATATTTTTTATTGTTTTCAATTAAAATTTCTTTTGCTTTTTTTTTCTTTTCAATATTTATATTGACAACACATCTAAATTATGTATTAGATATACTAATACCCTACCTCATTCATCTGGAAATCTTGGTTCAAACACTTCGCTATTGGGCAAAAGATGCCTCTTCTTTACATTTATTACGATTGATTCTGTGCGTGAACACCCCACACCCCCCCGCCCCCAGCCTTTATTCTTTGGAAATCAAACTCAAAATTAAGCTTTTTTCCGTACTTTGACCGAAGATTAGTCACGTTTCAAAACACCGGAATATAAATATTTTATATAGAACTTAATATTTTTTTTAGTGTACAATAATAGCTACTCATTACATCAAATATACATATACATTTAGATCGTCGTTTTAGGGGTTGTAAAGTGCTTCGAAGTAAGTTTGAAAACTTGTTATACATATACATTTAGATCGTCGTTATAGGATTCTAATTAATATAGGACGTCGCACGAGTTATTATTAATCGACAATAAATACTAAAATAACTAATTATCATTAAAAAATAATACCCAAAAATATATATAATATTAACATAAAATGTACATTTTATTTACAAATATACAATCTCCTAAGGCCTAAGGCCAACCCCATCACCCTCACTGTCATCAGGATCCTCTCTCCTCCTCTTAATAACAGGATGATTTATGCCATGATCATCTTTCTTCCCTTCTTCAGGCCATGGGTGAAAATATGCTTCCTGTGGGAGACGGCGGCGGTCGAAACCTGAGTAGCCTCATTAGATGCCTCAGGAGATGACTCAATCGAAGGAGACTGAACCACAGGAACAGAAGAATGAACCTGAAATAATATATAAATAATTTAATTTAGATTTATCATAAAATAAACATGAAATAACATATAAACAATTATTTAATAAATTATTTCATTGTAAAAAAACAAACCTGTGTGTCGACGGCCTCCTGAGATGGTTGGTCAGAGGGCTCCTTAGCTAGCTCCTCAACAGTCTCCTGAGCGCTACCTGGAGCTGTAGCTGGAGGTAGAGATTGTTACAAGTGAAAACATCGAAGATATACAACAAATATACCGAGAAACCATAAGGTTTCATATGAGAGAGAAGAGAGAAGTTTTATTCATCTGTGTAGAGAGAGAAATCAGAAAATGAATATGTTTTCATAGTGTTCTCTAGAATATTCCATCACCTTATATATCTATTACAAAATCAGAAATTACAAGGACTTAGTAGCAAATATAAAATGTTCATTAACCACCAACTGGGCCATGGGTCTGGGTTGGAGCAATGGGCTCGGACAATTTTGGGCTAATGTCAACACCCCCACCCCCCACCCCACCCCTCCCTCAAGCTGGAAGGGGTACACACGGCCAGCTTGCCCAACATAGTGTGATGAAGAGGACCTGACAGACTCTTTGTCATAATATCTGCAAGTTGATGAGCACTGGGAACATAATGAAGGGAAATGAGTGAAGAATTCAAACACTCACGAACATAGTGACAATAAATCTCGATATGCTTAGTGCGTTCATGAAAAAAATGGATTTTTAGCAATCTGAAGGGCAGCCTGGCTGTCACAAAACACCTAGACAGGATCAGTAATGCGTAAACCAAGATCTCCAAGGAGTCGAACTAGCCAAGCAACCTCAGCAACCACTTTGCGCAGAGCCCGGTATTCGACTTCCACAGATAATAAGGCAATAGTCGGTTGTTTCTTACACGTCCATGAGATAGGACAGCCACCTAAAGTAACATAAAACCCAGTAACAGAGCTCCTTAAGGAGGGGCAAGCAGCCTAGTCAGAATCAGTGAATGCAACAAGTGAAAAATCAGGAGAAGAACTCAAAAGTATCCCTAAATTAGTAGCAGCCATGAGATACCGAAGAACATGTAGTGCAGCCAGCATATGAGGTACCCTAGGGCAGTTGAGGAACTGACTAAGATGGTGAATAGAGAAGGATATATCAGGTCGAGTGTGTTGTAAGAAATTAAGTTTGGCAATGAGTCTTCTGTAAGTGCTGGGGTCAGGAATGGGAGCACCAACATCAAAAGCCAGTTTACAGAAGAGTCCAATGGGCAGTGACAGGGGTGAAATGAGAACAATGAAATTCAGCCAGTAGGTCAGATGTAAATTTATGTTGATTCATTAGATAACCACCAGGGTAGGGAACAATTTCCAGACCCAGAAAATGGTAAACCATGCCCAAATCTTTAATCTTAAATTGAGAATCTAGAAAAGACTTGATATTAGACATTTCAGCCAAATCAGAACCAGCCAACAATATGTCATCAACATAGACCACAAGAACAACCAATGAATCTCCAGAAGACTTTGTGAAAAGGGAATAGTTATTCTTGCTTGGAATGTAGCCTTTAGATAACAAAGCCTCAGACAGTTTAGAAAACCACTGCCTGGAAGCTTGTTTAAGGCCATATAAAGATTTCTTGAGTTTTCAAACCAGAGGAGAAGGAGAAGAAAGTGAGGAAACCTGGAGGCCATGAGGAATCTTCATATACACATCTTCAGACAAGTCACCATGCAAAAAAGCATTGTTCACATCAAGTTGAAATACTGTCCAAATGCCTCTTAACAACCAAGGAGAGAAGGCATTTGATAGTAGTGAGTTTAACCACTGGGGAGAAGGTCTCAGTATAGTCTATTCCTTCTTTTTGAGTGTCACCCCTAATAACAAGGCTAGCCTTATACCTTTCAATTGAACCATCTGACCTTTGTTTGATCTTATAAACCCATTTACAAGGAATGACTTTCTTATGAGAAGGAAGTGGGACAATGTCCCAAGTATGGTTCACCTCAAGAGATTGAAATTCCTTTTGCATTGCCTCTTTCCAAGCAGGATTAGAAACTGCCTGTTGGTAATACTGAGGCTCATGCATATGCAGTGCAGAGACTGGGACTTTAGAGTTAACAGGAAGAGAGGAAGGATAGTATTGCAAATAAAATCAGATAGGTGTTGAGGGAAATGGGATGACTTGGAACTTCTTCTAGGAGGAAGAGGAGAGTTAGGAATAGGGGAAAGTGCAGGGGCAGGATCAGGAATAACAAGAACAGGTGTTGCCTGGTCAACCACTGGAGAATGTATAGGTAGAGAAGAATAGGAGGAAACAGGAACATCAACAAAAGGTTGAATGGAAGAAGGGAAAAAGGAGGTTGAGGATTGATGGTAAGGGAAAATGTGCTCATAGAACACCACATCCTTTGAGACAAACACAGAATGAGTATTGAGATTGAGCAACTTGAACCCCTTTTTACCACATGGATAACCTATAAAGACACAAGGAAGGGATCTAGGTTGAAATTTATCTTTAGTAGAAGTAGGAATAATAGCATAACAAAAACAGCCAAAGGAATTTAGGTGAGTATAAACAGGAGAATAACCATGAAGGGCTTCAAAATGTGTAGCATTTTGGAGAACAACTGAAGGCATTCTATTTATGAGGTAGGTAGCTGTGAGGACACACTCGCCCCAATATTTCAATGAGAGCTTGGACTGGAAAAGAAGGGCTCTAGACACTTCTAATAAATGCTTATGCTTTATTTCTACTATCCCATTTTGTTGTGGGGTATGAGGAATTGTGGTTTGATGAAGAATACCATTGTCAGAGAAATATTGTTGAATTTCAGAACTGCTACCTAACTCATAAGCATTGTCAGATCAGAAAGATTGAACATTTGTGTTAAAATGAACTTTGACCATAGCAACAAAAGCCTTAAGAACTGAAAAAAAGTTACTCTTGGAGGAAAGAAGGTGTGTCCATGTTACTCTAGAGAAATCATCCACTAATGTCAAGAAATATCTGAAACCATTATAAGTCTGAGTGTTATAGGGACCCCATATATCAATGTGAACAAGCTGAAAGGGAACAGACGTGTGAGTGGTACTAGTTTGAAAAGGTAACCTCTTAGATAAGCAAGGGATGGATTTCATTCTATTAAAAGGCATGTGACCTAATCTTTGATGCCAAACTAAATTACTCTTATTGATGTCAAGTGTTGAATTACATTGAGGACAATGGTAAACAGAACTAAGAGGTAAAGAAGTATTGCAAGTCACAGAATTAGAAACAGAAAAGGGGCTGGAGGACATAGATGAAACAGCAACAGATAGTAAACCATCACAGTTGAGAAAATACAATCCATTTGCAGCTTTACCAATTTCCAATTGCTTCTTCAGAGAAGGGCCCTGTAGAATGCAATTAGATATTGAGAAAAGTGCCTTGCAATTAAATTGTACAAGTAACTTGTGAACAGAAATGAGATTAAAGTGGAAAGAGGGAACCAGTAAACCATTATGTAGAGTCATGTCTGATCTAAGGTGCAGGGAACCAGTTGAAATGACTTCAACCTTATAACCATTAGGTAGAGTAATTAAGAAAGGTGTAATAAGAGGTTTAATGTTATGAAGAAATTTTTGGTGAGGTGTCATGTGATTTGTTGTACCAGAATCAATTATCCAAGGATTGGAAACTAAAGTGGAAACTGCACATGCATAGAAGGCTACAGAATTAACCTCAGGGTGACTACACACACCTGCAAAATTAGCAAAGCCCAAATTCTCAGTGTCAGCACCTTGATGTGCACTTAGGTGAGTTTGCTTGAACATTTGTTGGAGGTGCTGATAGTGTTGATATTGGTCTTTGGTGAAACCCTGTTCACCATTATCATACTGAGAAGTAGAAGACATATGCTCTGGGTTGAAAGTGGCATTAGTTTGGACACATGAGGCAGATTTCTTGTTCTTTGTGAACTTGAAATCTGTTGGGAAGCCATGAAGCCTGTGGCATTTTTCCATGAGGTGTTCAGACCTCTTGCAGTATTTGAAAAACAAGGTAAAGTTGTAAGTGGAGGAAGGACCCCTCTTAAGATCAAATGGAACCCTATTATTGTTGTTTGTATAAGTAGGAGGATCAAATTGAACTCTCTGAGAAAAGTTTCTATTGGAACTGGAAGTAGAAGGTATGGTCCTGTTTGGCCCACTATTGTAGTTGCAAGAACCAGTGGCATTGAAGGAGGCTGAATCAATTGAGAAGCTAAATATAGGAGAAGAGTTCTCTTTTTGCTTCTCATTATGTTGTATCATTGAATAAGACTTGCTTAAACTAGGAAGAGTAGTCATCATAAGAATATTGCTCTTGCATGTAGAGTATGAATCATTCAGACCACTGAGGAACTGAAATAGCTTTTGTTCCTCAATGAACTTAGGCAAAGCTCCACATGTACATACAGGTCCTACATAGGCTGTGTTGAGCTCATCCCAAAGACTACGAAGTTTGGTGAAGTAAGAGGCAACACTAGAAGATCCTTGGGAGGTAGCACTAATCTCCCTCTGAATATACTTTGACCCATTAGAAGAGCCAAATCTCTCATTTATGTCAGCCCAAATATCTTTGGCAGTATCAAAACATATTACACTAGTAGCAATTTCTGAGGAGAGTGAATTTGTTATCCAGGAAATTATCATGTCATTACACCTTTCCCAGAAATGATAGAGAAGAGAATTAGGTGATGGAGTAGCAACTTTACCACTTAATCCCTAGTTTGTTCTTAGCAGATAGGGCAGTTAACATATTTTTTCGCCAAACTACAAAGCCAATACCATCAAATTTGGGAGAAACTAAATGATGTCCAGGGCTATCTGAGGGATGCACATAAAAAGGATGGTTTGTCGAAATTGTAAATTCCTCAAAACCCTCAGAACCTCTAGTAACACCAGCAGTAGTACCAGTGTTTGTAACATTTGAACCCATTATTTCACTAATAGCAGATACTGATAACAGGTATCGTGGTATACAAGATCAGAGGTCAACAATTTCAACAGAGATCAACTAAGGTCAATCCTAAATCGAAACAAACCCTAAACAGATCCTAACAACAGAAATTGAAATTGTTACCGCCCTTCTTCGCAACCTGAAGAAGTAAGGCCTTGGAAACCACGATAATCGAACTCAGCGACAGCTTGTAGCCACAAAAATTCCGATCGAAAACTTAGATTTGTGGATCAAAACCCTAGATTTTCATACTTTCCCCAAATTTCTTCGAATTTGAACCACAATCAGTTGATTATGTGTAAACTAACTACAAATCTCGAAGAGATTGCAATATATGTGGAAACGTTCGACAATAATCAAATTTTGGAAAAATGACGAAGAGATTTTCATCAAAAATACAATTGATCTATGGAGAATCTAGAGAGGATCTCGAAAATCCCGCTCTGATACCATGTTACAAGTGAAAACATCGAAGATATACAACAAATATACCGAGAAACCCTAAGGTTTCATATGAGAGAGAAGAGAGAAGTTTTATTCATCTGTGTAGAGAGAGAAATCAGAAAATGAATATGTTTTCATAGTGTTCTCTAGAATATTCCATCACCTTATATATCTATTACAAAATCAGAAATTACAAGGACTTAGTAGCAAATATAAAATGTTCATTAACCACCAACTGGGCCATGGGTTCAGGTTAGAGCAATGGGCCTGGACAGTGTTGGGCTAATGTCAACAGAGACGGGTCAATCTGAACAAAAGGAGAGGGGTCCACAGGCGCAGAAGAATGAACCTATAATACATGTAAATAATTTAGTTTAGATTAATAAAACAATTAATTAATACATTATTTTATTGTTAAAAAAAAAACATGTGTGTCGACGGGCTCCTGAGATGGCATGTGAGAGGGCTCCTGAGTGGCCCTCTCTCCATATTCGCAAATAATACACAATAGTAATGCTTAGGTTAATAATGTAATAGAAAAATCGTAGTAAAATACCTAGATTGAAGCTTTGATTTTGAGTTTTTGAATTGAATTATACGCCGCTTTATTGCGAAGAAATTAGTTCCTAGACTTCAATATACCAAAAATATTGACTTTTGGGTTGGAAATCAATAAGAAAACGATGTTTTTGATCGCGTGGGACCTCGGAAATGCACCTTTAATGGCTGTTTTTTCTTCTTCTTTTGATCGTGGGGGACCAGTGGTGGGAAAGATGGAGCCGGTATATTTAAGAGCTTTTACGCACAGAATCTGTGCGTAAAAGGACTTAAGTGTAAAACTACACTTTGGTCCTTTTACGCACAGATTCTGTGCGTAAAGCCTATTTTGGTTCTTTTTTTTTTAATGGGTTATTTTGGTTCAAAAAATTTATTTTTGAGTTACAAAAAGTCTTGGACCCATGTATGGGTGATCAAGTATTTCCATATGCTTAAATAGTTCTAGAACCATTTGTGCTTTTCTTAATAGATCGAACTTTCTATTTGATATTAAGTCAGTCTTATATTCTGCGATTACAAGTATTTCTCTGATTGAGATTAACGACATGAAAGGTCATAACGAATTGATTAAGATGTGTGACTTAAGAAAAGAAAATTGTTATTTAATTCTGGTGCTTTTAATTTTATATTTTAAAGCCAAGAGAGCTAAGTCAATTCTAAATTTCCTTTCATCAGGCTTCGGAGGAAAGTAAATATACAGTCAAAAAAATTGGTAAAGTAAATTAATTTTCTAATTGACTAATCGATCAGTCTTTCACTTTCTTTTGCTCTTTGGTTGCGTAATAGAGAATCCTGCCGTAGATGCTGACCTTCCCTACCTAAAATAATAATTATAAAAGTTGATAAATTGGTCCTTCTTTTTTTTATTATTTCCTGACATTAAGCAAACAAATAAAGTGATAATTGCTCTATTAAGTAAATATAACATCATTTCGTGAGGCTATATTATGAACAAGTCAAATATATTTAACTATGAAGTGTCTTAATTAGAATTATTAGATGCTTCCAATGTGAATGTACAAATATATGATATATTCTTTGTAAGCTAGAACATAATATTACTTAAAAGCTAAAGATTCTTGAAACTTTATCTTACTTGTGACACAAAAAAAGGCCGACTAATTATTATGGAAGAAAATGATGTACAACTTCAATTTCCTGGAAATTTCAATCTACTTTAAAAAGCTACTTCTTTTATATACTAGCCAGATTTGGACATAGTTTTTTTATTCAATTAGTCAAAAGTAATTATCAGCAGGAACAATACAATTGTATCTTCTTAAGGTAAACAAGGGCTGAGCTAATAGGTTTACGGGTTCAGCAGAACCCAATAATATTGACGCATGCTCTATATTTGTGTTAAAATCTACTTAATATAAATAATGTATCAAAAACACAGTAAAAAATTTAGACCCCATAACTCTAAATTCTAACACTGCCTCTGAATTTAGGTAAAAGAACTGAATTTTAAAGTATATGCACCGATATTATAAATATATTTATAAATCACGTTATGTATAAGGTTATTAAACATGAATCTTTATAATAAATATTATTTTGTAACCTGATAAAAATAATAATTAAGTCAATGATAATAGGTTAAATTACGTACATTGATTATGCAAGATATCATGTACTATATAACTTAAATTCTCTAACATTATCTTTAGCCTTTTTTTTTTTTTTTTTTTGATGTCCAGACAAGGATTCTTCGACAGTTATCTAATTTCTTTAACCATGCAAAACACAAGTCAATGATTAATCTATTCTACGTGAGATGTCGCAAAAGTCTACTTTAGGCACCTTTATTCCCTTTAAGTAGTGTCTTTGGGTGTCACCGACAGTCCGACACCCATTCGCTGAAAAATTACACTGTATAAATACGTAAAAATAATTTTTTTATGTACTCCGTATATATATATATTACGTGTTAAACCCCCTTAATCTCTTCGTATATTTACTTCATCATATTTTGACACCCCTTAATAAAAATTCTAGCTCCACCACTGAGTTTTCACCAAATGATAAGATTACTGTGTTTATTTGGGTCCCTTCCTTGACAAATTATATGTATTTAATTTCAATCAATTTTCAGTTCGCCAAACAATTTAGGTCCTGCGCACTGATATTGTACTCTCACTATCAAATTTAGCTGACTTCTAATAATTCGCAGCTCAATTTCATTATCCAGCCTAATATAATTGCATGTGAAATAGAGTAATAACTTGCTATAAGCACTTAAATTTCATTGATATTATAAAGATTCTTCACATTCACCAATATATATAACTAGGATGTAATTAAGTTATATACTCTGCTGACAGTACAATATTTTTTTAACACTATCTACTACAATAGGCATGAATTAATAATGAGATTTGTTGCTAATCTATGGCTAGCTAATAGAATTTTGTAATAATAATTAGTCACTAATCCGTCATTAAGTAAAGTTAGTAGACGGAGTTTTGTTGTTTTAGGAACATAAGTTGTCCATCCTATTTTTTTTTTTTTTTTTGGTAGTGATTACCGTAAATATTTATGATGTTATAGCAGGCCTCTTACTATTTATTCCAGGTTACCAATGAATACAACTATCTAATGAAGTCATTGATAATTACATTTTCAATGACCTAATTATGTTTAGTACACAGTCGGTACATTGAACTTAAACTCATAGTATAACTATTGGTGCGCTTGCTTTAATTATTCTTTTCAAACTTAGAATGTCATGCAAATTCATTCTTCGTGTATATAAGAGACTTGATTGTGTATATTTTCACCTTAATTTATGACTTATATTAGTAAGCTAAATTAGTACAATTTGGCATAAATACCAAGTGTGAATAAGCATTTATCAATGTAGTTGCTCCTAATTGTATTCAAAGATAAAATAACTAAATGTAAGGATATGTACTGACAATTAAAAAAATCATTTCATTTACGAGGAAATTATAAACAAATTTTTATGATAAATAATAATTTATAATTTCATAAAAATAATAACTAAATCCATCATAGTCGGTCGAATTATATTAATCATGTCAAGAATCGTTTCCCGCTATCATGTAGCGTATATAACTTAAATTCTGTAACATTATCTTCAATTTTTTTTTTGGGTCTAAACAAGGACTCTTCGACAGTTGTAATCTAGCTACTGTAACCATTCAAAAACACAACGTGAGATGTCACAAAAGTCTACTTTTTACCTTATTCCCTTTAGTGTCATCTGTCTTCACCGAATCATAGAATCCGCGACTTATATAGCATTAAAAAAAAAAAGTTAAACCAAACTAGTATAAAAAAAAAAAAAAAAAAACATAAGTAGTATTCACGCACGAAATTCATGCGTGAAAGGACCAAACTGCAAAAATGCAGTTTTGGCCTTTCACGCACAAATTTTGTGCGTGAATGGGGTATCCAATTTTGTGCCTGAATGGGGGGCATCAAAAAAAGAACACGCACAAATTTTGTGCGTTAATGGTGTAGTTTTTTTTTTTTTTTTGCGTTACCTTTCCAATCACTGTTTTTTCATACTTTGGGCAAAGATTAGTCATGTTTTAAAATCCCAAAATATCAATATTTTATATAAAACTTAATATTTTTTTTGCGCACAATAATGTCGACTCATTACATCAAGTCCACCTAAACGTTTGGATCGTCGTTTTAGGGGTTCTAAAGTGCCCCGAAGCAAGTTTTGAAACTTGTAATATTTATAGGGTTTTGATTTAAGTGTTTTATTATATTTGAATGTACAAATTTAAATATTTGATTTAATAATAATTCATCCAATACGAGAGGTCTATACTAATTAAAAAATAATTCATTCCATTTAATTACAATACTAATTCAAAGCAATACAATAATAAATTACAATAACAATACAATCTTCAAGTGAAAGGGTAAAATATAATTTTTTCACTTTCAGGAACAGATTAGGTACGCACAAAATCTATGGTCCTTTCACGCATGAATTTCGTGCGTGAATACTACTTATGTTTTTTTTTTTTTTTTGTACTAGTTTGGTTTAACTTTTTTTTTTTTTGTGCTATTTAAGTCGCGGATTCCCGAATCATAAGATTATTCTGTTTATTTGGGTCCCTTCCTTTGACTAATTTACGTATTTAACACTCAAAATGTCTAAACTTATAAGGCAATACCCCGATCTGGTGTTATCTAATTTTACCATTTAAGTATCAATCAATCAATCTTTATTCACCCAACAATTTATGTCTTGGGCGCTGATATTGTAAAGAACATTCTCAATATTAAATTAAGTCAGACTTACAACATTTGGTAGCTGGACGATCTTCAAAGTCGGTCTGATATAATTACTTGTAAAATTAAGCAATAACTTGTTATAATTAGTTAAATTTCATAGATACTATAAAAATTCTCACACTGACCAATATATATAACTAGGATTTAAGTTATTTTTACACCAACAATATGATGATATTTTTATACTATCATCATAATATAAATTTAACATGTTATAGCATGTCACTTAATTACCATATACTCCATGTTACTAATAAATACTACCCTTCTATTCCAATATATAATATATATTTTTTTAAGTCTGTTAAAAAACGAATGACATATTTTTATATTTCGAAATAATTTTTTAATTGAAATTCGCATTTTATTGATGAGATAATTTATTGGCACATAATTTCTAAAGTTTATTTTAGATCACCACAAGTTTCATACGTCTTTATTTCTTTGTTAAACTTCGTCTCAGACACGTGACATAAATTAGGACGAAGAGATATACATAGTACTACAGAGCCACTTGCAATTACCTTTTTCGATACATCGAACTTAAAGTCAAATAACTAATTAGAGCCCGTTTGGCTTAGCTGATTTAAAGTAACTGATAAGCAGGAAGTGCTGAAGCTGATTTAATGAATAAACAGTTATGTCTTGGGATAAAAGTGCTGAAACTGATAATAAACAGCTGAAGTGTTTGACAAAGAAGGGCTGATAAGCATTGTTTTTGTTAAAAATCACTTAAATACCCTTCAAGTTGTTTGCACTAATAAAAGCAATATTTTTACAAGATTTTAATGTCCAGCTTTATACAAATAATATCTGCCTCATTTTATTTTGATACAAAAGTTAATTAGATAAGATTATTTTTATAAATATAAATTATTTTATGATAAACTAAAATTTAATCATAAGCTATAATGAAATAAATAATAATTTGATTAAAGTTTGTTAGTAAAACATACTCAAATAGTACATAAAATAATTGAATGGGTGAAATATGCAATTTATTGTAATATATAGGTACTGTTGAAAACATATGTGTCCAGGCCATATGCTAATTCCTCTAAGACCAATTATTGTCTTGTTTAACATTAAAGAACCACAAGTTTACATGGACTTTTAACAACCACTTATTGGACTATCGCAATATGGAGATAAAAGTTTGTCACCAAAATCAATTCGTGCAATTGCTTTTCATGTAGAAGAGCTTCAGAATCTTGTTGTATTTTGACAGCGGTTGACGGAAATTGCTGCATTTTCAAAGATGTGGTGAAGAGGGTGAGGGATTAACTTAATGGAGAGGGTTAGGGTTTTATTTCAATAAGGGTAATGCAGGGATTATAAAATAATACTAGGGATAAAATAGTAAAACTCTTGTTCAAACTAAGTGTTTATAAGCTGAAAAATAATAAGTTGGAGGAGACCAACTTATAGCTTATGGTTTATTTTAGCTTATAAGTGTTATTGTCAAGTTTTAATGATGACAATTTTAATTGTGTAGGTATGGAAATCAAACCAAATACAAGAAGCCAGGACATCAAGAAGTTGTCCACATATGTGAATCACGGAATAAAGAAGCCCACAAGCCCAACGGACGTATGGGCTTGCACGTGGAATCTTCCTCAGACCCCTCAACAAGGCACAAATATATGGTATATATTTCGTGGTTAAAAGAGATACTTACTGCCAAGGAAAGCAGTACAAATCAACTTCAAGAAAGGAAGGAGTAATATAGGATCTGCCGCATTTATGGATAAATATTCTATCAAGTGTAACAATCTTCTTAATTGAAGATACAGTTTCATCCACAAGGAAAGACCATCAAGAAGTATCAAGACGCACCAATCAGATCTAACTTTATTCTTGGAAATAGGATCACTAATTCCTTTTCCAAGGATCAAGCCCCTTGGGTTGACATCTCTGCGTGAAGAAGCCTAAACCTATAAAAGGCGACTTAACAGAATTAGAAGAACTATACCTTAGTCTCATTCTTTCAAGCTCTCTACTTTACTTTTAATAAACATTGTACTTCTGAGTGATCTATAGTGTAAGCAAAAAGAAAGGAGAGACATAGTATAGTGTGTGAGGCATTGTATCAAAAAGATTACGAGTGTTTGAGTGTAGACGTAGGAGTTTCATTCAAATACCCTTGCAACCCAAGGGGACTGGACTAGGGTTCACATTGAATCTGAACCAGTATAAAATTCCTAGTGTCATTTACTTACTGCATTTTTACTTTAGCATTCACTGGGGTAATAGTCGACTACCAGTATCACCTAGTCAACTAATAAATCGAAAAGTTACAATTCACCCCCCCCCCCCCCCCAACCCTCTTTTGCACTTTCAATTGGTATCAGAGCAAGGTCTCACATTTTGTTGCTTAATCACAAGTGAGAAAAAATCAAATGGCTAGATATCACATTCCTAGAGCAATCTTGCAAGATGGGCACTCTACAACAAGACCACCATATTTCAGTGGTGAACACTATTGTCACTGGAAGGAAAGATTTAAAATCTTTATGCAATCAACAGATTATCAGGCATGGACTGTGACCAAGAAAGGACTTAAACCTATCCCAAATGCAGACACGACAAAGATTGATTTGGAATCACATGATGTTACTAAAGAACAACAAGAAACACTAACAATAAATGCTAGAGCAATAGCATTGCTTTACTGTGCTGTTAGTGGAGAAGAATATGCTAAAATATCCAACTGTGACACTGCTAAAGAAATGTGGGATAAGCTTGAAGTCACCTATGAAGGAACATCAAAAGTGAGGGAAAATAAGATTGATGCTCTAATACATGATTATGAAGCCTTTATAATGAAGGACGATCAGAACATCAAATCAATGTTCCCCAGATTTAGCAAAATCATTGGAGAACTCAAATCCCTTGGAGTAACTTACACCGATAATTAACAGGTTAGAAAGCTTGTTAGAAGTCTACCAAAAACTTAGGAAACCAAAGCAATTGTCCTGGAATATGGAAATCTGGATAAATTCACTTATGATGAATTAAGAGGAAATCTGATTGCTTTAGAAAAGAATCACATTCAAAGATATCAGAAGGATGAAAAGAAAAAGGTAATTGCCTTCAATGCTCAAGTTGAAGAATCCGATGATGACTTTAAAGAAAAAGAAGTTGCCATGATTTCTAGACATGTGGTAGAAGCTATGAGAAGATCAAGAAATAATAGAAAAGGAAGTTCAAATTTTAGAAAAAGTAAGACTTCTACTGGTCAGCAAAAGAACGATGGAAAATGTTATGAATATGGAAAATATGGGCATGTCGTATCTGAATGTCTTGAGACAAAAAGAAAGTCAACTAGAAGCTATCAAAAGCAACGGGCTTTCAGTAGTTGGAGTGAAGATGAAATATCAGATGAGGAACCTGAAGAAATTGAAGATGTGTGCTTTATTGCTCTTGAATAAAGTAATAAGGTTAGTTCCTTTTCTTGCTCCAAATGTGAAGAAACTTAAGATTTATTAGAACAAACTCTTATAGACATGAATAATGTTTTTGATGAATATAGGAAGCTGAAAAGAGAGAAAAAAGAATTGGAATCAAAATTGGAAGTTTGCGAAAAGGAAAAGAACTCTTTTCAAAATGAAATTTATATTACGGTCTAAAATGGATATGTTGGGCAAATCCTCTAGTCATAGTTATATCAAGCCTAACCAGTCAACTTATATGAGTAAGTCAACTGGGAAAAATCCTACGTCTATGACAAATAATTTTAAAAGTAAGCCAATTGCTCATTTAAAGACAGATCAGTCGACCAAAGTTTTTAAGTCAACTGAAAGGAAGCCTGAAACAAATAGACATACGGACAAGTCAACCAATATGCGTAATTTTGAGGAAAAATTCTCTCGGACATGATTTTGCTGTAAAAAATTGGATCATAACTATTATAACTGTAGATTTCGTTTTTCAACTGCTCCTGGTTAGGTATGGAAACCCAAGAAAATTGTATGCATTGAAACTAACCATCAAGGACCCAAGAACCCTTGGGTACCTAAACTAGAGTAAACAACATGTCTTGCAAGAACACCACAAGAAAATAAAAAATGGAAAATGGTATCTAGATAGTGCATGTTCAAGACATATGACAGGCAACAAAAGCTTGTTCAAATCAGTCGCTGATTTTGATGGAGGATTAGTAACATTTGGTGACAACTCGAATGGAACGGTAATTGGTATTGGTACTGGTACTGTTTCCTTTGATAACTCTTGTGATATTTCTAATGTTTGGCTGGTAAAGGGACTCAAGTACAATCTCTTAAGTGTAAGTCAACTATGTGACTCAGAACTTGAGCTAAGGTTTAGAAAAATAGGCTATATCATAGAAGAATCTACTGGGACAAAAATTCTTCCTGGAAGTAGAAGCAAAAATGTGTACACCTTGGACTCTATCAAAAATCCAACGGGTCATATATGCTTGGCGTCAATAGGAGAAGATCCATGGTAGTGGCACAAAAAGCTTGGTCATGCTAGTATGCGATTAATAGAAAAATTGGCAAGACGTGATCTGGTAGTTGGACTGCCAAAACTCAACTACACTAAAGATCATATATGTCACTCATGTCAATAAGGTAAGCAAACCAGAAACTCTTTTAATTCTAAAGATATTGTGTCTACCTCAAAAACCTAGCAGTTACTTTATATGGATCTTGTTAGTCCTACTAGAACAGCTAGCATTGGAGGAAAAAGGTATGCATTTTTTTATAATAGATGATTTCTCTCGGTTTACATGGGTAATATTTCTTGCTCATAAAGATGATACTCTAAAAAATTTCAAGTTGTTTTGTGAGAAAGTTCAGCGTGAAAAAGGATATTACATCACCTTTATCAGAAGTGATCATAGAGGAGAATTTGAAAACAAAGCCTTTGAGGAATTTTGCAATGACCAAGGCTATACTCATAATATTTCCTCACCTAGATCTCCTCAGCAAAATGGAGTGGTTGAACGAAAGAACAGAACTCTTCAAGATATGGCAACGACAATGATCGTAGAAACAAATTTACCACATCATTTTTGGGCTGAAGTAGTAAGTACAGCTTGTCACATTTTAAACAGGTGCTTGATTCGACCAATCCTTAAGAAAACTCCTTATGAGTTATGGACTGGTAAGAAACCAAATGTTAGCCACTTTCATCCATTTGGATGTAAATGCTTTATTCATAACCATGGAAAAGACAATCTTGGTAAGTTTGATCCTCGAAGTGATAAAGGTATATTTCTTGGTTACTCTCCAACTTAGTAGATCTTATAGAATATTTAATAAACGAACTCTATCTATTGAGAAATCTATTCATGTTGTATTTGATGATACTAATCACATGGCTGAGAAAGGAAAAACTACATATGAAGAAGACAGCAAGCTGCCAGATACTGTGGTCACTAGATTAAATGAACAAAACGTATCGGCTGAGTCGACTGCAGAGACATCCAAGTCAACTGATGTTACTATTGGAATAGTTCCAAACGAATGGAGAAGCGAACCTAATTATCCAAAGAAATTTGTTATTGGAGACATCAATGAGGGAATGAAAACTAGAGCATCTAGGAAAAATAACGTAAACTTGGCTCTTATTTCACAATATGAACCCAAGAAGGTTGTTGATGCTATAAAAGATGAAAGCGAGTCAAAGATATATAAGAAGAACTTGATTAGTTTGAAAAGAACAGAGTTTGGAATCTGGTTCCCAAACCTGAAAATGCTTCAATCATTGGAACAAAATGGGTTTTTAGAAACAAGTTAAATGAGGCCGGAGAAGTGATTAGAAACAAAGTTAGACTTGTCTCTCAAGGTTACTCACAACAGGAAGGAGTTGACTCCGATGAAACTTTTGCACCTGTTTCCCGGTTAGAATCTATTAGAATTCTGCCTGCTTATGCTTCTTTTAAAAAATTCAAACTTTTTCAAATGGATGTCAAAAGTTCTTTTCTAAATGGTTTCATTGAAGAAGAAGTGTACGTCAAACAACCCCCAGGGTTTGAAAACCCAAAATTTCCCTATTATGTTTTTAAGTTGACTAAAGTCTTATATGGTCTTAAACAAGATCCTGGGGCATGGTATGATCGCTTAAGCTCCTTCTTGGTAAATCATGGTTTCTCACGAGGAAAAATTGATACCACTCTTTTTATCAAATGATCCTCTATGGGAAATCTCATTATTAAGATATATGTTGATGATATTATCTTTGGAAGTGCTAACCCTTCTATGTGTAAGGAATTTTCTGATCTTATGCAAAGTGAGTTCGAAATGAGTATGATGGGAGAATTAAAATTCTTCTTGGGACTCCAAATTCATCAAACTGATAGTGGAATATTCGTATGTCAAG
The DNA here is from genome assembly GCF_019175385.1 of Lycium barbarum. Classification (NCBI taxonomy): domain Eukaryota; kingdom Viridiplantae; phylum Streptophyta; class Magnoliopsida; order Solanales; family Solanaceae; genus Lycium; species Lycium barbarum. Next base: position 11,110,902 of record NC_083341.1, read on the forward strand.
CTAAATATGCTAAGGAACTTGTTCAAGAACTTGGAATGGCTAACTCAAAAGCTATGGGAACTCCAATGAGTCCAACATGTACTCTTGATAAGGATGAGGTAGGAAAACCTGTAAATGAAAAATATATATCATGGTATGATTGGATTATTACTTTACTTAACTGCTAGTCGACCAGATATTATGTTTAGTGTATGCAGGTGCGCTAGATTCCAAGCTGCTCCAAAGGAATCTCATCTTACGGCTGTCAAGCGCATTATTAGATACCTTCATGGAACAACTAATTACGGCTTATGGTATCCAAACACTAACAATTTTACACTTGAAGGCTTTTCAGATGCAGATTTTGCAGGTGACAAGGATGATAGAAAGAGTGCCAGTGGTACTTGCCAGTTCCTAGGAAAATTCCTTATTTCATGGAATAGCAAAAAACAGGAATCAATCTCTCTCTCACTACTAACGAGGCTGAATATATCGCCGTCGATCAATGCTGCACACAATTAATTTGGATGTCTTCTCAACTAAGTGATTATGACTTGTTTTTTAAACCTACCAAAATTTTCTGTGATAATTCAAGTCCTATTTGTCTGTCCAAAAATCCTGTGCGTCATTCTAGAGCGAAGCATATAGATATTAAACACCATTTAATTAGAAATCATGTTGCTCAAGGGGACTTTGAAATAGTTTACGTGAACACAGAAAATCAGCTCACTAGTATTTTTACTAAACCCCTTCTTGAAGAACGTTTTTGCATGCTACGAACTTCCTTGGGTATTATTGGTAAATCTGTTTAATTTATTTTTCCTTATTTGAATTTGTCTGATTACATCGTGTAGGAATTCGTGCCTAATCTTTCGCTCCATTCTAAAATCTTGCCATAATTACGTTCACATCTCTTAAATGTCTTACACAATTCTCCATCTTCTTTCCTCTCCCCATAAAACCTTTTTTCCTTTTTCTCTTCTACATACCCCCTCCTTTTCCACTTCGTCTCTTTCAATCTCTGTCAAACCCTTTTGTCCGTCTTTCCTCTCTCTACCACCATGGCCAAAAATAAAAAAATTCCAAGTTCTTTCTATGCGACAAAGTTTACGGCTTAAGGAAATTGGCAAAAAGCCCTCTCCTGTTCCCCAGAACTCAAAAAACTCTGGCGGCTCCTCTTCTTCCAACGTTTTTGACTCATTTCTTCTTTGCAATCTTGGTAAGCGTACTCTTTCTGATGCGGCATGATCCAATTCTTCGAAGAAACTCAAATCTATATGTGAAAAACCTCTTGGTCCTTGCAAAAATTTTGGGATGATAAACATAGGGATCTTTTCTTGTCTCTCGAAGAAAAAAACTATTGTCTCTGGTAGGATTGTTGATCTTGATCTTATGTTGTCTCTTTGTTGTAAAGTTAAACATCTCTTTGTTTTTCAAGGTTGGGAATTTTTTTAAACACCCCTGCTCATGTGTATGAAACCCCTGTTCGTATGTTCTATGCTAATCTTCGTTCCCCTAAACTTGATGAACTTGAAACTGTGGTCCTTGGTACTCACATTGTGTTAAATTGCTCCGTTCTTGACTCTATTATTGGTTGCTGTTGTTCTGGTTTTTCCGAATTACCTAAAAATTTCTGGCCTGAGTCTCTTGAAGTGTCGTTTGATGATGTTAAGAAAACTCTTTCAAACTCCTCCTCCGTTCCTGCCCAAATTGGTCCTTCAAACATTTCTTTTGAAGCTCAGGTGCTAGCCTATATGGTTGCCATTACTATTGTTCCTCGTGCTGGATCTTACTTCACCATCTCCCAACGTCAAGCCATCTTCGCTTTCTGTCTTCTCTCTAAAAAGAAAATAAATTTGTCCTCCATTGTTATCAACTACATGATTGAGTGTGCTTCGAATCCCTTTAACCTTCCTTATGGTATTCTCATCTATCGCATACTTGAAGTCCACAAAATTGACCTTGTTGACTATCCCGTTACTCCTGTTAAGCAGTGTTACAACTCTCGGGCATTTGGTAGCATGGGTTATGTCTTGAGCAATGAATCCTGGGTGCTCAAAGAAGCCTGCGACGAATCTACCCCTGGTCCTTCCACCAGAGTAAAAAAATCTGACTCCTCTGTCATTTTTGCTGAGTGCTATGCTGACCTTCTCTCCAAACTATCCGCTATGGATGACAAAATTGACTCCATCAAAGACTTAATGGCATCAACATTATTTCAAGTAGAGAAGATTCGTGATTTGACTAAGGAAATTGGTTCCGATGTTTCTAGGCTATGGGTTAAGCTGGATGCTGTGATTAAGGAGGTTGTTAAACTGTCTGCCAAACTCCAAGCTAGTGTTGGTGCCATTCCTGACACTCTCACCACTCCGTTGACTGATATGAAGGATGTCATCGTTAATACTTTGGCCTATTTTCTTCGTCGTCCAGTGTTCAGGCGCCAGGAGTAGCTCCTGTTATTTTGATTATTTTTGGCCTGTTTAAACAATATGTTTTGTGGGACCTAAGTCACCTTTGTGTTACCATGTCTTTTGCTACTCTTGTGCTGCTCTAGTTAGCATCTTACTTGTTAGTTACATGTCGATATCTTCTTTGCCGTGTGTATGTTTTCTTGTTTTTTTTTTTTTTTGAGTGATGCCAAAGGGGGAGAACAGCAGCAGTCAACTAAGTCAAAGGACAAGTCAACTATTCAGGGGGAGCGTCCACCTAGTCAGGGGGAGCATCCACCATGTTAACAGGGAAGTTGACTACATGATTGATTGCATCTTATCTAAAATTGTCATCCTCAAAAAAGAGGAGATTGTTAGTGTCAAGTTTTAATTATGACATTTTAATTGTGTAGGTATGGAAATCAAACCAAATACAAGAAGCCAGGACATCAAGAAGTTGTTCACATATGTGAATCACGGAATAAAGAAGCCCACAAGCCCAACGGACGTATGGGCTTGCACATGGAATCTTCCTCAGACCCCTCAACAAGGCACAAATATATGGTATATATTTCGTGGTTAAAAGAGATACTTACAGCCAAGGAAAGCCGTACAAATCAACTTCAAGAAAGGAAGGAGTAATATAGGATCTGCCGCATTTATGGATAAATATTCTATCAAGTGTAACAATCTTCTTAATTGAAGATACAGTTTCGTCCACAAGGAAAAACCATCAAGAAGTATCAAGACGCACCAATCAGCTCTAACCTTATTCTTGGAAACAGGATCACCAATTCCTTTTCCTAGGATCAAGTCCCTTGGGTTGACATCTCTGCGTGAAGAAGCCTAAACCTGTAAAAGGCGACTTCACAGAATTAGAAGAACTATACCTTAGTCTCATTCTCTCAAGCTCTCTACTTTACTTTTAATAAACATTGTACTTCTGAGTGATCTATAGTGTAAGTAAAAAGAAAGGAGAGACATAGTATAGTGTGTAAGGCATTGTATCAAAATGATTACGAGTGTTTGAGTGTAGACGTAGGAGCTTCATTCAAATCACCCTTGTACCAAACTTTTCATAAAGAGCTACAGAGAATACTCTTGTAACCCAAGGGGACTGTACTAGGATTCACATTGAATCTGAACCAATATAAAATTCCTGGTGTCATTTACTTACTGCATTTTTACTTTAGCATTGACTGGGGTAATAGTCGACTACCAGTATCACCTAGTTGACTAATAAATCGAAAAAGTTACAATTTCACCCCCCCCCCCCCCCCCCCCCCTCTTGCACTTTCAATAAGCACTTGACATGTAAGCACTTTTATTTTTACCAACCGCGAAAATAAGTTGAAAAGTGCTTATACTTAGTGTCCATGCTTTAATTATTCTTTTCAAACTTAGAATGCCATGCAAATTAAGTCTTCGTGTTAGGTAACCTGCCGAAAGCAATTACCTTGAGAATGCTTTAGCCTATAGTCCACAAAAATTCCCTATAAATACTTGACACTTCTCAATAACCTGTGCACAACACACTTCTTTGTCTTCTCTCTTTTTTTAACCGTTAAATTAATTAGTCAGCTTTTGTGATGGCTCCTTCAAAGATTAATGCTAATATAGTTCTGTTTTTGCTGGTGAACTTACTAATTGGAAGTTCCTCAGCTCAACTCTCAACTAATTTCTACTCAAAATCCTGTCCTAAGCTTTATCAAACTGTGAAATCAACAGTGCAGTCAGCTATTAACAAGGAAACAAGAATGGGTGCTTCTCTTCTTCGCCTGTTCTTCCATGATTGCTTCGTCAATGTAATATTCCTACCATTTTCATATTCCTCTTTCTTCATCATTTTATAGTTCTCCCTCTGTTTCATTTTATATAAACAACATATAAAATAAAATGAAAAACATTATTACGTGTCTCACATAAATGACACTAATTGTGTGAGACTTCCTTTTGTTTCATAAATTGATGGATTCAATATATTCTTACACTTGGGTCCACAAACTTTTGGGTCCACTGTGGGTCCACAAATTTTTCGTTACCTTATAGATTTCACCATGGGCTCGATTTGTTATTAGGCTAAAACAGTCCCAAGATAATTTTATCATGGTATGATATTGTACGTTTTTTGGCCAAACTCGCACGTGTTTCTCCAAAAAGCTCATACCATTAACAGTACTCACGGACCGTATATGTAGCTTCTTTTACTTTCCGGCTACCAATGTGTCCGTGAGACTTTATTCGCTTAGCCAAGGAAATATGTGTGCTAATTATTAAACTTTTGACTTAGGCATACTCATTGGTCATGTTTACATTCATTCTTACATATGTACTTAAAAAAGTGCTTTTGTTTATTCAGATTCTTACCATTTTCTTTTGGTTGTTGTCTAAATTATTGCTCAATAACTTCATTTTGTCATGATTTAAATTTTTTTCAGGGATGTGATGGATCACTACTCCTTGATGACACATCAAGCTTCACTGGAGAAAAAAGGGCTGCTGCAAATGTCAATTCTGCTAGAGGATTTGAAGTCATTGACAATATCAAATCTGCTGTAGAGAAAGTCTGCCCTGGTGTTGTTTCTTGTGCTGATATATTGGCCGTCTCTGCTCGGGACTCTGTTGTCATTGTAAGTCCTAATCTATGTTGCTCGGATCATACAAGAATATTGTCTCACCATGTCGATTCTTCAAAAAATGCATAGCTTTTGGAGAATTCGACACATATTCGATCATATTTTGAGTGAGGCCGAGCAATATAGGTCCTAATATACGTTATTCGGACTTTTTCAAGTAAAACAACTGCATTTTAAGTTTATTTTCGTATGAGTATTTTTGTGTCTCATGTTGTATTTATGCAGCTTGGAGGGCCTAATTGGAATGTAAAATTGGGCAGAAGGGATGCTAGAACAGCAAGCCAAGGTGCTGCCAACAGCAGCATTCCTCCTCCTACTTCTAACCTTAATCGACTCATCTCTAGTTTCAGTGCTGTTGGCCTTTCCACCAAGGATATGGTTGCCTTATCTGGTTTGTGTTTTCCGTATAACTGCCCTCCTTTTTATTTTAATAGATGACGGTTGTGTTTGAACCAGTTTATACTTACCTAACTAGTCCATCTTGTACTTTGTTACCTCCCATCACTTATATATATATATATATATATATATATATATATTGTGTAACTCTACACAACAAGACTTATTAGACATGCAGAAATAAATCGCTTAACATCTTTTGTCTCTGATGAGATTTGAACCTTGGTTTATAGTAATTTCCCTCCTTAAAAAAGATGCTCACAATCTAAAAGAATTAACTGTTATTATTAAGTGCCTATTTTTAAGGTTTTAAGCATTTTTTTTTAATATGACGCTCCGGTATATGAAATATATTAGCTCAAACTAATTTAAATTCATGTCATGTATAGTCCATTAGGGGGAATACTCCCCAAGTCACAACCAAGAGAATCACCGGTCCAAAATCTCAAAATCGAAATTTTTAGCTAAGGAGGGGGAAGATCTCAACTATTCCACCATACTCCTTTGTAGGTTTAACCAATTAGTATTTACTATGGATACATATAACTTCTATTAAAGAATGTTCATCCCAATTCACTAGTTATGGCATCAAAGATCAAACAGGTAATTACAAATCAGAAATATCCCCTTATGACCAATACCCCACCTCCAAAAACAGAGGAAATTCATAAAATTATATTGTGGATATATTTTACCCCACCTGCTAAAACAGAGGAAATTCATAAAATTTAATTGTGGATATATTTGTGTTTAACAGGTGCTCACACAATTGGACAAGCAAGATGCACGAGTTTCAGGTCACGTATATACAACGAGACCAACAACTTAGACGCATCATTTGCAAAAACAAGACAAAACAACTGCCCAAGAAACTCAGGCTCAGGTGACAACAACTTAGCACCACTCGATCTCCAAACACCTACAAAATTCGACAACAATTATTTCAAGAACCTTGTGAACAAAAAAGGTCTACTTCATTCTGATCAACAACTCTTTAATGGTGGATCAGCTGATTCGATTGTGACGTCTTATAGTAATAATCCTAGCAGTTTCAGCTCTGATTTTGTTACTGCTATGATTAAGATGGGTGATAATCGACCACTTACTGGTTCTAATGGAGAGATTAGGAAGAATTGTCGTAGGAGAAATTAAGTGTTGATTAGTATTAATAAATTGTGTGTGTGTAAGTGTGAAAAATGTCAACTTTGACACGTTTGTTTTTAATTTTTTTACTTTTCTATAAAGTTTTATTTGTTAATGCAGGCTCAATGTATGTGACCCTGTTAAAGCTTCAAAGCGCCAGTTTTTTTTTCCTTCTAGTGTAAAGCACTGTATTTGTATCATTATTGGAATATTATGAATTAATTAAACATCCTGGAATATCATTAAGAAATTGATTAAAATCTAATTAGGTGGGGAGTGGGAAGGTTTTGGGAATATGACTTACTATTACTTTGTCACGGTGGTGAAAATATCTTGGAAGTTTTCTTATGGCTCTGTTGCTTAGTACTTTACTATATTAAAGTGGTGAAATACTGAAAACTACAAGACGGGTCAAAGTATAAGAAATTGAAAAAAGAAAGATTTAAGTTATATATAAAATTGGGAAAACATCACCAATTACCCCTAAAATATAAAATATTTACCCGCCTCATGCCCCTCCTAAAATAATTTCGCTTCTACCCCAGCAGGCCAAAAGTATTTACCCGACATGCCCCCTTGCCCAAACCTCTTCCTCTTGTTGGATTTTGCATATGTTACTGCTACAGTTTTCAAGAATAATTAGTTGTTTAGTTGTAAGAGAAGTTTAATAGTTGATTTAGTATAATGTTCAGCTTTTTAGTTTTAATAAGAGTCTAATGTAGGAGGAGTCTACTACTCTATTTATATGCCTATATAAAGTTTTTTTTTTTTTTTAGAATGGTAACAATTAATATATATATCCACAGGTATAACTACATCCAAATGTGTAGTCCCCCTTCAAAAGTATTACAGCTAACATTGCCTTCCTATTTCCACTAAATTACAACCAGTCAATAGCTGCTAAAAGATCTGCTGTTTGATCTAACATTTCCTGTTTACACCAAAAATAGTAAATAGCTAAACAATTCATCTTCATTTTCTGCATGCTGCTCTGCTTATCTTCAAAACATCTCTGATTTCTCTCCTTCCAAACTGTCCAGCATATGCTTGCTGGGACAATCTTCCATCTCTCCTCCTTTTTTGCCGCATTACCATCTCTGTTCCAACACTTCATTACTTCTTTTATACTTCCTGCTTTCACCTAGTTGATTTTTTTCATCTTGAGAAAGAACTGCCACAACTGGTTTGTCACTTTGCAATGCAAAAAAAAAAATGGTTGAATATCTATGCTTGTTCCCCACATAAGTAAAATATAGAGCATAGGTGAAATCCTCTTTTGTTCGGGTTCTCATGAGTCAGCACTGCTTCTTTTGCCAAAAGCCAGGAAAAACAATTTACCTTGTAAGGTATTTTGGTTTTCCATATCATCCTCCAAGGCCATCTTGCCTCTTGATTTGTTGTTGAGCACAAGTCTCTGTATGCAGATTTAATAGTAAAATTCCCTTTACTATCAGCTTTCCATTCCAAAGTATCCCTCTCACCTGTTAAATTGTTGAAATGTGCTACTGTGTTGTAAAAGGCTGCTATCCTTGGCATCTCCCAATCATTCAGATTCCTTTTTAGGTGTAGATTTCATCCTTGTCCTGTCCATATTTCGGCAATTGTGGCTTGTTGAAGTTGGCATAAGGTGTAAAGATCTAGGTACATTTGCTTTAAAGGTTCTTGGCCACACCAATTGTCATCCCAAAAGGACACCTTCAAACCATTCCCCACTTTAAATCTTGCTCTAGCCAAAACTAAAGGCTATAGATTTCTCATAGATCTCCACAAACTGCAACCGTAAGGGGTAGTTACCACTTCAGTCATCCACTTTTCCTCCATCCCATACTTTGCAGTGACCACTTCTTTCCAAAGTGAGTTGTCAGTTGTTGCAAATTTCCACAACCATTTCATCAACAAGCTTTTGTTCTGTCTACTCATGTCTCTGATTCCCACCCCTCCTACTTCCTTGTTGATTGTCAACTTCTCCCACTTAACTGGATGGAACTTCTTCTTGTCTTCATTACCTTGCCAGAAAAAGTTTCTCCTTAGAGTATCTATCCTTTTAACCATGTTCACTGGTATAGGAAACACAAACATTATATAGGATGGGAGACCATATAGTACACTATTAACCAGTGTCAATCTCCCCCCCAAAGACAAGTATTGACTCTTCCAGTTTATCAGTTTTTTTTCACATTTTTCTATCACCCCATTCTATATACCTTTAGACTTGCTTTTTGCTCCCAGAGGCATGCCCAAATATGTTGTTGGCAGTTCCCCCACCCTGCCTCCCAACTTCTCTATATGTAGTCCTGATACAACTTAAAAAATAAGGAAAATGGCCCTTAGAATTAGCATGTGTTCTTCCATTGCTTCACAGAATACTAGGGTATCATCAGCATACTGCAAATGGGTTATCTCCAAATTATTTCCTGCCCTATTTTCCACCTGGAAACCCCTTATCCAACCCCTCTCCTTTGCTGTGTGAATCAAATTACTCATCCCTTCCATTGCCAAGATGAAGAGAAAAGGGGATAAAAGATCCCCTTGTCTCAGTCCCCTCTGAGAGGGAAAAAAACCACCAGGACTTCTATTGATCAAAACTGAGAATTTTACAGTACTGATACATTGCTTGATCCATCTAATCCACCTCATTCCAAATCCCATCTTCTGAAGCATGTTCACTAGATAGTCCCAGTTTAGGTGATCATAAGCTTTCTGTATATCAAGCTTGCATAAAATGCCTGACTTCTGACTTCTCTGTCTGGAATCTACACATTCATTTGCTATCAGTAATGCATCCATTAGTTGTCCGCGTTTAATGAAAGCCATTTGTTGTCTGTCCACCAGCCTGTGCATGACTTTTTTCAATCTTTTTGCCAACAACTTTACAATGATCTTGTAACCCCACCCCACCCCACCCCCACCCCCCACCCCCCAAATTAAGCTAATTGGTCTGAAATCATTTAGCTCCACTGCACCCACTTTCTTAGGGATCAATGCCACAAAAGTAACATTTATGCTCCTTTCAAACACTCTTTCCTCATAGAAGTTCTGAATTCCAGCAACTAAATCTGCTTTGATGATCTCCCAACACTGACTGGAAAAAGCCATAGAATAACCATCTGGACCTAGGGCTTTATCCCTTGCACATGCTTTGATACTTTCCAGAATTTCCTGTGGTTTAAATTGTGCCATCAGTATGGCATTGTCTTCTTCTCCAATTCTTGGACAATTCCTCATGGCTAATTGAGGTCTCCATCCTTCTGTCTCTGTGTATAACTTCTCATAGTAAGCTACAATCTCCCTTTTCACCTCTTCTGGTTCAGTGGTTATCTTCCCTATAACTTTTAATTTTTCAATAGAATTAAATCTTCTGTGTGCATTTGCTTTTTTGTGGAAAATGTTGTATTCCTACCTCCTTCTTTTAGCCATAAGGCTCTGGACCTATGCCTCCATGCTATTTCTTCATGCTTTGCTATGTCTTCAAACTCCATAGTGAGAGCTAATCTGGATGCTAACTCACTTTCCTCTAAAGTTCTGTTTTCTTGAAACTCTTCAAGCTCAGCTAATTGGCTCAGCACATTTTGTTTTTGCAACCCCAAATTACCTTGAGTAGTCTTCCTCCCCTCCTTAAGCTTCCTCTTTAAAGCTTTTAACTTAGCCACCAAGATGAAATCTGGTTTTCCACTGTAATTGAAAGAATCCCACCAGTTTTTGACTCTTTCATTAAACCCCTCTGTATTCAGCCACCAATTTTCAAACTTGAAGTATGATATTGATGCTTCCCAGTCTCCATATTGCAGTATCAAATGTGAGTGATCAGATGTTACTCTGTGCAGGATAGACTGTTTGATCTTCCTGAATTTTGTGTCCTATTCTTCAGAAAATAAGATTCTGTCCAATCTTGCAGCTATTGTTTATCTATCTCCTTTTTTCCAAGTGCACTTCCCCCCTGTCAGCTCCAGATCAACCAACTCCATGTCCTCAGTGAACTCAGAAAAATCAGTCATAGCCCTGTTGATTCTATTACAATTTTTCTTTTTTGAAGGATGTCTGACAGTGTTGAAATCACCACATAGGACCCAAGGACCAGTGCATAGTCCTCTTGCTGCTCCTATTTCCCACCAAGTTTCTTCCCTTTCCACTCTACCATTTGGAGTATATACTCTTGTCATGTGCCAATTAAATTCCTGATTTTTCCCAGAGAAGTTACAAGATACTGAATAAGCCCCTACACTGCTCAACTCTCCTTCTCATTCCCTTTTATCCCACATTGTAACAATGCCTCCCCTAATCCCACTAGCTTCCAGTTTCACATAATCCACCCATCTATCCCCCCATACTTCTTTGACTATGTTTATGATATCCCCCTCCACCTTAGTTTCCTGAAAGCAGATCACATCAACTTTCCAAGTCTATACTATGCTCCTGATTCTACTTCTTTTCTTACCACAATTCAAACCCCTAACATTCCATGAAACTATGTTTAAATTCATAGATCTTTAATGGCCAAATATCCCCCCTTGCTTCTTGTTCCATTACTCATAAACTTTGTGTCTAATTCTAATCCCTTCAGTTCATTTATCCCTTTTTTCTTTACCACTGCTAGTTCCCCCATGTCCATCTGTTTATTACTGTCTATCTTCAAAAATAACTCTTCAGCCTTCTTCTCACACCCTTTAAAACTAGCCCTAAATTCAGTGCTTAGCCTCATAATATGTTGTTTGATCCATTCTGAGGGTTTGATGACTTGCCCTGTTTCTATTGCTGGAAATTGGATTCCCAATGGAACAACATTCTCTTCAATATAGTTTGTGGTCTCTTCTTGTATCCTTGGTTGTATGTTCCCAAATTCCCCTATTTTGATGTATGATTCTTCTCCCATGGATGTGTTTCCCCTGAACTATGTAATTTGAGTGTTTTTGTGTTCTTCTCCCTCTGCTTGATTCCCCAGATTTACGATCATGTTGTGCATGTTGAGGTTGAACATATTTGCTTGTATTTTTATGTTCGCTGCATCCTTCATTTGGGCTTTAGAAATTAATAACTGTTGATTAATAACATTTTAATTTGGCCCACTACAGCTTCTAGTGGCCCTTTCTCTTTCCCCTTTGAGACACATGCCCTCCAATTTGAAATTTCCCCTTCTTTAGATGACCCCACATGACCTTTTTTAAGTACACTGACTCTTTTACCAAATTGGACTCCTGTACTTCTTTATCCACTAGATTAAAGCCTTCACCCTCTCTCTTCTTTTCTTTAGATGACCCCACATAACCTTTCTTTATGTACACTGACTCTTTCACCAAATTGGACTCTTGTCCTTCTTTATCCACTGGATTAAAGCCTTCACCCTCTCTCCTCTCTTCTTTCTTTCTTTCTGATAGTCACCGGAGTTTCAACGCAGATCGCAATTGTGTATGCCAATCCATCACTGGATAACTCTATCTCCCTCAGAACCTTCTCCCCACTACCTTCCACCTTAATTCGAGCCCAATGAAGGTGGTTCTTGAGGGAAGTCTCCTCCCCCGTCTGGATATAACCTCCACAATTATCTCCAATTTGCTTGAAACATTTTTGTGACCATAGGCTTAGAGAAAGCCCTAATAGTCTGATCCATACCCAGTTTCTTTCAATTTCTTCCGGCCAGCATCTCGTCGTTGGTTTCCACCATTCGAGTGTCAGCTTCATATGCTTCTAGACCCACTCCCTTGTCAAAATATGTTCTGCCACCTTCCTTGATGGGAGTTCAAAAAGAAAGTGACCATCATTCATGGCGTAAACATTAACCCCAAAAGTTGTCTTCCAGGTGTTTCAAGCCCACCTTCTGACATCGTTTAGAGTTGGACACTCTTGTAATGGGAGCTAGAACCTTCCGACAATGCACCTATTCAGTAGATCTCTCTCTGAAGTTGAAGCACCTCCGGAAATCGTTATGCTGTTACTTTTAGAGTGTATCTGTGCCTTCTTCATTGTCTCTGTCATCCATCTACTGTTGGTATAAGCTTCTTTGAAGGAAATGTCTAGCTGCTTCGTAACGGGTCTTTGTGGTTCCATCTCTTTGACTGGTCCATATGTAAACTTTGCTACTTTGTGGGCTATGCTTCCCCATCCTCCTCTGTATGTTGTTTCCGGTGTAATGATGACTGATTTGTTCTGTCATTGTATAGCGACAAAGCTGATGTATCTTCCACTCTCATTGTATTTACGAGTACAGAAGAATTCTGAGAAATGGTTCTTCAAATTCCATCTTCTAACCACCTTCCCCTGTTCCTTTGAAGCTTCAACAAATACCGACACCAACCATTTCAGGACGGTAAGACTAACTTTAACTCTTCTCATTAAATTCCTGCTACGCTCCACCCACTCATACCATGTTTCTGCACCAGAATTACACTTAGTAATATCATAAGACTTAAAACCAGCATTGTAAAATATATTGTTTTCCCTTGTTAATAAAGGTCCGGCCATAATTGCCGAAGCCTATATAAAGGTTTATAATTAATAAAATTTATATGAGATAGTTTTTCATTAATATTTTCTACCTTATTGCTTGCATCTCCCTCCAAAAAATCATAACAGTGCTATCAGCGCCTTCATTGATCTCAATGGGTCTGTGCATTCATTGAAAAACTTTTGACAACTTTTAACCCATACCTATTTTCAACCAATTATAACCCGTGCTTATTTTTAACGCTCAGGCTATTTTCACCCTATTTTAACCCGTGTTTATTTTTAACGCTCAGGGCTATTTTCAACCTATTTCAACCCGTGCTTCTTTTTAAAGCTCTGGGATATTTTCAACCATTACCAATTTAAATTAATTTTTAATTCATACTATCTTTAACCTTATTTTTTCAACCATGACAAGCAATAGTCTCTCTTTGAATGTCTCACAAACCTTCACCGGTGAAAATTATCATATTTGGTCAGTGAAGATGAAGTTAAGAAATTTTACACCGTTTGAAAATAAAAGTTGCACAATTACTTTCAATCGACGTAATAGAAAAATTGTCACGGAGAAATACTTGAAGCATGTGATGAAAAAATGCAAGAAAATTGAGTTCAAGAAGAAGAAAGACTCATGTTAGCGATGTGTGAACGTTCAAAAATACTCATAAAGAAATCCACAAACACATATTGCCAGAGTCGAAATTAAGGAGGAGCAACGTTTCTAGATTGCAGCAACAGAAGCAAGGAGGAGTGTTGGATTTTGCATCTATTACTGCTACAGTTTTCAAGTATTATTAGTTGATTAGTTATAGGAGAAGTCTAATACTCCCTCCGTTTCAATTTATATGAACTCATTTGACTAGGCACGACATTTAAGAAAGAGGGAAGACTTTTGAAACTTGTGGTTCAAAATAATCCTTGAAAATTTGTGTGGCTGTAAATCATTCATAAAGTGAATTTGTTTCCAAATTAGAAAAGAGGTCATTCATTTTGGCACGGACTAAAAAGGAAATAGGTTCAAACAAATTGAAACAGAGGGAGTAATTGATTTAGTATAATATTTAGCTTTTTAGTTTTAGTAAGAGTCTAATACTTTTGTTGTAGGAGGAGTATACTACTCTATTTATATGCCTATATAAAGGCTTATAATTAATAAAATTTATATGAGACAGTTTTTCATTCATATTATCTACCTTGTCGCTTGCATCTCTCTCCAAAAAATCATAACACCTCTTACTATCATTACCGTATATTTATATATAACGATGGTATCATGGAGGACTAACAGAAAGACTGAAATAGTCCTCCATGATACCATCTCAGTATATTTATATACCACGATAGTACCAATATGGTCCTGGGGAGTGTCTCATTGAAGGACTGAAATAGTCCTCCATGATACCATCACAGTATATGTACATAAAACATGGTGTCATAGAGGTTTTTGTTTTTAGAAAAGTGTGTCATTTTGAATAAATGAACATGATCATCCATAATAACATCTCAGTATATTTATATATCATAATGGTATCATGGGAGACTAAGAGAATGACTGAAGCAGTCTTACATGATCAGGGATGGTTCCACGTGGACCGTGCCGGGGGCTCGAGCACCCATTGAGCCGACATGAACTTCGTATTATTTACTTAGAAAATATGAAAAAACAGGTACAGTATATTAATAAGCACCCAAAGAACAAAACTGCTGGTGGGTGCTTTGGTATTTGCCTACTATTCCGCGCAGCCTCAGCCCTCAGGTCGCGTGTTCGATTCCCGCCGTGGGTTATTTATTTTTTCACATTAAAACTTGTTCCTTAAAAACTGTATTAATTATATAAAAAAAAACGTTGAAAAATCTGACTTTTCCTATTCAAACTCTAATATTTTAATTTTTTTTTTCATTGTTGACTTTGAGTTTTTTATTTACTATTTCTACTTTTTACATCTCCTTTCCCAAAAAGGTTACAACTTTCTCTCTACACAACCCTTCTTCCTCTTCACCAAATCTCAACAAGACAACAACTAGTAAGCTTCTCAACAACTAGCAAGCTTTCTTCTTCTTCTTCTTCTTCCCAAATCTCAAAAATTTCAAAATCAAAATACAAAAAACAAGGTAATAAGATTTGGTATTTTGATTAAAGTTAGATATTGAAAAAAAGAATTTTGGGTTTGGGATTTTCAATGCTATTGCCATTTGATAATGCATTAAATTCAGATTAGGGGAACTTTTTCTATTATTTGATGAATATATTGTATATTATGATTGGTAAATGGTAATTTCTTATTTTCTTTCTTTGGACTTGTGGTTCCTCATAGTTACCAATTTAAATGTTACTACTTTAAATTGGTAACTTAGAACGGAATTCTTCAATGACTACTGGTATTGTTGGTAAAGGTATTTTGACTAGAAAGTAGAACACACATGTAATATTTCCTCAGTATTGATTCTCATATGGTTAAGAGAAATACTCTGTATTTCTGTGCCTTGTATATAACCTAATTTAGGAATTATGTGAATCTTGTTTTTGTAGGAATTATCTTTGTGAATCGAGATGGATAAGTATATCACGAGATGGAAAATTGGGCAACCAAGTTCTAGTTCTACTCATCCATCTGTTGCTTCATCTGTAGCTCCAGAAATTCAAAGGGAAATCATGGCTCCAGAAATTCGAAGGGAAACATTTCCTTCGGGTGTTAATTTAGAATCTTTTGAAGCTGATCCGAGAATTAGAAAGCCTATTGCAGAATATAACCCTAATATACGTGATGAAGTTAGGAGATATTATATTCAAAAAGGGCCTTGCCAACCTGAGGTTCATGATTTTCCTAAAACTAAGTTTGGGAAGGAAATGCGCCAGTTTAATGCTAATTGGTATAAGGGTCGTCGTAAGTTGTTGGAGTACAGTGTAGCAAAAGATGTTGCATATTGTTTATGTTGCTATTTGTTCCAAAATGAACATGAAAGTAATGGAAATACGAGTGAAACTTATACAAAAGTTGGCTTTAAAGCTTGGAACAAGGCTCTTGAAAGATTTAGAGCTCATGTTGGAGAGGTAAATAGCATCCACAACAAGTGTTTTAATAGGATGCTTGATTTAATGAATCAATCACAGTCAATTCAAACTGCCTATGACAAGAAACTCGAAAAAGATAAAAGTGAATCGCGACGTCGCTTGAGTGCTTCAGTCGATGTGACAAGGTTTCTCTTGAGACTAGGATTATCATTCCGTGGGCATAATGAGAGACAATATTATTCAAATAGAGGTATCTTTCTTGAACTTTTGCAATGGTATGGAGATATTAATAAAGATGTTGGAATCATTATATTAGAAAACGCCCCAAAAAATGAAATGATGTGTTCTCCGAGTATTCAAAAGGATATTGTTGATTCTTGTGCTAAAGATACAATCAAAGCCATCATTGAAGACTTGGATGGGGATTATTTCGGGATACTAGTTGATGAATCAAAGGATATATCACACAAGGAGCAAATGGCAATTGTTCTGAGATATGTTAACAAAGAAGGCGAAGTAGTAGAGCGAGTTGTTGGTATTATTCATGTTAGTGATACATCTGCTCGTTCATTAAAGGAGGCAATCTACTCTTTTCTTTCAGATCACTCATTAAGTCCATCACAAATACGTGGGCAAGGTTACGATGGAGCTAGCAACATGCAGGGAGAGCTAAATGGCCTTAAGACTTTGATTTTGAATGAGACTCCATCAGAATATTGCATTCATTGTTTTGCTCACCAATTGCAGTTAACACTTGTAGCTCTTGCAAAGAAGAATTCGAATGTAGATGATTTTTTTTGTATAGTTACTAATGTGTTAAATATTGTTGGAGCATCTTTTAAGCGCAGAGAGTTGCTTCGAGAACATCAAGCTGAAAAGTTAGAGGAGCTGCTCATATCAGGTGAAGTGCATACTGGGCGAGGATTAAATCAAGAACGTGGACTTCAACGACTAGGTGATACTCGTTGGGGTTCTGATTATAGAACATTAGATAATCTCACTGTCCTATTTCCATCAATCATTCAGGTGCTTGAATTTACTGGACGTGAGTGTCCTAATTATACTGACAGACTTGTTGCTAAAAGTAGTGTGAGTACGATTAAGGAATTTGATTTTGCTTTTATGTTGCACTTGATATGGAAAGTTCTAATGATGACAAATGAGTTGAGCTCCTCATTACAAAGGATGGATCAAGATATTGTCAATGCTATGGGACTTCTCGCTCTTACAAAGCAAAGATTACAAAAAATGAGGGATAGTGAATTCGAATTATTAATGGATGATGTCTCTTCCTTTTGTGATAAATATGAAATAATGATTCCAAATATGGACGCTAGCTACTTTCCTGGAAGATCGAAGCGTAGATATCTTGATATTAAATATTCTCATAATTTGCGCGTTGATATTTTTTATGCTGTTATTGATTTACATCTTCAAGAGCTTAAGAATCGTTTCGATGCTGTGAGTACTGACTTACTTCTCGGTATGGCTAGTTTGAATCCAGTTAATTCATTCGAAAATTTTGATAAGAACATGATAATGAGGTTGGCCGAATGTTATATGAATGAGTTTGATAGTAGCAAGGTTCGGGATCTCAGTTGTCAGCTTGATAGTTTTATAGTTTATGTTCGTGGTTCTGACAAGAGGTTCTTCAACTTGAAGGGAATTAGTGACCTTGCAAAATTGTTGGTTAAGTCTGATTTGCATCAAACCTGGCCACTTGTTTATTTGCTTATCAAGTTGACTCTCATTCTTCCCGTTGCTACTGCGTCTATGGAACGGGCTTTCTCTTCCATGAAGTACATCAAAAATGACCTTCGTAACAGTATTGGTGATGAATTTTTGAATGGTTGTTTAGTTTGCTATGTAGAGCGTAAGATATTCGCAAATGTAAGCAATGATACTATTATTCATCGTTTTCAACATATGAAAAGTCGTCGAGCACAATTATGACTTATGACTAGATGTGTCTTTTTGTAATGATAACATTATTAGTAGCTTATGTGACTTGAGATTAGAAGTTGCTTTTTGTGATGACAATATTAACCGTTGTTTTTTCATTAACTTTTCTTATTGTCGTGTTTGAGTGACTGTATATTTATACTATGTGATTACTAGCAACCTTATGTTTAAGGAAGTGAGCACCCACGACCTTCAAATCCTGGATCCGCCACTGACCATGATACGATATCAGTATATTTATATACCATGTCATAATTTTTGGGGGCATCTCATGTAAATAGTTTTGATTTTTCCTAGGGATCCAAAAGTAATGTGGGTATGGGCGGGTAATTATCTTGATATGAGAGGGCACTTCACAAGTTCACATTATCAAGACAATTTTATTGGTCATAGCAGGTTATCACCCTATATCATTAAATTTGCTATAAAAAGTTAATTATTATTGTAGGGTAATTTTACCCGAAAGTGTAAAAAAATCTATACATTGTCAATACACCAAACTTAAATTCAATTAAAAGATAAATTACTGGAAAAAAATAAAAGATAAATTGACCAAACAATGACAAGCTAGAAAGTATAATTAATTAACGCTGCGAAAAAGCCCATGCAGCCAGAATTTTCTGCGTTGTTTATATTTGAACCAGTCCTCAGTCCTGGCTTTTCCTGTTTAATTAGCTAAAGACCAGGTCAAATTGTGTGGACGATATTCACCAAATTTTAACCAAGCCATTATTGTTGCTATGCAAATTTTACGTTACTCCCTCCATCCAATTTAAGTGTCTTAATTTGACTTATCAGACACGAAGTTTAACGTAATAGAAAGACTTTAATGTTGTGATTTTAAATTAAAGATGTGTAATATACTAAAATGTCCTTTGAAGTTTGTGATTTTCAACATGTCATGTATGATATTTGAATTGTCAACTTACTAAAGGTTGAAAGGGCACCCCTTTTGGTACACACCAAAAAGAAAAGTAAAACACTTAAATAGGGACAAAAGGATTATTAATTAAGTAGGATCAAGTTATATGTACGGGTCGTATAAATGATTTTTTACACTATTAGTTTGATCTTTCATAAAGGATTACATCTCTTTTTCTAAGATTGCCATTAATATATGTATAAAGAACTAGTGAAAAGGTTTACGCTTTGCGCGGTTATAAAATATATTTTCTCTTATAATTATGAAAATTATATATAAAAAATACTTGAGATAAGTAAATAGCGGTATACATATTAATGTCTATATTTAGTTTAATAAATTTATTTCTACTAAGGAAAAACAAATTTACAATATGAATGCACAAAAATTAAAACTTAGGATAACGATATTTCAAAAGAAAAAAATAAAGGAAAATAAGAATGTAGCACGTGGTCGCTAGCCCCAGAACCCTTTGTCTCAAAGCTTCGACTTGTTACCAAAAAAAGAAATTAAAATTTCCCTTAACCAGCCTTAATTTTCTATAGATCGAAATATTATAAAAATAAATACATCATAATATTAAGTTACATAAAATTTAATTTCAAAATTTTAAATAGAAATAATAAGTCAATGGCACATGATTTTTTTTCATTAACCTAGGATCTGAAGATATTATTATCAGATAATATAATGTATATAAGCATTTTCACAATGTCTAATGCCTATTTGAAAAAAAAATTATAATTGATCACCTAATTAATATTAAAGTACTTTCTTGACTTGTGAGAAGTTGCGCCGCTCCTTGGTTGTTTCAACATCATCTGGTGATAATATATCTTTATCTTTAATCGTCTCTATGTCGTCCCTAAATTTCTTGAAATTATTGAGCCTTTTTTATTGTAATTTTTTCATGTCTCATTTACCTTTCTTCTTTTGTTACTCGCAGTAAATATATATTGTATGCAAATGAAAAAAAGCACATAAAATCTATATAGTGTAACATATAGTGTAAGTCCAAAAGAAACAATCAGGGAAAAAATGATAGCAATGAAATTCAACAAATTTGGCAGGTAAAAAAAAAACACTATAATTTAATCCTGAATTAAAAAAATCCACCTTACAGCCCTGAGCTTCAAATATTACCAATCTGATCTCTTTTCCATCGCTAATAATTTTAGCTCGGAATCTAATATTGATAAAAGATAAGAAATGGTTAGAAAGATGTGTTATGTGAAGCATTAGTCCAAAACGAAAGTTATTTTGAGTAATTATAAACATACAAAGAGAAAAATAATTGAAGGAGAATCTCGTGTTGAGAAGAATTAGTCGGACAACATAATGTTCACCTTATAACCTCATATATTAAAATTTCAAAGCCTTTCACCTTTCAAGATATTGCTCTTTTTCATTCACCATTAAGCAAATGAACAGAATAGCCATTCTCAATTTGTCATTCCCAGCGATGAATTTGGCTTATATATGTTTCTCTAATGGTAACTCCTCAAATTATGTAGGTCACAAGAATAAAGAAATAATGGCTGGTTAACGTATCATAATGGCTATTAAAATTGTTATTGATGATTGGAAGTATGAAGTTATAATGTACTAATTAGTGAATGACGGAAGAGTAATTTATTTTGCTAAAGTCTCCTCAAATAGACATTGAAATCATTAAAAAAATAAAAAAAATACCAAATAAGACTTTTTTTTTTTGAGAAGAAAATATGAAAATGTATTGTCCTTATTTACACCTCAGTTACGTATATTAAGAATAAATAGTTTATGTTATATAGGTGAATTTAATGAGGGACTTTTGAGTTTTTCATTAGAGTTAAAGAAATGACATTTACGTTTTTAAGCATATTATATTTTACATAATTATAATTAAAAAAAAATTATACATAATTAAGAGAGCTAAGATTTTTGAGGATGTTTAACACAACACATAAAAGAGAAAGTAATAGAGAAAAAGAAAAAAAAAGAGATAAAAGATAAATTGGATCCTTGGCCAAAGAGAGGTGAAACATCATCTTTCTATTGTCTAGCTTTATATTATATATATAGATTAGAGAAAAAATGGAAGAAAGGAGCACCGTATTATATTGAGTCTTGAAGCACTAATGTTCCTGCTTCATCATCGACATACCGCTTCATCATCGATATATCTTCACTTGAATTTTTATATATTATTTTTTTCCTTCTTCTTCAATCATTTACACTTTGAACACCGTAGAGTCTCTTGGTCATAATTAATGTTGACGTATATATTTGTAGTGAACTGCGTACAAAAATCTAGCAAGTGGCGTATAAATACCTTGTCTCAGTGTTTAGTGCTTACCCAAAAGCTCCCCTCACTCCGATTTGGAGCCTATCAGGCTATAAAATTAGGGCAAGGGAGGTGAAAGATTTGAAATTTATTTGTAGAATACCAATTCATAAAATTAATTTTGCAATTACTATGGAAAAAAACGACTGATTTTGGTTTCTTTAGAGAAAGCTAACGGGATAGAATTAGACGAAACCCTAGGCTCCCTCCTCTTGCCTCTCTCCTTTGAGACCATGGAGATTTAGGGTAGCCATGGCTGCCACCGTCTCTCCTCAGCCTTTGGCTGCGCGAGAGCCTGCCCAAAACCCTACAAACACCAATACAAACCCTACTTATGCCAATAGATTGAATCAAACAAAATCAACCGTTAACTTTTCTCAAACTAGTTTGATACCTATTGAAGTTGTTCATGGAATTCCTACATTAAAATTTACGTTGGATGAACGACAAGCTTTCGCTAGGGAGAAGGGACTTCATCAAGCCATTATGGTTAAACTATCCATGGGATCACCGGATTTGCCAACTTTAAGATCGATTTTGCCTAAGTTCATCGGCATTAAGGGACATTGTCTCGTCGGGATGCTTGCTCAAAGACAACTTCTTATTCGTATGGATCAATATGATGATTTTGCGGCTGCATTAACAAGAGGCATGAATTAATTCATGCACAACGGCAAAGACCATCAAATTAGGATTTTCCCATGGACTATTGGATTCAACCCTAAGGAGGAGACTTCACGTGCACCGGTATGGATTTTGTTTCCAAACCTATCGACTGATTTGTTTGCTAAGAGATCTTTGTTTTCCATTGCTTCAGCAATCGGGAAACCTATTGCTGTGGATAAGGCCACGCAAGTGAGATCAAGACCTAGCACGGATAGGGTTAGGGTGATCCTTGACTTATTGGGCAAACATCCGGATCGTATTCGACTTCAAAGTGTGGACAAAGTTACGGGTAGAATTATTGACGAGTTTTAGGAGGTCGTGTATGATAATGTGCCTCAATATTGCACCCATTGTAGGCACTAAGGTTATGATGAAAAAATCTGTCGATTGTTAATTGGAAAAAACGTAGTGCTTCAAAAAGAAGATTTTGTGGCAATAGAGATTGAGGGAGCTTCGGTTGAGAAATTGCAAGGAGATGCACGTGATTATCTAAACACTAAGAAGCAACAACAAAAGGGAGCTAACATGGGAGATATTCCAATAGGTCGAGCATTGGCTAGGGTGTCTGAAAACCTCGCTGAAAGCTTATGGGTTGGAAAGGAAGCTGCTCCAGATTTGCGTCCTAATCTAAAAAGGAATGAGGGTAGTTCATCGGGTAATAGTAAATCTGAGGCAGTCCATTCTCTTAATAGCAATGAAAATCAAGAGGTTTTGGTTGGAAAGCTGCAAGAGATAGTGCAACCGGCCAAGAACAACGAGTTGCCTAGTTTTGGTGATACGGGTGTCGCAGTTGGGAATTCAACGGTTTTTTAGCAGGCTATCGATTTGGACAATGCTAGAGATGATGCTGGAAGTGAAGGCTAGATAGTAGTCTCACGCAAACAATTTGTTAGTCTTCAAATTGTCAAAGAACTTAATGTGACAAAGGAACAAGGCATTACAACAAAGGACATTGTGTGTCCTAACACTTTTGAGGCTCTTTTAAGTAGAGAGAAGCACCAATATGCTTCAGGATGTTCTAAATGTCATATTGCACATCCGGAATTGGCAAACATGCTAATGCAGCAATAAGTTGCAAGTTTGGATTGTTCGTTCCCCGTCTTGAAGCAGTTGATGGTCACATTGAACACTTCGGCGTTTGAGATCCCTACTCAGTCTATGGAGATATTTGGTGAGCAACATGATGACTCTGGGCAGTAAGTAATGCCCACAGGGAATAACCAAGATGTGGATAAAATTGTGGCCTCCGCTCCAGACCGTTTAAACAATAACGTTAAAACGAAGAGTGACCAAAAAGGTGGTACGAGCGTAAAGAGTTGGGCGGACATAGTGGAAGAGGATGGCCAGGTTTCATCCCCTTCAATGCGCAGCAAGTTAAGTCCAGTAGCCCCGACATTTGTGCCAAGCCATGCAATGGTTCTTCCATTTTTAGCTGCGGGTCAGCTTGTGGCTCAAATGAGTGCATCTTTGAATGTAAGTGTTCTGAATATTCAATTGACCCCTACTAATGTTGTTCATGCTTTAGTGTCACACGATATGGAAAATTTGAATGCTATGGATAATCCTACTAAAAGGAAGCCTATTGGAATTGTGGCCCAGAGGTATGAGTCAGGAGCTTTAGTAGAAGATCCTTTGGAAGCTTTTGATGGTGATTTGGGCTTTGACATATTTGATGAAAAATATGAGAATGACATATTGGATGAATGCTTTGCTAAGGTGGCTAGGGATGGAGATCTTTCACCTAGGCAACAAAGGAGTGGATTCAACACAAAGAAGACTCATGGAAGAAAACATAGTTGGGATGGTAAAGTATCTGAGGAGGTTGTTCTAAGGTAACTGCCAATGAGAGTGGCAAAACAGAAGGAGACAAGGTTAAACTACATCAACAAGGTCCAATAGATCCAAGAAGATTTGATGAAGTATCAAGAGATTTTGAAGCTGTAGGAAGAAGAAGACAAGGTGAAGAATCAGATTTTTATCAGGCTACATCTCCTTGAAGAATTCATAATTCCAAAAAAACAAGGGTCTGACTCTATATTCTTGCTTATTTTAATATTTCACTATTTAAGTATTATCAGTTGTAATAGCGTCATAGAGTGTGTTATACACTTTGTGATGATCATAGAATATTTAGTGCTTTTTTACATGCATGTTAGTTAGTAGAGGTTTTTACGCCTCAATAGGATTAGTAAGGTAAGGCCTAGCCTCCTTAATTGTACTTTTCCTTTGCATTTCGCTTTTATTATATAAATAAAAAATTAGCCCTAGGCACCTCGCCTAGTGGATTTGCTTTAAAAAAAAGAGGAGGGGCTAGAATTTGTGTTTTTTTAATGAATTAGAAAGTGCTTAAGTCAAATTAAACTCTAGAACAAATTTTAACCAAGAAAACATAATGGAGATACTGAAAATTAAATAGAAATGTGGAAGGACGTTGCACTTATGTACCTTGGCCATGATTTGAGAAGATATCAAGCATTGCATTAGTTTTCCAATGTGCTCATAAATTTGCACATTAATTCATTTGGTAATTATGGTTGCTACTAATTAACAAAATTAAAAGTAGAAGTTATGAGGATTAAGAGAGGTGAGTTATGGAGATGCTTTTTTAAAATAAATAATTAGGAAAAGTGACAAAATAGTCAAAAAAGAGAGAAAAAGATAAACAGGATCATTGATCATAAAGAAGTGTTACATCACCTTATTTATGTTTGCTTTATATATATATATATATATATTTATTAATTTATTTCCTGCAATTGTTTTTTAAACATATCTCACAAAACAATTTTTTCTTTTCAGATGTTGTAAAAGTAAATTGAAAAGTAAAAGGCAAAAGCTCTACGTCAACGATATGAAAGGTCATAACTAATTGATTAAGATGTGCGACTTAAGAAAGAAAAGCGTTATTTCTGGTGCATTTTATTTATATTTTAATGCCAAGAGGGCTAAGTCAATTCTAAATTTCCTTTTATTAGGCTTCGGAGGAAAGTAAATTTACAGCCAAAGAGTAAATTAATTTTCTAATTGACTAATCGATCAGTCTTTCACTTTCTTTTGGTCTCTGGTTGTGTATAGATAATCCTGCCGTAGATGCTGACCTTCCCTAGCTAAAATAATTATTTTAATGCTTACTGATTAGGCAATGCAGCTTGGTACTAAATAAAGAGTTGGTAACTTCGTCTTCCTTTTTCTATTATTTCCTGACATTAGGTAAATGTAACATTATTTCGTTAGAATGTGCTTAGAACAAGTCAAACATATTTAACTTTGGAGGGTTTTAATTAGAATTAGAGGCTTCTAATGTGAATGTACAAATATATGATATATTATGTGTAAGCGAGAATATGACATTACTCAAAAATTAAAGATCCTTGAAACTTTATGACAAAAAAGAGGCTGGCTAATTATTATGGAAAAAAAGATGTAGAACTTCAATTTCCTGGAAATTTCAATCTACTTTTGAAAAGCTACTACTAGATACTAGTCAGAGCCCCGAATTTGGACATAGTTCCGCTATTCTCTTAGTCAAAAGTAATTATGAGTAGGAACAATACAATTCTATCTTCTTAAAGGTAAACAAGGCCTGAGCTAATAGGCTTACAGGTTCATCAGAATCTAATAATATTGGCGCATACTCTCATCTACTTAATATAAATAATGTATCAAGAATTCAGTAGTTTTTCTCTTTTTAAAATCTAGAGTCCATAAACTTTAAATTCTAATTTTGCCTATGAATTTAAGTAAAAGAACTAAATTTTAAATTAAAGTATATGCACCGTATAAAATATATTTATAAATCATGTTATGTACAATATAATTATAAATGAATCTTTATAACAACCAATAGTCTGTGACCTGATAAAGATAATAATTAAGTCAATTGTAATAGGTTAAATTACATTGATTATGTAAGATATCATGTATAGTATATAACTTAAATTCTCTAACGTTTTCTTCGACCTTTGTTTTGTCTAGACAAGGATTCTTCGACAGTTCTCTAATCTAATTACTTTAACCATGCAAAACACAAGTCAATGATTAATCTACTCTACGTGAGATGTCGCAAAAGTTTACTTTAGGCACCTTTATTCCCTTTAAGTAGTGTCTTTGGTCTTCACCAAATCATAAGATTACT
Organism: Lycium barbarum; assembly: GCF_019175385.1. Lineage (NCBI taxonomy): Eukaryota > Viridiplantae > Streptophyta > Magnoliopsida > Solanales > Solanaceae > Lycium > Lycium barbarum. Next base: position 11,136,950 of record NC_083341.1, read on the forward strand.
GTGTTTATTTGGGTCCCTTCCTTGACAAACTACATGTATTTCATTCCCAAAATGTCAAACTTCTTTAGTTTCTAGTACTTCTCACACAGTTTATAATTAGGTAATACCTGGATCTGGTATTATTATTCAATTTTATCATTTACTTTTCAGAAAATCAATCAATTTTCAGTTCACCTAACAATTTAGGTCCTGCGCACCGATATTGTACTCTCACTATCAAATTAAGCTGACTTCTAATAATTGACAGCTCAATTTCATTATCCAGCCTAATATAATTGCATGTGAAATAGAGTAACAATTTGCTATAACCACTTAAATTTCATTGATATTATAAAGATTCTTCACATTCACCAATATATATAACTAGGATGTAATTAAGTTATATACTCTGCAGACACCACACTATTTTTTTAACACTATCTACTACTAAAGGCGTGAATTAATTATGAGATTTATTGCTAATCTATCGCTAGCTAAAAGATTTTGTAATAATAATCAGTCGATAATCCGTCATTAAGTAAAATTAGTAGACGGAGTTTTGTTGTTTAGGAACATAAGTTGTCCATCCTATTCCTTTTTCTTTTTTTAGTAGTGAGCACCGTATATATTTATGATGTTATAGCAGGTCTCTTACTATTTATTCCATGTTACCAATGAATACAACTATCTAATAAAGTGATCGATAATTACATTTTCAATGACCTAATTATGTTTAGTACACGGTCGATACATTGAACTTAAACTCATAGTATAACTATTGGTGCGCTTGCTTTAATTATTCTTTTCAAACTCAGAATGCCATGCAAATTCATTCTTCGTGTATATAAGAGACTTGATTGTATATATTCTCACCTTAACTTATGATTTATATTAGCAAGCTAAATTAGTACAATTTGGCATAAATACCAAGTGTGAATAAGTATTTATCAATGTAATATTCGAAGATAAAATAACTAAATGTAAGGATATGTACTGACAATTAAAAAAAATCATTTCATTTACGAGGAAATTATAAACAAATGTTTATGATAAATAATAATTTATAATTTCATAAAAATAATAACTAAATCCATTATAGTCGGTTGAATTATATTAATCATGAAAAGAATCTTCTCGCTATCATGTTACGTATATAACTTAAATTCTGTAATATTATCTTCAAACCCCCGCACCCCACCCTCACCCCCACCTTTTTTTTTTTTGGTCTAAACAAGGATTCTTCGACAGGTGTAATCTAGTTACTTTTAACGCAAAAACACACCGTGAGATGTCGCAAAAGTCTACTTTTTGTGTCGTCTTTGTCTTCACCGAATCATAAGATTATTCTCTTTATTTGGGTCCCTTCCTTTGACTAATTTACATATTTGACACTCAAAATGTCTAAACTTATAAGGCAATACCCCAATCTGGTGTTATTTAATTTTACCATTTAAGGATCATGAAATCAATCAATCAATCTTTTATTCACCTAACAATTTATGTCTTAGGCGCTGATATCGTAAAGAACATTCTCAATATCAAATTAAGTCAGACTTACAACAATTGGTAGCTGGACGATCTTCAAAGTCGGTCTGATATAATTACTTGTAAAATTGAGTAACAACTTGTTATAATGAGTTAAATTCCATTGATGCTATAAAAAATTTCACACTGACCGATATATAACTAGGATTTAAGTTATTCTTACACCAACAATATGATGATATTTTTATACTATCATCATAATTTAAATTTAACCTGTTATAGAATGCATGTAATGTAATTACCATATATTCCATGTTAGCAATAAATACTACCCCTCTATCCCAATTTATAATATTCTTTTTTTTTTTTCAGTCTATCCAAAATAGAATGACATATTTTTATATTTCAAAATAATTTTTTATTGAAATTCCCATTTTATTCTTGATGAGATGATTTATTGGCACATAAATTTCTATAGTTTACTGTCTTTATTTCTTTATAAAACTTTGTGTCACGTTACATAAATTAGGACGAAGAGACATACCTAGTAATACAAAGCCACTGGCAATTACCTTTATCAATACATCGAACTTAAAGTCATATAACTAATTAGTGTCCTTGCATTAATTATTCTTTTCAAACTTAGAATGCCATGCAAATTCAGTCTTCGTGTTAGGTAACCTGCGGAAAGCAATTACCTTGAGAATGCTTTTGCCTATAGTCAACAAAATTCCCAATAAATACTTGACACTTCTCAACAACCTGTGCATAACACACTTCTTTATCTTCTCTATTTTTTTATTTGCTCCTCCAAATTAATTAGTCAGCTTTTGTGATGGCTTCTTTAAAGATTAATGCTATAGTTGTTTTGTTTATGCTAGTGAGCTTACTAATTGGAAGTTCCTCAGCTCAGCTCTCAACTAATTTCTACTCAAAATCCTGTCCTAAGCTTTATCAAACTGTGAAATCAACAGTGCAGTCAGCTATTAACAAGGAAACAAGAATGGGTGCTTCTCTTCTTCGCCTGTTCTTCCATGATTGCTTCGTCAATGTAATATTCCTACCATTTTCATATTCCTCTGTCTTCATCATTTTATAGTACTCCCTCTGTTACATTTTATATAAACAACATATAAAATAAAACAAAAAACTTTATTATCTGTCTCACGTAATTGACACTAATTGTGTGAAACTTCCTTTTGTGTGTGAAACTTCCTTTTGTTTCACAAATACATATGTACTTTTAAAAAATGCTCTTGTTTATTCAGATTCTTACCTTTTTCTTTTTTGGTTGTTGTCTTTATTGCTCAATGACTTCAATTTGTCACGATTTGAATTTACTTCAGGGATGTGATGGATCATTGCTCCTTGATGACACATCGAGCTTCACTGGAGAAAAAAGGGCTGCTCCAAATGTGAATTCTGCTAGAGGATTTGAAGTCATTGACAACATCAAATCTGCTGTAGAGAAAGTCTGCCCTGGTGTCGTTTCTTGTGCTGATATATTGGCTGTCTCTGCTCGGGACTCTGTTGTCACGGTAAGTCCTAATCTATGTTGCTCGGATCATACAAGAATATTTTCGCACCCATGCCGGTTCTTCAAAAAAATGCATAGTTTTTGGAGAATTCTCCACATATCTGATCATATTTTGAAAGAGGCCGAGCAACATATTTTGACTTTTTCAAGTAAAACAACTGCATTTTATGTTTATTTTCGTATGAGTATTTTTGTGACTCATGTTGTATTTATGCAGCTTGGAGGGCCTAATTGGAATGTAAAATTGGGCAGAAGAGATGCTAGAACAGCAAGCCAAGGTGCTGCCAACAGCAGCATTCCTCCTCCTACTTCTAACCTTAACCGACTCATCTCTAGTTTCAGTGCTGTTGGCCTTTCCACAAAGGATATGGTTGCCTTATCTGGTTTGTGTTTTTCCCAATAACTGCCCTCTTTTTTATTTTAATAAATGACGGGTGTGTTTGAATCAGTTTACGCGTACCTAACTAGTCCATCTTGTACTTTGTTACCTCCCATCACATATATGTATTGTGTAACTCTGCACAACAAGTCTTATGAGACATGCAGAAATAAATTGCCTAGCATCTTTTGTCTCTGATGAGATTTGAACCTTGGTTTATACTTTATAGTAATTCCCCTCCTTAAAAAAGATACCCACAATCCAAAAGAATTAACTGTTATTATTAAATGCCTATTTTTAAGGTTTTAAGCAGTTTTTTTTTTATGACACTCCGGTATCTGAAATATACTAGCTCAACTAATTTGAATTCATGTCATGTATAGTCCATTAGGGGTAATACTCCCCAAGTCCCAACCAAGAGAATCACCGGTCCAAAATCTCAAAACGGAAATCTGTAGTTAAGGGGGAGGGGAAGATCTCATCTATTCCACCATACTCCTCTCTAGGTTTAACCAATTAGTATTTACTATGGATACGTATCACTTCTATTAAAGAATGTTCATCCCAACTCACTAATTATGGCATCAAAGATCAAACAGGTAATTACAAATCAGAAATATCCCCTTAAGACCAATACCCCACCTCCAAAAACAGAGGAAATTCATACTAAAATTTAATTGTGGATATATTTTACCCCACCTCCAAAAACAAAGGAAATTCATAAAATCTATTGTATGTTTGTGTTTAACAGGGGCACACACAATTGGACAAGCAAGGTGCACAACATTCAGGGCACGTATATACAACGAGACCAACAACTTAGACACATCATTTGCAAAAACAAGACAAAACAACTGCCCAAGAAACTCAGGCTCAGGTGACAACAACTTAGCACCACTCGATCTCCAAACACCTACAAAATTCGACAACAATTATTTCAAGAACCTTGTTAACAAAAAAGGTCTCCTTCATTCTGATCAACAACTGTTTAATGGTGGATCAGCTGATTCGATTGTGACGTCTTATAGTAATAATCCCAGCAGTTTTAGTTCTGATTTTGTGACTGCTATGATTAAGATGGGTGATATTCGTCCACTTACTGGTTCTAATGGAGAGATTAGGAAGAATTGTCGTAGGAGAAATTAAGTGTTGATTTTGGTATTAATAATTGTGTGTGTGCAGGTGTGAAAAATGTCAACTTTGACATGTTTGCTTTTTTACTTTTTACTTTTCTTTAAAAGTTTTCTTTCTTAATATGCAAGCTCAATGTATGTTACCTTGTTGAATTTCAAACCACCAGCTTTGTCTAGATAAAGAACTGTATTTTTATCATTATTGGAATATTATGAATAAATTAAAACACCCTTTTTGTTAGTTGAAGATACTGCGAAATTTTTGTTGATGTCCTTTTTTGGATAGTTAGTATTTAGTAAACGGAAAAGGATCAAAATTACCCCTGAACTTTGAAAAATAGTTCATTCATACCCTTCGTTATACTTTAGGGCCAATTATACCCTTACAGTTATACTATGGGGTCAATTATACCCTTATGACTAACGGCTGCCACGTGACATCATCCCAACCCTTCAAAATTATTTTACCCTCAAATAATTTTTTACCCACTAAAATAACTCAACAATTTTTTTTTCTAGCAAAAATAATACGAAATTATTTTTATTTTTTTTCCTGGAAAAAGTATCCGTATTAATTTTGCTCGAAAAAAAAAATCAGGTCGGGTTGAGTTATTTTAGTGGGTAAAAAATTATTTGAGGGTAAAATAATTTTGAAGGGTTGGGATGATGCCACGTGGCAGCCGTTAGTCATAAGGGTATAATTGACCCCATAGTATAACTGTAAGAGTATAATTGACCCTAAAGTATAACGAAGGGTATGAATGAACTATTTTTCAAAGTTCAAGGGTAATTTTGACCCTTTTCCGTTTAGTAAATGACCATTTTTTCTTGCAATTTATAGACTTTTTAGACCACGGTCTAAAGATAAAAATCTAATGAAAGAACGTCAGGTCATATGGTTTAAAAATTTATAAGTTATTAAAAACGCTAGACGATAAGTTAATATTTTGTCTATATGGTTGAACAATATAAAAGCAAATATTAACAATCACAGCAGTTTCAGCTCTGATTTTGTTACTGCCATGATTAAGATGGTGATATTCGTCCACTCACTGGATCTAATGGAGAAATTAGGAAGAATTGTCGTAGGAGAAATCAAGTGTTGATCAGTTAATTTTTGTGTGTGTAAGTGTGTAAAATGTCAACTTTGACATGTTTGCTTTTATTTTTGGGAAAAGGACAAAAAGGGCCGTCCGGCCCAAAGTATTCCCACCGGATAGCCCATGTTTCTCCAAACCCAAAGTGTAGCCAGCACGGCCTTTTGGCGGCTTTAGTCACCACTAAAAGTCCGCTGCAAAAAAAGGGACTATTTGTGGCGGCTTTAGTCGCCACTAAAGATCAATTTTATTTTATTTTTTTGATAAAAGCCACAAAAGATCAACTATGTATAGAAAACGTATCATACGTATAAAAAATGTATCATTATTGTATAGAATATGTATCCCTACTATATATGTATAGAAAATGTATCATAGGTTTTCCAGGAGGGTCCTGATAAACTAAATCCCATTTTCCAGGAGGGTCCTGATAAACTAAATCCCATTGTCCAGGAGGGTCCTGATGACTAGATCCCATTATCCAGAAGGGTCCTGATAAACTAAATCTCATTTTCCAAGAGGGTCCTGATAACTAAGTCCCATTCTCCAGGAGGGTCCTGATGACTAGATCCCATTATCCAGAAGGGTCCTGATAACTAAGTCCCATTCTCCAGGAGGGTCCTGATAACTAAATCCCATTTTCCAGGAGGGTCCTGCTAAACTAAATCCCATTTTCCAGGAGGGTCCTGATAACTAAATCTCATTCTCCAGGAGGGTCCTGCTAACTAAGTCCCATTCTCCAGGAGGGTCCTGATAACTAAGTCCCATTCTCCAGGAGGGTCCTGATAAACTAAATCCCATTTTCCAGGAGGGTCCTGCTAAACTAAATCCCATTTTCCAAGAGGGCCCTGCTAACTAAATCCCATTTTCCAGGAGGGTCCTGATAACTAAATCCCATTTTCCAGGAGGGTCCTGCTAAACTAAATCCCATTTTCCAGGAGGGCCCTGCTAACTAAATCCCATTTTGCAGGAGGGTCCTGATGACTAGATCCCATTATCCAAGAGGGTCCTGATAAACTAAATCCCATTTTCCAGGAGGGTTCTGATAAACTAAATCCCATTTTCCAAGAGGGTCCTGATAAACTAAATCTCATTTTTCAGGAGGGTCCTGATAAACTAAATCCCATTCTCCAGGAGGGTCCTGATAACTAAATCCCATTCTCCAGGAGGGTCCTGATAACTAAATCTCATTTTCCAAAAGGGTCCTCATAAACTAAATCCCATTTTCCAGGAGGGTCCTGATAAACTAAATCCCATTTTCCAGGAGGGCCCTGCTAACTAAATCTCATTTTCCAGGAGGGTCCTGATAAACTAAATCTCATTTTCCAGGAGGGTCCTGATAACTAAATCCCATTTTCAAGGAGGGTCCTGATAACTAAATCCCATTTTCCAGGAGGGTCCTAATAAACTAAATCTCATTTTCCAGGAGGGTCCTGATAAACTAAATCCCATTTTCCAGGAGGGCCCTACTAACTAAATCCCATTTTCCAGGAGGGTTCTGATAAACTAAATCCCATTTTCCAGGAGGGTCCTGATAACTAAATCCCATTTTCCAGGAGGGTCCTGCTAACTAAATCCCATTTTCCAGGAGGGTCCTGATGACTACATCCCATTATCCAGGAGGGTCCTGATAAACTAAATCCCATTTTCCAGGAGGGTCCTGATAACTAAATCCCATTATCCAGGAGGGTCCTGATAACTAAATCCCATTTTCCAGGAGGGTCCTGATGACTAAATCTCATTATCCAGGAGGGTCCTGATAACTCAATCCCATTCTCCAGGAGGGTCCTGATAACTAAGTCCCATTCTCCAGGAGGGTCCTGATAACTAAATCCCATTTTCCATGAGGGTCCTGCTAAACTAAATCCCATTTTCCAGGAGGGTCCTGCTAAACTAAATCCCATTTTCCAGGAGGGTCCTGATAACTAAATCCCATTTTCCAGGAGGGTCCTGCTAACTAACTCTCATTCTCCAGGAGGGTCCTGATAACTAAGTCCCATTCACCAGGAGGGTCCTGATAACTAAATTCCATTTTCCAGGAGGGTCCTGCTAAACTAAATCCCATTTTCCAGGAGGGTCCTGATAACTAAATCCCATTTTCCAGGAGGGTCCTGATGACTACATCCCATTTTCCAGGAGGGTCTTGCTAAACTAACTCCCATTTTCCAGGAGGGTTCTGATAAACTAAATCCCATTTTTTCCAAGAGGGTCCTGATAAACTAAATCTCATTTTTCAGGAGGGTCCTGATAAACTAAATCCCATTCTCCAGGAGGGTCCTGATAACTAAATCCCATTCTCCAGGAGGGTCCTGATAACTAAATCTCATTTTCCAAAAGGGTCCTGATAAACTAAATCCCATTTTCCAGGAGGGTCCTGATAAACTAAATCTCATTTTCCAGGAGGGCCCTGCTAACTAAATCCCATTTTCCAGGAGGGTCCTGATAAACTAAATCCCATTTTCCAAGAGGGTCCTGATAACTAAATCCCATTTTCAAGGAGGGTCCTGATAACTAAATCCCATTTTCCAGGAGGGTCCTAATAAACTAAATCTCATTTTCCAGGAGGGTCCTGATAAACTAAATCCCATTTTTCAGGAGGGCCCTACTAACTAAATCCCATTTTTCCAGGAGGGTTCTGATAAACTAAATCCCATTTTCCAGGAGGGTCCTGATAAACTAGATCCCACTCTCCAGGAGGGTCCTGGTAACTAAATCCCATTTTCCAGGAGGGTCCTGCTAACTAAATCCCATTTTCCAGGAGGGTCCTGATGACTAGATCCCATTATCCAGGAGGGTCCTGATAAACTAAATCCCATTTTCCAGGAGGGTCCTGATAACTAAATCCCATTATCCAGGAGGGTCCTGATAACTAAATCCCATTTTCCAGGAGGGTCCTGATGACTAAATCCCATTATCCAGGAGGGTCCTGATAACTCAATCCCATTCTCCAGTAGGGTCCTGATAACTAAATCCCATTCTCCAGGAGGGTCCTGATAACTAAGTCTCATTCTCCAGGAGGGTCCTGATAACTAAATCCCATTTTCCAGGAGGGTCCTGCTAAACTGAATCCCATTTTCCAGGACTAATTCACATTTTCCAAGAGGGTCCTGCTAACTAAGTCTCATTCTCCAGGAGGGTCCTGATAACTAAATCCCATTTTCCAGGAGGTTCCTGCTAAACTAAATCCCATTTTCCAGGAGGGTCCTGATAACTAAATCCCATATTCCAGGAGGGTCCTGCTAACTAACTCCCATTTTCCAGGAGGGTCCTGCTAATTAAATCGCATTTTCCAGGAGGGTCCTGATTTTTTTCCTCGCAATACTTGCGCCTTGCATTTTTCAGAATGTACCTGTAGGTAGCGAATAAAATTTTATGTCCCTGTTTCAAACAAAGAAAAATTTTGTGAGTTTCAAAATTTTGTGGTTGGTTTGTGGCTTGGCTATGAAAGCAACTGCTTTTTGCACTTGTCCTGTTTGGCTCAGCTTTTAGACAGTTATCACATCCTGTTGACCCACGGTATTACTGACTCAAACATGGTTGCAAAAATGTCTCAGAAGTAACTTCAACATCAGACCATACATCTCTTGTTTCATAATGTCCGTTAACTCAAACTTTATTGAACCTTGTATTTCACTGAATCTAGAACCTATTAACGGTCGACAGTTGGCTGAGTACCTTACGCCGACTGAATTATGTTACCTTCATGTTCTAGCCAAGATGTTTTGCTTCGCAATTGGGAAAACTGGTAGCAAGTTTTGTGATCCTTTCTTACTTATCTCGCAACAGAATAACTCAAAAGAAAAAGCATGAAATCCAAATGATGAAAGAAAAATAAAAGATAAAGATGAAAAGAGGTTAACAAAAAAATGTCCCCTCCGAGAAAGAAAAGAACAGGGAAAACTTATCTGAATGTTGTAGCCAGCTCCAATGATATGACATGCATTTTGGTTTAATCAGCCTGATTTTATCCATCCTAAATGTTTATAAAATCTTATTAACTCTTTGACTTCGAAACCGAATGTCTACGCCCAACAACTGTGTCAAAATCAAGGCCTTCATACAACCAGTGGACCAACAAGTCTCACTCATTTTCAATTCTCTCAACTCACCATCGCCTTATGGTGCTCGTGAGGGTTTTCACCAGTAAGACTCTCATTTTTTTTTTTCATCTCACCATCGCCTTACGGTGCCCGTGAGGGTTTTCACCAATAAGACTCTCTCATTTTCATTTTTTTCTTCCATCTCCCTTATGTTGATGCCATAAGTGATGTCAATGATACAAATGCCTTATACTCATAGCTTGCTCAGCCTTGACATTCTTAATGATTGATCTGAAGGTCTTTTATTTGGTTGTAACGTGGCTTTTGGATAGGGTTGGAAATAAAGGATGGCATGGAGGCTCAAAGACAATACAAAAGTAACAAGGGATGAGACTTACAACATTTGGAATCAACTCAAAAGAAAACAATAACTTCTGTTCCAGTTTCTTCGAAATGGGAAATTTTGGATTTTCTTTGGCTGGACCGAACCCCAGAATAAGGCTGCCTACGTATCCTGCCGAGACAAGAATCAGGTCGAACGTAGTTCAGGACAATTTTTTTTTTTGTTGTTGCTGTTTTTATTTTTATATATATATATATATATATATTTATATATATATATATATATATATATATATATATATATATATATATATATTTTGTTTTTTTTAATAATATTTATGAAAAGCTTGATTCCAGACGAGGGTTGCGAAAGAAAAATAAACTATAGCTCAAAAGGGGTAGCAAGGGATGACATAATGTATAGGTAGCATAATAGAATGCCTTCGTCATATCAACCCTTAAAAATATCAAGCACCTAACAAGTAATCCAAAGGTAGGGAGATGAAGATCATACATAATATCTTTTCACTGCATCTGCACTGATGGCAGTTTCAGACATTGTGCCTTCTATGTCTGTCAGATACAAAGCACCATTGGGCAAAACCTTCTTCACCACGAATGGCCCCTGCCAATTTGGGGCGAACTTGCCTTTGGCCTCGGCCTGATGTGGAAGAATCCGCTTTAACACTAATTGACCCATTTCGAAATGTATGGGACGCACCTTTTTGTTGTGTGCTCGTGCTATCCTCCCTTAATACAGTTGACCATGACATACCGATGTTAATCTCTTTTCGTCAATCAGACTCAATTGCTCTAAACGGGTTTTAACCCACTCATCGTCATCAATTCCAGCTTCCTCAATGATTCGAAGGGACGGGATTTCAACTTCTGCAGGTATAATCGCTTCGGTCCCGTATACCAACAAATAAGGAGTTGCACCTACTGAAGTGCGAACAGTTGTGCGATAACCCAATAAAGCAAAAGGCAACTTTTCATGCCATTGTATCGAACCTTGCACTATTTTGCGGAGTATCTTTTTAATATTCTTATTAGCAGCTTCCACAGCCCCATTTGCCTTCGGACGATATGGAGTTGAATTCCGATGTGTAATCTTAAACTGCTGACATACCTCATGCATCAGATGACTGTTGAGATTCGCCGCATTATCTGTAATGATGTTGGAATGAACAAAATCTACCACGGCTTTTTTAGTCACCGACTTGAGAGTTACTGCTTCTACCCACTTTGTAAAGTAATCGATGGCCACCAAAATGAACCTATGCCCATTGGACGCTTTCGGTTCAATTGGCCCGATCACGTCCATCCCCCAAGCTGCAAAAGGCCATGGAGCAGACATTGTGTGTAATTCTGAAAGAGGAGAATGTATCTGAAAGAGTTACTGCTTCTACCCACTTTGTAAAGTAATCGATGGCCACCAAAATGAACCTATGCCCATTGGACGCTTTCGGTTCAATTGGCCCGATCATGTCCATCCCCCAAGCTGCAAAAGGCCATGGAGCAGACATTGTGTGTAATTCTGAAAGAGGAGAATGTATCAAGTCACCATGTACCTGGCATTGGTGACACCTACGAACGAAACAGATAGAATCCCGCTCCATGGTGAGCCAATAATAGCCTGCTCGAAGAATTTTCTTTGCCAAAACATACCCGTTCATGTGCGATCCACAAACTCCTGAATGTATCTCAGTCATGATAGTTGAAGCCTCTTTAGCATCTACACACCTCAAAAGTCCTAAATCTGGAGTCTTTTTATACAAAATTCCTCCACTTAAGAAAAATCCGCTTGCCAGTCGTCGAATAGTTCTCTTCTGGTCACTGGTGACATGTGATGGATACTTCCCTGACTCGATGTATTCTTTAATATCATGGAACCAAGGCTCACCGTCAAGTTCCTCTTCGACTGTATTGCAATAAGCATGTTGATTGCGAGTTTGTATGTGTAAAGGGTCAATGTGAGCCTTGTCTGGGTGTTGGAGCATTGAAGACAAGGTGGCCAAAGCATCAGCAATCTCATTATGAATCCTAGGAATGTGCTTAAACTTCACTGTTATGACCGTCTGCATAGATCTTGCAACCACTGTAGATATGGTATAAGCTTCAAATCACGGGTTTCCCACTCTCCTTGAACTTGGTGCACTAGCAAGTCTGAATCCCCCAATACCAATAATTCTTGAATTCCCATGTCGATAGCTAACCTTAAACCCAAAATGCAAGCTTCATACTCCGTCATGTTGTTGGTACAATAAAATCGAAGTTGGGCTGTTACAGGGTAATGTTGTCCTGATTCCGAGATAAGCACGGCCCCTACCCCAACTCCTTTCCTGTTAGCAGCCCCATCAAAAAACAACTTCCAACCCGGATCGTTATCCGAAATTACCTCCTCGAGGCATGACACTTCTTCATCAGGAAAGTACGTTTTCAATGGCTCATATTCTTCATCCACTGGGTTCTCCGCCAGATGGTCTGCCAAGGCTTGGGCCTTCATCGCGGTCCGAGTCACATACGTAATATCAAACTCTGTGAGTAATATCTGCCATTTTGCAAGCCTGCCCGTGGGCATGGGTTTCTGAAATATATACTTCAAAGGGTCCAAGCGGGAGATAAGATAAGTAGTGTAGGACGAAAGATAATGTTTCAACTTTTGTGCAACCCAAGTCAAAGCGCAACACGTCCTTTCTAGATGAGTGTACTTAGCCTCATAAGTAGTAAACTTCTTGCTGAGATAATAGATTGCCTGTTCCTTATTGCCTGTAACATCATGTTGACCCAATACGCAACCAAAGGAATTGGTCCAGAACCGATAGGTACAATATTAAAGGTCTCCCAGGCTCGGGAGGAACCAATACAGGTGGATTCGACAGATACCTCTTGATTTTGTCAAACGCTTCTTGGCATTCGTCAGTTCATTCAATTGCAGCATTCTTCTTTAACAACTTAAAAATGGGCTCGCAAGTTGTTGTGAGTTGAGCAATAAATCGACTAATGTAATTCAACCTCCCAAGTAGGCTCATTACCTCGGTTTTGTTCTTTGGCGGTGGTAACTCCTGAATAGCTTTGATCTTTGCAGGATCCAGTTCAATACCACGCCGACTGACTACAAACCCCAAAAGTTTCCCTGACGGGACTCCAAATATACATTTCGCTGGATTGAGCTTAAGATTGTACCTGCGAAGCCTTTCGAAAAATTTCACCAAATCCTTGACATGGTCAGACTGCTTTCTTGATTTAATGATCACATCATCCACATATACTTCAATTTCTTTATGCATCATATCGTGAAATATGGTGGTCATCGCTCTCATATATATTGCCCCAGCATTCTTCAATCCAAACGGCATGACTCGATAACAATATGTACCCCATTCTGTGATGAAGGATGTCTTCTCTGCATCATCATCATCCATAACGATCTGGTGGTACCCTGCGTAGCATTCTACAAAAGACGCAATCTCATGCTTAGCACAGTTGTCTAACAAAATATGGATATTGGGCAATGGAAAGTCGTCCTTCGGGCTTGCTTTGTTTAGATCACAATAATCTACACACACACGCGTTTTGCCATCCTTCTTCGGAACGGGGACAACATTGGATAACCAAGTAGGGTATCGAGCGACTCGAATGACTTTGGCCTCAAGTTGCTTTTCGATTTCTTATTTAACCTTCACACTCATGTCTGATTTTAGTTTCCTTAATTTCTGCTTCACAGGAGGGAATGTGGGGTCATTTGGCAATTTGTGAACCACCAATTTAGTACTTAAACCCGGCATATCATCATAAGACCATGCCAAAACATCCTTATATTTAAACAAAGCCTGGATTAATTCTTTCTTGGAATGTGGTTGAACATGCACACTTAGCTTAGTTTCCCTGACATTATCTTGATCTCCTAGATTGATTGCTTCGGTTTCATTCGAATTAGGGTTCGTTTTATCTTCGAAGTGTTTCAAATCCCTGCTTATTTCCTGAAATACTTCTTCTTCATCATATTCAACTTCTTGGTTCATTGTTTCATGGTTAGGTCGGATTTTAAGATCTGGCTGAGAATTCCGCATGCATGTCATATCATTAGAACCAGCACAAACAGAATTGTACAAAAGAAAATAAAAAAAAAACACATTAGAATTTATGGAAAAGACAAATTGCATTTCATTGAAAGGAAGGATAGAAGGGTTTGAACATTAAAACAAGCGAAAAATAAAAATTCGAATTACAACCCTGGAATAACTCGGATAAAGGAAAGGAAAACAAAACAGACTACCAAAACTCCTTCCTGGTTGGGAGAGGAGTGACTTCCCAATTGCTGAGTTGGACATCAGGGCCGATGAACTGCACATCCGCGTTATTGGGACCCCCTCCAATTTCAACCATATCAGCTTCAACAAACAAGTTCTGGAAACACCCAATCAACCCAAAATCCACGTCCAGTACTGGCTGGGAAAAACTGCTGGTGTTCTTGACGAAGGACTTGTAGATCGGTGGCACAAGCTTAGTAAGTGACCATGCTTCTTTTTTTTCGCTTTTTGACCCTCTTTCTATCTTCAGCCGTTGGTTTGAACCCCAGACCAAATGGACCTGGACTCTCATGTGGACACACCGGATAAACCATACCTTGTAAAGAGGACCCCAAGCCTTTTCCTGGCTCAAAACCATGTTTCAACATTTCATTTACCACCATAACAGATGTTGGAGGCAATTGCGGTCTCAGAATGGATTTCCCTTCAGGGATCTGCTCAGCTACCACTATCTCAGAAGCTTGATACACTAGTGTTTCATCAGCATTATCCACTTCAATAAAGGGAACAGTGGAGTCTTTATAAATGGACAAATCCCCTTCACCGTGAACGATCACTTCTTGCCTGTCATATTCAAACTTGATCATCTGATGCAATGTGGATGGGATTGCCCAAGCCATATGTACCCACGGTCTTCCCAACAACATATTATAGGAGGCATTGATGTTCAATACTTGAAAATCTATGGTAAAATCAGCAGGACCTATTGTAAGCACAAGATCTATCTCACCGATGGCGTCAGTTTTCGCTCCATCAAAAGCTCTAACACACACATTGTTTGGTCGAATTCTTTCAGTACTTACATTTAGTTTTTGTAAGGTTGACAGAGGACAAATGTTTGCACCAGAACCCCCATCAATCAAAACTCTCGTGACATAGGAAAGCTCACATTTTACAGTAATATGAAGGCTTCGGTTATGTCCAGTACCTTCAACGGGTAGTTCATCATCTGAAAAAGTGATTATATTTACCTCAAAGATCCTCCCAGTAATTTTCTCCAATTGATTAACTGTAATCTTAGTAGGGACATAGGCTTCATTCAGAATCTTCAACAAAGCTTTGCGGTGTTCATCTGAGTGTATTAATAAAGACAACAAAGAGATTTGAGCAGGGGTTTTCCTTAATTGCTCCATAATGGAATAGTCTGGCAATTTCATCTTTTTCGAGAACTCTTCAGCTTCTTCCTCTGTTACTGGTTTCTTAACGGGTATTTGGCCCTCCCTCACCTGTTTGGTTTTCCTTAACTCTTCCGGAGCGAAGCATCTTCTTGAATGAGTCAGGCCCCCTACTTCGTCTACCTCTTCGATGATTTCCTTCCCTTGGTAAGTCACCATAGTCTGATTATAATTCCAGGGAACCGCCTTAGCATTAACTATTGGAAGTTGTGTCACTGGCTTAATAATGATAGGGGTGGTGAACACCCCTTTGACAGTTAAAATAGGCCTGCTCGACACCCCTAGCACGATCAACTTTGGTTTCCCCTAACTTGCCCCAACCTTCACTGGAGCTCCCTTCACAATCAATAAGAGTTTCATCGCGTCTGACTGGATTGGTCTCTTTGTAACCTCATTTAACCCCAAAGGTGCTGTTTTTGCCGAATCTGCCACATTTACTGATTTCTCCACGCCTGCTTCAATCTTCATGATAGGCTTGTACGGAACATCAGACCCATCACTACCATAGATCAACTCCAACATGTTTGTTTCTTTATGATTTGGTAGTGGGTTTTGATTGATATTCGGTATATCTGCATTTTGCACCACAATTTGTTGTGTATCAATCAAATCTTGGATTGCTTTTTTCAAATACCAACATTTCTCTATATTGTGTCCCGGGGTATCAGAGCAATAAGCACATCTTTGAGAGTAATCAAGATTTTTCGGAGGCGGGTTTGGGATCCTTCCTTCAATTGGGCTTAAAACATTTAATGCCCTCAGCTTTTGAAACAAATCAGCATATGATTCCCCAATGGGGGTAAAGTTATCCTTGACCGTATTTGCCCTTTTATACTCTGGCTTGGGCCAAAAATTGAATCTGGGAGGGCCTTGGTAAGTCTGTGGAGGTAGAGGACGGACTTGCGGGGTTGGTGCGCGCCATTGTGGGTAACAAGGGGGCTGGACATATGGCTGCGCACTGTATATGGGGTACTGAGGGGGCGGAATAGAATATTGTGAGTTTTGGGGAGGGAAGTAGTGTTGTGGGTAATTATATGGATCTTGGGTGTAGTTTTGGGGTTGGGGTTGAGTGTATTGGCGAGTTGGGCCCCTCGGGTTTCGCCGTACCCCAGACGCAACTGTAGCTACATCTTCCTTTTTCTTTTTTCCACCAAAACTCCCTGAACCATTTTGAATGGCTTGGGTTGTTGCCTTCAACGCGGCAAAGCCGACAATGCGTCCTGTTTTGATTCCTTCTTCTATTATTTCTCCCATTTTAATGGCCTCAATGAACGGTTTTCCTAGGGCCAGGATTATGTGTTGATAATATGTCTCATCTTGGGCCTGGAGAAAAGTCTCCACCATCTCTCATTCTCTCATTGGTGGCTTTACCCTTGCAGCTTGTTCACGCCAACGAACCGCAAACTCCCTAAAACTTTCGGTAACTTTCTTCTTCAGGTTGGTTAGAGACTTTTTATCAGGAACCAGATCAATATTGTACTGAAATTGTTGCACGAACTCATTTGCCATATCATCCCAAGTATGCCATTTCACAATGTCCTGATCAATAAACCATTCCGAAGCTAAACCAGTCAGACTCTCCCAAAAGTAAGTCATGAGCAATTCCTGATTACCCCCAGCTCCTCTCAGTTGGTTGCAGTATCTCCTCAAATGAGCTATGGGATCACCGTGCCCAACATACTTGTCAAACTTCAGTGTCTTAAACCCCGGAGGTAAGTGAACACTCGGGAACATACACAAATCACTGTATGAAACGCTTTTATAGCTTCCTGATCCCTGCAAGTTCTTCATAGCTTGTTCTAGACTTTTCATCTTCCTAACCATTTCGTCATGCTCTACATTCTTAGTAGCAACTCCATACTCAGCGCCAAGATGCGTAACCGCATTCTTAGCAGGACCTCCATATTCATGGCCAAGATGCGAAACCGCATTCTTAGCAGGTCCTTCAGAATCGATTAAAGGACTAAAATGTAGAGTTTGATGATAAGGACCAGGAGCCCCAAATGCAAAATCGGGTGCAAAATGCTGCTCTTGACGGATGTCAGATGGTGGCACAAGGTTTGAGCTTTGCATAACCGCAGGTGGCGGTATTGTGTAAACGGGCCTTACATTTGCAACATGCTTGGGTTTAGACAGTGGGTATGTATAGGCAGGCCCGGTGGTTGCAATCCCGAAATGATCGGTCCTGATTGGTACCCTTGGAGGACGACCTACAGAAGTTTCCGCCGTATTGGGCAAATTGGTGTAATGACCGAACCCAGGTGGGTACACTGAGTCTTCCGCAGTAGATAACGGTGCTTGTGAGCATGCCTGTGCGGCAGAAGTGATGTCGGGGAACCCAGGGATTGACTGAGGAGGTTGCTGACCATTCGACCACCCTTGCAATATTTCAATCATTTGTTGCCTGAGAATTCTATTCTCCTCAGTGATGGCAGATTCTTGTTGAGCCACCCGTTTCATTTCATCCCCCGCGTTGATCATCGGTAGCGAAGTCCCTTCCGTCATTCCGGTACTGCCCTTTGACCTTGTGAAATAATGGTGCGTTGCCAGTATGGCCACAAACCAACCACTTTTACCTTAACTCTTCTCTGTAAAACAACCAATGTTAGGGTTAAGCAATTCATAATCACTCATTCATATGCATGTATCAATTCTACCATGGCAGGCCCTATGTCTCATCCCGGCTTATCTAGATGCAACCTCGCTTTTTTTTTTTGCATCGCTCATCTCTCTTTTCTTCTTCTCCCTTCTTTCTTTCAACCTCTTTAGAAGCTTCGATCGAACCCGTTGGGGGTTGCCTACGTATCATGTTGAAAACATGAATCAGATCGTAACGTAGTTCGTACAAATAGCTGGGTTATTTTGAAAACAAAATCTTTTCCATTGATTTTCAACTTTCATTCCATCATATTTACAAGGACTCAAAGAAAGGGTGAAAATGAAATAAAATCGACTCCACTAGTACTAAAGACAACGTAACACTGACTCAAAGGAAAAATGAAAGAGCGAAAGGTAAAAGACGAACACGTTGACTGCATCGACACTTCTATTCCTTGTCCCCTTCATGATGACTCTGATTCAGCTGCCCACCCATATCCTTATATAAACCTTGCAGTGTACGGGTGAGATGATCGACAAAGGTAGGTATTTGCGAATGAAACTGCTCGTAGCCCAATCTTTCATATTCCAAACCTGCTTGTGAAGAGCGAATGGCCATACCTCGGACCCTACCTCGAACCGTCCCACATTTGTACTCCAATTCTTTTATCCTTAACTCACGGGCAGCGGCCTCTTCTCTCGCCTTTTTCTCACGCATGGTCACTGACTCTAATTTCTCCTGTAACAACTCCCTTTCCTGAATTAACTGGGACATATCAGAGCCTACATTTTGGCGAGCCAAGTTCCTTTTTGCTTCCTCCAATTCTTCGTGAAGTTTATCTTGGGAGCGTAACCACTCAGCCTTCTCTTTTTTAAATTGTTCTTCTTTTCGTTCAAACTCATTCTGCTGCTGGTGCATGTCCTCTTCAAGGATGATCAATCTCTCTTGCAAACCTTGTCTAATAATTTTAGCACGTTCCGCTATCTGTGACCCCCTAATCGTGGCCAGTTGAAGCTTTCCTTGTAGTGCGGCTGTTTTGGCCCTTTCCTCGGCAATTTCTACATCCCGCTGCTGAATTATTGCCCTAGCGTGCTCCGGGTCTGTGTTTATGGTTTGCAGTGTGGATTGATAATCTGCTCCTACTTCTAAACGGGCTTGTCTGATCTTTTCCTCATACTCCATTTGTTGTTGGGCCAAGTTTGCTCTAGCACGCTCTAAATCTGCTTTTAAGAGTAGATTGGCGGCATGGTGCTCCTTCATCGCCATCGCGATTTTTATGTCCATTTCGGCTTCATAATCTACTGGCCCTTTTATGGATCTCTTGGGTTGAACTTTCACAACTGGTTGGTTCTCGAGCCATATAGGGTATCCCGGATGCACTTTCCCCGAATGACGCTCGGTAACCATTGTATCAAATGTCATAACCCGACAGCCATTCCAAATCTCCACAACCAATCCTTCAGGCAAGGGGATTTCTTACCTCAAATACAAAATTCGTCATGTCTTCTACCACAGGTATTATCTGGCGCCGACCCAATTGTCGTAAAACTCGTAATGGTACGTACGGTTGAACACCCCTAATACCCATCAATAAGAGAAATGGGCGATGCGTAGATGTGTATATGACTTCTCTCCAAGGGAACCAAGGGAAGTTCCAAGTGATCTTATCTGACGTTAATGAACTAAATTCTCCAATCCATGCCTCCACACCATCCGGTTGCTTATAATCCTTCACCCTAGTTTCATAGCTTGAAATGTAATCACTCCGATCATGAACAAATCTTGCCACGTGACGGGGTCGGAAGAGATGCTCCACTATCCACATTTGCAATAATATGTTACACCCTTCAAAGTAACCCTTTCCCTTTTGGCAAACCGTCAAGGCCCGATAAATATCCGCTAAGATCATTGGCACAATGGTATGATCTTTCTTTGTGGTCAAGACGTCTACTATCCCGGCTAAACGGATGTTGATTTTCTGCCCCCTTCTTGGGAAGACCATTATTCCTAAAAATGCCACCATGAAGGCAAAACGACTGTGGTCTTTCCAAATTTCAAACTTTCCTTTATTACTTAGCCTTTTCCCAAACCTCTCAAACCCGTCTTTTATCCCGTACCTCTCATACAAGAATTCTACAGAAACCCAACCTTTGTCCAGGGATTCCAACCCTCATCCAAAAATTCTTCCTTGCCCTTTTTCTTCTCACCCTCTTTGCGCTTAGCGATGTTCATTTTTGTGAGGAAACTGTTCACAGAAATAAGTCTTGGGGCTACAAGCTTTTGGCGGTGTAGGTTCTCACCAAGTCCGGTATAGCCAGCAATTTCCTCTAAGGTAGGGGTCAGGTCGAAGTCTGAAAATCGGAACACATTCTTTGTAGGGTCCCAAAAGGATAGCAAAGCATCAATCACGTCCCTCCTAGGGTCGATTTTCATAATGTTGGTCAAGAACCCCAAATTCTTAAAGATCTTTGTGTGTTCTAGCACATCCATTTCATTCCACCATGTCCAAAGTTTCCAAGGGACCTCATGAACAACCTGAAGTGGTATACTACCATCTCGCTTCCTCTTTTGACACTTCCCACGGCCCGAATGAAACATGTTGTACCTATGGATGTAAATACATGGTTAAGACTTATATAGACTTGTTGGATATGAAAGTACTGACCTTTTTAGACTTGGACTCATGAATGCACGTGGACGACAAATAAACTTATAGAAAAATATGTGGTTTTAAAAGCTAAGGCAAGAAAAATCACAGTCAATCTCCGTGTGGTTTTTTATTTTTATTTTTTATGACAGCAGTCTACTGTGACCCAGATAGCAAAACTCAACAAATTTTCCCAACATTGGACTTGAAAAACCAAACCTAGAGTGAATTGTCTAAATAACCTGTCGCTGATTCGTGGGTACGTTTAATTTATGAAAAGGACTCTGCGAAGTGACTTAGTATATGTATTGTTTTGACAAACTAACCTGACACAAATGGACAAAAGGACTACACAAATGACACAAATGAACCTCTCAAACCTGAGAAGGTGGGGCCGAACTCGAGAAGAGTTGCCTACGTATCTCACGGACGGTGAGAATCAGGCTCGCGTAGTTCGTATAAACTCAACAATATGGGGATGATATTTGACCTCCTCTCTTTTCTTTTCTTTTTTTTTTCTTTTTTTTTCAAGAAGGGTAGGGCCAAAATGGTTTTTTTTTTTAATGGCCCAAAAGTCAGTGATATTTATCTCTCTCGAACCCCCTTGGTTATCCTAAAGCCGGTCAACAATCAGACACCTTCCAAGTATATTACAATTAGCACATTGGATGCACATGTTGGTCTGATAAAAAGGTCACCTGTCCTAGTCAGACCCGGCCCCTGTGCCGAGTCCCACTAAGTCAAAAGCACGTGATGCAGATAAGCGTAGCCTACTAGGGATATCAGTTCTGCGTTTTCAGTTCTGCTAGGTTTAAGACCTAATGGCAAAGGTGTCTAGACTGGGTCACCCGAGCGGACAACTCGAGCCGGGGAGGGGCAATACTGTCGGTAGCAGTGCTATTCCGACTTCATTGCTTATCCTGTCCCGCCTAACATGTGTGACTAACATCCTTCACCGGGCGCCAAGACGCTCCGACTTTATCTCGACAGAAAGTTAGGATGCATAACTGCATTCCTGTGCCCGTGTGTGAAGTGTTTCAGAGATTCAGAAGGGTGCGCGAGAGAAAACAGTTTAAAAATACAGTTCAACAATATCAAAGCGGTAAATGAGCGACAGTTAGCACATTAGGCCCAACAAAACATAATAAATCCAAATAATAATAAAAGCCAAGTATAAGGCAATATCACAAAGCTCGAATTCTAGTTAGGATCCCCAGCAGAGTCGCCACAGCTGTCACACCCCTTTTTTTGGGCCCCCACGCTATAAGCGCGCAAGTTTTTATTATTAAAGGGTTTTTCCAATTGAAGTGACGGTTTTGAGTAGGGATTAGTTATTTTACAGAGTCGCCACTTGGAATTGAGTTTTGGTGTTCCAAGCCACCTTATGAATCCCTAATCAAAAGGAAATGACTCTTTTATTATGGTCCGCGAAAACAGAAGACCGGGTAAGGAATTCTGTTGACCGGGGAGAAGGTGTTAGGCATTCCCCGAGTCCCGTGGTTCTAGCACGGTCGCTTTATCGACTTATACTTAGCTTAAATTAACCTTTGAATATATTATGTATTTGAGCCTTGATTTGCCCGTACGTTTATTGTTGAACATTTATTGGTCTTAAACCGGATGTGTAACCGCATTCCGAATCTTTTAAGTGTCTCAAAGTAAGATGCATAACTGCATTCTTATTCGAAACAAAATTAATTATTAAAATGAGTTCGGCCAAGGTACGTAACCGCATCCTTGAGTTATTAAAAAGAACGTCTCAAAATAAGATGCGTAACCGCATTCTTAATCGAAACAAATGTCTTGAAACGTGCCTAAAGCTCGTCTAGCGTGAAAGGCAATTATTTGTCTCTGAAATTCGAGACTTAATATTATTCGGTTATTATTCTTGGATAAAGCATGCTTAATAGAACGTTTTCAAAATATCAGTAATGACTAACTAAAAAAAAAATGATTCAAAAATTAGCACGAGGAACAACTACACAAGCAACTAAAGTGACTAGAAAATTGACGTTATTTAAACTTCACTATCTGAACACTTAGAAATCCCCCAAGTTCAACATTATTTTTTATTCCAATAAGATAATCCCAAATGTTAACTAAACGAATTAAATTTTCACTACTGCAAATTTTTTTTTTTTTTCACACTCTATTTAACTTTATTCCTAACTTTTGAACCTATGGAGTACCCCTTTTTTAATCAAACAAACGCAGGTAAATGAGACTTATACATACGAAGGAAATGAACCAAATTAGTAATCAAAACACTACTTAGTTTAGACTAAAACAATTAACCAACTACTCATGAGAACCTTTTTTTTATCCAAAACTAATACAAGAAACGTTTTTAAATCTATGTAGTCCAGAACAAAATCCATATCATCCAAAACTACTCAAGGCAATAAAAATTAAGCTAAGATGGTCATGCTTTAGGAAACTACATTAACATCAGATAAAATGTAATCTTCCCTCTTATTTTTAGTTTTTCATTGACAAAAAAAGCAATAAAAGACTAATATATATATATATATATATATATGACACCTAGACCATTAACATTCCTTTTATTCACGTTAAACTAATAAGGAAAGTCCAATCCATCTTTTTGATAAAGATATTATCAACATATATAACTAACTAAAACAAACTATAGCATCACAAGAAAACTTACCATTAATACATGCATGGTACAATGAACATTGTATTTAAAAAGTTGTAGACACGTGATTTTTGACCCTCCCCATGTGTTTCACCTTATAGTGTTTAAATATTTTTTTTATTTTTAATTCTTGACGTGTCGATTTTATTCTATTTTTATTTAGTAGGCTTATTTGCGAAAATCAAAAAGAACAAAATATTTGCTATTTTTAGAGTATAAGTTTTGTGTTTTAAAGAAAGAAACATTACAAAAATATGCTTTGTAGGTTTTAATTTTTCTTAGCCAGTTATTTATTTTAAGATTTTTTTTCAGTTATCTAGAAATAGTTATTAAATATTTTCTTTTTTTTTGTTTTTACATTTAAAAAAAAATGAGCAAATAGAATTGTACCACCTCATCACAAAAGGACAAAATTTGATAACAAACTTTATCACAAAAGGGGAGGGGTTCACGTTTTTTTAAGGGAAACATTATTGTTAGGGGTGGGGCCCACACAATGAAAAATAAATGATGAAAAAAAAGGTGGACACGTGACTAAAGGAAAATGCACACAACACACACAATACATGATGGATAGGGAGCATGTACCAACTTGTCACGACCCAAATCACGGATCATGCGGGCACCCACACTAACCCTCCCTGGTGGGCGAACCCTTTAGGTAACTACCTTAATTTGATACAACAAGCGGAATAAATACTTTTATTATAAGAAATTCCCAAAACCTGGTCTAGACTCATACAAGAGCTTCTAAGAAGTTTACAATTTGAAGTAGATAAGAGACTCAAACTGGATACAACTTCTGTTTAAGGATAGAGAACAACAGAAAACTAAGGAGAGACTCTGGGTTGCAAGATCTCAAATAGCTCACCCAAACGTCTTTGACGAATGCCTCGAAACGGTCGTGAGACTCCGAACATCACCTGAAAATTACTCTACACTCCTTAGATAGCACACAAAAATAGGAGTAGGAGGGCCCACCTTTTTATTTTTGTTTTGTTTTATTTTCCATTTGAGGAACATATACATAAGGGGGGGAATCATTTTTTGGGGGGAGAGATATAGAGAAATAGATAGAGAAGGAGAAAATACACGGCCAGAGAAAAACTCTCCATCTTCATTTTCATCCCAAGATCTAAAGCCAACCATTTTCTTCTTTCCACAAAAAAAAAAAAAAAAAAATCTGCAACACATAAGAAACCATTACAGCAACTTGTTTTCGACCATAATAGCAACGACCTAGATCTTGAAACTCCATAGTAGCCTCTTCTCCAAGAAAATGCACCATTGAGTTCGTCGTTCCCGTTTGCGGTCCTCCGGTTAGTCGATCTAGTCCAATCTTATAGATTCAAAGAAACAGTTTGTTCACTTAAGGTCAATTTTTATCTCATTCTCTCATCTTTAAAGTGTTCAAATCTTGTCATTTTGTTGGATTGCGATGGTGGTTTTTTTTTGTGTTTAAATACAATGTTCCTTGTACCATGCATGTATTAATGGTAAGTTTTCTTGTGATGCTATAGTTTATTTTAGTTAGTTATATATGTTGATAATATCTTTATCAAAAGATGGATTGGACTTTCCTTATTAGTTTAACGTGAATAAAAGGAATGTTAATGGTCTAGGTGTCATATATATATATTGGTCTTTTATTGCTTTCTTTGTCAATGAAAAACTAAAAATAAGAGGGAAGATTACATTTTATCTGATGTTAATGTAGTTTCCTAAAGCATGACCATTTTAGCTTAATTTTTATTGCCTTGAGTAGTTTTGGATGATATGGATTTTGTTCTGGACTACATAGATTTAAAAACGTTTCTTGTATTAGTTTTGGATAAAAAAAGGTTCTCATGAGTAGTTGGTTAATTGTTTTAGTCTAAAATAAGTAGTGTTTTGATTACTAATTTGGTTCATTTCCTTCGTATGTATAAGTCCCATTTACCTGCGTTTGTTTGATTAAAAAAGGGGTACTCCATAGGTTCAAAAGTTAGGAATAAAGTTAAATAGAGTGTGAAAAAAAAAACAAATTTGCAGTAGTGAAAATTTAATTCGTTTAGTTAACATTTGGGATTATCTTATTGGAATAAAAAATAATGTTGAACTTGGGGGATTTCTAAGTGTTCAGATAGTGAAGTTTAAATAACGTCAATTTTCTAGTCACTTTAGTTGCTTGTGTAGTTGTTCCTCGTGCTAATTTTTGAATCATTTTTTTGTTTTTGTTTTTTTGTTTTTAGTTAGTCATTACTGATATTTTGAAAACGTTCTATTAAGCATGTTTTATCCAAGAATAATAACCGAATAATATTAAGTCTCGAATTTTAGAGACAAATAATTGTCTTTCACGCTAGATGAGCTTTAGGCACGTTTCAAGACATTTGTTTCGATTAAGAATGCGGTTACGCATCTTATTTTGAGACGTTCTTTTTAATAACTCAAGGATGCGGTTACGTACCTTGGCTGAACTCATTTTAATAATTAATTTTGTTTCGAATAAGAATGCAGTTATGCATCTTACTTTGAGACGCTTAAAAGATTCGGAATGCGGTTACGCATCCGGTTTAAGACCAATAAATGTTCAACAATAAACGTACGGGCAAATCAAGACTCAAATACATAATATATTCAAAGGTTAATTTAAGCTAAGTATAAGTCGATAAAGCGACCGTGCTAGAACCACGGGACTCGGGGAATGCCTAACACCTTTTCCTCGGTCAACAGAATTCCTTACCCGGTCTTCTGTTTTCGCGGACCATAATAAAAGAGTCATTTCCTTTTGATTAGGGATTCATAAGGTGGCTTGGAACACCAAAACTCAATTTCAAGTGGCGATTCTGTAAAATAACTAATCCCTACTCAAAACCGTCACTTCAATTGGAAAAACCCTTTAATAATAAAAACAAAAAACTTGCGCGCTTATAGCGTGGGGGCCCAAAAAAAGGGTGTGACAATCACCACCCAACCCTACCCTACAACCACTCACCCCCACTCTATTACCCACTACCCCCACCCTCATCCCACAACAACCCACCCCCACCTTCACCCACCCAATGACCACTCCAACCAACCACTTACTTATTTTTTAAAGTTCCTATTTTATCCATTACTTGAGTTATATATATATATATATATATATATATATATATATATATATATATATAAGCTAATTTATAATTAACAATTAAGGGTATTTTAGTAAAGGTCAAATCCATCAGGAGCCCCATGAGGTGGTCAAGATCTTTCACTAGATACATCAACTAAGGGGGGTTTCTTTTGAGTACTTACACTACCTGAAATTTGTTCAATTGGACACTTTTTGTATAATGAGCCAAATATGTAAAATGAGTGTATCACACTTGCATGGTGACAAATTAAATAAAGACATGTGGTATATATATTCAAAATAATCATTAAAAATAAACTATGAGTAGAAACAATATTTTCAACTATTTAGTTAATTAAAAAATAAAAAAAGAAAGAAAAGAAAATATTTCTCATTCTTCTTTGTTCTCATTTATTTCTTTTCAAATTAATTGCTCGTTCTTTCTTTTTCACTCGACATTGCTGCTATGGCTAGAAAATATGAAGACCCTTGCTGGAAATTTTTTATTTGGTAATCTTTGCTCAGCCTTCTCCTTTTAAGAGCCGCCACCACCAGCACCTCCCCTTTTCCTTTTCAGATCCGCCACCACCATCACCTTCTTCCCTTCACGGATTTGCTAGCACCACCTCTCATTTTCTTCTCAAACAGCTAAGATTAAAATATTGAAATTAAAGAATTCAAACAGAACGATCACAATATACTCTGTGGTTGGACATATAAGAAAATCGAATTGAATATTATCCTTAGAAAAAAAAAGAATATCTTGTCTCATGGTAATTTGGAGCTAGAGATTGTGAAGTCTGTCTCAATTTTTGAATCTTTAACCCAATTGGGTCTTAATTAGAGGAATGGAGATTTGGTGATTCTTGTGGGAATACCTAGAGGAGGAAGAAATTGAGTTGAAATTGCAAGAATCTCGAGAATCCTTGTGATTTTTATGGCCGAATCCATTTGGTGGCTTTGAGAGATGTGGTGGATATGGTGAAGAAAGTGGTAGGATGGAGGAAGAAGATAAAGGAGAAACAAAAAACAAAAAAACACACACAAATTTTTCTCTTTCACGCTACAGAAAAATGTGAAGTACACGTACATTGCTACATCAGCAAAAGGTGTCTAATAACTCATTTTAAGTCAAGTTCAGGTGTCTAAATGGAACAGGGCGTACTTGAGGTGTCTAAGATAACCACCTCAAGTGGCTCTCAATGGGTTCGGCCTTTAGTAAACTTATAAGTTATTATACAGTTAAACCAAACAATACAAATATTATTACATCACAATAAACGATACGGTTTATTCAAATATTGTGTTCATTAATATAATGTAACACCATATTGTATCTAATTTCCACTTACAAATACATACTCTTCTTCTATTGGACTGCAGGAATAAATAAAAAATAAAAAATAAAAAGAAGAATATTCTCAACCCTGGTGGTACTTATCATCCATGACTTTTTTAATCAAATCAAAGACTCAAAGTTCAAGTAGAGAGAATGACTGGAAAAATAAAGGAAAACATTAATGTAAAGACCGATGAAGATCAGAGAATTCACGCATGAGTAACAGTTCAGGGACAAATAGTATCAAATTTATCTTGACAGTACCCATTACAACACTAAAATAGAAAATGGAAAAGTATCTAGACAAATTTGTTCCCTGGAATATTGAACATAAACTTAGAGCTGAGAAATTAGAAAAACATTACACACTTCACACAATTAATTCAAAACTATATAAAACTGATGTACAACATGAACACCATGATGACCCTGGAATATCAAGCCACTTGTAGTAGGAATTCAATTTGATCAACTCATTGCTTCTGGCTTGAACCTTGTATACATACAGGAAAATAAAATAAAAAGGGTACGTTGACACAATTATTTAGCCTGAACCCACATCTTCTAAATTCTGGATCTTTTTTTTTTTTTTTAATAGAGACAAGTTATTCAGTTTCCTTCAAGCATTGACATATTTCACGTATGGTAACTCAACTTTTATTTTGTGACACCAAAAATCACTAAACTATTTTTTCTAACAAAAATAATCAGGATAACAAGGAAGATCAGAAAATAGTTTAGTGACTTTAGTGCAATACACGACCATCTATGAAGCTAACCTGTCGATCATTTTATATTCCTGAAAGCACGAAAGCCAATAAAGGATAACACCAGTTTCTTCACTTTCCTCATAGAGTCGTAGCTAACTCGAAAGCGCTTTGAATTATTCCCAGTTCTCGAACCAGAGCAGTTGTGTGGATACATTGGCGAATTAGCAATTGCTACCTGTGGATTACTTTGGTGATTCGTCGGGTTGTAACTATGAGTGAATATTGGCATGGAAGACATGGACAATGATGACGAACGAGACGAAGAACGAGATAGGGAAGTAACTGATTGTGAAGAAGTGATTCTCTTGGAGAAAATTGAGTGAAAAAACTTAGGTTTTGAATGTAATTTTCGCAAAGTCTTTAAATGTGAATTAATTGATTGATTATTATACGAAGGAGGAGGAGTGAGTGGAGGATTTAATAGAGTTGAATTTGAAAATTTATGTTTAGGGGTACCTGGTTCAGATTCCCAATGAAATGGAATTGATGAACTAGATGATCCTCCATAGTAACAAAACCTAAAAGAAGACTCACCTTTATTGGAATTTTCTTTAGACAAAAGTCTTGAAAAGAATTTGTCGTCATCTTTAATTAGAAGAAAATCTTGTAAATATTGTGGACGATCACTGCCACTATCACCAATTACCATTTGGATCAAAGATGATCCCAAATCAGAGTATAATGTCTTCTGCTTCGACTGTTGCTTCCTGAATGAATTAGAGAAGGAAAATTAAGAAGATTTTTAGATATCTAAGTTGGACATAATTGAACTTAATATTGTGCCATGTTTTAGTCAACTTGATGCAATATATGAAAAGGTTTCCAGGGGTATTGAATGGAATGAGTCAAAGGACTTGTGATGTTTATAGAAGAGATCGAACACAACGTTTCAACAAATTACTTGATGTTGATTTATTTAAAATTTTAAACTCACTCAAGGATGTCATGGTGCATTTTGTTGTGTGTTAATTAGTTAGTATGTCGTGTACTTTTTAGGAATTGAGATTTAATACCGTTGGCCTGTAGCTATAACTAGCTAGTAAAGCATCTTATTTAGATGAATTTCAAATTTTATTTATTCATTGACGCAATGAAAGTGGAAAAAAGTTGATATTTTCACAGTAATTTGACTGACTCAATAAGGTTATGAATTCTCTTTTCTAAGTTTGACTTTTGAGTGATTTAGTAGCAACTCTGAAAATTACACTTTCTTTTTATTTGTCATTTGATGTCCGATATCCTTCTTTAAAATCCGATTAAATCTAAATTCGCGCTAGAAAATTCTACTTTGCAATAAGGCGTCTCTACCAAAATCAAAGCTTTTTGTTGAGAGACTGCACAAAGCTTTGGCATGTGGGGGTGGAGCCTTAAGAAGCTAAATATACACTGTAATTTTTTGCCGAGCGTGTTCAAAAGTTAATATATGCACATAAACACAAAAAAAATTACCCTGTATATACACTGTAATTTTTTACCGAGGGTGTTCGGGTGAACACCCTCGACAACACGTAGATCCGCCCCTGCTTACGAATTCAGCAGAACTTAATAGCTTTAGCTCAAATCTTAAATTTGGATTAAGCAGTTCATTTGATATATATAACAATGTAACACGAACCCGATAAGCAAAGAAAATTATTATTCAAAACTTATAAATTTAAAATTTTGAATCCGCCTCTATTGGCATGACTTCAGTATTCAGTTTCACGTGCTACGTAACAAGTTGTTAGAACTTCCTCGTCAAGGGAAACAAACTTGTATAAACAAATGATAAGTATACGTCACACGATATAAAATAAAATACGTAATTATTTTCTCACTTAGCTTATGGTCTCACAGAAGAAAATGAAAAAATGCAGACTACATAAACTTTATGAATTACTACTTTTATGTTCGATGCTGACTTTTTCCTGACAAAATGATGAAACAGAGAGTAGAAATTAAAGAGAATCCCTAATTTCTGTTCTTTGCATGAACTCGACAGTGATTCTTAAGTCACTTTAAGCATTCAATTTAATTTAATATAATCTATCTTGTCTTTTTTTGCGTGAAATAGACTGAATAATTATCAAGATTGCTAGAAACATGACCTTAAAGTTTACCACGTGTTTATTTAATTTCAATACTATTACTTCATATTTCCATTAATTAAAAAAAAAAGGTAAAGATTATAAATTATCGTTTTTAAGAATTGTTTTTCAATAAAAGGAAAAAGAACAAAAAGAGAGCCATCTAATCAATAAGAAATTAGATTAGTGTAAATAGAAAACTATCCACTAATTATACATGGCTAGCGAGAGAAAATAAGATTTTTTTTTCGTCACTCTTATGTGAAAGAGTTCGCGTACGAGTGTCAGAGAACCTAATTTTTTGTGTGAATTTGTGCACAAAATCTTCAAGCTCTTAAAATAAAAAATTTATATTTGAGAACTACATAAAGAATATTATAAGTGAACAGAGTTAATAATTTTATGAAATATGAAAAGAGTTTTAGTAAATTATTGTCTAAGAAAAAATTATTTGACTTCTCAAAAAAGTAACGCTTTCACTTAGATGAGATGGATCGGATGAAGTAAGAAATTAGAGAGAGACCGATCGAAAGGTTACATATATTTTTCAATTTTTTTTCATGTTTGATTGGTCCAAATATTTTGAGAAACATTTTCTCTAAGAAAACATGTTCCTTAAACATTAGAAAGTGTCTTCCTTAATTAGTGGGAGTAGGGAAAATAAGTGTCCTAATTAACATTACATGCTTATCGTCTCCTCTCCACCACCACGCCCCCAACCCCTCCACCCCGACCCCGACCCCGACCCCGCACCCCACCTCACCCTATAACTTGTTCCTACATTACATATATAAATGCTTTTCAAATTAAAAAAAAAAATATGTTTACTTATCAAACATCAGAAAATAAGCAAGAACCATTTTCATGAAAAATATTTAATGTACCAAACACACCATAATAGAAACTTGAGTAAGACTGAAAGGTGCAGGTAGAGTAGCACAACTTCTCGTGGCCGACTGAATATTTGTGAAGTTTTGAAGTCCAAAAGGACAATTAGACTTTCAAATGAATTAGTTAAGGATCATACATCAGTTAGAAGAATCTAAACCAAATACATTAAATATCTTTTAATGAACGTCCATTAATCGATTCAACCAAGTATAGAAGAAAAATATAAGAATTTTAAAGAAAAAAAATCACTTGCTCAACGTGTTTACTTTTTTAATTACCAGGGACATTTCTTTTGATTAGTTCACGAGGACGTATTAACATACCATGATTAAGACTCTACCTAGACCTTTCACTCTTTTCTTTTATGAAAAAACAAAACATATATTATCGTTTCTATAGCGGCCAAAGCAAAAGATGAGAAACATGAGTATTAACATTCAACCTGGATTCGAGAAAAGCTAATCTGGACCTGGTATTTTTACACTAAATCATATATTAATTTAAATCGAGATCAGAACAGATACAAAATTATTATGGTTAATTGGTGAATCAAAGCTCAGAATATAGGCAATTATTGTTGTTTATAGGAATAGGGCCTTTTATTGGAGTATAACAAGGTGGTCCTTAAAGTAAAATAAAATAAAATGGCGTAGTCCAACGCTACACGCTCAAACGATTAACAAGACTTAATTATATGTAAAAAATTAAACTTATTTTTTAGGGAAAAGGACACAAATAGCCACTGGGCCCATAATAAACCCAAGCCCTAGCCCAAGTTTTCCCAAATCCAAAAAGTAGCCCCTAAACAATTCCCCCAAAATCTGTAGCAAGCCTTTTGTGGCGACTAAGTCGCCACAAAAAAGTTAAAAGGTCGCCACTAAAGGCTGATCGGCCCAAACCCAAGCACGTTTTTTTTTAAAAACAAAAGTCAAACTTTAATCGCCACTAAAGGCTTGCTACAAAAAAATCAAGTTTTTTAGTGGCAACTAAACTAAAAAAAGTCATCACTAAAGGTTAAATATTTCAAAACATGTATAATATGTGTATATTTAGTAAGAAATATTCCAAAAAACTCTGCGGCGATTTTTGTATATAATATGTATCATTTGTGTATAAAAATATGTACCAGTACCTATTTGTAATGTATAGAAACTGTATAAAATATGAATCACTATAAGGTATGTATCATTTTTGTAGATAATATGTATCATTTGTGTATATAATATGTATTATAGAATAGAAAATTGTATCATTTTTGTATATAATATATATTATTTTTGTATAGAAAGTGTATATATAATTCCAGCATATGTATATAAAATGTATCAGTCTTGTATAGAAAGTGTATCATAAGTATAAAAAATATATCATAGAAATCGTATCATTATGGTATATAATATTTATCACTATTGTATATGTAAAAAAAAAATATCATATCATTATTGTATATTATGTATATAATAAATGTATAATTAACATATAATTTATATATAATAAATGTATAATTAATTTCAACATATGCATATAAACTGTATCATTCTTGTATATACTACTAAATATACACATATTATACATATTTTGGGATATTTCTTATTAAATATACCCACATTATACATGTTTTGGGATATTTCTTATTAAATATACACATATTATACATGTTTTGGGATATTTAACCTTTAGTGACCATTTTTTTAATTGTCACTAAAAAGCATGATTCTTCTGTAGCAGGCCTTTAGTGGCGACGATGCCTAAGACCTTTTCACCAAAACAAAACCTAAACCCCCTACTGCTCGAACAATTGAATCAGAAGTCAAGATATTCACACCCACGCATAAAGAATAACCTGTTTTGTGGCGACTTTTAGCCGCCACAAAAAGTCTGACTTTCTTTTTCAAAAAGCTCTTGGGCTGCTGGGCAGGCTAGCGCTTGGCATTATTTTGAGCCAGCCGGCCATTTTTTGGCATTATTTTGGGCCGAGTAAACTCCTGGAGATATTAGGCTCAAATATTGGCCAAATGTGACATTACTTTGGACCATTGGACACACAGTGTCCTTTTTCCTATTTTTTTAAGTCAGTGTTTAAGTGTTTAACTATATATGTATAAAAGTTAAACCATTAACAATACTTAACATTTTGTTTAAGAGGAAATCTGTTACGGTAGTTTTCAAAAATGTAGATGCTCTAATTCACTTAGAAGATGGGCTAAAGATGTCCAACCACTTTAAGGGCCGTCGATGGAGTCATTGCGCAATCAGTTATAAGATGCTTTTAATGTGGTTCTCCTTAAACATTTCTAAATTAGGACAATTCTTATGCTTGTCCCTATCTTGGGGTGGTCTTTAATTTTGTCCCTCAAATCACTAGTCTTTAATTTTTGACCCTCAAATAGTTGGTTTTTAGTTTTTGCCTTTTCACACTTTAAGTAATAAAAAAATGGCCGAAAATACCCTAACATTCTGGGTTCGCACCATTACAGAGTCAAAAAAAATAAAAAAATCGCAAGGCAAGGTTTCATAACTATCAGTTGGCCAAAAGGTCATTCTGAAAATTTATTTTGCCCAAAGTTTTGAAAACTACACTTTGGTTCCCACAGCCCCAAAATTTTAATTATCAGAAATAGAAATAAAGAAATAAATATTTCCCTCCAAAAGCTCCCTATTTCTCCCTTTCCAGATCACGTTTTCAGCGAAAATTCCGGTGAAAAGTCTGGCTTTTCATCGAAAAATCAGTCCCCACGACTTAATGTGGCGTCGGTTGCAGTCATAAACCATAGCCATAGTCTTTTATGGATTTATTATGGCTTCGATTTCAGAATATATTATAATAGGTGGTGATTACATGGGTGAATGGGAGGGGACCTCAAAATGATGGAATTGGATTTCTATGAGCAAGATGACATGATGATCCTGATAGTGATGACGAACAATTTAACAGACAAAAAAATTAAAAAATAAAACCCCAAACTCAACCCCACACCCTAAATTGCACAAATCTAAGGGATCGTGGTAGGTATATCATAAACTGACCGTCGTCAATAGCTAACGATTATCATTTAGGCTTGACTTTACGCATGGTCAATAATTTTCCACATGTTATATATAGACCAAGGACAATATTTGTCTAAAAAGTCATAAATAAATAAAATAAAACAACTAAAAGGACATGCCACTATTTAAACATCATAATAACACTTTAATACACCATATGAGAGTCTTCATCCATTGAACACATTTGTCTAAAAGGCCAATATTTGTCTAAAAAGCCATAAATAAATAAAATAAATTAAAAAAGGAAATATCACTATTTAAACATTATAATAACACTTTAATACATCATATGAGAGTCCCCATCCATTAAACACATGATCAAAAGAGTTTTAGGACATGTAATGGTACTTAAAAGGCCAATATTTATCTAAAAAGAACCATAAATAAATAAAATAAAATAAAAAAGAACATACCACTGTTTAAAAATCATAACAACACTTTGATAAATCATATGAGAGTCCCCATATATTGAACACGCAATCAAAAGAGTTTTAGGACAAGTAATGGTACTTTAAAGACCAATATTTATCTAAAAAAAGCCATAAATATATAAAATATAATAAATAAAAGGACGTGTCACTATTTAAACATTGTGATGACACTTTAATACATCACATGAGAGTCATCATCCATTTAACATACGATCAAACGAGTTTTAGGAAAGTAATGGTACTTAAAAGGCAAATATTTTTCTAAAAAAGCCATAAATTAATAAAATAAAATAAAAAGAGGACATACCACCATTTAAACATTATAATAAAATTTTAATAAATTATATGAGAGTCATCATCCATTGAACACATTATCAAAAGAATTCTATGACAAGTAATGATATTTAAAAGGCTAATATTTTTCTAAAAAGTCATAAATAAAAATAAATAAAAAGACTTGATACTATCTAAATATTATAATAACACTTTAAATACATCATATGAGAGTCTCCATCCATTGAACACATTTAAAAAAGAGTTTTAGGATAAGTAATGATAATCATAACACTACTATCTAATTAGTCTTACAACAAGTTATTGTTTTCAAAGCACAACTTTGTTTTAAGGATAAACATTCCTTGTGCTTAAACTCTTTGGATCATGTGTCTAATGGATGGGGACTCTCATATTATGTATTAAAGTGTTATTATTGTGTTTAAATGGTATCAAGTCTTTTTATTTATTTATGGCTTTTTAGACAAATATTGACGTTTTAAGTACCATTACTTGTCTTAAAACTCTTTTGATCACGTGTTCAATGGATGGAGACTCTCATATGATGTATTAAAGTGCTATTATAATGTTCAATGTCCTTCTTATTTATTTATTTATTTATGGCTTTTTTAGACAAATTTTGGCCTTTTAAGTACCATTACTTGTCCTAAAACTCTTTTGATCATATGTTCAATGGATGAGGACTCTCATATATTAAAGTGTTATTACAATTTTTAAATAGAGGCATGTACTTTTATTTATTTTGTTTTATTTAT
This sequence comes from Lycium barbarum, assembly GCF_019175385.1. Lineage (NCBI taxonomy): Eukaryota > Viridiplantae > Streptophyta > Magnoliopsida > Solanales > Solanaceae > Lycium > Lycium barbarum. Next base: position 11,173,026 of record NC_083341.1, read on the forward strand.
TTATGGATGTTTAGACAAATATCGTCTTTGGTCTATATATAACATGTGTATAATTATTGACCATGCGTGAAGTCGAGCCTAAATGATAACTGTTAGCTATTGACGATGGTCGGTTTATGGTTTAACTATCCATTGTCCCTTAGATTTGTGCAATTTCGGGTTTGGGGTTTTATTTTTTTAATTTATTTTTCTATTAGACTAGTGCAAATTCAGCATACTTTTCATTCCAGCAGTCGCCTTTATTTCTCTAGTTTATCATCGACCAAAATGCTCTAGAATTGTCCTAAGCGGTGAGTTATTATAAGGTAAGGTGGTTTATTTCCAGTTTGGCTTATAATTTACCCAACACACCTGTCTTTATTTTGACTTAAGGATCATAAATTTTTTACAATGGTAATTGATATGTCCAAGTGCTTTTTGTTTTAATGATTGTCAAACGTATTCTGAACCAGATAGAGACCTGGTCTGTGATATGCTCTCTGTGCATCTTGCACAGTAAGCAGAGACAGCTGTAAAGCCAAGGTACTCACTACACACAAGTACAGCAGTAAGCTGACCCATGTTTTAGGTCAAAATATTGAACGAGTGGCATCTATCCATCCCATATGCTTCCCACTATATATACAACACGTTGCACCCATATTGTGTACTACTTGGAAAACCTAAAAATCACTCAAAAAATGCAGTCGTCACAAGACAGTCTAAGTGTTCAACAAAGCTAATCACAAACTGAAGGATATGTTTCCAACACTGAAGATGTTTTATTCTCTTAGTTTGTTTTAAGCTTTGTTTTATGTGTTTTAACTTGTAATCCTACCCTGCTCTTATAAGAAGTTGTTGTAGGTATTTCAAATTCTTAGTAGTTGTTAGGAAATTTACCTTTCAATCTATTAAGTTGTACCATTGTCTAGTGCTTAGTCTAAGGTGTATTAGTTGGGTTTGGCTAGAGGTAGTCAACCTTAGTTTTCTTAGCTAGAATTGGTCAAGTGGAGGTATTTGCAACCGGTGTATTACAAAGGTTGAGGGACTACGGGAGTTAGTTCTTAAGTTGTTACTATTGTAAGGGTTGAGGGATTATGAGAGTTAGTTCCTAGTAGGGGTGGGCATTCGGATTCGGTTTGGTATTTTTGAAGTTCGGGATCGGTAATTCGGTAATCGATAATTGAAAATAGATACCAAATACTGAACTTTCAAACTTCGGTTCAGTAATTCGGTAATCGGTAAATCAAACTTCGGTTCGGTACGGTATTCGGTAATACCATATTGAAGTCGAAGTCCACTGTATTACATCACAAGACTTCACTGCTTAAGGTATCAAATAAGAAATTGATTAGGTTGAAGCCTTCATATACACACATTTTAGTCGAGAAAGTAATATGTCAACTTAGTTGTGCAAAAACAGAACCAGCCTAATGAACTTAGTTTCTTTCATCAATATGATGTATTCAAGAAGTAAACTACTGATTTGCAATGAAACTCAAAAAGTAATAACATTATTACGAGTATCATTTTGTAGCAGATAAAACGTGATTTAGAATTGTAGACTACATGCGGCAAATTTATCCAATATGCAACTGATATTGGTCTAGAGAAGAATTGCTAATTGCTAATTGTTATTGACGCTGGGAGTAGGGAATGAAATATTAAGGATTTTAGGTAATGGACTAAACTGATGGCAATGGGTAATTGCTATTGCAATGGGATTAGGATTGGGATAGACTAAATTAATGGGCCTTTATTTAGTATGTATTTCGGTATTCGGTAATACCGAAACCGAATACCGAATTTTTTTAAGTTTATTACCGAAAACCGAATCGAAAATCGAAATACCGAATACCGAATTACCGAAATCCCCGGTTCAGTTCGGTAATGCGATTTTCGGTATTTTTTGCCCAGCCCTAGTTCCTAGCTTACAATATGTGGTAATATGAAGTTACTCGTGTAGTGAAGTTGAAATCCTAATAGGGTAGGTCATGGTTTTAATCCCTTGAGCTAGAAGTTTTCACGGTACATCCTGTTTCCTTTACATACTGCACTATATAAGGGAATGGATACACACCCAGGTCCCTCCTTATACTGTTTGGTAGACGCACAGCCTCTAACAAGTAGTATCAGAGCAGGTGCTTTCTAAAAGGTTAACAACTAGAAAGAATCTGTGAAATGATAACCCTACCAAACCTAGAAGAAGGTCAATCATTTATCAGACTACCCAGATTCAACGGAAATTATTATGGGTGGTGGAAGGCTAGGGTGCATGACTTCATTATGGCTGAGGACTTAGAACTGTGGGACATTATTTGTGATGGTCCTCATATTCCTGTAAACAAAGATAAAGCTGGTATGGAAATCACTCCAAAAATGAGGCAAGAATATAATGAGGCAGACAAGAAAGCTGTGAAGAAGAACTACAAAGCAAAGAAGATTCCTGTCTGTCGAATAGGAGCTGATGAGTACAATCGAATTTCAGCATGTAAAACTGCTAAAGAGATCTGGGAAACTCTCCAAACTGCCCATGAAGGAACAACTCAAGTAAAAAACCCTAAAATTGGCATGCTCATAACAGAGTATGAGTTGTTCAAAATGAAAAAGGATGAATCTATCCATGACATGCACACTAGATTAATCAATGAACTCAGCTCTCTAGGAGAGGTCATCATATCTATCAAACTGCTAAGGAAGCTACTTAGAGTTTTGCTTGATTCTTAGAACCAAAGTAAATGCCATCTATGACGCCAAAGATCTCGCTAAGCTGATTGTTGATGAACTAATAAGAAATCTCAAGACATATGAGATGAAGATGACTTTGAAGAAGACAAAAAAGAATGAAGTAATGAAAGAGAGAAATCTTGTTCTTAAAGCTGCAAGAGGGGATTCAAGTGACAATGAATCTGAAATGGTCTATCTTACTCGGAGTTTTCATAAGATAATCAAGAAGAATGGTGGATTTACCAAGACAGAGAGCTCTAGCAGAAACTTCAGAGGAAACGACAACTGTTGTCACAAATGTGGGAAACATGGCCACTTCATAAAGGATTATCCTCAAAACAAGAAAGACAATTATAACAGGACCGCCAGGAGGAACTAGATCCCCGACAGAAGATTCTAAAGAAGAGAAGCTGCTGACGAGCTGGTAAAGCAAGCGTTTGATGCATAGGGAAATTCTTCTAGTGAATCTGAAGATGAAAATGACCAAGGGAACATATCATTGATGACCATTGAAGATGAAGCAACTGAAAATGGGTCAATAAGTGCGCTTATGGCTAAGTCTGACACGGATGATGATGATAAGGAGATAAACTTTCTTGACATAGAGAAAAACTTGAAAGTTTACTCTAAAAAAACTGATAAACTATCACGTGTTAATTGATGCGTATCACGTTCTGATTGCTGAGAAGGATGAGTTGAATCAAGTAATTGATGAGACAGAGAAAGAAAGGGATGACCTACGTATATCCTCTGGAGAAATGAAGAAACAAATCCATGAGACAAACCAACAATACATTTTGTTGGAAAGCCAAGTGAGAGAAGGGGTGAAAATATCTTTCAAGGGAAAAGGTGAAGCAAATGAAACCTTTCTAGTGCTTGAAAAGATGTTAAAGATAGCAAAACTAAGCCTCATTGCTGAGATTGAGATGAATGTGTTACTAGAAAAGGATTTGAATAGGGTTAAGTTTGATTTTGATAAAGCTCTCAATTAGACCTGGTCCTCTGATGTGATTGCCTCCATGTACAAAAGTAAAGGAGATGAAAAAGAAGGGATTGGTTTTAATAGAGAGAAAATGCCTTATAATCCACACAGTAAGTATGTCTTCACAACTGAAAACTAATCGTGCACTCACTGTGAGAAACCAGGATATTACAAGGAGGGATGTAAAGCAAGGATTGAGGTTTTTCAAATGAACAAAGGCTTTGTCAAAAAGAGAGTCAAAATAGGAGGAACTGGTACTCAGAAAAAAGGTTCTAAAAAGGGAACGAAAGGAACAGGTCCTCAAAAGAAAGGATCTCGGGAAGGCAGAAAAGAAGTGATACCCATATGGGCTTAAAGGAGCTTGATTCATCCCTTTTATAACTACAAGGGACCTAAGCTAATTTGGGTTCCCAAATCCAATCACTGACATCATGTGCAGGCTGAGGAGAGAGAATAAATGAAGTTGTCAATTATGTTAGCAAGCAGGGACAACAAAAATCTCATGGGTTAGTAAAGAGGTGTCTCCTCAAGGACTTCACGACAGGATGTATGCCCTTGGTATCTAAAGGAAAGGACACATCTCAATGTCAGATGTTGCAATTCAGAATTCAAAGTTACTCCAGGCAGAAGTAAGAAAGGAAGATGAGTAGAATGGTGAAGCAGAAAATGCAAATGTTGGGTCAAAAAGTGGGTGTGACAGGAGAAGGGATATACACACATGGGAGGTATAGGACATCTTGTGAACAAGTTTTCAGAATAGTTGCTCGACACCATCAAAATTGTCTCTCTGGGATTCAGGTTAGTAGTCCTTTCAGTATTTTCATATGTTCCGAACTACTTTAGTGCCAAGTCAGTCAAGTGTCTCCTAATTCAAAATTAAAACCTTAAACCTTCCTATCAACGTTTCACTTTTGAACCAATCTGTCCCTTCTGTTACACCGGTCCTAAAATGCCATCTCGGATACCGTAAAAGGCTGTCTGAACCAACTCAAATACAAGCATCACAAAACCCTTTTCAAACCAAATCAAAATGGTCTCCAAACCATTATTATCATAGCACTCAATCTCTTCTAACCAAAGTACATCTGAATCAATTCCAAAACCCCCCATACTCATCTCTCCAGAAACTAGCAAACGAAGAGTTTCGAGAAAATCTAGATCTTTATCTGGTTTTCTTGACCAAAGAAATTTTTTTGACCTTATGGAAAGTGATGCAGATATATACCTGCTAGCGTCATACTCTTTTTTGAGAGAATCAAATGACAGAAGTGGAGGAGTTAAAATGGAAAGACCTAACATCGACAACTCTGCAGGACAATAGATCAAAAATCTTAACAAGGAAGAAAATTATGATGATGTCTTACCTGTCTCTCACCCTGAGAAAAAACCTGGTGCCCCATCTGTGCTGAAGCCCCAGATGCCTCAAGATAAAAAAAAGAAGAAAATGAAATAAAAGGGAAAGACAGGAGGAGAGAAGGAGATAAGAGGAGAGTCTGCTTCTCAAAAGAAGAGGAGGATAAGTACAAGTAAAGAACCAAGTGACTCTAAGAGACATAGAAGAGGACTGAGAGAGGGACATCTCCAAACACAGAAAATTCTCTTTGAAATGATGATTGATGTAAACCTGGAAGAGGAGAATGAGATAAAAAAACTGTAAGAAATGGTGGAATTCAAGATTGGACTCATCTTCTTACTTCGCTGGCTTCGTGTGTGTATGAAGCTGAAGTGATTGGACTATTTACAAATCTACGTCATCTTGATGATAGTACTCTGATTCTGACAGTGAACATGAAAAAGTTTGTTTTCACTGAATCAGTGCTATCTGAAATCTTGGGAGTAAAAGCTGAAGAGGTGAGGGATGTGACTGGAAGGGTGTTCACCTCTTTTAAAAATGTGATCATCAAGGAAGAAATGTCAACCTTCCCTGGAAAACTCTCCAAAAAGGAGCTTGCGCCTACCTACCAACTGATTTCTAAATTTGTGGACAAGGTACTTATACCGAGAGTTGGAGGGAATGTCAGTGTCACTACGACACATTTGATACTCATAGAAGCCCTATCAGTGTTTGAACTAATCAATTGGCCGGCTATCATGATCAAACATATGATCAATGCAGTTAGCACGGGGGGAAATGAGCCTGGTCTTCCTTATGGTTTTCTCTTAACAAATATGCTTGGGCATTTCAATGTATGAACCGGAAAAGCTACCTTAGGAACAAAAGAGAATTTTCTTTCCAGAGCCATTCTGAAAGACTGTGAGTGTGTGGATGAAGGAGCGGATTCCACCATTCCTATTATAACCGAAACACTAAAGGCAGTTAATGCAGAAATTCAGCAGTTGAAGGCTGAGAATGCTATTCTGAAGGATCAAGTGAAAGCTAAGGTAAAAGATCTTAGGAACCAACTGCTCCAGGATCAGGGTTCACACATTGAGAAAATTGATAAAATTCTTCACGATCTAGATCATCCCCAGTTATTAGTCTCTAGCATTTCCCTCCAGTCCCTATCCTCTCCTCCCATTTCTGATTTTGTTTTTCTGACTAGTACAATAGTAGTTTATTTAACATATGTTTGCACTGTTTTAACTACTATCTATTTTTGGGCAATTACTTTTTTCTCGTGCGCTATTGCTCGTACCTGTTATTGGCTACGGTCTATTTCCTTTTTTATGATGCCAAAAGGGGAAAGATATATGTTGCTGCAATTCAAAGAGGGAAGATATGCTAAAATCAAACGGCAAAGGTTGATATGTGCTGTTTATAATTCAAGGACCTTTTAGTGGACAACAACCTGGTTTTCCAATTCGCAGAGGAAATAGTATTATGTTACTAAAATGTTGCAGGTGCTTTGACAATGATGGTCTACTTTGCAGGGGGAACAAGTGAGAAGCTGGTCCTTAGGGGGAACATAGTCTATAAGTTTTTCATCATCAAAAAGGGGGAAATTGATACGTCCAAGTGTTTTTTGTTTTGATGATCGTCAAACTAATTCTAAACCAGATAGAGACCTGGTCAGTGATCTGCTCTCTGTGCATCTTGCACGATAAGCAGAGAGAGCGGTAAAGCCGAGCTACTCACTGCACACAATTATAGCAGTGAGTTGGCCCATGCTTTAGGTCAAACTATTGAATGATTGGTCTTTATCCATCCCACATGTTTCCCACTATATACACAACATATTGCAACATATTGTGTATCACTTGAAAAACCTAAAAATCACTCAAAAGGTGCAGCCGTCACAAGACATTAAGTGCTCAACAAAGTCAATCACAAACTGAAGGATCTGTTTCCAACACTGAATATGCTTTATCTATTTCCAACTTTGAAGATGCTTTATTCTCTTAGTTTGTTTTAAGCTTTGTTTTATGTGCTTTAACTTGTAAAACCTACTTTTCTCTTATAAGAAGCTGTTGTAGGTATTTTAAATTCTTAGTAGCTGTTAGGCAATTTACCTTTCAATCTATTAAGTGGTACCCTTGGCTAGTGTTTAGTCTAAGGTGTATTAGCTGGGTTTGGCTAGAGGTAGTCAACCTTAGTTTCCTTGGCTAGTGTTAGTCAAGTGGAGGTATTTCCAATCGATGTATTACAAAAGTTGAGGGACTACGGGAGTTAGATCCTAGGTTGCTACTATTGTAAGGGTTGAGGGATTTCCAATCAGTGTAGTGCAAAGGTTGAGAGACTACGGGAGTTAGTTCCTAGGTTGCTACTATTGAGAGGGTTGAGGGATTATGGGAGTTAGTTCCTAGCTTATAATAAGTTGTAATCTGAAGTTGCTCGCGTAGTGGAGTTAAAATCCTACTGGGGTAGGTCGTGGTTTTTAATCCCTTGAGCAAAGAGTTTTCCATGGTAACATCTTGTTTCCTTTACATACAGCACTGCATAAGGAAACTGGTACACAACTAGGTCCCTCCATATACTGTTTGTTGGACGCACAACCTCTAAAAGTAATAAAATAAAATAATCTTAAATTTACAACCTTAACAATTCATCCTTCCCTATATAAAATCGACCCGAAGTTTAAACTCCTCCGTTGTCTTTTTTCTTGAACAAAATCCTCCATTGTCTCTTTTCTTGATCAAACTTCTCTATTTTCTTGATCAAACTCCTCCATTCTCTTTTCATAAATAGAAGTCTTACAAAAAATTACATAAAAACAATAATCTACTAGGGGTAGGAAGATGGTGGTCAGATCATCAGGCTCTTGCCCGATTCTTTCACAAATTACACATAGAGAATGTGCATTTTCATCCCCTGTATATTGTCTCTAAGTCCCATGAAGAGAAGCTCCATATCAATTCTTAAGAGGAGTACACCGCGTGAAAGGCATGAACAACGGTGGTACTGATTGTGTCGTGGTCGAGTTTGAATATTTCTCGTCATTTTCTTCTGTTAAGTGGCATGGTTGTCATATCGTTAAAGACTTTTCTCCTCTCCTTCTTACCATTTTTTTTATCTACATGCAAACAATAGAGTGGTGTTGACCAACCACAATATAGAAATAATAATAATCGATGACAAGCCTAGTAATTGAGCATGATAAATTTGAAGAAACATAAAAAGCAGTATCGAAACAAGGAAAATAAGTAGAAATAACACATATTTCGACTAACAAAAAAGGCCAAAGTTTCAAGTTTAGTAATAGACCAAGATGAATTTGCAAAAAAAAAAAAAAGCACGATTGAAACAAGAAAAATAAGTAGAAATAAGAAATAACACATATTTCAACAAAAAAAGGCTAAAGTTCCAAAAAGTTGAAAAAACCCAGAACTTTATGAACACTAGGGTTTATCAAATTTGAAGAAAAACAAGAAATTTTAAATAGGCAATATGAATCTTAAGATGCTTCGTCACTGATGCAAAATTAATTAACATTGTCACGACCCAAAAATAGAGGGCCATAACTGGCATCCGGGCCCTACTTGTCAAGCACCGCTAAACATACTTTCATTTCATGATCATAAACAAGAGTGGAGCTCGGGGCTCACCAGATGGAAATATGCTAAATTATATGAGGAATATGCTGAAAAGGGGATGAGCCCAAACAAAAACTGTGTAAGCTGACAAGGCCATCGTGGAATACTATACAGTAAAAATATAGGCCGAGAGGGCCATAGAAAGACCAACTATACCATGACTGCCTACAAGCCTAGGTCGGGACAGGGCCCTGTCATACCCATATGCATATAAAAAATATTGTACCAAGACTAGACCGCAACTCCGAAACAAAAATAGTGCTCTAATACGAGCTGAACAGTAGCCTACCGAGGCGGATCGTCAACCTGTCTACCTGAACCTGCGAGCATGAAATGCAGCGCCCCCAGAAAAAGGGACATCAGTACTGCAAAGTACTGAGTATGTAATCCATGAAAATAAACATGAAAGAAACTTAAAAGTATATAGGTTAAAATGAATGCAACCTGTATATCTGAATTGTCTCTGTGGGCCAATAATATACATAAATATTGTGCATGCATGCATTTTATATATATATATATATATATATATATATATATATGACTATCGGAGTGACGTAAGGTCGTTATATCTCCAAACATCATTATGTGATAGCATTTTCATCAACAAATGACCCTATGAGTCATACCGAATCTTAAAAAGTACTTATTGAAATCAACCTATCTAGATCATGAATCAGCATGGGACATCCCTAGCTACTAAAAATAGAATCATTATGGAGTAGCGTTGAAGGGGAGCCTTGGTATAACTGGTAAAGTTGTTGCCATCTGACCAGGAGGTCACGGGTTCGAGCCGTGGAAACAGCCTCTTGCAGAAATGCAAGGTAAGGCTGCGTACAATAGATCCTTGTGGTCTGGTCCTTCCCCGGACCCCGCGCATAGCGGGAGCTTAGTGCACCGGGCTGCCCTTTTTTTTTTGGAGTAGCGTTACGTTTGCGTTCCGTTCATAAGGATCATGCCAAAAGAAGGAAAGTTAGCCTTAATATACCTCAAGTCATCTAAGCAATCCAATAAAGAGCTTATCACAACTAGAGCGCCAATCTTATAACAAAGGAATACATATACAGCTTAGATGGCGCTAGTATATCACGTACATCAATGATAACTCGATTCTAAAGTGAAACGGGAAACATTCCCCTACTTCTTAATCATCACCACAAACCCAACCAACAATTAACACAAGAACCTCATATGATCTTCTTTAAACTCATATCCACAACATTCAAAGATGTACAATTGAGCAGCACTTATACACCTTGTTCTTCCAAATACACAAAGTCTAAGAACCTCAACACATTCTCAACTTCAACTATTATCCCCACAACAAGACTTTTGCTCAAAACATACTAACAATCATGGATCAAGTTGGATTAGTTACATCCCGAACTTTTTTACATTGGATTTGTCGTAATTTAATCGACATAAGTTCAAGGACAAGATTATTTTTGGAGGTTATATGTAATTATGCTACGTTTAACAAGTAACAAGTAAGTGTCGTGAAGGTTAGAGGTTAAGCGAACCGCAGAATAGAAGTTTTATTGATGTAATACCCCGGACTTTCGGGCTATAATTTGAACTGCTCGGAGTATATGAGTAGACCCAAGCCTCGAAGAATGTTGGTCATATTCAAGTATGCAAATAAAGAGATCGTGTATAAAAGGATGAGATCCCGAAATAATTTAAGACTTAACACGTGTGACGATAGTGATTGGGAATAATATTTGGTGTATGTATAAAGAGGATATGGACTAGAGTTCTACCACATGATTATGATAATCAGTATATGAAGTGTATTAGAAGTGATAAATATTGAGTGAACTAAGATCAAAAAATTAATTATGTGGATAATTGTTTAATTGTTAGTTGGTAATGGAAAATTAAGGGATTAACTTCAAGCAGATAAGTTATACTAGGCACCCATCCATGTGGAGCCATGAGAATGTAAATGGCACTAATACAATTAAATGGTGTAGTGCTTATAATTGGGGATAACAATGTTTCACATTAAAGTGTTGAATTATGTGGGCCCTAAGGCCATAGGATATGATTTATTTGAGAATTCACATTAAGGATATAGCTATCTCTCTAACTAAAGCATAGAAACATTTTTCTTCAATAGCAAACAAACATTTTCTTCATTAATATATAGCACTAACGTTTTTCTTCAATAACATAGCAATGTTCTCTTCTTAAGACATAACAGCAACCATCCTTTCAACAACATAGCAGCTACGTTGTTGGCATGTAATATCAAACCAAGTTCAATCATGATGATTCATCCATTAATTTGGTGACTCTAACATCGGTTTCCTCCGGGTGATAGAAAATCGGAGATTAAGAGAAGTAAGGTGGAAGAAGAGTAGTTATTGCAATATAAGGTAAGAATTTTCCTCTCCTAGATATATTTAAGTTCTTCTAGGTCATAGCTAAATTTTGAGATGAGAACTACAAAATTAATGGCAAGAAATCGTATAAGTTGTTGTTGTTATTGTGTGGACGAATTTAGAGTGTATTCTTGAGTTGTTGTGGATGGAGTTCTTGGAAGATAGCTTTTGTATGTTGTGGTTCTTGATGTTGAGTTGAGGAAGCGATAAAAGTAGGGGAGATGCTGCCCGACTCTTTATAGAAATGAGTTATCATTTGATATAAATAATATACTAGCGCCTTCTAAGTTGTATATGTTTCCTTTATTATAGGAGTGGCACCTTAGTTGTGATAAGCTCGTTGTTAGGTTGCTTGATGACTTGAGGTATGTTAAGGCTAATCCTTTTCTTCTTTTGGCATATTTTGTGATGAATCGAGATATAAACGAACATTATTCCCAAGTAGCTCCATTCCTAGTAAGTAAGGGCATCTAAGTCATTCATGTCTTTATGATATAGTTCATGTATGTTGTATAGTGAATTCTAAGCCTTGTTGATTCCCATGGAAACAATGTTAGTATTCAAGATGTAATCGGAGGTGTAACGACCTTACGTCACTCCGAAGGAAGTTCTAAAGATTTGAAGATGTTTCCCTAATCCTTGTGTACTTTCGTAAGAGTAGGATATATATATATATATATATATATATATATATATATAGTACATACACAGGCTTGACTTTAGAGTACCTTAGTTACCACTGAGCTACGGACGGATGGGCAGGCATGTATCTTCAGTTACCACCGGGTTATAGCCGGTTAGGCAGACGCGTATTACCACCAAATTATAGTCGGATGGGCAGACAAGTATTTACCACCGAGCGACGGCCGGATGGGAAATTATTCGTTCACCGCCAAGCTACGGCCGGCTGGGTAGATATGTCATATGCATTCACCACCCGGCTATGGTCGGCTAGGCAGTTATACAGTTACCACCGGGCTATGGTCGGCTAGGCAGTTATACAGTTACCACCGGGCTACGGATGGATAGGCAGTTACCACTAATCAGGGGGCAGTAGGTGTCGCGATGATGAGGTAGTCAATACAGTAGAATAGTAGATATATATAGACATACATACGAGATTGTAGTAATTCATGTTATGGCCTTTAGTGGCAAGTTAGGTTACAGGTTGATTCTTATACCTCTTATTTACAGTATGTTATTGGTATGTTTCATTTCTTATTTACATACTTAGTAATTATTTCATATTGATGTCCCTTTGCCTGGGGACGCTGCGTTCATGCCTTGCAGGTTCATACAGGTTGTCAGGAGGATTGCACCTGTAGGATTTGTCAAGTACCAACCAGTGTGGTAAGCTCCATGTCATTTGGAGTTACCAGGGTCAGAGTGTTGCGTATATGCTGTGTGGGTAGGTCGGGGCCTTGTCCCGACCATATTACAGTTCTATAGAGGCTTGTAGACTCGTGTTGTCAATTCTGTATGTCAGTATGAAGGTCTTGTTGGCACTTATGTATGTCTATTATGGGTTATTACTGCTTACATAGACGTATATTGGCCTAGTCGGCCAGGTAGCTATTCATATATGTGTTTGGATGGTCCCATCTTGTTGAGCTAGTCTAAAGTACAGATGTTACAGCATGAGACCTTATCGGCTCAAATATGATATTATATTTATAGGTTGGCCTCCTGGGCCTTATTCGTCTTCCGAAACATAGAGGATACGAGTTGCAGTTTGGTTCGCTCGGCCCTGGTAAGGTGTCGGGTGCCAATCACGCCACACCTAGGTTGGGGTGTGAAAAGATTACAACTCAAAATAACATCAAGTTCATGTTTGAACCTTTCCTCCAATTTCTGTCGCTTAAATCCTAACATAACTATCACATAATCTCATAAACATAGAAATAAGATGAAAGCTTGCCTCAAGAGCTCAAGAGCACTTCAATTCCAAGATCACTTCACCTTAAAGTATCCTTCCAAGCTTCTACAATAATGAGAAACAAGCTTCAACAATACTTTGAAAATCCTAGGCACTTAATTCTCACTTTGATATTTGATATCTATACTTGTGGAGTGATTGAATATGATGGAAGAGGTTTCTAGGCCTTATATGAACTTAGGTTTGGGTTAAAATGACTTAAAAATGAGGAGAGGTCGTCATATAAACAACCAGCAAAATTCACCGCCATAGAGATACGATCCGTATAAAAATATACAGCCAATATATATTGGCCGTATAATATTATACAGACTGTATAATGGTCCGTATTTCTCAATCCTAAAATCTGTCTTTTCTGTTCAATTATAACATCCTTAAATACGGTCAGTATCTCAAGATGCACTCCTTATCCCAAACAATACCGTCCGTATAAAATAATTTCAGAATGAAACTTTGTCGAAACGTATTCTCTTCGATTCACTTATTCTCTAATCCTTCCATAACTTACCAAACATTAACTTAAACGCTTATAAGCATAAGATAGGAATGTCCAACCTTGTATAACCTCGGAGACAGCCCTGGTGTCCAAGAATAGGGTAATTAACATACGACGAATCTCAACGTACAAAACTACGAGGTGTAACAAACATACTTGAGGACGATGATTGGAGAGTTTCTAGGCTTTGAGAGAAGAAAAATTGACTGGAGAGATTGGGGTCTTGATAGAGAAGAGAGTGGGAATATGTGCAGTCATTGAAGAGAGAGAAGGGGACCTATGCATATTTTAGGAGAAAGAGAGGATTTTTTTTTTTTTTTTTTGTATATTTTAATACAAGTGTAAGGGACTTAAGTGTATAAGTTGAACACCCAAACTTTTAAAAATTATGAAATGTACCCCATGTCCCTTTTTCTAAACACTAATCCCGAAAAATAAATGAACAAGAAAATCAGTGGTCTTATTCCCAATTAAGACTTGAAAGTGGCCTTCTTCACAAATCTTCTCTAGAAACTATGCCTTTTCCGGCATAGTTCTTTAGAATAACTTCATTTCTATAGAACTGTGCCGGAAGGCATAGTTTCTGTGTAGTTACATAAAACTATGCCTTGTCCGGCATAGTTCTGTAGGATAACTTAATTTCTACAGAACTTCTATGTGGCTTTGCCCGAATAGGCATAACTTTATAAAATCTTGCCTTGCGAAACTGTTTTTTTTTTCTACTCTACTGGGGTTTGAGCCTAGAATCTCTGATTTTGTAGACTAGCGAATAAGAGTGCTTTCGCCATAAATTTTCATTAAATAAGAAGTAGGGGAAAAAAAATTATAGATCAGCGATTTGAGGGGCAAAAATTAAAGAGTCCATCTGTTATACCCCGTATTTTTATACGTCAAATTATTCATAAGTTAATCGACATAAGTTAAGGACGGGATTATTTTGGGATATGTAATAGGAACTTTTAATTCTCAATTTTAATGAGTGCACGAGTGTTTATAAGTTTCAACTAGTATGAAAATATTAGTGGAGATTAGAGATTTATTTAACTATGATTAAGTTATTAAGTGGCACATATTGATTAATTAAAGTTAACCAAGTAAATTAGTGGGACATGTGTCAATGTTATGGGCTACATATATATGGTCATAAGATGACTCATAATACACCATTTCATTCACAAAATTCATCCATCAAAATAGAGTTAGTGAGAGAAGCTCTCAAACTAGAGAGAGAGAGAGAGAAGTTCGGTCACTGTTCACGACGCCGGACTGTTCACGGCGGCTACTGTTCACGCCGGAACTGTTCACGACGGCGGAACTGTTCACGACACACTGTTCACGGCGTCACTATTCACGGCCAAGAGGAGAAATATCCAACCCCATTTCTAGCCTTCCCAAAAATAATTCCTTGGTGTTAACCCACTATTTGGAGGTCCCTAAGTAGCGTGGAAGCATTATTGGAGCGATCAAACCATCCATTTTTGTAAATCGCAAACCCTAACTTTCTTGTGGAGTAAAGAACAAAGGTAAAAATTTCTATTGTTTTATGGGATATAAATGTTTTATGCATATTGTGGTATGTTAATATGGATGAAATTGGTGAAATATCGTATGTTGGAAGTGGGTTGTGTGCTTGGGGAGTTAGCCGTGTAAATGGGGGTGTGATTGGGTTAATGAAAAAAAAAAAAATTGTAGCATGTTTGATTGTTGTAGAGTGGAGAAGAGAATAAAAATCATTAATATATGTATATGTGTGTAGTGTGGCCGTGTATAGCCCCAATGTTTGGCAAAGGATGAATCAATATCGCTTAGTGTTTTAGTTGTCGTCGTTATGAATTCTAGTTTGGAAATGAGAGTTTAATGTCCCAAATTGATATGGTGAATATTGCGGACTGATTTGGAGAATTTTGTGAAATTAATGCAATCTTTATATTTATGAGAATTATATCGTTATAGTGTAGATTGTTGATACAAATCATGACTTGAAAATGAGGAATGTGGTAAAGGGGCTGCTCTCGGTTTTGGGGCTGTTTTCGGCCCAATTTGGAGAAATTGTTGGATCGTTGGAAATATTATGTGAATTGTTTAGAATGTTCTTGAATGTTGTTAGTATGGGTTTGGGTTAGTATTTGAATGTATAGGCGTTGATGTTGGCTTGAAGGTAAGCCATTAATTGAATATTTGGAAAGTTGTCGAATGATGAAAAAGAGAGTATTAATGTAATATTGTCTTTCGGATTGGTTATTGGAGTTGCTAGGTTGGTTATTGTGGTTGTTGTTGTTGATTTTGAGCGAGTTAAATTCTCGGGATGGCCTATTTACAGGGGAAATGCTGCCGAATTTTCCATAGGATTTAGAGTTAGTTTGGAATGAATAATTGCTTAAGTGCCTATGGTTAATATTGGATATTCGTTGGCATATTTGTAGACCTTGAGGAGCCCGAGGCGTAGATTGGGATTAACTTTAGATCGGCTAGCTTGGAGTGCGTACGAGGTATGTAAAGTAACCTCCTTTCTTTTTGGCATGTCTTAGTTTTACATAGGCTAAATTAGAGCCTTAAGGAAATTCCAAATCCGAAATCCGAGCATGTTTTGATTCGTATATGTTCTTTGGCACTCTTATGTATGATTTGATGAAATATGAACCCTTATGTCTTTGAAATAATCGTTTTCCGAATTTTGCATAAAAAGGGTTCACTTTAAAGAAGTTCGTAACTTTTGGAATGCCATACCTTTCACAAATATGCTCGGATTACTCAAATATTTTTGTAGAAGTCTATATGACATATGATATGTATGTTTTCTATAGGCGGGCCCGACTCGGGTAAATACCCACCCGTGGGTCCCGCGACTTTCCTTTATGAAATTTGGAAACTTTGGAAAGAATTTGTTAAGACTATTATTTCGATTTTCAAATATGATCATTTTTACTTATGTTTGAATTTATGATAATGATTTTATGCATATGACTACTCACGACTCTACTCGTGCGTTCTGTTATATCTTTCGCCGGTTCCCGGGCCGGTTCTGTTATCGTGCGCACTTTGATATACTCCGAAGTTATGTTGTGTTATGGTTCTCCGAGCTACTCGCTAATGAGGGTCGGGTTCCACATATATTTGGTGTTATGCTGTGTATGGCGTTATGTTGTGATGTGATATGTGACGGGGATACGGAGATTTGAAACTTTCTGGTGTTATGCTGTGTTATGGCGCCATCGACGGGAGGGCGACCATATTCTTCTGTACCCTATGCATGACTTACATGTTTGAAACTAAACATTTTGATATGATTGGATTTGTACTTATGTTCGGCACTTCTGCTTCGTTTATGTCTCAGGTTTGTTTTCTGTATATTCTGCTTTGCATACTCAGTACATATTTCGTACTGACCCCCCTTTCTTCGGGGGGGCTGCGTTTCATGCCCGCAGGTACAGACGCACAGTTTGGTGATCTACCCATTTAGGACATCCTCTTCTGCTGTTTGGAGTGCTCTTCTCATTTCAGAGCACACATTTTGGTATACATTTGTTCGCTATGTATATATGTATTTGTTCAGGGGTACGGCGGGGCCCTGTCCCGTCATATGATTCTGTCGGTCTGTTTAGAGGTCTGTGGACATGTTTGTGGGTTAGGGTCTTTCTGTATGGATGTATGTACATGTCGTTTGGGCGATCCCATACGCCGAGGCGGCCGGTCCGCATATGTTGTTTGGGCGATCCTATACGCCGAGGCGGCCGGTCCGCATATGTTTATATATTGCTTGGTTAGCCCTGTGTGGCTTTTGTTGGTATTTTCTGCGTGCAGGGTATATTGGATAGTCCGTAAAACAAAGGAAACTCTGCCGAAATTTTTCTGGAAATTACCTAAATCTGAAATAAAGCCTTGTCGGCATACATATATATCTGCATACGGTTGCGTTGAGATGTGTTTGAACAGTTTGATATAGTTTGAGACGGCATATAGTAATTATGGCCGTATATGCTATCTGTTTGTGATTTGATTTGGATAAGTGTGTTACGATTTGATATGTTTGTCTGTCTGGGTGTCCAAGTAGGGCACCAGTCGCGGCCCACGGGGCTGGGTCGTGACACCATCTGAAGGGCAATCCGCACAAAAACTTGTCTAAACTAGTCTTTCTTGGCCCAATCATCTTGATGTTTCTTACTAGTCCTTTGCACTTTTGCCGCTATTTTGTGAAGACAAATATTTTTTTGCGGGCATAAATCTATATTTTCGCATTATAACATTCACAAGTTATGTCATGCACCCTTAAAGAACTTATATATGCCCACCAAGCATAAGTTTCATTTGCAATTTATTCTTTTATGGGAAACTTACAAAAATGACTACATTTTGGGGATTTTATTTTGGCATAGCTACACTTTAGCTAATTACATTTCGTAGCTACAGTAGATTGTATTCGCGGCTACGGTAGATTATATTCAAAATTCGGATTGTATTTAAAATTCGGCTGAGTCAGATTTCTCTGTATTTAAGTCAAATATATTCAACTCAACTGTATTCATTTGTAGCTACTTTTATACTGTATTCACTTTATTATATTTAAAACTGATTGTATATAAAAAAATATCATTCAAAATACACCCCCAACACTAAATTTTGCACTAAAAAAATTAACGAATACACTCAAATACTGAATACAAGAAATAAAATTCACTGTATTCTTTTGTATACAAAAAAATCTTTGAAATACAAGAGAAAAACACGGTATACACTGTATGTATACAACAAATATAATGTATGTTTCGATCAGATCTGGAAAATACAGTGTATTTTCAAGTGGAAAATGAACTCCATTTTTTTATCCCAACTACAAGTATATTAGTATATCGATATCTTACTCTTCGCGCTGATATTTGCATCCGAATGTGTTTGGTATATACATTGATTCCAAAAATAATTTTGGCACGGTGTGCTACTAGTTTCCATTTGCTGGACTAGGGAAAGACAAGTTGACTTAGTTCTTTTGATTATCCGACTTGGAGTTAAAATAATTAAAGAGATAAGATTTTGATTAACAGTGTAATTTCCGGTCAAATCTGGAAAGTACATAGAGTCAGATGAATGGCAAAATGGAGAAGACACCGGAGAAGATGACAAATACTCAGATCTGAGAAGAAGACGCCAAAGAGAACGTGATGGTGGTTGACGGCAGTGCGCGCGGATGACGAATGGAGTAGAAGGAGAAGGGAATGGAGGGAGCAGTGGTGTGTTGTTGTTGGTTGGTGGCCGAAGCTCGTTTGCTGGAGCTCCGGCAGCGGTCCATCGCTGAGAGAAGAAGCAGTCAAGATAAAAAATTTATACATAATAATAATAAAGTATTCTACTTTTAATATATATATATAGCTATTAACTGTATTTAACATATTACTCTTAGTTATAGAATGTAATTAGTTTAAACTACAACTACTAAATATAAATAGGTACTAGAATTAATTATGCCACGTAAATTTCCCTTTTTTTATTAGGGCCACTATGGACCAAAGTTTGCTGGATTGATAAAGCGGATAGTTCAATTCGGCAACTCACTAGGACAATATATATGGAATGACAATGGCGAATTCAGAAGTTTAAGTTTATAACTTTCAATAATAATTTTAAATTAACATATAATAATAGTCGGATCAATGGGTTTCGAGCTAAATATTTTATACATTTAATAATTTTTTAATCTAAATACATGAATTAGGCAAAAATTACTGGATACGTGAATCCATAACCACTGCACTAGACCCACAACAATCCCCCGCAAAAAAACGATTACAGGTTGATGGCAGATGCAATAGTTAAACTAAAATGACCGGGGCATCACATATTTTAGCTGATGATTGATGATATTGTTTAACACTAATTACGGTGAAAGGCATAATTGATTTTATTTCGTATATCAAAATATATGTCCAGTACTAAGTTTTTTTGTTGCAAAAATTAGGAGGGGGTCGTTTGAGAATTCGAAGACAAAGAGACTACTTTCATAAGATATCCGCTGTCCCAAATTATGTGATAAAAGTTTGAATTTTGGGAGTCAAACTTGTTTATTTTGACCTTGAGACATATAATCTTTAAGTTTTTTAAAAAATAATTTACATACTTAAAAAAAAGTACTATAAATCACAATAATTAATAACTTAATATATTTAAATAGCATACGAATAAATTGTGGTAAAATAATTTCTTTTTTAACTCTAAAAAATTGAAAGTATCATATAAATTGAGTCTGAGGGAGTATATTTTTTTCTTTTTTCTTTTTTTTGTTGGGGGTGCGGGGTGAAATCATAAGATATACATAACTTTAACAAGATTTACTATAATTTTCCTTTTTCTTTTTGGAAATCATAAGATTCACTTATAACTTCATCTGATTTGGCACTGTTAAAGAAATAAAATAGCTTTTGTCATTTTCAATATGTCCTGAATCACAGAGGGCCACATAAGACTTTTTCGTACTATCAAATTATTAGATCTGAATTGCTAAAAGAGAAACCAAATCTTGCACAGACCCTCAATCTCACCTGAATATAATTTAGTAGTATATAAAGTACGTTATTTAATTTATTTTTAGGTTAACTATTAAAATCGAGACAAGAATGAAAATTTAAAAAGACAAGAATAATGAGATAATTCTTTCTGTCTTTCATTCATCGTAATGACCTCCTTATATACAAGTAAGATTTCTTCTTGCCCTAATCTAATAAGGTAGCCCTATTCTAAAAGAACTAAAATCCTATTATACCATAATTACAAATTCACCATAAATAACTATTACAATTATACTAGAATAGGATTCCTACCAACCTAAGGTTTTACCGACATACCGACGTGTTCGGACCAATTGGTTCGGTCACTTTCGGTCTCAATCTATATTAGACTTACTTAAATTTTGTATATTTTCACTTATTGGGATTTTAATATAATTTGCTCAAACATCACTCACTAAGTGCAATTATCTTTTTGGTATAATAATTTATAGTGCAACTACTTGTAATTATATCTAAATTCATTTCTGAGATGATTTAAAAGATAATTCTATTTTCTGTGAACTTTGTTTAAACAATTCATGATTTTTTATCGTTTGTTCAAAGTTCCTATAGAGATGACCTTTCACTTCTACTCTGTACACTTTCAGTACATATAGCATTGCCACAGCCAGATAGCTACTATTATTGCTAGAGGCGGATTTAGATTTTAAAATTGTTGGGGTTTATATAACGGTTTCAAGTTAACATAAAATAATAATTGAATTCATAATCGATAATTTATAAATGTTTTGCTAATTTCATAATACAAATATAGAGTATGAACAAAAATTACCAGGTTTCGGTGAATCTATACCTTGTGGTCGTTTGGTACGCGGATAAAATTACCCTAGTATTATAATCTCAGAATCCTGTGACTAATTTTTAGGTGGATAAATAAACTCAAGGTTAATGGGATTGATGAAATCCATCCCATTTGGTTGTAATTCCCATGTGTCAATTTACTTGGTTGGAATTCTTCCTTGGAGCCAAAGACAAATACTTGAAGCCAAAGGCAAAATTTGTGGATTATAAATTTGGATCTTTTTTTTTTTTGGGTGCTTGGAGGCTAAGTTTCATTTCCTATAAATGGAGAGCATTTCTTCCATTTGTAATCACACCAAACAAAGAGAGAAACAAGAGTAAGGCATTCACAGATAGAGAAATAGTCTGTGAGGAAAAACAAAGAGGGTAAGCGATATTGTAGTGAAGTGGGAAAATCTTAAAAGAGGATTATTTCTTTTAAGTGTGTAGTGGTCTTTGGAGTATTTTACTCAGACCTACAAAGTGTAAAATCCTTGCTATAGTGATATCAGCTGCTCCTCTCAGCCAGTTGTTTTTTTCCTTTTGGGTTTTCACGTAAAAATCTTAGTGTCATTATCGCTCTTTTTTATTCTTGTTGATTAACCGTATCACGGTGCTATATTATTATTCCATTGTAAATACCATGAATATTATTTCTGTAGCGGATTTATTCCCAACAACTGGTATCAGAGCACAGGTTATTTCACGGTCGGTAGTATTATACTCGGTGGAAAAAATTATGCATGGAGTAAAATACGAGGTAGCAAAATTCAACGGTGACAGCAGGTTTCTCAACATGACATGGAAAGATGAGGGATCTCCTCATCCAACGAGGGTTGCACAAGGCACTAGGCGGCAAATCCAAAAAGTCCGAATTCATGAAAGTTGATGATTGTGAAGAAATTGATGAAAAGGAAGCTAGTGCAATCATGTTGTACTTAACAAATAATGTGGTCAATAACATCATCGATGAAGAGAGTGCATGTGGTATTTGGACAAGGTTGAAAAACCTATACATGTCCAAGACGCTGACAAATAAATTGTACCTAAAGAAACAGTTATATGCTCTACATATGAGCGAAGGTACAAATTTTTGTCACATTTAAATGTGCTTAATGGATTAATCACGCAACTGGCCAACTTCGAAGTAAAGATTGAGGAGGAAGATAAAGTCATCGTTCTCCTAAACTCATTGCCATCATCTTATGACAATTTGGCAACAACCATCTTGCACGGTAAGGACTTAATTGAACTGAAGGTTGTCACATCAGCTCTTATACTCAATGAGAAGATGAGAAAGAAGCCCAAAAATCATGGTCAAGCTCTCATCACAGAAAGTAGAGGCAGGAGTTAACAAAGGAGTTCGAGCAACTATGATAGATCCGGAGCTCGCGGGAACTCTAAGATCCGATCAAAGTCAATAGCCAGAAATTACTATAATTGCGATCAACTAGGTCACTACAAAAGAGATTGTCCAAATCTAAAAAGGGGCAAAGGTGAAAGCAGTGGCCAGAAAAATGACGACAACACAACCACCACAGTGCAAAACAATGATAATGTTGTTCTATTCATAAACGAGGAAGAGGAATGCATGCACTTGGCAGATGCAGAGTCAGAATGGGTGGTGGACATAACAGCATCTTACCATGCCACACTGTTAAGAGATCTTTTTTGTAGATATGTAACAGGTGATTTCGGCACTGTGAAAATGGGTAACACCATTACTCAAAGATTGTAGGGATTAGAGACATTTGTATCAAGAAAAATGTCGGATGCACATTGGTTCTGAAGGACGTGCACTATGTACCTGATTTGAGGTTGAACTTGATCTCGGGAATCGTTTTGGGCCAAGATGGATACAGGAATTATTTTGCAAATCAAAAATGGAGACTCGCCAAGGGATCATTTCTAATTACAAAGGGAGTTGCTCGTGGCATGTTGTACAGGATAAATGCAGAAATATGCGGACGTGAATTGAATGCAGCTCAAGATTAGATTTCTGCATATTTGTGGCATAGAAGAATAGGTCATATGAGCGAGAAAAGGATTGCAGATTCTTTCCAAAAAATCACTCATCTCTTTTGCCAAAGGTACAACGATAAAACCTTATGACTACTGTTTATTTGGTAAGCAGCATAGAGTCTCATTTCAGACATCGTCTGAAAGAAAACTGAATACACTTGATTTGGTATTTTCTGATGTTTGTGGTCCAATGGAAATAGGATCGATGGGTGGTAACAAAATGTTTTGTTACTTTTATTGATGATGCTTCACGAAAATTGTGGTTTTTTATCTTGAAAACCAAATATCAGTTGTTTCAAGTTTTCCAAAATTTTCATGTTCTGGTAGAGCGGGAGACGGGTCGAAAGCTAAAGCGTCTTCGCAGTGAAAATGGAAGTGAGTACACTTCAAGGAAATTTGAAGGGTACTGTTCAAGCCATGTGATCAGACATAAAAAGACAGTTCCTAGAGCCCCACAACACAATAGTGTAGTTGAGAGAATGAATCGCACCATTGTTGAGAAGGTGAGAAGCATGTTCAGAATGGCTATATTGCCTAAGTCATTCTGGGGTGAAGCAGTTCAGACATCTTATTACCTGATCAATAGGAGTCCATCAGTTTCATTAGAATTTGACATCCCATAAAGAGTTTGGACCAATAAGGAGGTGTCCTACTCGCATATGAAGGTGTTCGGTTATAAAGCTTTTGCACATGTACCGAAGGAGCAGAGAACAAAGCTAGATAATAAATTTGTTCCCTGCATATTCATCAGATATAGAGATGAAGAGTTTGGGTATAGACTGTGGGATCTTGTAAAGAAGAAGTCCATCAGAAGTAGAGACGTAATCTTTCAATAAAGTGAAGTTGGAACTGCTGATGATTTGTCAGAGATGGCCAAGAATGGTATAGTCCCTAACCTTGTTACCATTCCTTCTATTTCTAACCATCCCAGAAGTGCAGAAAGTACGACCGACGAGGTTGCCGATCAGGGGGAGCAACCTGGTGAGATTGTTGAGCAGGGGGAGCAACTTGATGATTATGTCGAGCAAGTGGAGTACCCTACTCAGGAAGACGAAGAACAATCTCAACCTCTGAGGAGATCAGAAAGGCAAAAAGTAGAGTCATCTAAGTACCTGTCTTCAGAGTATGTCCTCATCAATGATGAAGGGGAGCCAAAAATTTTGAAGGAGATGTTGTCCCATCTAGAAAAGAGCCAGTGGATGAAAGCCATGCAAGAGAGATGGAATCGCTACAAAAAAATGACACGTACAAGCTGGTGAAACTTCCAAAGGGTAAAAGACCGCTCAAATGCAAGTAGGTCTTTAAACTCAAGAAAGATTGAAATGGCAAGCTGGTTAGATACTAAGCTCGTTGGTGGTAAAAGGCTTCGAACAGAAGAAAGGTATTGATTTTGGCGAAATTTTCTCACCTGTTGTCAAAATAACTTCTATTCGAACCATTTTGAGCTTAGCAGCTAGCCTAGATCTTGAAGTGGAGCAGTTGGACGTGAAAATTGCATTTCTTCACAGAGATTTGGAAGAGGAGATTTATATGGAGCAGCCATAAGGATTTGAAGTATTAGGAAAGAAACACATGGTGTGTAAATTGAATAAGAGTCTTTATGGGCTGAAACAGGCGCCATGGCAGTGGTATAAGAAGTTTGACTCATTTATGAAAAGTCAAACTTACACAAAGACCTATTCTAATCTATGTGTATACTTCAAAAGATTTTCTGACAACAATTTTATTATTTTGTTGTTGTCTGTGGATGACATGTTAATTGTAGGACAAGACAAATAGCTGATTGTCAAATTGAAGGGAGATTTTTCCAAGTCATTTGACATGAAAACTTGGGCCCAACACAACAAATTCTGGGGATGAAGATTGTTCGAGAATGAACAAACAGAAAGTTATGGCTATCTCATGAGAAGTACATTGAACGTGTACTAGAACGCTTCAACATAAAGAGTGCTAAATTCGTTAGCACGCGTCTTCCTGCTCATCTGAAGTTGAGCAAGCAGATGTGTCCTCCAACAAAGGAGGAGAATAAGGGCATGGCCAGAGTTTCTTATTGGTTAGCAGTTGGAAGGCTGATGTATGCTATGGTATGCACTAGGCCTGATATTGCTCATGCAGTGGATGCTGTTAGTAAGTTTCTGGATAATCCTGGAAAAAAACACTGGGAAGCAGTCAAGTGGATACTCAGGTACCGGAGAGGTACCACTGGAGACTGCTTATGTTTTGGAGGATCAGATCCTGTCCTGACAGGATATACAGATACAGATATGGCAGGTGATCTTGATCATAGAAAATCCACTACTGGATATCTGTTTACTTTTTCAAGGGAAGCTATATCATGGCAGTCAAAGTTGCAGAAGTGTTTCGCACTCTCAACAACTGAGGCAGAGTACATTGTCGCCACTAAAGTTGGTAAGGAAATGATATGGCTGAAACGGTTCCTTCAAGAGCTTGGATTGCATCAGAAGGAGTATGTTGTCTATTGTGATAGTCAACGTGCAATAGACTTGAGCAAGAACTCCATGTACCATGCAAGGATGAAGCACATCGACGTGAGATATCACTGGATTCGAGAAAAGATAGAGGATGGATCTACGCACGTCAACAAGATCCCTACAGGTGAGAATCCTTCGGATATGCGGACCAAGGTGGTACCAAGAGACAAGTTCAAGCTATACAAGGAACTTGTCGGCATGCACTCAAAATAAAAGCTCGATGTTACCTCCTTTAGGTGAATGAGACTGGAGGGGGAGATCGATGAAATTCATCCCATTTGGTTGTAATTCCCATGGACCAATTTTACTTGGTTGGAATTCTTACTTGGAGTCAAAGACAAATACTTGGAGACAAAGGCAAAATTTGTGGATTACAAATTTTGGGTCTTTTTTTTCTTCTTCTTTTTGTGCTTGGAGGCCAAGTTTGGTCTCTTATAAATGGAGAGCGTTTCTTCCGTTTGTAATCACGCTAAACAAAGAGAGAAAGAAGAGTGAGACCTTCACATATAGAGAAATAGCCTGTGAGGAAAAATAAAGAGTGTGAGCGATATTGTAGTGAGGAGTGAAAATCTTTAAAAAAATGTTATTTCTTTTGAGTGTGTAGTGGTCTTTGGAATATTTTACTCAGACCTATAAAGTGTAAAATCCTTGATATAGTGATATCAGTTGCTCCTCTCGGCTCGTGGTTTTTTCCCTTTTGGGTTTCCACGTAAAAATCTTAGTGTCATTATCGCTCTTTTTTATTCTTGTTGATTAACCGGATCACGGTGCTACATTATTATTCCATTGTAAATACCGTAAATATTATTCTGTGGTGGGTTTATTCCCAACGGGGATAAGGTGGGATATTCCATCTTTAATTATAGGCTTCATTTTATACTTGTTTGGTAGAAGATATAAATTATCCTGAAATAATTTTATACCTTCTACCCAATATAATACCAAATTAATTTCAAAATTAGTGCTAGAATATCTTTTAACTTATATACGGTGCCAAATGACCAAGAGCTAGATCTACCCCGGATTATTGCTCTCACTGGCAATCTTTCTCTCTTTTCTGAACTCCTTTTCCTTTTCTCGTCTATTCTCATATACAGGACTTGTAATACAGAACGTACGTCTGTCGAAATTCCTTTAACGATGACCCAATTTCCAAATCCAATGGGACGTCCGTCAAAAATTTATAGTATTTTATTTTAGCGGTAAACGGCCAGCATCATTGTCCTCCCCTCTAACCCATTTACGTGTAGATTTGTTATACGTCCGTACAATATCTAAAGTTTCTGTCACCAGCTTTTGGCCTTTTACTAAAAATCACTTACTGTATTGCTTGCATTATTATTTAGACTTCCACGTGTCTACCTACAACGTAACTAAGTACAGTATAAGATAGAACTAATTATAATAAAGTTTACCCAATATTCGAACTCCTTAATTAAGAGCTAAGCAACAGGCAAACGGTATCCCCTATTTAGTCTTTGATAGAATGCTTATCCTAGTATATGTTTTGTTTCTTGGTACCGATAATTTTGATGTTGTAGGGAGCACTCTGTGAAGACACACATGGATGATACTGAGCTTGCAGGTACTTATAATATATTGGAAATTCATGTTTCTATCTGATTAATTCGAATTCGTGCCGTGTAAGATTTATTTAAGCGAAAACATTTCCTAACATGATTTTTTTCAATATTCAGGACTCGAATATGAGATCTCTGGTTAAAGATGAAAGGACACGTCTTTTCGCAACAACCCTTGCCGGTGGATTTCATGGTTTTGCTCTAATCTAACGCTTCTCCATTTTAAATTGCAATGCTTATACTACATATTTGACATGATTGTCTTCTTCTTAATATACTTAGAAAGTCTACGAGTATCAGGGCAGAGTTAGAGAGGCGGAAGGAAATTTATCCAACCTATTATCAAAAAATTATACTCCCTCTATCTCAATTTATGTGACATTATTTCTTTTTTGATCTGTCCCAAAAAGAATATCACATGTCTATATTTAGAAACAATTTAACTTTATAAAATGATTTACAGTCATACATTTATACAAGATTTATTTTGGACGACACATTTCAAAAAATTTCCTTTCTTTTTTAAATTTCATGTCAAGTCAAATGATGCCACATAAATTGAGACGGGGGAAGTATATAAAGTTTATTTCTATTTTTATGTTTATATAATAAAAATATTGAACCCTCAGTGAAAAACCTTCCTCTGGCGCCGATGAATACTATAACCATGAAGGCAGATTTAAATAAATATAGTCCAACCTATATGGGAGCTTTGACACCACTGAGAGAGTATTAGTTCCTAGCACTCCTGGATACACTACCCAAAAAAAAAAAGGTAAAATGAAAAAAAAAAAAAATGTTACGGATTTGTCACGAAATAAGATTTTGGACACTAATTCATCGCGAAATTGGTGATGAATTTTTGTTGTTTAGAAACAGATTTTCCTGTCGCTAATTCTTAGTTTTTTTGTATTTTAGCAACCTTTGGAGTGATGGAGTGATGGAGCAATGGCTGGAATATGGTTTTGTGGAGAAGGCATATGCCATTGCCATCTGATTGGAGGCAAGTCACTTGGAATTGGCTATTATCAGTTGTGGTTGTTATTGTCACTTTGTCAGTGGCTTTAAATTTGATGTATCGTAACTTTTAAGGTTTTTTTTGTGTTGAACTGATGATGTATATATAATATAAAATTAGGTAATTAGGAGATGATGTGACATTTTTTTTGAGCTAAGGATTCAATTTATTTATTTTCTCTTTTTTTTTTTTGGCCTTTTCCCTACATTCTCTTCATTTATTTTTTCATAAAAATTGGAAATTAATTGTTTTTTTATCATATTTAATATATCTCATTACTATATCTTAATGATTATTTAATTATATCGTCAGTTATAGAAAAACTCACATCTGTTGTTGGTGTCCCCCACTAAAATAAACGTGTCTTTTGCTTCCTATTCTTAAATTCCCATAGATTCACCATTTCTATTTAACAGTTTGCAATAGTGTGGTTGTGGCCAAGACTCTGAGGGAAAAAAACCATTATAGGTGGCAATAGCTTTGGGCAAATATATCATTGTGGTCGGATGCATTTTGAAGCTGGCAAATTATGACATTACAGGTTTTTGCTACAACTCGAAAAGTATTAGCTTCTAGCTTGATCTCTCACAATTTGAAAATTTAGATTTGAATCGATGTCTTCTCAGTAATTCCTCTTAATTCATCCTAAATATTTTAGTGCAATTGAGATTTGGTTATTCATCATGCATGTACGATGATTTTGGTAGTATTTTTTTTTTGGCGCACTTAAATGGCTGAATGTCACAAGTACGAAGAATTTTTGTCATGACCTCTTATGTTTTGATAAGAGCTTTTTCTGCGGAATGTTTTTATTAGGACGCAGTGATAACAGAGCAGGGTAAATTGGTCACAAATTTACAATATCTGAACATCGGTGAAAAGATTCACAATATACTCTTTGTCTGAAAAAGTATTACTTTTGTGTATATTGATATGATACTACATGTGTTTTTGGTATCATTGTCTACAACCAAAACCTTCTGCCATGAGTTTCACAATTTTAGGTCCCCTATTTGATATTTTAGAGAAGGTAGTTGGGCGGGTATATTTATTATTTACTAAAGCAGTAGACGTTAAAGCACTGTAGCTGTGTCAAAAAACGTTGATTTCTATGAATATCTTAATTAAGGAAGGAAAATATTATTTTAGAAAAGGCTAATTGAGTTTCGATCAGAATTATGAGTGTTTTGTGCTGCTTGTAATAAGAATTAATGAATAGCTTGACTCAATTATGGTCGGGGGTCGAGGAAGTTGTTCTCGCAACAAAATATTTCATATGAATGAGATATTTTACCTGTAATTAATTTAATGCATTTTATTCAGCAAAAAAAAAAAAAAAAAAAGAGATATTCTTACCTATAAGGGCATGAAACAAAATGATGTTTCTATTCCTAATTTCCTGTCAATGGCTCAAAGCTTGATAGCAGAATATCACATGAATTCATATTTCTTCTGCAGAAAAATATAAATAAACACTATTTAATCTCTCCGGAAAACTTAATTGATAATTTATTTCTAACTCTATAAGTCAATGTAGCCAAAATGTACCACCGATGATAGTAAAATCACGCTTCCTCCAATAGACAAGATATTTAAACAATTTTGATTTAGGACTTCTATTGTTGGGTCGTTATAGTTATTTATTTATATTTTTACTTCTTTGTTTAATATAAAATGCAGGTGAAGTTTTGTTTAATTTTTGATTTTTCTTTTGCAAAATAAGTATGGATTGAAATTACAAACTTCTATGTTTAGATAGCCTTTTGAAAGAAAAATTAAAGATAACTTTAGTTTCTGGAAACAATAATTTTGATTATTTTTTAGTGTTAAATATTAAAAGAGTTTAAATAACGTATTTTATGACCGCTCAAAGCGCGGTTACATTTACTACTATATATATTAAAGTTAGGCATAGACAAGGTGATGTGGTACCTCTCTATGACCAATGATCCTATTTATCTTTTTTTCAATTTTTTTTCCCTCACTTTTCTTAATTATTTTATTTTAAGCAATCACCCTCCATAACTGGCCTCTCTTAATCCTCATATACTTTTTTTAATTTTGTTAATTAGTATAGTATCCATAACCACCAAATGAATTAATGTAAAAATTTATGAGCAGTGTGTTTGTCTTCTAACGTGAAAACTAATGCTTTATATCTTCTGATTGTGCAAATTTATAAGCACTTTCTAACTCATAAATCAAGAAACGCAAACTATCTAACTCCTGTCCGTTTGCTTTTTCTTAAAAAAAAAAAGAAACCAAAACTAGGCCTTTTGATTTTCATATTAATTAGAAAATTGTTTTTATTAATTGGTGTTCTTCAAATAAATTTTAAACCATTCACTTCCCTAATCTTATAAATTTTCATAGCCTGATAAGCTAAACCGGAATGAGGAGAGTTTTGGGTAATCACCAAGTTAAGGTATTTATGCTATTTGCTAGATTAATATTTCTGTTCATTGCAAATATATGTGCCAAAAGTAATAATGATCAAGAGGCTCTACGATGTTAAAAGTATAAATGGTTGAAAAAGGAGAAAATAGCATAAAAAAATTCAAGGGAAGATATGTCGATGATGAAGCAGTAAATCGATGAGATGAAGTGCTATGTCGTCGATGATGAAGTCAGATCATTATTAGTGCTTCAAGATGAGTTTCTTAAAATCCTTTTCTATGAATTCGAGATTTTTTAAATTAGGTTTAAGGGATAGGAAGTTAGAGGAGATGTCATTATATTAGGTGCTTGCTCTTATATTTTTTTCTCATCTTATTTGATTTTGTCTTATTATTAAGTGTCCCCTACACCAAATTTGTGTTGGGTTTTATATCTGGTTCTCTTATTCAAATCACATACACCGATTTAAATTGATTTTTCATATTTAATCTAAAATGCTTCTCAACAAATTTTTCCCGTCAAGTAATTTATACTAATATTATGATATTAATGGTCATGATATTTTGATTCATTTTCTTTATGATTCATGAAGCGCGGACAAGTATAATAGTTGTAATTAATTTTGAGGTTATATGCTCGAACTTCAGGTAATTTTTTTAAATTCAACTATTGTGACTTATGAATTTCTATGTTATCTTTAAATATGTAATTTTATTATGAAATTTATATGTCAATGTAACTATAGTAGTTGGTAATTTCACCAACACAATCTCTTTTTCCTTCTAAATCAAACTCCAAATGACTCCGTTGATATAATATTTTAATACAGAATCCCTAGCACAGTTTCAAATTCAACCTAAACCTTCATAAACTAATCGACATAGACCTACTTTTTCTCCAAGCACTTTTCAAACTTGACAATTAAATTTAGTTGTATGTACTCATAATTTATTAGAAGAAGAGGATGGAAAAGAAGGAAGGGGGAGAAAAGAAGGGGAAAAAAAAATAGAGGGAGAAGAACAAGACCAAGTTCTAGCGAGTGTGTAGCGACTACGTTATTATTGCAAACAAATTCTTTAATGGGGTCAAACATTAAATACCTTACGGAGGACACCCGATAAAATTTCTTGCAAAATATAACGGGTCATTTGCACGATTATTCTTCAAAGGCACTGGTCTTTAATTTTTTCCCCTCAAATTGGTGGTCTTTAATTTTCCTATTGGAGCCAAAGTTAGGCCTCAGTCAAAATTTGGAATACCAAACTCTACCTGCAGGCAGAGTTTTGCATATGAGATAGAATTAAACTCTGCCTACATGTAAAGTTTTGCATTCACAATTCTGCCCGAGGTAAAACTCTGCCTTGCGAATTCAAACATCTGCCTTGTAATTTTTTTTTTTTTTTGGTTTGAACCCAGAACCTTTGAGTATTAAGCGAAGGCCAAAAATTAAATACCAGAGCTTTTGAAGGGCAATCCGCACAAAAAAATGAAATATAACTGGTGGAAAAGTCTAAATAGACAACTAAACTTAGGCCCAAGATTGCCTGCGTGCCTGAGAGATGCATGGCGATGGTTACAACCTGATACATATTTTCTTGTAAAACTTACACAAATAACTACCTTTTAATAGCTTCTAACAAGCTATAGCTATAAGTTGAAGATTTACAATTCGTAGTTGCTTTTGGTTGTATGTCAGTTGTATCTCGCATTTTTAAAATACAGTGAAATATAGCGAAATACAGTGAAATACAGCGTGACTATTGAATAAAAAAAAGCTATATTTATGGCAATAAAAATCTTTTTCAAATTATATGGTAATTTGTATTAATGGTTCCATTATTCATGCAAACCTCATGAGGTTCCATTACAGCTAACGTCTCTTTATCAAAAATCACTCTATTCAAAAGTTTTTTTCTGGTTTTTGTTGTATTCAGTTGTATTTCGTGTTTTTGAAATACACGAAAATACAAAATTTGGCAGAGTAAACATAGGTTGTATTTATGGAACATATTATCTTCTTTCATTTTAAATGGTAAGTCAAATTAAATCAACCATGTATCACGCAACGACTGAAGTTCCATAACAACCCACGTTTCTCTCTCCAAATTGCTCAACTCTAAACTTTTAGAAATACTTCCAAATACAGAAAAATATACACTTGAATACAATGAAATATGGTTGATTGTTTAAGAAATATAAAATTGTAGTATGCGTATATACAATGGAATACAATGAAATGTATCAGAAAGTGTGTCGTAAATTAGAAATACATTGAAATATACTGAAACAGTACACTGAAATATACTAAAACAGTACATTGAAATATAGCGAAATATACTGAAACACCACAATCACAAACTCTACTGAACCACCACAACAACTGGAAAAACCCTCCTCCTTCCTCCGCCGCCTTTCTTCCGATCCACCATTCTGCTTCACTCCAAAAAACCTACCGAACCACCACAACAAATTGGAAAAAACCTCCTCCTTCCTCCGCCGCCTTTCTTCGATCCACCACTATCCTCCTTCACTCCAAAAAGAATACTGAACTACCACAAAAAACCATTAATACATGAAGCATATGGAGTTCAGATCTGAAGAGCTAGAACCTTAAGGTTTTTTTTTTTTCGAGTTTGGAGATCGAGATGATAGTAATAGTGATTGTGGTGGTGGCGGCTCCGGTGAAACCCACTGCTTTCTCTTTTTCCACAATTAAAATACTTCTAAGATTCATCAATTTTGTTGTATAAATCTGATATACTATCTGCGTCGGAGTTCAGATCTGAAGAACTAGAAGCTTAAGCTTTTTTTCGAGTTTGGAGATGGAGACGGTAGTAATAGTGGTGGTGGTGGTGGTGGTGTTGACAGCGGTGTGGGTGGTGTAGATAGAGAAATGAGGGAGGGGTACGAGAGGGGAAGGAGAAGAGAGGTTGGAGATAGAGAAAGGGAGGGAGAAAGGCGTACGTGAGGGGAAGGGGAGAGAGGAGAGAGAATTTTTTTTAGGGTTTGAAGAAGATGATAAATCTTAAATGTGTAGTGAGGGAGAATAGAGAGGTACATGTATTTCAAAAGTTACTGGACCAGTTATGAAATGTAATTTTGAAAAAATAAAGCTACAAAAATTAAATAAAAAATAAGGTAGTTATTATTCATAAATAAGTCTTAGAGATAGCTATGACAGGTAAATTTTCCTATTTTCTTTGCATAATATTGTAGTATCTTCCGTTTTAATTTATGTAAACCTATGTTTTTATGAGTTTGTGCAAAAAGAATGACTCTTTTCTATATTTGAAAATAATTTATCTTTATACAATGAATTATAGCCACACAAAATATATGTGACTCATTTAATACCACAAGTTTAAAAGTTCTCTTCTTTGTTAAACTCCGTGCACAGTCAAATTGGTTCACATAAATTGAAACGGATGGAGTATCTGTCTTTGATGAAGTAATTGTACGTTTTGTCCTTCAAATAAATTGGTCTTAAATTTTAGAGAAAAGATCACGAATGCCCCCTCAAATAAAAAAATTACCTGTCCATACCCTTATTATTTTCATGCCCCAGGAAAAAATTAAAATTATTTACCCGAGATGCCCTCCAGTTATGATACCAACATAGTATATACATAGACTGAGATGGTATCATGAAAGATGCTGGTATCATGGAAGATGCTTCAGTCCTTCTTTTAGTCCTCCATGATACCATCATGGTATATAAATATACTGAGATGGTATCATAGAGGATGTTTCAGTCCTTCTCTCAGTCCTCCATGATACCATCATGATATATAAATATACCGAGACGGTATTATGAATCATCATGTTTATTTATAAAAAATGACACATTTTTTTCGAGGAAGAAAAACCTCTATGATACCATCGTTTTATATATATATATATATATATATATATATATATATATATCATGATGGTTTCATGAAGGACTGCTTCAGTCCTTCGGTGAGACACTCCTCAGGACCATGGTACCATTATGATATATAAATATACTGAGATGATATCATGGAGGATTGTTTCAGTCCTTCTCTTAGTCCCCCATGATACCATCGTGATATATAAATATACTGCGATGGTATCACGGAGAGTAAGGGATTTGGCCGAGGGGTATGCCGGGTAAATATTTCAGCCGATGGGGGTAGAAGCGAAAATAGTTTGGGAGGAGCATGGGCGGATAAATATTTTGCATTTTGGGGGCAATTAGAGATGTTTTCCCTAAATTTTAACCCATCAAATGGGCTGGTCTTTAGTTCTTGCTCTTCAAAATTAAACAGGGTCATTTGCACGATTTTCCTTTAAAGGCAGTAGTCTTTAATTTTTGTCCCTCAAATTGGTGGTTTTTAATATTTTCCCTTTGCTTAATACCCCGAGATCTTGGGTTCGAACACAGGCTCAGTAAAAAAAAAAAAAAAAAAAAAAAAAAGATTGCAAGGCATAAGTTGGAGCAAAATTTTACTCAAAATTAGGCCTTAAGGCAGAGGTTTGCAAAATTCCAGCAAATTATTATTATTATTATTATTATTATTATTATTATTATTATTATTATTATTATTTTTCTTTTGCCTTAAGGCATAAGTTGGATCTTAAGGCAGAGTTTGAAACCCAACTTATGCCTTGCGATTTTTTTTTTAAATTTTTGACTGAGTGGGGGTTCGAATCCAGAACCAAGAGGCTTTTAGTGAAGGGAAAAAATTAAAGTCCACCAGTTTGAGGGGCAAAAATTAAAGAACAATGCCTTTGAAGGGAATTCCGCACAGAAAAATGAATTAAACTTATGTCTAGCGGGACATAAATTTTTTAAGTAAGGGAAGTGACATCACTTGTGGATGAAGGACAAAAACTAAAGACCAGCACAAAATAGGTCAAAAGTGCAAATGATCCGTCTTTGATAGTCTGGTCAAACATGAATTGGTGAACATAAGTGAACTTAGTCCTCAAAATTAAACCTGGCTGGAAACTTAATTATAGTGGTTAAGTAAAGACAATAGACAATTTGTTAAGGGGAATGTTTGTTACTTAAGAGTTAATTTCTAGATGTTTTTTCTCATTAAAATGAAAGAAAATAAATACTACTAAATGACTAATATATGCTTGTAAAATCAATACTACTAAATCTATATATAATATAAAGCTAGACATAAATAAGGTGATGTGACATCTCTCTATGGTCTAGAATAACATTTATCTTTTTTTTCCTTTTTTTAGTCATTTATCTTATTTTTCATGTCAAATAATCTAATATTTCCTTTCCGTTTGGAAGTAATGACTTACATATGTCAATTAATCTAATAACTGAAAAAGTTTCACTACTTAATATGCAAGTTGAAATGGTACATCTTATTAATACTCCTTAGTATCAATTTTGCACTGATGAATTTGGAGGATAAGAATGACAGGTTTCTGTGGCTATCACATGCCAGTGTTGTTTCATTTCATACTTCCACTTCAGAAATATTCCAATTCCTTTATCCTTATTTATCTAAAGTTTCTTCTCAAATTTTTTACTTTACCATTTTTTTTATGTGTAGTTGTTACATTACTTTAGCGCCATGATTTATTTTTTTTTTGACTTGCGCTTGGCCGCCTAATTTTTCTCTGCACTATCTTTACTTTGCAGTCACTGTGTGTAACGACTCGCTAGATCGTTATAGGCATTTTGACCATTTTACCCCTACTAATTTTTTTCCGAGACTAGGAGCGAGACTGGTGATAACTTAAGGAGCTAGGATTCTGAAATAAAGGCCTTTGATTGTATTTGTGCACTTGTTTGAAAACTTGACTTATTTCCGTTGGGGGGTGACTTAGTAAATTTGACCTCCGTTGGAAATTCCGAGGCCATGGGTGAGTCCATAGCATGTTTTTACATTGATGTGCATAGTTGGTTTGCGTTTGTAGGGCCTCGGTTTGATGTTGGGACTTTGGGTGAAAAACTGGTGAAATACCAGAGCTCACTGGTCGATTGGGACCGCTGTAGCGAGCTTGCCGTAGCGGGGAGATGGTCGATGCCGAGGGAGTCGGGGAATTAATAGGTCCACCGTAGCGGGAGAAATCCCGGTATAGTGAGACCGCTGAACCAGGCAGAAACTGACTTTTATATCACAAAATTCGAAGCATTCCTCACTTAACACCAAAAAAGTTCCCAATAATAGTAAGTGGCAATTTTCTAAGACTAGGGAATTACTTCTCATTGAGGGTAAATTTTAATCTTTACGTAGTTCATTCCCTGTTCTTTTTCAAGTTCCATGACTAGCTTAAGATCCTCTAATGGTGAAAGAAAGATTGGAACCCTAGAAATAGTCAACCCTTGGATAATGATTACTAATAATTATTATTGTTTATTCATCTAGATGTACAGAGTATCATTTTCTAGGATGAAAATTGATTACTTATGGTGGAAATTGCGTATTGACACTTAGGGTTCTAATAAAAATTTGAAGTTTAGCCTAAAAATTGTGGAAAGGGGATGAACTGATTAGAAAACCCATGAATTGGAATAGTATGATGGTTGGGGTTGATTTTATGATGAATTCACACTTGGATAATGATTACTAATAATTATTATTGTTTATTCATCTAGATGTGTAGAGTATCATTTTCTAGGATGAAAATTGATTACTTATGGTGGAAATTGCATATTGACACTTAGGGTTCTAATAAAAATTTGAACTTTAGCCTAAAAACTGTTTGAAAGGGATGAACTGATTAAAAAGCCCATGAATTGGAATAGTATGATGGTTGGGGTTGATTTTATGATGAATTAGAATAGTTCACCCATTTGAAAAGGGTAGAAGTAGTTGGGTTCTCTTCCCCAATCGTTGTTTGTTTGAGTAGATGATCCATTACTCACTTACCGTTAGGTTGCTAGATTTTGAATGTTCTGAAGCTTTGCGAAGGGGAAAGCTATTGCGGAGTAATTGCATTGTTCCAGTTCAGCTTTAAGGTAGGTCATGGTTTATTTGAGTTAGACTTTGATTAGTTGAATGTATATGTAATAGAATTGATGGGAGAAAGCATGTATAGGTCTTTGGACGTGAAGTTGGGTTGGAAATTCCTAGGTTGGTACTAATTGATTGATTATGTGGGCTGGTCACCATTACTTTATGTATTGAACCTGAGGTGAAATTGTTTTGATATGAGAACGAAGGAGTTAATATATACTCTTTTTGTGATTAAGATGATTTCATATTCATATTGATTGTTGAGTTGATTTGTTAAGTCTTGATTGATTTGTGGCATGGTGCCTTGTGTTCTTGACATGATATTGTTGACTGACCCTATTCTATATTTACTGATGAACCGGAAATAAGTTGATAAACACATTGTGATGAAAAGTAATACACACACACACACACACACACACACACACATGTAAAAGACACATTTGACAAGGGGTGAGGATGTGACCTAGTTATGGGCTCGAGATCCAAGGTCAGTTCCGGAGCGAGTGGTACATAGACACCATGGGTCCCCTGCAGGTCATGACTATTTGGGGAAACAATACCATTTAGCATGTGTGTACACAGTTGAAATATTTTATTATTGCATTGTATTGCATTAGACTCCTATTATTTCTGTTTTTGCCTGATGACTGAACTTATATCAATTCGGTGATTGATTGAGGGTTGGATTTATCTTATCCCTGTGTTGATTGCTTTTTGTTGATGACATTATTGGTTATGTGCTTTTGTGCCTATCTTGTTAATGTTATGAACGTATGCATGATACTAATCTTAGTCGGCCTATATCTACCGGTACATAGTGTTTGTATTGATATTACCTTGCTGCACTTTTTATTTTGAGTGCAGATTATGTGTCAGAGACTTCGTCTAGACCTTATATCTAGCGTGAGGTCAGCACCTGATCAGATTCGAGGGTGAGCTTCTATCCATGCCATGCCGCCTGAAGAACTCTCTTTGTTGATGTCTATTTTCATTCCAGACATTGTTTACGTTTACATACAGTTATCTATTCTTTAGACAGTTTATTGTTTTAGAGTCCTTGTACGATGACTTTCGGATTTTGGGGTTGTAATAGTTAGATTTCCGCACTTCTATTTATTGATGGCATGACTAGACGGATTTATGATTTAATTCTGGTTATTGACTTATAATTGTTTAATGGTTTGATAATTGGGTAAGGGCATGGTTTGCCCACTAGGAGTTTCAGTGTGGGTGCCACTCACGGCTATTTGGGTCGTCACACTGTGGAGACTAGTAACTCGTGTTCTGGCTTGACAGGGACTCAAAAAGCAGCATGTGATGTGAAGCATGGAAAAGCACATATGGGCAAAGGAAAACTTTTCTTATTGCAAATTAAGTGTTTTCTTTTTATTATTTTGCACTGAAAAACATTGTTGATGTATCATAATTCTATTAGTGATTTCTCTCAAATCCTTCAGCATATGGAATTTTAAGAGCATCGTGCCTTTGGATGGAGTAGAAATTGAGCATTTTGTTAAATCTTCAATTGTAAAGCTATTTCCTCTACTTCTGTTTTCAGGGAAGTTCCTATGCACCATGTGCCCATATTTGCTCTATTGCTTCAAGGTATTCTTTCTATAGAAAATTACACTGTATATTAATTGGGGCAACAATGCTATCAAAATTGACCCATTTTTTAATTCTTAAAAAAAATGACCTAAACTTTTCTCTCTCTCTCGCTCTCTGCCTTTGTATATATTTGTATATGTCTGTATATGTTTGTATATGTTTATATATTTTGGGCTATTTTTTATAATATAAGTTTTGGACTTTTTTTTTTTTTTGCAATGTAAGTGACTAATTTGTATATTTCTGAAATTTTCCCTTCTTTCTATCATCACAATAATAATTGTCTTTTGTAATGCTTATCTAAGTTCTTAGTGGACTCACCTATTATCGCATGAATATCAGCTAGATGCAGTACTTTCATATGAATTCTGTATTCTGTTTAAACATCTTCATACGCAAATGTTTTTTTTTTTTTTTTTTTTTTTTGACTTGAATTTATAAACTTACATATTTAGGTTACTAAGTTTTTGAAAACATACTTTTTTAATGTATGTGAAAACTGTTATTTCTTATATCCAAACAAAAATCTTCAAGAACATCATTTTATAAATTCATTGACGAAGTCTTGACTTCACTAGTGACTAATATATGCTTGTAACATATATAGCAAATCAAGATTACCCAGTATCAACAATTTATTGACTCATATCTATCACTGAATAATGTGGTGGATTGGTAAGAATGTTCCTTCTCCATTTTTAATCGGTGTTTTCAAGTTTGAACCTTAGGTGTAGACCGAAAGGAGCAGGGGTAGAGAGTGCTGCTACGGGTTCATTCGAACTTAGTAGCGCTGGTTCAAACTTTGAATTTGGCTTAAAAATCCATAGAATATTTATAGATTAGTCATTTAGAACCCAATGCCATAAAAAAAAATTAGAATTCAGACCCATGTACTTCAAATTTTGACTCCTACCTCTGTATGATGTTGCTGTAAAATCGAAATTAGTGCACCAATGGACTTCAACTATCGAATGGTTAATTAAATTAAAGAAAATGAAACTCAAAATTTATTATTGCATGCTCATAAGGTTGTATAGGAGTATGCTTGCTCATGTAATATATATACATTTTCAAAATCACCTACCTTCAATGCCATTCTCCTAAATCATCTTCTTTCAAAATCAACCCTACTATTTCCCATTGTTTATTGTTGACTATTGACTTCCCCACAAAGCAGATACTTACAACTTTTCCTCATAAGCCCAGATTCATTCTATCCGCTCTTTACAAACGGCATACTTGCGGCGTCTCTCAATTTCATTTTACATACTCTTACTGTTTTAAATTAATGTGATATTTCACAGTTTTCCACACTTAAATTATATAAATTTTAACTAATATTTTTTAATATATTAACTTAAGAAGAAATAAACTTATAGTATTTTGTATATAATTTTTAATTATTTAAGTTATAATTTTAAAATATTATCTTTATCTGTGCCATGTTATCTCTATTCTTTAAGTATTAGTTAAGTCGACTTTTTTTTTTTCTTCTAACGACTCTGCTCATTCCTTCTAATGGGATTTTTTCAGGTTTCAGAAGAAAAGAAAAATAAGTAAAGAAATAGACAATTATACGACCCAAACAAACAAATTTGGACATTGCATGCCAGGTAGTAAACTCGACTTTTAATAAGCGAAACTACAAACTACAGGATAGAAAAGAATATATCAATAACTAAGGATCCATAGGATTAATTGTGGATCCAAGACAACAATGGAAAGATTTGAGTCCTAGATTTTGATTTAGTTTTCTATATTTTTTATTTCAAATGTTGTATATCGATAGAATAACATTAGTTGATTAGATACAGACTATATTATATTAGTTGTAATTCAAGATATTATGAATGTTATTTAAGTTTGTATATTTTCACTTATTGGGATTTAATATGATTCGCTCAAACATCACTCGTTAAGTGCAATTGTCTTTTTTCTTATAATTATTTATAGTGTAACTTCTTGTAATTACAACAAATTCAATTCTCTGGTAGTTTTCAAAATATTCTTATTTGCTTTTAGATCTGTTTAAATAATTTGTAAAATCTTCATCATCTAAATTCTGTTTGTCCAAAGTTTTTATAAGAAACCCTCTGTTTGGATGGTTGTTTCCCGTTGTTCATTAATGTACAGTATGGTATGGTACAGTATGATGTTGTATTGTATTGTACTGTATTAATGAACACCATGTTTGGATAGACTGTGTCGTTTGTTGTGGTTTAATAACATTTGTATTGTTTGGTTTGACTGTATGGTATTGTATAATAACTTGTAAGTTTACTAAAATACCCTTAACTCTTAATTAGAAATTAGTTTATATATATTAATAAAACTCAGGTAAAGAATACAGTAGGAACTTTAAAAAATCAGTAGGTATTGGGTGGGGGTGGTGGAGGGGTGGGTGGTTGTAGGATGAGGGTGGGGGTGAGTGGTAGGGTGGTGGAGGGGTGGGTGGTTGTGGGATGAGGGTGGGGGTGAGTGGTAGGATGAGGTGGGGTTGGGTAGTGGTGAGGGGTAGTGGGTGGGGGTGGGGGTGGTGGAGGGGTGGGTGGTTGTAGGATGAGGGTGGGGGTAGTGGGTGGTAAGGTGGGGGTGAGTTGTTGTGGGGTGGAGTTGGGTGGTGGTGAGGGATAGTGGGTGGTGGTTGGGGTGGGTGGCAGAGGAGTGGGGTAGTTGGGGTGGGGGTGGATGGTAGGGCAGGGGTGGGGTGGGGGTGAGTAGTAGGGTGGGGGTGGTGTGGGATGGATGGTGGAGGGTGGGGCAGTGGTGGGTGGGGGTGAGTGGTAGGATGGGGGAGGGGGTGGGGTATAATGGAGAAATAAAATACGTAAACACGGAAAAATCACCCAATCCGTGGTTACAAAAATTGAGACTTTTCATGGTTATATAACCATGGAATGAACCATGGATTTACAACATCATACCACATAATTTTAAGAACAATGGAAACAAACATGGTTTCATAGAAAACCATACATTAATGAACCACGGGAAACCACCATCCAAACAGGGGGTTATTATAGCGTCCGTTTGTCGAAAATTCCTCTAAGGATGAGCCAATTCTTGATAGGATAAAATTCATATTTTTATGAGAGTGAACTACCAGCATAATTGTCCTCCCCTCTAATCCATTTACGTGTCTGTATACGGTAAAAATCGGATATATGTTAAATCGGTAAGACCGGAGACCGAGGGAAAAAAGGGACAAGTACGTGCACGAAGACTTTCTTTCTGAACCGGAGGAGTGCTTGAACCGAAGCAAAGGAAGGGCATCATTTGGTCCGGCTTCTCCATAGCCGAGTTGGTCATGGCCGTTGGTTCGTTTGATCGTGGCCGTTAGTCCGGGTGATCCGTTACACAATTGCCACGCGTCAATACCGTTCTGCCATATTGTACTGCCAATCGTACGGGTGTCAGACCGTACGACCAACCTTATCCATTTTAGGGTTTTTCTTTATTCTTTAGGGCCTTATGTTGTATGAAGCCCATGAGGCAAAACTATAAATAGGGGTCATATCCTACTTTTAGGGGTTGGCTTCTCATATCTAAAATACATTGTAATAGCAAAATATACAACATTCTACTATTTGTTATCTGATTTTGGTCCGGATTCATTGTGTTCTACTCAAATTTGTTCAATAAAGCAATATCATATACTATTTAATACACGCATTATTATATCCCATCAATCTCTTTTCAGTTCACTCATAGCCCATTTTAAGTCATTTTCTCTCAAGCAAGAATAAATTAAAGTTCAACCGCATATCCTATACCTCACTCATAAATTTAATTGATTATCCAAATTTGGGGTAAACAGTTACAAAAGATTTTACATCAGGAGACTCCTACAAAGGCCAAAAAATAAAAGGCTAAGTACAGGCTCTAATCTATCCGGTATGGCTGGAGCGGGAGTGTTCGGACACTGTCCGCTCGGAGTCGTCGGAGTTACCCCCGAGGGAACCCTTAGCCTCTTCTTCGATTCTTTTAGCCTCGAGAATCAGGGCCGATAGATCCGCAAAGCCATGCTCAGCTTGCTCAAGGGTGATCCTCCGAGACTTCCATTTTTCATACTCAGCAGCAATGGTAGTATGAGCCTCGGCGGCCTCCACGCTCTTTAGAACTTATGAGGGTGTTTGAGGAGAAGGCGGAGAAGAGGGCCCAGATATGTGATGATTTAAAAATCGAGCTCCGGAAGACGGTCGATGCTAATAACACTCTCAAGGCCGAGCTCGAGTCGTACATTCAAATGCGAAGTGTCCTCGAAGAGGCTCGAGATGTTCTGGTGGCAAAGCTAGCCCAGGCCGAGGTCGATTTGGAAGAAGCTCTAAAGAGCGTGGAGGCCGCTGAGGCTCATACTACCATTGCTGATGAGTATGAAAAATGGAAGTCTCGGAGGATCACCCTTGAGCAAGCCAAGCATGGCTTTGTAGATCTTCCGGCCCTGATTCTCGAGGCTAAAAGAGTCGAGGAAGAGGCTAAGGGTGCCCTCGGGGCTGACTCCGACGACTCCGAGCGGACAGTGTCCGAACACTCCGGTTCCAGCCATACCAGATAGATTAGGGCCTGTACTTAGCCTTTTATTTTTTGGCCACCAAAATCAGATAACAAATAGTAGAATGTTGTATATTTTGCTATTACAATGTATTTTAGATCTGAGAAGCCAACCCTAAAAGTAGGATAATGACCCCTATTTATAGTTTTGCCTCATGGGCTTCATACAACATAAGGCCCTAAAGAATAAAGAAAAACCCTAAAATGGATAAGTTTGGTCGTACAGTCTGACACCCGTACGATTGGCAGTACAATATGGCAGAACGATATTGATGCGTGGCAATTGTGTAACGGATCACCCGGACTAACGGCCACGATCAAACGAACCAACGGCCACGATCAAACGGACCAACGGCCACGACCAACTCGGCTATGGAGAAGCCAGACCAAAAGATGCCCTTCCTTTGCTTCGGTTCAAGCACTCCTCCGGTTCAGAAAGAAAGTCTTCGTGCACGTACTTGTCCCTTTTTTCCCTCGATCTTCGGTCTTACCGATTTAACATATATCCGATTTTTACCGTATACAAATAGTCCCCATACTTCCCGGACCGTAGTTTTATCGGAGTAACGGGAAGCGGATGGATAAAAAATCGGTGGTTCCGAATGCTCGTTCTTATCTTTTCATTTTGGCGGGAACAATTGCGTCACGTCCCGTCCGTCATCAGCCACGTGTCTCTTCCCGGGCGGTCAGCTCTGACAACCGTCGTAACGCACGTCGTTTCTCATTAATTACGGGACACGTGGCACTCCCCGGTTGGCTGGGAACTGT
Source organism: Lycium barbarum (assembly GCF_019175385.1). Lineage (NCBI taxonomy): Eukaryota > Viridiplantae > Streptophyta > Magnoliopsida > Solanales > Solanaceae > Lycium > Lycium barbarum. Next base: position 11,217,230 of record NC_083341.1, read on the forward strand.
AACCGCCTCGATCCCATGTCTATATAATTTCTTGGAAGACTTTATTTTTTCATTTACGATTTTCAATCCTTCATTTCTTACAGCTTCAGTTCTTCATTTCTTCTCCATTTACCTTCTTCACTTATCATCTTTCAACTTACATTTCTTATTGATTCGCTGCTTATACTACGTAAAAAGGGAACGATTCTGCCAACTTCTCCACTAGTCGCTCTTGTGTGTTGCTGCTTCTTCCTCTCGTTCTTTACCATTTTTGCATTCTTTGACTGTTTCCTGCGCTTTGTAACTTCCTTTTCGATTTCACCCAACTTCTTTTTTCCATATTTTCAAATGTCTGCTAACACCGAAACCACTTCTCACGATGTTCCCTTGGTTTCGTCTCAAGGAACCGAGCCAATTTCACCACCTAAGGCAAAATTCACCTTCGAGCCTACTGCTTCGGATATTGTTTCGTCCAAACCTAATTTCAACAAAGATTTCGAGGTTGAAAAACCTTCTCCGGTATCCGATAGAGAGTTTGATGTGAGACGATATCCCTCATCCATTATCGAGGACAAACTCGACTTAGTCCGGGCTGATTGTGGATGGGACAACCGCTCAGTCCAAGTGTTTGCCCCCGGGCTAGACGAATCAGTCACCGACCATCGGGAGGGCTTCTTATATGTTTATACTTATCCTTTCACCCTCAAGCTCGACCCCCTGGTCGATCCGGTCATCTTAGACATGTGCCAGACCTATAACGTAACCTTGGCACAGATTGGTCCAATCGTTTGGAGGGTCGTTGCCTGCTTCCGGCTGTTGGCCAATAATGCCGGGAAGGAGTTCACGCTGGCCCACTTGATACGCTTATATTCCTCGAGGTTGTTCCGGGGTGGCGTAATAAAACTCGCAAAGTGTATCCATAATCCAATTTTTTCAAAAATTGATGAAGATAGAGACCGGGGCTGGTTGGAGCGATATGTCCGGGTGCGGACCTCAGACATTATTCCGGACAACTACATGCCTTTTCCGGAAAGATGGAATAATAATCGTAAGTCTGGATTCTTTTAATAATTGCTTTTATATGTTTTGTCGGACTTCAGTTCTTCCACCTTCTCACTACTTGTCTTTTTATTTATATTAGCCGTGTGTTGGATTCCTCCGGTCATTCGGAATCTCAACAAATGGGTCAGTGCTCTCCTCAGCCAACATGCCCACGACGAACGGGCGTGGGGACACCTGTCATGTGGCCGATGGGTCGCCCAGAACCACGGTAATACTTCGCTTCTATCCATATTCATTGTATCTTCTACCCTTCTATAACAACTTCGATTTTCAGGCTTACCTAAGGGCTCGGTGGATCCAAGGCCGGAGTCAGCAGCTGAACCCGCAACGTGTGCACCCGAGTTCGATTCAGTGGGTGCATCTCGCATCCTTGCTGCCGCCGCCAAGAGAAAAAGGCCCTCGGACAAAGGGTAGAAACGGAAGAAAAGGGCAAGGAGCATCGTTAGAACTTTAAGGGATAAAGCAGAGCCCTAGCTCCTCGTTCAGAAGATCAGTGTGGCCCCTTCTGTGGCTCCCATTCCGGAGGAGGGTGTCATCGTCCCACCATTTTCTTCAGCCGGGGAAGGACCTTCAGCTCCGGCTTTACACACAGGTGGGGAAGAAATTCATTACCTGATTCCTCTAAGGTTGATTGAGTTTGTTGATATTTCAGGTGATGATTCTTCCGAAGAAACCCCCCTGCAGCGGACAAGAAGACCCGGGAAGGCAACTGCTGCCGAAGCTGGTCAAAGAACTGAGCCAGTCCCCAAGATCGAAGTCCCCACAGATTTTGGTCCGCTGCCCGACTATGAGACTGCCGCACCTTCAGAGATCCCTGCCTTTGCCGAAGCTGCTGAGGTCCCTCCGAGTTCTCCAACTCCGGTCTCAAGACCGGATGAGTTTGATGAAATGTTCGTGGACACTCCTCCTGCTACCGGCGAAGCTGCTGGTTTCGAACATTTCCAGATCCCTCGAGCCACGAGGGCAGCTAGTCGGACCACCGAGTCCGGTGCCAGGGATAGCTCGGTGCACACCTTTCCGGCCCCAAGTGTGGAACCGAGGAGGACGAGATCGGCTGTGATCACCGTTCCCGAGGATTGCAGCTTTCTTTCTCGCCCGGTGGGTGTGATCACCGTACTAAGGAAAAGAGTGCAACATTTGTTTTCAGGCCTAGATTCTAACTTTATCCGGTACATGACTTCCTGCAAAAAAGAATGGTTAATAGAAAAACACGGGGAAGTCCATACCTTATGTTATATCCCGTATTTTTGAACGTCAGATTATTTGCTGAGGTGGGGCCCACACATCGAGATTTTTTTGGGACATCTGAAAAGTCATATGAATCACATATGTGAAGTTAAACACAACTCAAGAAGGACCCTTGGGCCAAATCAAAGTGGAAGTCCTCCAAACGAATATTTTTAAGAAAACGTTTTCGGGTGATCTGACTTCTAGGGGCAAAAACGGCATTATACGTTTGGAATTTGGAAAATACCAAGAAATATAAGTTGTAGGTAATTGAATTATCTTTCCAACCATAGGTCGTGGGTTCCCAGGTGACATCGGTACAAGGAGATATGGACGTTTTAAGGTCGAAAGGTCAGTGGGCTAGGCCCAACTCGGGATCAACCGAGTTGGCCCAAAAAAATAAAAAAACGAATTAAGGCCCAAAGGAGAGGGGTGGCCGGCCATCTTATGGCCCAAGCCCACAAAATTAATAAATTTCCCATGTGATAATTAATATAAAGGATCATTAAATTGTCTTGAAACATTTAGAAGTTTCAAGACAATTGAGAAAGAGAGAAACAAGAGAAAGAAGAGCAAGAATAAGAAGGCCATTTTCGGCCAAGCTCTAGACCAAAAAAAAAAAAAAAAAATTTCAAAAATCATTTTCTACCAATTAAAGGGTCCTTTACAACTTGGTGTAATTATTTTGGAAGAAAGAACACTTGTTTCTTCAAGTTGACAACTTGGTCAAGTGAAGAAGATTGTAGAAAAAGGTAAGAATTAATCCCTTTTTATTATGTTATGAAGGTTGGTTTATGTTGTAGTATGTAGAAATGAGTAGAATTTATGGAAATATAGAAGTTTACAAAGTGGGTGTGCATATATGTATGTGGACATATATGTATATTGTTGTATAAATAATATGAGTTGAATTTTATGTTGTATTCTAGTTGTGGTTATGGTGAAATTTATATTGGAAATGGAAGAAAATGGTTCAAGTTGGCATGGAAAATTATTGGGAATAGTTATAGGAAATTATATGATTTTAATGAAGTTTTTATGTAATTATAGAAGTGGAGTTTTAAATGTGAATTATTATGTTAGTTGGTGAATTTGGAAGGATAATAGTCCATATTGGCATGAAAGATTGGTTGTTAAGTGGTTATGAGAAGTTTTGTGATTTTATGGTAGATTTATGTAATTATGAAAATGAAATTATTAAGGTGCAAATTATGATTATGGTTGATGAAATTGGAAGATGGAAATATGTTATGAATATGTAGATTGAAGATTTGAAGTTTTGGATGGATTATGGTTTTGGTGGAAAGTTTGTATATTTTGTGTATCTTGTGAATATTTGGTAGAAATGATATGAAATGATTCCGAATTAGATTGTAATGATCTTGATTAGTAATGAATGTAAAAATATTGAGATTGGTTTGGAAATGTGAAGTTGGAACGAAAGCTATTGCATTATGTTGGAAAGAAGATTAGTTGTGTTATATTGTGTTTTGTAGTCATGGTTGTTGTCATTGTGTTGATAGTTTGGCCGGGTTGAATTCCCGGATTGTTGTTGATTAAAAAATTGGCTAAGTTGAATTTTGGGGATGGTGTATTTATAGGGGAGATGCTGCCCAAATTTTTGTAGACAAGTATTGGTTAAGATTGAAATCTTAAAGCCTTACAATTAACATTTGGTAATTGTGACCAAATTGTAGATTTTGGCGAACTTGAAACTTGATTTTGGAGACGTGTATGAATCGGAAAAGGTATGTAAGGATTCACCCTTCCTTCTATGGCATGTCTTAAACGTAATAAGTTGGATACGAGCCTCGGGGACAACTCTATTCTCCGAAATCCGCACCCAAAGTTTCCCCTTTTTCATTCAGTAGAATTGAATTAAATATTGTATGAAATGTTGAAAAATTGCCTAAACATCTAGAACTTGCACAAATAGGACCCGACTACCTTAAAACTCTCACAAGTGACGTCATGAAATGTAACGTATGTAAATCGTGTACGCCACCTCATTTGACCCGAGGTGGGCCCGTTATTCCCGGATTTTCTTAATTGTTTCGTTTATCGAACGATAAGTATATGTACATGTATATGGGGAAGATTGGGAAAGAGAAGGCGCTATAGACGCATAGCCACCTGATCAGTTGGAGTATGGTACATGATATCGTCCCGGACGCGGGATATATGGTTAAATGGATCGGAGCCGACGCCTCGGCAATATGATATGTTCTATGTTATATATATATGAAAAGAAATGTTTTCCAAGAAAGCAAAGTATTATATGTATATGGATCGGGCTGCACGTGCCGCAGCAATACGTTATAGTATATGCACATATGGATCGGGCTGCACGTTCCGCAGCGCTAAGCATGCATGGTATCCGCCAACGTGCACTTATATGTACAGGTTGTGTTTCTACTTCATGACATGCGCTATATCTCTTTTATGTTATTATTCATGCCTTACATACTCGGTACATTACTCGTACTGACGTCCCTTCTTGTGGACGTTGCGTTTCATGCCGCGCAGGTCAACAGGTAGATAGATTTGACTCTTAGAAGCTCCATTAGCAGTACTGTGGCAGCGCTCCAGTTGTTCCGGAGCCTCAGTTTCTTGGTACTACTTTTGTGTACATATTCGGGCACGGTAGAACCGGTCCTTCTTGTATATGTAGATGTACTTTGTTTAGAGGCTCGTAGACAGATATGTACAGTCAGATGTTTTGTACTTTTGTGGTCCTCGTCGTTGTATAATGTGCTAGCAAAGTTTATAAGTCCATGTCTACAATTATGCCATTAATGTTAGCGTTAAGCAACAGAAAAAAAAAAGACACGGTATAGTCTATACGGCCGACCTAGTAGTAAAAGTACGATACGAGATAAGGGGTGCTCGGTACAAGTATCGGGTACCCGTCGCGGCCCCTAGTTGGGTCGTGACAGAAGTGGTATCAGAGCAGTTCGTCCTAGGGGTTTGTCTACGAGCCGTGTCCAGTAGAGTCCTGTTTATGGGTGTGTAGCGCGCCACACTTATAAATAAGAGGCTACAGGGCATTTAGGAAAAATGACCGTCTTTCATCTTAAGAAATCGTGCGATAGAGCCAAGTTAAGGATGTAACTATCTAAATTTTTTCTGTTTAATTTTCAGCAATGCCTTTGAGAAAGAAGAAGCAAGTCAGCACAATACTAGGCGCTGCGGGAGAAGGCACCAGCCGAGAGCCCCCGGTTGAACTTGGACATAGTGAGTCTCAGAGTGTCACTCCCTCGCATGCTACCTCTATTCCTCCAGTAGCAGAAGAGCATGAAGAGGTCTCCACTCCAGCTCCAGTGCATCCAGTCCCTTCACCGGTTGCTTCGGGTCAACAAGTGACCGAGGCCATTCATTTACTGACACAATTGGTTGCCGCCCAGGCATAGCGGCAGAATGTGAGTTCAAGTGATCAGTCAGCTAGTACTAGAGCTCGTGACTTTATCACTCTGAAGCCTCCGGAGTTTTATGGATCGAAACCAGAGGAAGACCCGCAGAATTTTATAGATGAGATGCTGAGGACACTGAGGATCATACATGCTTCGGATACAGAGTCAGTGGAATTGGCTTCATACAGGTTGCGGGATGTAGCAGTTCAGTGGTATAATAACTGGATATCTTCGAGGGGAGCAAATGCGCCTCCCCCGGTTTGGCAGGAGTTCACTGAAGCATTCCTGCGACATTATTTACCACCGGAGGTCCGACGGGCTCGAGCCGATATGTTCTTGAATCTCAAGCAGGGAAATATGAGTGTCAGGGAGTATAGTCTTCGTTTTAATTCTTTAGCCAGGTATGCCCCAGCCATGATAGCTGATAGGGGAGATCACGTACACCGGTTTGTGAGTGGATTGGGGCCACATTTAATTAAGGAGTGTCTGACAACTTCCCTCCAGGATGGAATGACTATTGCTCGTATCCAGGCCCATGCCCAAAACCTGGAGGAACAGTATCAGTTACGGAGAGAGGAGCGCTATTCGGATAGGGGTTCCAGAAAAAGGGGCAGATCTTCCGGGACTAGAAGCGAGTATAGAGGGGGACAGGCACAGGAGCAATCTAGGTATTCAGGCCAATCAGCGGCCAGTGCACCTCCTCGATTTGTGGATAAGGGATTTGATCGTTCTACTTATTCAGGAGCAGATCAGGGTACTAGAGCTTCAGGATCCCAGTATAGAGCTGATTCTACCAGGGTGATGCCACCCCCGCCACGGTGTCCTCAGTGTGGTAGGCCACACTCTGGAGAGTGTCGCGCAGGTACACGTGCTTGTTATACTTATGGGCGGGTTGGCCATTTGATGCGTGATTGCCCACTGAGGAATGAGGGAGACCAAACCCAGCCCGCCGGATCCGCAATTGGTTCATCACCGTCCGTGCGCCCTCCTGGACAGGCTTCCCAGGCCCCAGCAGGTCGTGGTCGAGGTAGAGGAGGGGCACCCAGTTCAGCTGGTCCTCCGCACCGCCTATATGCATTGACAGGATGGCAGGACCCTGAACCTTCTGCAGACGCGGCCACAGGTACACTTTTGGCATTTTCTATGATATGTGTGTGTTAATTGATCTGGAATCTACTTTATCATACACCTTCCCTTGTGTTGCTGAAAATTTCACAAATGTAGGAATAAGAGACGAATGTAAAAAAAAAAAAAAAACAAAAAAAAAAAAATCAGGCAACCTAAGTCCCTAAAATGGATATCTTAAGCGACGCGTGAGATAATTACAAAGGAGACCTCCCCGAAGTATTATAATACACTATGAGGCCATAAGATGGGGGGAGGATGTTATATCCCGTATTTTTGAACGTCAGATTATTTGCTGCGGTGGGGCCCACACATCGAGATTTTTTTGGGACATCTGAAAAGTCATATGAATCACATATGTGAAGTTAAACACAACTCAAGAAGGACCCTTGGGCCAAATCAAAGTGGAAGTCCTCCAAACGAATATTTTTAAGAAAACGTTTTCGGGTGATCTGACTTCTAGGGGCAAAAACGGTATTATAAGTTTGGAATTTGGAAAATACCAAGAAATAGAAGTTGTAGGTAATTGAATTATCTTTCCAACCATAGGTCGTGGGTTCCCAGGTGACATCGGTACAAGGTGATATGGACGTTTTAAGGTCGAAAGGTCAGTGGGCTAGGCCCAACTCGGGATCAACCGAGTTGGCCCAAAAAAATAAAAAAACGAATTAAGGCCCAAAGGAGAGGGGTGGCCGGCCATCTTATGGCCCAAGCCCACAAAATTAATAAATTTCCCATGTGATAATTAATATAAAGGATCATTAAATTGTCTTGAAACATTTAGAAGTTTCAAGACAATTGAGAAAGAGAGAAACAAGAGAAAGAAGAGCAAGAATAAGAAGGCCATTTTCGGCCAAGCTCTAGACCAAAAAAAAAAAAAAAAAAAATTTCAAAAATCATTTTCTACCAATTAAAGGGTCCTTTACAACTTGGTGTAATTATTTTGGAAGAAAGAACACTTGTTTCTTCAAGTTGACAACTTGGTCAAGTGAAGAAGATTGTAGAAAAAGGTAAGAATTAATCAATTTTTATTATGTTATGAAGGTTGGTTTATGTTGTAGTATGTAGAAATGAGTAGAATTTATGGAAATATGGAAGTTTACAAAGTGGGTGTGCATATATGTAAGTAGACATATATGTATATTGTTGTATAAATAATATGAGTTGAATTTTATGTTGTATTCTAGTTGTGGTTATGGTGAAATTTATATTGGAAATGGAAGAAAATGGTTCAAGTTGGCATGGAAAATTATTGGGAATAGTTATAGGAAATTATATGATTTTAATGAAGTTTTTATGTAATTATAGAAGTGGAGTTTTAAATGTGAATTATTATGTTAGTTGGTGAATTTGGAAGGATAATAGTCCATATTGGCATGAAAGATTGGTTGTTAAGTGGTTATGAGAAGTTTTGTGATTTTATGGTAGATTTATGTAATTATGAAAATGAAATTATTAAGGTGCAAATTATGATTATGGTTGATGAAATTGGAAGATGGAAATATGTTATGAATATGTAGATTGAAGATTTGAAGTTTTGGATGGATTATGGTTTTGGTGGAAAGTTTGTATATTTTGTGTATCTTGTGAATATTTGGTAGAAATGATATGAAATGCTTCCGAATTAGATTGTAATGATCTTGATTAGTAATGAATGTAAAAATATTGAGATTGGTTTGGAAATGTGAAGTTGGAACGAAAGCTATTGCATTATGTTGGAAAGAAGACTAGTTGTGTTATATTGTGTTTTGTAGTCATGGTTGTTGTCATTGTGTTGATAGTTTGGCCGGGTTGAATTCCCGGATTGTTGTTGATTAAAAAATTGGCTAAGTTGAATTTTGGGGATGGTGTATTTATAGGGGAGATGCTGCCCAAATTTTTGTAGACAAGTATTGGTTAAGATTGAAATCTTAAAGCCTTACAATTAACATTTGGTAATTGTGACCAAATTGTAGATTTTGGCGAACTTGAAACTTGATTTTGGAGACGTGTATGAATCGGAAAAGGTATGTAAGGATTCACCCTTCCTTCTATGGCATGTCTTAAACGTAATAAGTTGGATACGAGCCTCGGGGACAACTCTATTCTCCGAAATCCGCACCCAAAGTTTCCCCTTTTTCATTCAGTAGAATTGAATTAAATATTGTATGAAATGTTGAAAAATTGCCTAAACATCTAGAACTTGCACAAATAGGACCCGACTACCTTAAAACTCTCACAAGTGACGTCATGAAATGTAACGTATGTAAATCGTGTACGCCACCTCATTTGACCCGAGGTGGGCCCGTTATTCCCGGATTTTCTTAATTGTTTCGTTTATCGAACGATAAGTATATGTACATGTATATGGGGAAGATTGGGAAAGAGAAGGCGCTATAGACGCATAGCCACCTGATCAGTTGGAGTATGGTACATGATATCGTCCCGGACGCGGGATGCCCGGACGCGGGATATATGGTTAAATGGATCGGAGCTGACGCCTCGACAATATGATATGTTCTATGTTATATATATATGAAAAGAAATGTTTTCCAAGAAAGCAAAGTATTATATGTATATGGATCTGGCTGCACGTGCCGCAGCAATACGTTATAGTATATGCACATATGGATCGGGCTGCACGTTCCGCAGCGCTAAGCATGCATGGTATCCGCCAACGTGCACTTATATGTACAGGTTGTGTTTCTACTTCATGACATGCGCTATATCTCTTTTATGTTATTATTCATGCCTTACATACTCGGTACATTACTCGTACTGACGTCCCTTCTTGTGGACGTTGCGTTTCATGCCGCGCAGGTCAACAGGTAGACAGATTTGACTCTTAGAAGCTCCATCAGCAGTACTATGGCAGCGCTCCAGTTGTTCCGGAGCCTCAGTTTCTTGGTACTACTTTTGTGTACATATTCGGGCACGGTAGAACCGGTCCTTCTTGTATATGTAGATGTACTTTGTTTAGAGGCTCATAGACAGATATGTACAGTCAGATGTTTTGTACTTTTGTGGTCCTCGTCGTTGTATAATGTGCTAGCAAAGTTTATAAGTCCATGTCTACAATTATGCCATTAATGTTAGCGTTAAGCAACAGAAAAAAAAAAGATACGGTATAGTCTATACAGCCCACCTAGTAGTAAAAGTACGATACGAGATAAGGGGTGCTCGGTACAAGTATCGGGTACCCGTCGCGGCCCCTAGTTGGGTCGTGACACCTTAGCAGTAGTATCTTTTCAGATGAGCCACATTCCAGTTATTGCGCAACCGTTGCTCGTCCATGGATTCCAACTGGTACAATCCTTTGCTCGTTATCTCGGTTATCTTGTACGGTCCTTCCCAGTTCAGACCCAGTTTTCCTTCGTCGGGATTCTTGGTGTTCGAGGTAAATTTTCGAAGCACCAAGTCCCCAACTTGGAAATGCCGAAAATTGGCTCTCCGATTGTAGTACCTTTCCATTCTCTATTTCTGGGCTGCAATACGGACCAACGCGTTTTCGTGAAGTTCATCCGTGAGGTCGAGTTTTACGGCCATGGTCTCCTCGTTTGACTCCTCGGTGGTATATCTGAACCGGAGAGTCGGTTCACCAACTTCTACGGGAATAAGGGCTTCAGCCCCGTAGACCAACGAGAAAGGAGTTTCTCTCATGCTTGATTTCAATGTGGTTCTGTAAGCCCACAACACGTCCGGTAATATTTCCCTCCAGTGATGCTTTGATGCTTCAAGTCTTTTCTTCAGATTTTGGATTATTGTCTTGTTCGTGGATTCCGCCTGTCCGTTCACACACGGGTGATATGGAGTTGATACAATTTTCTTGATCTTCAACCCCTCGAGGAAATCGTTGACTTTGCCGCCCACGAACTGGGGACCGTTATCACAAGTTATCTCGGCAGGGATGTCGAAACGACAGATGATGTGGTCCCATATGAAGTCAATGACCTCTTTTTCTCTAATGTTTTCGAAGGCCTGTGTTTCAACCCATTTGGAGAAATAGTCAGTCATAAACAAAATAAATCGGGCTTTACCTGGTGCCCATGGTAGTGGACCAACAATGTCCATTCCCCACTTCATGAAAGGCCGCGGTGACACCACCGAATGCAGCAACTCCCCGGGCTGATGAATCATCGGCGCATGTCTCTGACATCCGTCACATTTCCGGACAAAATTCTTTGAATCTTCCTCCATCCGGTTCCAGTAATAGCCGGCCCTGATGATCTTTCGGACCAGAGCTTCAGCACCGGAGTGGTTGCCGCAGGTTCCTTCGTGCACCTCTCTCATCACATACTCCGTCTCTCCGAGATCCAAACACTTAGCCAGGTGTCCGAAGAAAGATAGTCGATACAATTGGCCGTCTACCAAGCAGAAACGCGCAGCTTTGGTCCTTAATGACCGTGATTCTTTTGGGTCATTCGGGAGCTTTCGATCCCGCAAGTAGTCGATGTACTTGTTGCGCCAATCCCAAGTTAAACCCATTGTGTTTATTTCGGCATGTCCGCTTTCTATCGCCGTGTTCAACAAGTGCACCGTAGTCCCGGGGTTGATTTCTTCCCCTTCGACCGAAGATCCCAAATTCGCCAATGCATCGAATTCGCTGTTCTGCTCCCTCGGTATATGCTGCATGGTCCATTCTTTAAATCGGTGTAGTATCACTTGGATTTTTTCCAGATACCTCTGCATCCGTTTGTCCTTGACCTCGAAGACGCCGTTCATCTGGTTTACGACCAAGAGCGAATCGCACTTCGCCTCGATTATTTCGGCCCCCATACTCCGGGCTAATTCCAAACCTGCAATCATAGCCTCATACTCAGCTTCATTGTTAGTCAATTTAACAGTTCTAATGGATTGTCGAACGGCATCCCCGGCCGGGGTTCTAAGGACGATTCCTAGCCCGGAACATTTGAGGTTCGAGGCTCCGTCCGTATGTAGTGACCAAATACCCGAAGCTTTTCCCGAGGTTAGCAGAAGTTCTTTCTCAACCTCGGGGACCATAGCCGGGGTGAGGATACGAGTTGCCGGGAATCTTTGTTGCCGGCAGAGCTTCCGGCAATACATCGGTGGGGGGTGGGGGGAGGGGTTAATACATCGGTTTCTGAGAACTGCCACAAAACGCAAAATAATATGGCATTTCTAAGACTCCATATTAAGTATTTTATTCACGGCGATTTTAATGGTTTACTGCTGTTTGAACCGCCACATTTTTTTTTTAATTTCTCCGTCAGCATATTTATTTGCCTCCCTCTACATATTTAGAACCTTCTGGTATTATTTCCCAAATCTATAATCCATAAATTCACAGCACAATAAAGGGAACTTTCTGCTCTCCTATATAGCTCTCAATCAAAGAATTTTGCTTCAAATTCATTGATGTTTTCGGTAATTGATTTCACTTTGCTCTCAATTGTTCATGCATGTAGCGATTTTCCCCAATTCCTATTCTAGTGCTTTCACTTTCCTCAATTGGTTTGATACTTGCTTTAATTTTCACTGCTTTGTTTGGTATTTGGATTGCATGTAATTAATTTTGACATTTTTAGCTGTTGTAGCACCATTTCATTAGCTGTTGTATAATTCATGTGGTCGGCTTCAATTAGGTTTAGGATTGAGTTACAAAGTTACGAATAATTGATAGATTTAACAATGTCTAATGAAATGGTGCTACATTCGCCATACTGTTGCTTTAATTTTTATATTTGCTCTCATATCGCTGCTTTGTTCATAGATTTGATACAAATTTTGATTAATTTGGTGCAAATTTGTTCGACTTGCTGAGTTTTTATAGATTTGATACAAAGTTTGTCATGTAAACTGTAAATACCATTAACAAACAAAAAAGAGCCATTACACCTACAAAGCATCTAGAGTCCATAGCCACCTTCTAGGATGAGTTCTATGTTCTCTAAGCCTCTCATTGAAATCTAATTACAGAAAAAAAAAATATTGAATCAGCCTAATGCATCTTTGAGCCTTCCTAGAACCTCTATATTTTGCTATCCTATCTATAAACTCAGATTTTATCTGTGTAATCACAATAGCAGTATAAACTACTTTGCTTTTGTACAATTTCCAGTTTCTTGCTCTCCACACTTGGTATATAACTGCACCTTATATAGCTGCAACCACTTCTTGTAAAGCTGCTTCTAATGTTTCCTTGTGATTGCCTCCAAAACCTGCTTTGCTTATCCTCTATGCACCTGTATGCCAACCCAACTAACTATGGCATCTCTTACATGTTTCAACTAGTCACATTCAGCAAAGAGATGAAGAGAGGTCTCCATTGTTTGGCTAGAACATAGGCAACAATTAGTATTATCAACTGGTATATTCAAATGTGTCATTCTTTTCTTGTTGATCAGTCTTCCTTGCACAGCTAACCATTCAATCATTTTGTGTCTTGGCTGTGCTGCAGATGTCCAAATCAGGTTTGCAATTCTAATTCTAGTCTGGTTCCCCAACATTGCATTATAGCTAGCAGTGATGGAGTATTTTCCAGAATGTGTCAAATTATATCTTCCTTGTGTGTACTAATTCTGCATCTCAGCCTTCAGAGCATTGATCTTTTTCCAGTACCAACTATAATCACTAGGAGGTATATGAGCCCAGATAGAAGGATCTTGCTTTATGTAAATCCCATGTACCCATTTCACCCATAAAGAGTCCTGCTTTTTTGAGAGTTGCCATAATAGTTTACCTACTGATGCAACTTTCCAGTTTTTGCTTCCTTTCACATTCAGTCCCCCAAATTTCTTAGGACAACAAATTTTCTCCCATGCCACAAGTGGCACTTTCCTCCTTTCATCATTGCTACCCCAAAGGTAATTCTTACAAATCTTGTCAACCTCTTTTAGAATACTCTGAAGTAGTATGAATACTGAGCTCCAAAAACTATGTATAGAGAACAAGATTGCATTCACTACATGTAGCCTTCCAGTATAGGATAGTTGTTTTGGGTACCTACTTTGAATTCTGTGTGTAATCTTGTCTATCAACTGTTGACAGTTTAGCTTATTTCACTTCTTTGAAGAGAGAGGGAGCCCTAGATATCTTATGGGGAGCTGACCTAGAGAGAAACCAGTCATACCAAGCAATTGCTCTTTTGTATCATCCTTCACTCCAGCTATAAATAGACTTGATTTATTAACATTTGCCATAAGGCCTGTTACTGCACTAAAATGAGTCAATGCTTCCATCACCTTTGCTACAGAACTAACATCTCTTTTGCAGAAGATTATTAGATCATCTGCAAATATTAAGTGAGTCAGTTTGATTGCTTACACGTGGGGTGTACTGAAAATCAGGTAAATTGCTCATGCATTTTAGGACACTGGAGAGGTACTCCATAACCAACACACATAGTAATGGGGACATAGGGTCCTCTTGCCTTAGCCCCCTTCTCCCAGCAAAAAAAACATATCCTTCTCCATTTACTTTGATTGTGAAAAAGGTTGAAGTGACACAAGTCATGACAGGTTGTACAAAACTGTTGGGAAATCCATGTGCTTCTTCCACAAATTCCCAGCTAACCATGTCATAAGCCTTTCTTAAATCAATTTTCATTAAGCATCTTGATGTATGTGGCTTCCTTCCATAATGCCTCGACAAACCATGACAGATCAATATATTATGAACCATTGATCTATTTTGCACAAAAGTTGATTGATTTTCTGCAATAACCCGCCCTAGGACATCCATGAGACTTTCAAATATCACTTTTGACATACATTTATAAATCACATTGCAACATGATAGGCCTGAACTGATTTTCAAACTCAGGACTAGCTACCTTTAGGATTAGTGCTATATTGGTGGCATTTAGCTGTTTTAATAGTTTACCATTCTTGAAAAACTCAAGAATTGCATCAGTAACATTAGGTCTCACAATCTTCCAAGCATATCTAAAAAACCCACTCACATAACCATCAGGGTCGAGACTTTTATTTTTATCTATTTGGAACATGGTAGTCTTTACTTCCTCTGTTGTATATGGTTTCACCAGCGCAATTTGTTGCTCCAGTGATAAACATGCACCTTTCTTCAGAAAGTTATCAAAGGTAGGCAATCTATATTCACATTTTCTTACCCAATAAGTCTTCATAATACTCAACAAATAGCCGTGCTATGACCTCAGGATCTGTCTGCCAGTTCCTATCACCATCCTTCAGTTGAGTTGTAGCTTGTTGTAGACTTTTATGTTTGATAACTGAGAAAAAATATTTGGTATTGTCATCACCAAGCTTCAACCAAGTAGCTTTACTTCTCTGCTGAAGATACATTTCAACCATATAAGAAGTCTGTCTAATTATTTGTGTCACACCCCAACGAAGAGTATGACGGGCTCTGACCCATAGGTCGGGAACCACCTTACTTAGCGATTACTCTGAACATCATATACTGTAACTCAAAGGACACCTGCACGCAGAAAAAGCCGAACATAGAAATGTCTGATAATCCAACCTATATGTACAAATGCGAACCGACATGATCGCTACAACCTCAAGAGTATCATAAAGCCGTCAAGGCTATCAGAAAAATATCAAGAACCCAAAACAAGGCCGACGGGGCCATACATAATATGTACTGTTACACCTCGGAAAATTTTCCGTTGGAATGCAAGTAAATGAACTAGTGATGAGTGCGAGTGCATGATGTTCCATGAGTAAGAAATGACGTTTGATGACCTTAGGCGAGATTTCAAAGGTATCCGATGTAAGACGAGAAAGTTGGCTAAGATAAGGCAAGGTATGGGATGAACAATGCATGTAAATGGGTGTGGGTGATTAGAATGAAAAGTCTAAGAAATGAGAAAAGTTGCAGAATTGCAAACTGGCCAGTGGTTGTAAAGTGTAATACGGACCGTAAAATGGTATACGGTCCGTAAACTGGCAGGTCGTAAATTAGCATGCAAAACTTCAACTTTCTGCCAGTCGAGCAAATGGTAAAATACGACCTGGAATACGGACCGTAAAGTGATTTACGGCCCGTAAACCATGGTCGTAAATCACCATGCAGCAGCCTAAGTTTCTGGTTTTGAAATGGTTAAATACGACCATGAAGGACGGTCCGTAAACTGGAGGACGGGTCGTAAACAATGTTTACGACCACTGTGCACTTCAACTCAGAATTTTAAGTCATTAAATAAAGGGACCAAGGCTTATTTCATTTCACTTCTACATCACACCCCTTCTTTCTAAAACCTCTCTCTACATTTATTTCACAAGAGTTCAAAGATATTTAGTGATCAACAACATAAAAACAAGTGAATCAAGAGTAAGGGAACCATCAAAGATCATCCAAAGTTAAGAAATCCCAATGGAGATAAACTAGGGTTTTGCTCAAAGTGGAGTATTATCAACTAAGGCTTGTTCCTACAACATCTAAGGTAAGAATCATGATATTTATATGATGTTTAAGATATTGGAGAGTTGAAATGCATGGATTGTAGAAAATGTGGTAAAATGGGTCATGAATGATAAATAGTGACATTTTGAGGAATAGTTTGAATTTAATCATGATTGTTGTTGTGTTGTGACATGAATGGGGTATAAACGACGTCGAAAGACCATAAAATAGACATTGCATGTGAATAGACGAAATCATGTGTTATAACCATGGATATGGGCAAATGAGAGTAAATTGAGGAATGTGGATAATGTGAATGACTAATGGCCATTGTTATGATATTATGAATGTATTGTTGACGTTTGGAAATTGAATTATGACGTAGAGAAATGTTGTATAAATAAAGGAAATACTGTTCGATCTTCCCTAGCTTTAGCCATGTGTACAAATTGTCGATTCAAATGATAGTATGACCTTAATGAAGGTAGAAACGCTAATGTTGGAAGAGAACGCGCAAGTGTAGAATAGTGCGACGAAAAGGTATGTAAGGCTAACCCTTCTTTCATAAGGCATGGTTCTTCGGCCAAATTTCTAAATCCTCTATACGAGTATGTTGTCTTCAAATGATTGATCTTCCGAGCTCGTAAGCTCACGATCCTTGATACGTACTACGATTGCACTACGCACCTCGTATAGCGAGTAAGCCTATGATATAGACGTAACGATAATGATGATGATGGTAATAATGTTGATAGTAATGATGATGATAATAATAATGATGATAAAGGTGCCTACGGGCTATTAGATGTATGTGTGCCTATGAAGGGCTATAATGAAACCCCGAGCCTATGGTGTCGGGTAGAGTATATGTGTATGTATATATATATGTATATGATTACGTAACGCGCGCACACATCTGCAGATGGTACGAATAACCCTGAAGCCTTGGTAGGGCCAGGTAGATATAACCTTGAGCCTTGGTTGGCCAAGTATGCATGAAACATCGAACCTTATGGTCGGGTACGCTATGTATGTATATATGTGTACGTGCTATGTATATGATATGACTACGTATATAATATGAATATGAATGTGATAAGACTATGTACATGAATGTGAATAAGGGTATGTATACGAATACGAGCACAAATATGGTATGAGTACCATTATGGAAACACGGATGATGATGTATGTATACAAATACACGTGAGAAATGGAAAGTTCCTTTGAAAGGCAAGTAAGTGCCATGATGATGATATTATTGTCACCCCTCCTATGCTACTTCGTATGTTGTCTATTATACTTCTATATCGATGCTAATCATGCTTTACATACTCAGTACATTCTTCATACTGACGTCCTTTTGTTTGTGGACCCTGCGTCATGCCCGCAGGTGCACAGGGAGACAGACTTGATCCATAGCTTCTTATTCAAAGATTACATAGCAGAGCTCCATTTCATTCGGAGCCGTAGCTTTTGGGTACTTATTCTTTTGTGTATATAATTATGGGCATAGCGGGGTCCTGTCCCGCTCATGTGATATGTTATACTCTTCTTAGAGGCTCGTAGTCACGTGTATGTGGTTAGATATGTCCGGCCTTGTTGGCTCATGTTTTGTATATCATTTTGTCGGCCTCGTCGGCCCATATACATTGATGGGGCATAAATGCCTATGATGATATAAAGGTGTTGTTGTCCAATGCGACTAATTTACTGAATGAAAGGAAATGTATGTCTAATTATGTGGTTCACCTAAATGTAAGCACAGAGCAAGTAAAGGGGGTGCCCGGGTGGGCTAGCACCAGGTGCTCGTCGCGCCCCCCTAGTCGGGTCGTGACACGTACATACCCCACTATGTCTATGAGCCTCTAAGAGTGTACATATGAACATATATTATATAAGCGGAAAAGTACCAAAAGTAGCAAGTCCGTAGTAGTGGCACTTGCTGACACTGCTGAGCTGGAAAATCCTATTGTAGTCGCTCGTCAATAACCCTGTCAGAGCCTGCAGCATGAAATGCAGTGTCCCGTGCAATGAGACGTCAGTTCAGATAAAAGTACTGAGTATGTAAGGCTGGAAGCAATAACATAAGTGGGACAGAAATATAAATAGAGTAAAGGTAACCTGTCAGTTGAGAACATACAATATGCGATGCATGAATCTTAAAAATCATATATAAGTAAGCACATATGTGTCTATGTATATCATATAAGTATTAGTGTTGTGGAACGTGCAGCCCGATCCATATATGTTACGAGGAACGTACGGCCCGATTCATAAATATAATATGTTAGTACCGAAGAACGTACGACCCGATCCATAAATATGATATGTTAGTACCGAGGAATGTATGACCCGATCCATAAATATGATATGTTAGTGCCGAGGAACATATGAACCGATCCATAAATATAATATGTTAGTACCGAGGAACGTACGGCCCGATCCATGAATATCATATGTTAGTGTTGAGGAACGTACGACGCGATCCATAAATATCATATGTTAGTGCCGAGAAACGTACGGCCCGATCCATAATCATCATATGTTAGTGCCGAGGAACGTACGGCCCAATCCATAATCATATATATATATATATATATATATATATATATATATATATATATATATATATATATATATATATATATATATATATATATACATAACATAAATAATATGCATAAGTGCCCAATAAAAGCCACTATTTAGTCGGAGTGACCTAAGGTCGGTGACCTCCGAATATATTATGGAAATTCGTATCGAAGCCAAAGAAGTAACTTAATGATGATAAACATGATAACATACCAAGAATCAATCAAATAACTGAGACATCATGATTTAAGCATGACATAGGAATGGAGTGATTTACTATGGAACATTCGTGCCCATGCTGTAGTTGGATTCGTGTCAAGGAAAGACGGAAACAAACACCTTACATGCCTTATCCGTCAAGCCACCACTTAAAGGATCCATTACTTCGGTGTTTTCCCTTCACCCGAACCTATATATCAAGAAATACATCTTTAATCATACTTTCATCATGTTTCCGTCAACTTATATTATAAGCACTAATTATTGAAGACTAATTTGGGTTACGAAAATTTGGGCAGCATTTCCCCTATATTCTTTACCTCCTCCAAATACCAAAACAACTCCCAAACAATACCAACAACATCAACAACAATATCATCAAGATTCTACAACATAAGTATGCACAATTCCATCCAAACTTTCTTCAAACCTCAATCCATAAGCCAACAACATCAACACAACAAACTATAATTTTTATTCTCGTAAATATTCCTAAATCAACGTTAATAAAGAGAGAGATTCAATGATTCATACCTTATCTTTACTAAAGTAGCAATATCTTCAATATTTAATTTGTACCCAAGCCCTTTCCAACGCAAAACAAAATTATAATCGCGACTACACATTACCGGGACCGTGACTAGTACTCCGTTACTTGAAATTACTCAAAATCCTCACTTTTATGATGTATATATGCTCTCTTATGCTTGATGAATTTTCTAGAATATTTGGGAAATTATTATGACAAAAAAGAGGGGTTTTAACCCTTATATAGTGTGCTAAAGTCGGTGGCACTGTAGCACTGTAGCAGCGCGTTTCTGCTCTATTAGCCTAACTTGTAACGTCCATAATTCTCTACTCTAATGTCTTATTGACAAGTGGTTTGTTGCGTTGGAAACTAGACTCGATGAACTTCATTTAGGCTTTTGAAACACCTTAAAACTCCCAATATACTAGGAGATATACCACTCCAAAGTTGACTAAAAATCTGCCCAAAATTCTGCCAACTTTTTTTTTCTAAATTTTTTTTGGCAAAATTATTTTCTTCGATTTGCTTGGTCCCGGGACCTTTAGGCACTTTCTTGACACTTGTTAAGAGTATTCATTAACCTTATAAGGGTTCCATGACCTCTCCGAGCTTACTTTAATTTACTTACAACGCGAACTTTTTTCGAGGTGTAACACTTTGATATTTATCCAATTATGCAGCTTGATAATTAAGGTTAAGAGGATCTTGTTGGAGAAGAAATTGTTCTTGCATCAATGCTTCCTTATCTTCTTGGGCCTCTGTAGCAATATTCCTGAAAGACTGTGTTTATCTCCTTCAGTCTCTTCTTTAGCAACTTTAACTTCTTCACCGCCTGTAGCATCATACACCCTTCAACGTGCACACTCCACCCTTCTCTCACTATTTCCTTGAATTGTTGATGGGTTACCCATACATTGCACTACTGGAAAGCCTTGCTGCCTCTGAAATTATCATCTGAAAAAGTTATCTTAATTGGACGATGATCACTAATGCCTTCAGGTAAATAATGAGTTTTACAAGAAGGCATAGTAACTAGTGGCGGAGCCAGGATTTCCGTCGAGGGGGTTAAAATATAAAAAATTAAACATACGAAGAAGCCTAAGGGGGTTCAACATCTACTAAATATCCGAAACCCCTTGGCTCTATGTGGCTCCGCAACTGATAGTAACCAACCAATCATTGTTAATAAAGACCATATTAATACTAGAAAAAATTCGGTGACCCCTGCTTTTGTCATTCCAAGTGTATCTTTGACCTTGATAAGGAACCTCCATAAACCCACACTCATCCACACAGTTTTGAAAGTCTACTATCTCAGACCAAGTCACTGATGGCCACCAATTCTATCCTCCACTGTAAGAACAGAATTAAAATCACCTAGTATCATCCATGGTGAGTGACACTGCCCACTATATGACATAAGAGAACTCTAGTGAGGATTACAAAGTAAAGGAATAATGCACAAATAACAGTAGTGTTTTTCAACAAAAAAGTAGCAGAAGAAGTTGTACATTTTTATTTTCCTGAAAAAATAGCTCAATTTTCACTGTGAAAGGTCACCCTTCCCTTTCCTCAATACTAAATAACAAAGATTTTCACATTTATGGGTGTGATCCTATTGATTATGGGGTTTGGAGTACATTCTTCTCAAAAACGAAAGTGTAGGAGAGTTTATTTTGGTTGTATTAGTGATGTGCCGTGAATTTCGGCACATTTTATGTCTTTTTCACTAGAAGCGTTGCTTGTTTTTAAGTGTTTTTACATTGTTTCTTATGTTATTTTGGAGTTTTGTAGGATTGGTTGACTAAGGAACGGAAATGATAAGAAATGCTGAAAAACGGACAACTTGGAGCAAAAGGACGGTCCGTAACTCGAGTTACGGACCGTAACGTGATCTGTACCCAGAGAGGAAGATCCAGATACGTGCCGCTATAAAGGACGGTCCGTAACTCATATTACGAGCCGTAACGTGTACCGTAATCTGAAGGAAATTTCCAGTAAGAAGCCTAAGTAATGTCACATGTTACGCCCAGAAGGACGGTCCGTAACGCAGGTTACGGGGTGTAACATCATGGCGTAACGCATTGGCCACTGAATACTGAAGCCATGATCCGCTGGAAGATACAGACCGTAACCTGTGTTACGGTCCGTCGCAAGAAGCCGTAACGGTTGACCTATATCAAGCTGACAAAGGACGGAACCGAAGGACAGACCGTAACCTGTGTTACGGTCCGTAACGATGCCGCGAAAGGGTGTTTTTGTCCAGAACTTTGGCGCAATTTTTGGCCCTATAAATACTTAAAGTTAGGTTTTTAACAATGATTCTGATCTTTTGGGAGCATTAACTTTAAGCCTTAGATATTTGTTAAGTGGTTGGAGCATTTAAAGCACCAACTTCACCCTCATTCCACATTGTATTAGCATTGTAAGTACATTATGTTAACTTTTAAGCTTTCTTTGTTAACCAAAATGATGAGTAGCTAATTTTAATTCTAAGGTTGTGGACCCCATGATGGGTATTATGTTAATGGGTTTCTACTATTGATATATGCATAATGGTTGTTGGTATTTATTCTATCTTTGTGCGTTAGCGTTGGGTAATGATTGCAAGCATTAGCCTAAGCCATTATACTAACTTTTCTTGGGAAAGAGAGTTAGTATTGGTAAGATTGAATAACAATGACTCGGGGCGTTAACCCTCGTTTAATAGACTAACTTAGGGATAAGAACAAGTCTAATTGGCATTATTGGTCGTTCTTCGAGTTCAACTCTTTTACATTTGGAAAAATCATAAAGAGGAAATACGGCCTAACTGTTGGGAAACATTAGGAAGTCCTTAAGAGATCAAGTGCATACATTTAGAATAACCATTAGAAGTATATCACATTGAAACCTGAAGCATAATGTCTAATCAAAGTGGGGAACACAACCTTAGTCTCTCTCTCGCATTAAGTACAATTCAAGTCAAAGTATTCAATTACATTACACAATAAATATTTCAAACTATTCGGAATAGGATTAAAGCCTTTAAAGACTAGTATCGCATACAATTAGTACCCTTTTCTCTCCATATTCCCTGTGGGATTCGACCCCTACCTTGTATGGGTTATTATATTTGACAACGACTGCTACGCCACTCATAGGTGTAATTTAAGCGTATCAAATTTTGGCGCCGTTGCCGGGGAATACGATTTTTAAATTACTGATTGTTGTGTACTTTTCTTTAAAACTTTTTCTATTCCATCACACCTTATTTGCTGTTTTGGTGAACCAGGTGAACATGGCAGGAAGACATAATCGACATCAAGGAAACCAAGGTGGGCTCCAAGTGAACCCACCTGCACAAGAAGAGGAGGAAGATAAGAATATATTTGCGGAATTCATCAATGAAGTTGATTATGCTTCTGCTGTGGTCCCTCCTAGGACTGGAAATGCTACTTTCAAAATTGATAGTTCTACCTATCAGCTGCTGAAACTTGAAGGTTATTTTCGAAATTCTTCGGAGGACTGTCCACTCTGACATTTGAAGAACTTCCTGCACGTATGTGCTCAACAATCTCAAGGTGTTGTTTCTGCTGATGCACTTCGGTTACGGGTCTTCAAATATTCCTTGGCTGGCCAAGCAAGGGAATGGTATGAAAAGCTTCCCAACAATTCTATGCATACCTGGAGCGAGCTAGCCAAAACATTTCTGAAGAAGTGGTTCCCACCGAGCAAAAAGGTTGAACTTAGAGATAAGATCTTTGAGTTCAAACAGCTCTCGGGGGAACAATTATATTAGGCATGCGAGCGGTTCAAGTATTAGATTGCTGTCAATACTCCCGCGAGAGGATGCTTCATGGACAAGTCATTTATCAACATCACCCGTTTGCTTGATAAACTCACCACCCACAATAAAGCTTGGCATTCAACTGATAGTGAGAGTCTCTCTTATGGTAGTCCATCACTAGCTGCTGTTGTAAAAGAAAACCACGAAAGAGATCATGCCTTTGCTAAATTGCAAACCACGGTGGATCTATTATCAAAGAAGTTGGCAGAAAAGGATGTACAAGGGGTAAATGTTGTTGAGGAGTTACCACATCATCCATAGGGGATGTATCAAGTCCCTGAGGGGATGTACCAAGATGGCAATAACATTATGAAGATGCTAATTATGTCAACAACTCCCAAGGGGGTTATCAAAGGCAAAATTATCAAGGTCCGGGCCATCACCCATGACAAAAGCCGCAACACCAATTGCAAGGGAACAATTATAGCAAAAATGATCAGGGAAATCCAAATCAAGGGAATTACAATAACAACAATTATGGCAACACGAGCTCTAACCCCTACATTCCACCAAGGGGGCAAGCATTAAGTTCCCAACAGTGGAGAGACAATTCAGCTAGCAACTCTGCTAGCAATGCTGCAAATGATTCTGCGGAGCTGAAAAGTATGATGCAGAAAATGCTAATGAATCAGGACAGAACTGAAAGTTCAATAAAGGGAATGTCTCAGGTTCAACTATATCATTCAGCTGCCATTCAGAAGCTTGAATCGCAATTCAGAGACCTTTCCAGAGAAGTGCATACTCCTCAACGTGGACAACTACCAAGTGATACAGTTCCAAATCCGAAAGGTAGTGGGGTAAACTTTGTGGAGCATGTAGCTGCTATTAGCACCCGAAGTGGAAAAATACTTCAAGGTGCTGATAAAAAGGTGATTGATCTTGAGCCAATTGTTGAAGAAGAGGCATAACCTGATGTATCTGATGTTATTGTGGAGGAAGAAACAGAGAAGGAAGTCCCTATTATAGCTGAAGATGAGCAAAATCTTAATAATCCCAAGGCACAAGGAGAAAAACATGAAAAGGGGAAGGCAAAACTTTCTGGCGCTCTACGCCCTTTGACTCAAATGTTCAAATCTTCACCGCCTTTTGTTCAAAGGCTAGTGAGGAAAACAGAAGATGACAAGTGTTTGCGATTTTATGATCAACTCAAGCAATTGACGATGAACATTCCTTTTATGGACGCTGTCCAAGAAATGCCTGGGTTTGCTAAGTATTTGAAGGATCTTTTAACAAAGAAGAAGAAGCCATTGAAACACGACACTGTGGGTATCACTCATCGCGTCAGTGCTATTATTTCCAAGACCACAGTGCAAAAAAGGGAAGATCCTGGAGCATTCACCATTCCATGCACCATAGGGCAGCAGGATTTTGCCAGGGCGTTGTGTGATAATGGGGCTAGCATAAATTTTATGCCCCGTGAGATTTTTAAGAGATCAGGATTAGGGATACCAAGGCCCACTACCATGAGGTTGCAGATGGTTGACAGGTTGATCAAAAGGCCAGTTGGGGTAGTTGATGATGTGCTTGTTCAAATTGGGGAATTCCTACTGCTGGCAGATTTCGTGATTCTTGACTGTGCTGTTGATCAAGAAATTTCTATTATTTTGGGGAGACCTTTCCTTGCTACAGGGAGGGCTCTTATGGATTCAGAAAAGAATGAAATCAAGTTCCGGGTTAACGATGAGGAGGTGACTTTTCACGCCAGCAAGGGTATGAAATTGCGTAGTCTTTATCAAAGTATTTCAGTCATTAATTCTTTTGATGTCGTGGATGAAGCGGTAGAATTCAAGATGGAGGAAGAATGCTTGGGTGAAGCATTATCGGCCATCTTGGTCAATTTTGATGCAGAAGAAATGGAGGGATATATTGAGATGGTGAATTCACTCACCAGTCTGGGGTCATACTATTATGAGCCCAAGAAATTGTCTCTTGATTTAGAGAAGTGAGCAACTCCTCGAGCAAAACCGTCAATTATTGAGCCACCGAAGTTGAAGCTCAAGCAACTTTCATCCCATCTTAGATATGAGTTTCTTGGAGAAAATGCCACTCTCCCAGTTATCGTGTCATCACTTCTGAATGAGGGCCAAACTCATAGACCCATTGCAGTTTTGAGGAAACATTTGAGAGCTTTGGGTTGGACTATTGCAGACATCCGGGGGATTCCCTCCGAAATTTGTGAGCACCGAATTCAGTTGGAAGAGGAAAGTTCACTAAGTGTTGAGCATCAGAGAAGATTGAATCCACCGATGCAAGAGGTGGTAAAGAAAGAGATTATTAAGTGGCTAGATGCTGGGATGGTTTACCCGATTGCCAACAGTCCATGGGTAAGTCCAGTCCAATGTGTGCCAAAGAAAGGGGGCATCACTGTTGTCCCTAATTCTAAAAATGAGTTGATTCCTACAAGAACTGTCACTTGTTGGAGAGTGTGTATGGACTACAAAAAGCTGAACACTGCATCTTGCAAAGATCATTTCCCTATGCCTTTTATTGATCAAATGCTTGATCGGCTAGCTGGAAGGTCTTATTATTGCTTCTTGGATGGGTACTCAGGTTACAACCAAATCAACATTGCATTGGAAGACCAAGAAAAGACTACTTTCACTTGTCCCTATAGGACATTCGCTTTCAGCCGAATGCCATTTGGTCTTTGCAATGCCCCAGCTACTTTCCAACGATGCATGATGTCCATATTCTCTAACATGGTTGAAAACTTTCTTGAAGTCTTCATGGATGACTTCTCTGTGGTGGGAGATTCATTCGATGAATTTTTAGACCATCTTGATCGGGTGCTACAAAGATGTGAGGAGACAAACCTCATTCTCAACTGGAAAAAGTGTCATTTTATGGTAAAGGAGGGAATTTTCCTTGGCCATAAGATTTTCGAAAGAGGGAATGAGGTTGACCAAGCTAAAATCGATGTGATTTCAAAACTCCCTCTACCTATCTTAGTAAAAGGGGTTCAGAGTTTCTTGGGGCACGTCGGATTCTATAGAAGATTCATCAAAGACTTCTCCAAAATTGCAAATCCAATGTGCAAACTCTTGGAAAAGGAGTCCAAATTCAATTTTTATGAGAAGTGCATCAAGGTTTTCGACGAGTTAAAGTTAAAATTGACCTCAGCCCATATTGTTGTGTCCCCGGATTGGTCGTTGCCCTTTGAATTAATGTGTGATTCCAGTGGTCTTGCAATTGGTGCTGTGCTTGGGCAGCGGCTCAACAAAATCTTGCACCCAATTTATTATGCCAGCAAAACACTAAATGGAGCTCAATTGAACTATACAGTAACAGAGCAGGAGCTACTTGCTATTGTTTATGCCTTTGAAAGGTTCCGGGCTTATTTATTGGGTGCCAAGGTAGTGGTTCACACTGACCATACTGCCCTGCGGTATTTAATGGCTAAAAAGGATGCTAAGCCTCGGTTGATAAGATGGGTGTTGTTGCTACAAGAATTTGACTTTGAAGTCAAAGACCGAAAAGGGTCAGAAAATCAAGTGGCTGACCATCTCTCCAGATTTGAAGTAGCAGGGAGACCGATTGATGTGCTGGATATTGATGACACTTTTCCGGATGAAAGAGTCTTGGCAGTCTCCAGTGATGTGGCACCATGGTATGCCGATATTTCCAATTATTTGGTAACTGGCATTGTTCCTGAAGATTTGAAGGCATATCAAAAGAAGAAATTCTTAAGAGATTGGCGACAATATTATTGAGATGAGCCTTACTTATTCAGGACTTGTGCAGATAATATGATCAGAAGATGTGTGGCTGAATCTGAGGTGAAAGATATTTTGAAGGCTTGTCATGATTCTCCAGTTGGTGAGCATCACAGGGGAAATAGAACTGCAGCCAAAGTGCTAGAGTGTGGCTACTATTGGCCAGCCATCTATCGGCCAGCCATCTATCGTGATGCAAATATGTTGGCACGTTCTTGTGATAAATGCCAGCGCCAGGGCACAATAGGTCGGAAGCATGAAACACTGATGAATTTTGTGCTTGAGGTGGAGCTCTTTTGATGTGTGGGGCATTGATTTTATGGGTCCCTTTGTGAGCTCATATAGTCTGAAATATATTCTTGTTGCGGTGGATTATGTCTCCAAGTGGGTGGAGGCGCCTTGCCTAACAATGATGGTATGAGAGTCATTGCATTTCTAAAAAAGAACATCTTTACTAGATTTGACACTCCTAAAGCTATTATTAGTGATGGTGGTTCTCATTTCTGCAACAAACCATTCACTGATCTTTTTGAAAAATATGGCGTGCATCACAAGGTTGCCACTCCATATCATCCTCAGACGAGTGGTCAGGTTGAAGTCTTCAACAGAGAGATAAAGAGCATCTTGGCAAAGACGGTCAATGTGAATCGCACTGAATGGTCCAAAAAGTTGGATGATGCTTTATAGGCATATCGCACAGCGTTAAAAACGCCTATTGGAACTTCACCGTATAAGTTGGTATTTGGGAAGACATGTCATTTGCCTATTGAGCTTGAGCATAAGGCCCTTTGGGCATTGAAAAAGCTAAACATGGATTGGCATGAAGCAA
This sequence comes from Lycium barbarum, assembly GCF_019175385.1. Lineage (NCBI taxonomy): Eukaryota > Viridiplantae > Streptophyta > Magnoliopsida > Solanales > Solanaceae > Lycium > Lycium barbarum. The sequence goes on from NC_083341.1 coordinate 11,245,074, forward strand.
CCAAGCTGAGGTTGTTTCAAATCAACGAGATGGATAAATTTAGGTACAACGCCTATGAAAGTGCAACGTTGTACAAGGAAAAGATGAAATACTATCAGGACTCGAAGATCCTCAAAAGGGATTTTCAGCCAAAGTACTTGGTCTTGTTGTACAATTCGCGCCTAAAGTTCTTTCCGGGCAAGCTAAAGTCTCGATGGTCCGATTCGTTTGAAATTGTAAGTGTTTCCCCAAATGGAAGTGTCATTGAGGTGAAAATCGATGATGGCACTCAGACTTTTAAAGTGAATGCACAAAGAGTGAAGCACTATCATTGGTGCATTAATGATGGTAAAGTGGTTGATCAGTATCGTTTGAAATACGGTTCCTGAACTGGGAGGCAACCCACATTTACTGCTTTATAAGTATTTTAAATATCGTATTTCCTTTGTTTTCTTTTATGTTTTTGATGTTTGCTGATGCGGTAAGATTCTAAGGACAGAAGAGGCCAACAGAAAGTAAGTGCTAAAGTTTTCAATGAAAGGACGCTCCACGTTACGCCCCATAACTCATTTTACGGTTCGTATAATGGAGCGTAACAAGATGAAAACAATGCAGCAATTACTGAAGGATGAGGGAAAAGTGTTACAGTCTGAGTTACGGACCATCAAATCGCGTTACGGACAGTAACACATGAGCGTAACCTTGACAGAAATCTGGGCAACCACTCGAAAATTTGCACCCATTACGCCGGGTAATACGGACTGTAACACGAGTTACGGTCCGTCGGCTGTATTGCCATGTCATTAATGAAAAATGAAAATGGGGTCGTTTGGGTATACCGTAACACGAGTTACGGCTCGTACCTTGGGTTACGGTCCGTAACTCAAAGCGTAACGGTCGGGCATGTTTAAATACATCACCCGACGGTTATACTCCCATTCAAATGGCACCTTTCCCTCTTTTTAACTCCCACTCTCCCTCATAACCTCCATCATCCTCTCTTCATCTCCCCCTCACCATCTCTCCACCATTACCTTACCATATCTGTTGATTTTTCTCGTCAAAGTCCATCGCTGTTTTGGTTTAGTCTCAAGTTTTCATCCAAGCATCGTCCGCGATCAGGTATGACAATGTGTTGACTCTCTCTAGTCTTTCATCTATCGATAGGATTGGTATGATCTTCCATGATTAAATTCGTATACCATGCCATGTACTTATGATTTTGAATGATTTTGAATCCCCATTGAATAATTGCGCGGGATTTAACAATGGTGGGGGGTTGGGTTTGGTATGATTGTTGTTTGAGAGACTCGTGGGCATAAGGACATCGTCTCCTACTGAGTCGGAGGGCATCCCGATTGAAAGTTTCATTCGTGAAACTACTAAATTGGTTTGCCCGCCAACTGTTCGATAAAAGGTTTCAAAGAAAACTTGGATAAAACCGGGTGAAGTCTGAGTAACCCGAGGTATGTGAGGGGATCAACTGGTGTTTTATACCATACCCCAAGGAGCATAAAGTTCAAAATCTTGGCCTCGTTCTTAAACAGGAAAGTTTGGCTACGCTGAGAATCTGTGCAATATTGCCCGACGTTCAGTGTTCCGGGCCGTAACGTGTGTTACGGACCGTAACACCCCATCGTAACACTTATGATTTCCATGAAAACTTTCTGAAAATTTGGGTGACGTTACGGTAAGGTGTTACGGACCGTAACACGATTGACGGACCGTAACATCATACCGTAACACCTATGATATCCCCAAAACTTTCTGGAAATTTGGGTCACGTTACGATAAGATGTTACAGACCGTAACACGTTTGACGGTCCGTAACATCATACCGTAACACCTATGATTTCCACAAAACTTTCTGAAAATTTGGGTCACGTTACGGTAAGCTGTTACGGACCGTAACACGTATGACGTCCCGTCGAACGTGTTACAGTCCCTGTGTTATAAATAAAAAAAATGAGTTACAGTTGAAGATACGGCCCATAACACCATCGACGGTCCGTCGACCGTGTTACGGTGCATGAGCTAATTGAAGTCCTGAACTTCAACCAATAAGTTGTATAATTGAAAAGTTTCTTGTGTATCATAGCTAACTTTGCCTTCAACAGGTATGGGTAACCCAAGGCAAGGAAAGAAGGTTGCACCCAAGTTTGCCGGCAGAGGAAGAGGTCGCGGTGCAAGCAAAGTAACCTCACGGTTGCGCGATGAAGATCAACTCAAAGACACAAGGGCTACAAAGAAGCATGCTGCACGTAGCAGGCCAGCCTCACCATCCGGCAGTTCCTTCTCGTCTGATGAGGAGGGTTCTTCTAGTTCGTCAAGCCATAGTAGACCCAGGGAGGCTATCCCACCACCATACCGGCCACAACCACCCATTAGACAGCCTACTGCGGAGGAGCGCGAGCAGGAAAGAAGAGAGACTAACATCCGGATGAGGGTTGTGTATGAGCAGGACCTCCAATTTTCTGTGGAGGGGTCTGAACAACTGTACAACAAAGGGTGTGAGCTAGCAAAGAATGAGGGGCAGGGCCCAAAAGAAGTATTTTCGAGGAACGGAATGTCAGCTTCGATGGTCTCGATGGATATCCGAGCATCCGTGACACTCTCCGCTTCCACAAGTTAGAGTTTTTGAAAAACCCTGTGGGGTCCTACATCCCGGCTCTTGTTCAGGAATTCTATGCTTTTTATGGGGCTGCTGTATTCAAAGCACAGAAAAAAGGGCAGCGCGCAACTCAAGTGTCAGCCATGAATGAGGTAGTAATACGCAAAAAGAAGATTGATGTTTCTCCGATGGCCATTAATAAAGTACTATTCGGGGAGGATTATATTGCGCCTACAATGGTGGAAGAAGGAGAGTTTGTCTACAAAATTGCACAGAAAGATACAATCCCAGTTAGAAAATGGGTGGCCTCAGTGATTGCACGGTCGGCATATCCCGAATGAGCAATAGTGCCAAAGTTGACAGCCACTACGAGGATTTGGAAAAAAACCCTCACACCTGAGGTAAAGTTTTTGTGGCAGATTGTTCTGTTCCGCATCCTTCCTACCCAAGCAGATAATTATTTGACCCCGGACAGAGCTGTTCTTGTGGCTGCCCTTATGTCGAGGTATAAGATCAACATCGGAAGACTGGTAGCCGCTGACCTCCGGGAGAGAGCCACACAACCAACCACTTCCCTGATTTATCCATGTTTGCTCACGTTCTTATGCCTGCGAGAGGAACCAGAACCCCTCCCCTTTATCGACCACAGTGTGATCGCCAGGAGTATCTATGACATCACAAAGGGCAGAGATGATATGTGGGCCAAGGTACAATGCCATCTGCCTCATCTTCTGATGTGCCGGAGGGGCCAACGGGATCAGATGTTCTACCCTTAGCTATCATGGGTGCTGAGGCAACTGCTGCGGGTCAGCCCATTGATTCTGAGGCTCCACCGGCTGACTATGCTCCATAGCCTATGCCAACTCAGCTCCACCTACTTCGGGTGGTCCCACCTCTTCCACTGGAGCGAGCCCAGCACCGGCTCAGCCCATACTGGGAGTCCCACCCGAACTTGTGAGAAAGATGATTTTCAACCGAGAGAATTTTGGGGCAGTGGTCTTACAAGCAGATAGAACAGATAGGCTGGTCAAACAGATCATGACCGAGCTGAAATTATACACAAAAAAGGCTATTGATGCAGCTTTAAGGCTGATAAAAGAACAAATGACTGATGACCACCAACAGATCCACTCTTGGATAGATATTGAGAACAGAATGACAGAGCTGACAAAGACACACCCCGCTGTGGAATTGGGACTGTTCGGAGTGAGTTGCGGACACTAAAGGATGATGTGCAGAAATTGAAGGCACAAGAAGTGGCTGTTGTGACGGATCAGATTCCGAAAGTGCACATAGAGTTGGTACAGAACTTATATCAGCCGGTTCAGAGTCTACTTGGGGATGATGAGATCGAGGAAATGGTCGATGAGGAGCAGGAGAAGGAGTTGGAAGAGGATACCCACTCTTTGGCTTAAGGAAAGTGCAAGAGAGTCACGCTAGATGATGAAAACCTTGATCCTAATCTCAAGAGTCTTGATCCGTTTGATGCCATGCGCCCACAGAATGAGGAGGAAGAGCGGCGAACATTGAAGAAGATCCGAAATGAGTCCCGACTGAGTTTTGACACCACTGGAGCGACTTCTAGCTCAGCCCATCCCATTGAGCCGGCTCACCATACTTCTGCTCCACCCACTGAGACTGGGACTTCTAGTGTTGGCAAGCCTGATACCGGCATTGCTCCTACCTCCGAGGTTATCCAACCTCATGACGCTGCAGCAGATCCAAGCGCCTAGTGCGCTCCAAGATGGCCCTACATTCTCTTAATGGATTATATAGATGTCTTGAGGGCAATGCATGTTTTTAAGTTGGGGGTGTAGGGTAATTGCTGGTATTGTTGGTATTGTTTTGGTATCAGATATTGTTTGGTATTGTTTTTATCTTAAATTGTAATATTAAGTATGTGTTTATGACCCTCTTCGGCTGTTCTTTGTCATGTGTTCTTTTCCCGAATAGTGTTATTTTATGTTGAACCTGTCATGTTTAGGATGTTTAGTTAAAAGTAAAGTAAGGATGACTTCAGTGGTGGTGGTCTGTGTTTTCTGGCATATCTAAAAGTGTTTTACGAGTCAATGATATCCCTCCGAAAAATAATTTGTGATGTACATCAAGAATGGGTTGTTGATATTGACATGTATGGTTCTTTTAATGACATTGCAAATAAAGGGTGTCCATGTGTGTGAAATCTTCAAACGGAAGTCAAGTTAGAGTATTAAAACAATCCTTATGCCATTGTGTTGTGAGTTCTTAGTTTCTATTTGTGTATGATGCTTGTAATCTATAGCTTGCCCCGTTGGTCGTGCGTGAATTCGAAGGAGAGTTTGATTGTGAAGTGATCTTAGGCTTTCTTTGTATTGACTCCAGAGCCTGTTTATCTTAAATGAGCCTAGCCTGTACAGAAAATGATCCCTAGTCTCCCATGTTGAGCCTATAGACCTTTTCTTTGATTAGTTGTTAACTAACCTACACCCCTTCTGTTAATAAACCCATTTGGCACCAAGTCCCTCCTTGACACTAAAGAATGACAAAAGAGGCTAAAAGCCTAAGTTGGGGGTGATAAGTGAAAGATGCGGAAAATGAGGCCAAAGGCCTGTTGGGGGTGATCGTGAGTATTGCGGGGCATGATTCAGTGCGGTTAGTATAGATATGAAAAAAAAATGGTGTATATATATATATATATATATCCACGCCAGAGCTGTAGGGTCAACAACAAAAGAAAGAAAGGTGAATGAAGTCAAAATGAAGTGTCAATGAGGGTGAGTCACCACTATCCAAATATTTATCCTACCCGTCCCTAAGCCAATGTTACAAGCCTCAAAAGTCCTAATATGATCACAGTCGAACTGTTCAAAGTTGAAGGCATGGAAAATAAAGGCAAGCCTATGGTATGTGCAAGTATGGTATGCAAATTTCTTTGTGAGTGTGAGTGTCCTTCTGTCTCTTTAGTCTCTTGTCCCATTTATTTTGTAAATATGTGTGTTGGGACATTCTTTGGTCTATGTGAGGGCGTAAGGATTGTAGATTGCGAAGTAACTGGCTTTCCGGAAGTTGAAGTTCATGTGCATATAGACTCCCATACTATGATTGTGTCATTAATTGAGGTTGCATAGTGAATTGCAATTGTTCTAAAATGTGCGTCTTGTGTCACAAATAGGACGTGGATAAGAGCCCAATATTTTTCTTGGATTGAAGAGTCTGTGTTAGAAATACATGCCAAAACCACCGTAGGCATTCTTATTTTGCTAGATATCGTGTGTTAGTAGTGAGTCTTGTTGTAGTTGCTTGAGGACAAGCAAAAGCTTAAGTTAGGGGTGTTGATGTGCCGTGAATTTCGGCACATTTTATGTCTTTTTCACTAGAAGTGTTGCTTGTTTTTAAGTGTTTTTACATTATTTCTTATGTTATTTTGGTGTTTTGTAGGGTTGGTTGACTAAGGAACGGAAATGATAAGAAATGCTGAAAAACGGATAACTTGGAGCAAAAGGACGGTCCGTAACTCGAGTTACGGACCGTAACGTGATCCGTACCCAGAGAGGAAGATCCAGATACGTGCCGCCATAAAGGACGGTCCGTAACTCATATTACGGGCCGCAACGTGTACCGTAATCTGAAGGAAATTTCCAGTAAGAAGCCTAAGTAGTGTCACATGTTACGCCCAGAAGGACGGCCCGTAACGCAGGTTACGGGGTGTAACATCATGGCGTAACGCATTGGCCACTGAACACTGAAGCCATGATCCGCTGGAAGATACGGACCGTAACCTGTGTTACGGTTCGTCGCAAGAAGCCGTAACGGTTGACCTATATCAAGCTGACAAAGGACGGAACCGAAGGACGGACCGTAACCTGTATTACGGTCCGTAACGATGCCGCGAAAGGGTGTTTTTGTCCAGAACTTTGGCCCGATTTTTGGCCCTATAAATACTTAAAGTTAGGTTTTTAACAATGATTCTGATCTTTTGGGAGCATTAACTTTAAGCCTTGGATTTTTGTGAAGTGGTTGGAGCATTTAAAGCACCAACTTCACCCTCATTCCACATTGTATTAGCATTGTAAGTACATTATGTTAACTTTTAAGCTTTCTTTGTTAACCAAAATGATGAGTAGCTAATTTTAATTCTAAGGTTGTGGACCCCATGATGGGTATTATGTGAATGGGTTTCTACTATTGATATATGCATAATGGTTGTTGGTATTTATTCTATCTTTGTGCGTTAGCGTTGGGTAATGATTGCAACCATTAGCCTAAGCCATTATACTAACTTTTCTTGGGAAAGAGAGTTAGTATTGGTAAGATTGAATAACAATGAATCGGGGCGTTAACCCTCGTTTAATAGACTAACTTAGGGATAAGAGCAAGTCTAATTGGCATTATTAGTCGTTCTTCGAGTTCAACTCTTTTACATTTGGAAAAATCATAAAGAGGAAATACGGCCTAACTGTTGGGAAACATTAGGAAGTCCTTAAGAGATCAAGTGCATACTTTTAGAACAACCATTAGAAGTATATCACATTGAAACCTGAAGCATAATGTCTAATCAAAGTGGGGAACACAACCTTAGTCTCTCTCTCGCATTAAGTACAATTCAAGTCAAAGTATTCAATTACATTACACAACAAATATTTCAAACTATTCGGAATAGGATTAAAGCCTTTAAAGACTAGTATCGCATAAAATTAGTACCCTTTTCTCTCCATATTCCCTGTGGGATTCGACCCCAACCTTGTTTGGGTTATTATATTTGACAACGACCGCTTTACACCACTCATAGGTGTAATTTGAGCGTATCAATTAGCTTATCACTACCTATGTTAATTAAAAGCAACTGTGGATAACATGTTATTTATAGGGCTGCAAAGAATATGAGCACACATCATCAATGCTTTTACTAGTACACAGCTTTGTTTTACACTTCTTGATACTAATACTAAAAGCAACAGTAGTATATGTTTTGTTTCTTGGTACTGATATTTTTGATGTTTGTAGGGAGTACTTTGTGAACACATACATGGATTATAATGAGCTTGAAGGTACTTATCAAATATTGGAATTTAAGGTCATTTTTTTAGGTATTCCATCCAGTGTCGGTATCTGTTTGGACCTTGACTAATCGGAATTCGTTCCACGTGAGACCCATTTAATGGGGAAGCATTCCCTAACAAGATTTTTTCATATCCAGGGCTCAAGCTTGAGACCTCTGGATAAGTGTGGAGAGACCTATCCATCTCACCACAATCAGTTAGTGAGAATTTCATGGTTTTGCTCTAACGCTTCTCCATTTTAAATCGCAATGCTCATACTATTTGACATGATTGTCTTCTTGTTAATAGACTTATGAAGTCTACTGAGTATTAGGGGCGGCGTTAGAGAGGAAAAAGGGGGTTTATCCAAGCCTATGATCAGAAAAATTATATTGTATATATAAAGTTAATTTCTATTTTATGTTTATAGATTAAATATTGAACCCTTAGTGAAAAGCCTTTCTCGGGCCATTGATGAATACTATAACCAGCATGAAGGCGAATCCAAATATATATAGTCCAACTCCAACCTATATGGGAGTTTTGACACCACAGAGAGAGTATTATTACCTACCACACCACAATACACTACCAAAAAAAAGTGACATGAAAAAAGAGAAATTCGTTACGGATTTGTTACTAAGTAGGATTTTGGTCGGTGATTTGTCACGAAATTGATGACAAATTTTTATTGTTTAGCAACAGAATTTTCATCGCTATGGAAGGCTGGAGAAGTATTTCAAGGACTGAATAGGAAATACTGTTCCATGGTTGTCCCGCAACCTTTGGAGTGATGGAGCAACGGCTGGAATATGGATTTGTGCATGCCATATGCCATTGGCATCTTAATGGGAGGCAAGTCACCTGGAATTGGCTATTGTCATTGTGGTTGTTGTTGTCAGTTACTTTAAATTTTATGTATCGTAATCTTTAATGTTTATGTATCGTAATCTTTAATGTTTTCAGTATTGAACTGATCATTGTATTTTTGAGGTTATATGCTCGAACTTCGGATAGACTTTTAGTTATTATAAATTATCAACTATTGTGACTTATGCATTTTTTATGTCATCGCTAAATATGTAATTTTTATTTTAGAACTTATATGCCAATGTACACAAAAAATTAGTACATAGTTTGTAATTTCACCAACACGTTTTTTTCCTCTAAATCAACTCCACATAACTCCAAGTTTGATATATTATTTTAATACAAAATCTCAACACAATTCCAAATTCAACCTCTAACTTCATAAACTTATAGACCTACTTTTTCCTTTCAAGTTTATGTTTTTCAAACTCAACAAATTAAATTTAGTTGTATGTGCTCACAATTTATTGGAAGAAGAAGATGATGGAAAAGAACGAAGAAGGAGAAAAGAAAAGAAAGAACATGACCAAGTTCTAACGAGTGTGTAGCGACGAGGCTATTATTGCAAAAAAAATTCTTTAATGTGGTCAAACTTTATATACCAAACTTTACGGAGGACAACCTATAAGATTGGGCCATTGATACTTATGCCCCTATTTTGTGCTGGTTTTTAATATTTGGCCCTCATAACAAATAGTAACTTTTTCGCGTGTATAAGTTTATATGTCACATTATAATATCTCATAAGTTATGCCCGTCATAACTTTTGTTCTTAAAAAAGTTATGGCCCGCTAGGCATAAATTCTATTGCTAAAGAATAAAAATTAAAGGGCAGCCCATTTGAAGGACAAATAGTACAACCTCTTCGATAAGATTTCTTGCAAAATAACTAGTGGAAAAGTCTAAATAGACAACTAAACTTAGGCACAAGCCTGCCTGGTGAGAAGCACGATGAATGAAGGTTACAACCTGGTATTTTCTTTGGATAATGTTGTACAGTAATACATATCTGTCTTTGACAGTTTGGTCAAACATGAAAAGGCTTATGTGAATGCATAAGTGACCTTAGTCCTCACAATATAACCTGGCTGGAAAACTTTAATTATAGTGGTTAAGTAAAAACAATAGACGGTAGCTGGTATTGGAGGAAGATCAATTCACTCAAGACTCAGATGTAAAGCTAGTATATACAAACAAGGTATGCCCTTACAGCTGGTGGAGGATATCCAATCACGTACCAGCAGCTATTTGAAACTCATGGGAGAACACAGTAAACTGGAAATAGCAGGTCTCATTTGGAATTCCGTGGCTCAACCTAAACATAGGTTTATTATGTGGTTGGCTACTTATGGAAGGCTATTGGCAAAAGGAAGATTGATCAGATTGCATATCCCAGTAGAGGATTCTAGATTTCTAGTTGCTGCTTATGTGAGAACCAGGTGATGGAGACTAGTTCTAATCTGTTTGTAGGCTGTCGATGGATTACCACGCTGAGAGCTGCTCTTCATCAATGGACAAATGTTTAACTTCAGGCAGGGAAGATGAAGCAAGTGCTAGAAAGCATCAAGAGGAAGCATTGGAAGTTATTTCAGAAATAGGTGATTGCAACTGTATGGGGTGCTATGATCTATATCACACATGGAGAGCCAGGAATTGCAAATTATTCAGAGGAACCACACTACATGCAGCTGATAGAGCTATACAGATAAAGAGAAAAGTTGTACAAAGAGTTGAGTTACTCAGAACATCAAAAAAGGCACATAGAAGTAGAGTTTTTTTGCATAGAATACTTGGTACTTACAATGCGTACAAATGTTGCTGACTGCTTGTAACTAACTTCTTCTGTTGAAGGCTTATTGTTCATCGCACCCTTCCTAGAAGGTGGCCATGAGAGTAGGTGCTGTATAAGTGTAATGTTTTGTTTATTTAATGGTAATATTCACATGGTTAACAAAAATTTTTAAAAAAAAAACAATAGACAATATATTAAGGGGGAGTATTTGTTCCTTTGAGAGTTTGAGTTTATAATTCTAGATGTTTTTCTCATTAAAATAAAATGAAAGAAAGAAAAAACTAACATATGCTTATAACGTATATCATGTCAGAAATTTGTTTAAAATAAATTAAATAGGTTTTAAAAGAAAAAGTGCCTATTAAATAAAAGGATGTGTCCTTTCATTATTTGGTTACCATTTATTCTATTTAGAGTCTACTATTCTAATTGCTAACGTAACTTTTCTTCTCCATAAAAAAAAAGTACTTTCTTCTCTAAAAAAAGTACTTTCTTTTCTATGTAAATCCTCCTTCTTCTCCTATTCCAAAAGATCAAGTTTCATAGTTCTTGCTTTCTAATAAAATTTCTTTACTATTTGCTTAGTGCAGCTTGTCATATCGATCAAAATTATTTGGGTAAAAACCATAGCAATCTCGCAGAGGAGGGAGCAAATATCGTTTTTAGGAAAGCGTTGCATACGTGTTTCAAGCCTCCAATCCGATATTCTTTTGTTCATATTTTCCAACAATCTAAAAACGATATTTATTTATTTTGATTTGGGTCATTCGTTTCTTTTGCTGCGTTGAAATTTGGTGTTTTTTTTTTTAAACAATCTGAAGTAGAAGGTTTTCCGGGAGTTAAAAAAAAAAAAAAAAACTTATTCTGGAAGTAGAAGATTTGTTTTTGTGTTTTGTTTGGTGATATTACAGTAAGCTTTGGTCGTGTTTGTTGGCAGAAGGAAAATTTGTTTTGTCTTGAATCCTCCTTTTCTGGTTTGTTGGGTGTTATTTTTTCTTTCTTGAACAGTTTGGTCGTTCAATCCCGTCATTTTTTGTCTTTATTGGATACTGTTAGACTCATACCATTGAACACCAATTTTTTGTTCTTAATTTTCCTTTATTGCCATCATCCAACAAACCTTAGTTTTCTGTTTACGCTTTAAGGAACTGCCGTAAAAGACAATTTAGTTTTTTTGTTGCTTATCGTGGATTCCGACACTATTAAAATTATGAATCAAGATTTTGTCCGTCCTGATCGTTTTGACGGAGCCAATTTCACAAGATGAAGAGACAAATTGAAGTTTATGTTGATTGCTTTGAAAATGTTTTATGTGCTAAATTCAAGTCTTACTCCAATTCCTCCACCAAAGGATGATGATTGTGAAGAAATTATAGCACAAAGGAAAAAGAGAGAGGAAGATGAATTCATGCGTAGAGGTCGCATTCTTGACACACTTTCCGATTGTCTTTATAATCTATATACTGTTGAACCTTCGGCAAAGAAATTCTGGAATGCTTTGGAATTCAAATACAAAGCCGAGGAGGAATGTACCAAAAAATTTCTTGTTTCTAAGTATTTTGAGTTCAAGTTTAACGATGATATGCCTATTTTGGCACAAGTACATGAACTGCAGGTTATAGTAAATCAGTTGAGGGTTGCGGGAATTGAACTCCCTGCGTCTTTTCAAGTTGGAGCAATTATAACAAAATTGTCAGCATCTTGGAAAGGATATAGGAAGAAAATTCTCCATGATTCTAAAGACTTTTCTTTGGAAGAAATTCAAAAGCACCTTCGAATTGAAGAGGAATCGAGGGAGAGAGATAAGAATGAAAATTCTTATAGTGGCAATAATAAAGCCAATGCTTTGAATAAGCCCTCAATTAAATCCAACAAAGAAAAGCAAAGTAAAGGAATTTCTCTTGGTCCTAAAAAATATCAAAAGAAATTCAAGAAAGTCCAAACAAGGAGGTTGCTTTGTGTGTGGAAAACTTGGCCATTATGCTAGAGATTACAGATTTAGAAAGAACCAAAAACCAGAAGTGAATCCAACAAAAGAGAATGAAGAGATCGATGCTACTGTGAGCGAGGTCTACGCCATAAAAGCCAAAGTTTTTGGTTGGTGATATGATACATGTGCTACAGTTCATGTTTGCTATGACAAGTCCCTCTCCAAGACTTACAGAGAAGTTACTGATGAGCAAGAGGTTCAAATGGGAAATGAAGGAAGGTCGAATTTTTTTGGTAAAGGAAATGTTGAACTTGCATTTACTTCGGGCAAGATGGTTACTCTAACCAATGTCTTACATGTTCCCGATATGAAATAAAATCTTGTTAGTGGGGTACTATGAAAAGAATGGTTAAAAGTGAATTAATTTCATGCGATGTACATGAATTTACAAAATGTAAATTATATGCTAAATCTAAATTGGCTAAGAAGTCCTTTAAAAGTGTTGAAAGAAATACTAAATTGTTAGATTTAATTCATTCTGATATACGTGAGTTAAATGGCATGCTAACAAGAGGAGGAAGTAGATATTTCATTAACTTTATTGATCAAATTTCTAGATGTACTTATGTATATTTGTTGAGACACAGAGATGAAGCCTTTAATGTTTTTAAGAATTATAAGGCCGAAGTGGAAAATCAATTAGGAAAAAGAATTAGAGTCTTAACAAGCGATAGAGGAGGAGAATATTTTCTTAAATATTTTAATGATTTTTGTGAAGAAAATAACATTATACGTGAATGTTCTGCTTCTCGCACTCCTCAACATAATAGTTTAGCAGAAAGAAGATACAGAACTTATTTAGAAATGATTAATGCTTTGTTGCTACATGCTGAATTGCCATTTAATTTGTGGGGAGAAGGACTTCTTGCTAAATGTCATATATTTAATAGGATTCCTATGAAGAAAAATCATATTAGTCCATACGAATTATGGAGGGGACGGAAGCCTAATATAGCATATTTTATAGTGTGGTGTATCTTGCATATTGCAAAAATAATGATCCAAATCAGACCAAGTTGGGTCTTAGTAGGGATCAAGTGTGCATTTGTAGGTTATGCCTCAAATGCCAAAGCTTATCGACCTCTTAATTTAGAGTCAAGTGTAATTATTGAACCTCAGGTAAAAGGTTTAAATCTTCATCAGTTGATATAACATTAGAAGAAACGTCTCAAAAGATTGTTGAGCAATCTAGTTCACAAGAATTCAATAATCAACCTAGTGAATAAAGGAAAGGACTAGAGCTCGAAAGGCCAAAATACATGGATCAGATGAGATTGACTCTCAACGTATTTCTATTAATGTTGTTGAAGGTAATAGAGATGCCGTTGTGAGAACAACCCCAATTATTCTTCAAGTGGAAGATGATCCTAGAACTTATAAAGAAGCTATGGCTTCTATAGATGCAGCCTTTGGAAAAATTCTATTAAAGATGAAATGGATTCAAATGTCAAATCACACTTGAGAACTTGTTGATTTGCCTCCAACTTCTAAACCTATCGATTGTAAATGGGTGTTTCGAAAAAAGTACCATACTGATGGGACTTTACATACCTACAAAGCTAGGTTAGTAGCTAAGGTCTTTAGACAAAAAGAAGAAATTGATTATCTTGATACATATGCATCTGTAGCATAAGGATCTAGTAGCTCAGTTGGTTGCCTACCTGAACTCTCACTTTGTTGGTTAGGGTTCGAATCCCCATATTGTAATCCCTTTCCCCTACCCCTATGTAATAAAAAACAATTTTTTTTAAAAAAATGCATCTGTAGCAAGAATAACTTAGATTAGAATTATGTTTGCTTTAGCATCTATTTACGATTTACATGTTCATCAGATTGATGTCAAAACAACATTCTTAAATGGTGATCTCGATGAGGAGGTCTATATGGAACAACCTGAAGGGTTCGTTATTCGGAGAAATGAACATAAAGTTTGTAAGCTTATTAAGTCTTTGTATGGACTAAAACAAGCCCCTAAACAATGGCATGAAAAATTTGATAGAGCAATTTTATCTTTTGGTTTTAGACATAATATAGCTGATAAATGTGTTTATAATAAAGAGTGTAGTAATGATTTTATCTTAGTTTGTTTATATGTTAGATGACATGTTTATTGTAAGCAATGATATGAATGGAATTATAACAACAGAGAGGTTTCTATCTTCCTCATTCAAGATGAATGATCTTGGACAAGTTGATACCATATCGGGTATCAAGATTAAAATAAATAGTGGGGGATATGTATTCAATCAATCTCATTACATTGAAAAAGTGCTAAATAAATTTAGTCACTTAAACATAAAAGAGGTTTATACCTCGTTTGATCTAAGCATCAAGTTAATTAAAAATGAAGGAAGAGCGGTGGCTCAACTTAAGTATGCAAGAGCTATTGGAAGTCTTATGTATGCTACACAATGCACAAGACCAGATATGGCATTTGCAGTTAGTAAATTAAGCAGATTTACTAGCAATCCGAGTATTGATCATTGGAAGCCATTGAGCGAGTTTTTGGGTTTCTTAAGAAAACTAATGATTTGTGTATCCAATACTAAAAGTTTCCTGCTATTTTAGAAGGATATGTCGACGTAAGTTGGATATCGAGTTTGGGAGACAACAAATCTACCACTGGTTGGGTATTTACCTTAGGAGGAGATGCAATTTCTTAGAAATCTAAGAAACAAACTTGTATAACACATTCAACCAGGGAATCGGAATTTGTTGGATTAGCAGAAGCTGAGTGGCTGAGGCATTTTCTTTTAGAAATTCCATTGATCTCAAAAGGTGTGAGTTCAATTTCTATTTACTGCGATAGTCAAGCTACTCTAGCTCGAGAATATAGCAATATATATAATGGAAATTCAAGACACATAAGCCTTCGACATGATTATGTGAGAAAATTAATTAAAGGTGGAATTATCTCTCTCACATTTGTGAAGTCAAATCCATTTACTAAACCTCTTACAAGGGATTTGGTGAAAACATCTTCAAGTTCAATTGAGTTAAAACACCTTAATTAGAGCCACCAATAATGACAACCCTACCCGACACTATTAAATCAATAACTATGGGTTCAAAGGGCAACAGGAAGTTATTGATACGTGGGTGTTTCAGTACTAAAGTAAGATATATACTAGGACTGGTTGTCACAGTTTAGAGGGTTGAGTTCTTATACTTTTAAAGAGGTTCGGTACAAGGAAAAAGTGTCTCAAATGTGACAAAGACGCAGAAAATACTTCACCTATATAAACATAGAAGTGGTGCCGCTTTGATTGATAGGAGGAGTTACTCTTATAAATGTTCATGAATTTTGGATAGCGCATGGCCATCAAAGTGCTAAGCATGTTTGAGTAGAAAGCAAGAATGAAATGTTTATGTGTATAATGTCACTGATGTTGTCGCAAGGAACAACATGTTCAAGCTAATATGTTACATGGGATTTCGATTTCATTTTGTGATATTATACTAACGTAACGTTCAAATCGAAAGATACATCATTTTATGCGTGAACATAACAGATTTTTGAGTCCTATTTTATATTTAAACAAGTGGGGAATTGTTATAAATTTGTTTAAAATAAATTAAATAGTTTTTAAAAGAAAAGGTACATTATAAATAAAAGGATGTGTCCTTTCATTATTTGGTTACCATTTATTCTATTTAGAGTCTACTATTCTGATTTCTAACGTAAACTTTCTTCTCCATAAAAAAGTACTTTCTTCTCTAAAAAAAGTACCTTCTTTTGTATGCAAATCCTCCTTCTTCTCCTATTCCAAAAGATCAAGTTCCATAATTCTTGTTTTCCAATAGAATTTTTTCACTACTTGCTTAGTTTAGAAATTTATAAGCTTGTCATATCCACTAAAAATATTTGCATAAAACCCATAGCAATCTCGTAGAGGAGAGGGAGCAAATATCATTTTTTAAGAAAGCGTTACGCACGTGTTTCAGGCTCCAATCCAATGCTCTTTTATTCGTATTTTCCAACATAGCATATCAAGATTACCCTAGCATCAACAATTATTGACTCATACCTATCACCGAATAATGTGGTGGATTGGTAAGGATGTCATTCATGTACATTGATGTCCTCATATAAATTGGGAGAAGTGTTAAAAAAAAAACGTCAACTCTTTCAAACAAAAAATTACATTCAATGATCTTGGAATGGACAGTGTTGAACTTTAGACCCCTGTTTGCCTAAGGAAGAATACTTCAAGATCAAAAGTCAAAACTTATTAAATATAAAGTTTTCCCCACAAGCGAGATTAAAAATTCAGGATCACTCCCCTCCAAAGCTATTCTCGTAGAGCATCCTCTTTCAAACTCCAACCTACTTTACCCAATTATTTATTGTTGATTATCGACTTCCCCAAATAGCAGACACTTGCGACTCTTCCTCATAAGCCAAGATGAACTCATTCTGCCCGCCGCTTGTAACATCCCGTAAATCCGAATTAGGTATAAATGTATGAATCTAGTATAAAGGTGATATTTTAGCTATACGAATCTATTTGGGATGAACTCGGGTGATAAACAGTCGTTTTGAAGTCAAACCAAAAAGTAAAGTTCTTAAGGCCTTCTAAATTCGTCTAAGTCTAGGATAATCTATACTTATGGCCTGTTTTCAGGTACTTTAGTTAGGAATTTGTGCAAACTTCCTTCTTGAAAGTTGTATCCCTTTGAAATACCTTTCCAACGATATATTATGGGGGTCAAGGGGACATCTGTACAAAACGTTATGGCCATTTTATTGAAGGAGTACAGAGCAGTCCGTTCACTGGTCATGTTATACGAACTACTTATACGGCCCATATAATTTTATACGGACCGTATAAGTCGTCCGTACTTCACGAAACCTCAACCCGACGTTCTGTTTTGTGCCATGATAAAGTATGGTCATATTATACGAACCGTATAATATGTCCATATAACTTCCGCCTCACTTTTGTATAAATTCAAACCTTCAGTTCTTTTATTTCATTATTCACAATTCCAAGCCCTAGCAACAATTCAAAACATCAAGGTAAGTCAATCCAAACCCTTCCAACTCAATTCTAACATATACTCTAATAATCTAAGCAAGAAATCATTGTTCCTAAACTAGGGTTTTCAAGAAAACCCATCTCAAGGTTCAAGAATTCAAGATTTTGGAAATCTTCTTCAAAGTTAAAGTATTTAATTCAAGTTTGGAGCATTACCAGGTATGTAGAGTTACTATCTACGTGTGGGAACATCATTGTTCTTCCCCAGGCCTCATAATCCATAAATTATTATTCTTTACGAAAACTAGGGTTTCTATACCATGCTCATGATAACCCTAGGTCCATGTCCATGATTGTATTATGTATGAATTGTTATACTTCCATCATTGAGTTCATAATATTTCTTTATGATTATGAAGAATCTGTCTGTAATCTATGAAAAACCCATATATCCCATTCCATGGGTTCATGCATGCTAGTTTATGATATATTATGCTATTTTCAAGAAAATACTATACAAGTTTTACAAGTTCATGCAAGCAAGCTATAATTCATGATATCCATGTACAAGCAAGTTATATTCATGAAAACCATGGGCAGCAAGTGCCACTTATTTTACATGTCCATGTTTTTGGGAGTTGCTTTAATTACCGAGGAGGGCTTCAGATAGCCTGAAACTACGTAGCCACCGTAGGATGAGGATCGCTCCACCCATGTCCCGGACGATCTCTCATAATGACTGGATCCTTTCATAATATTATTAAACCTCATGTCCCTGGCAAGGTATGAGTGTTCTGCTGGTAGGACGCAAGTACCAGACCATGTTATCGGTTATATTTACTGCTCTCCCTACTCACGATACTTTACGCATGATATATATATATATATATATTCATGTTCATGACCAGGTTGCAGTTCCTATCATTATTATTTCATGTCCCATGTTATTTCATTCAGTTGTTTTACATACCAGTACATTCAAAGTGCTGACGTCCCATTTCTATTGCCCGGGGGGTCTGCATTTCACGATGCAGTTACTGATATACAGGACGACACATCTGCTTAGTAGGACAGCATTCGTATCAGCTTATTGGTGAGCCCCATCTCATTCGGGGTTTAGTCAACTTTTGTTTTATGATTAGTTATGGATCTAAGGTATGCTGGGGGCCTTGTCCCAGTAAGTATGTTTTCCAGTCAGACTCACGATAGAGGTTTCATAGACTAGACAAGTCAGTTATGTTATGTCAGACATTCGGAGTCGTATAGTCATTTTGGCTCATTCATGTTATTTCCGCACTCATGTTTAAACAAGTATTTTTATTAAGTATTATGACTTACTACATTTTATAAAGGCTCATCATGCATTCACGTTATATTCCGCTCATGTTATGCCTCATGATGATTTAGCAAGTCATGTGGTTCGCTCGGTCACATCCAGTAAGGCACTGAGTGTCATGTTTCGCCCAGGCGATGGTTTGGGGCGTGACAAAGCTTGGTATCAGAGCCTAGGTTCAAGTGTCTTAGGAAGTCTATGAAACCGTGTCCAGTGGAATCACTTTTATCTGTGTGTGCGCGCCACACATATAAAAAGTTGAGCACCAAGGCATCTAAGATTGTCTCACTTATTTCAACTCTAGATCGTACAATAGAGCTATGTTCTTAGAAATCACTCGGACTCATGTGTTGTTCCCCATTCTACCAAATACGCCTCATCTCAGTGGATGAGGAAGATGTGAAACTAATCAATATCGATGTGTTGCTTTCAGATAGAGTTATCAGGAGTTATTCTGACCCATGCGCATTGCATTCTTTCAGAAAATGTCTACTAAGAGAAAGGCAACTTGGGGCCCGAGGGCTACCATTGATGCGACCCCAGAGACGAACTATCAGACTCCGAGAATTCTAATTTTCAATTCTGCGACTGTAGGTCATCAGAACCTGCTTCAAGTACCACTAATGTCCCAGCTCAGACCAATGTGAGGAAGAGGGGTTTTCATAATCCTATTTGCCGCAAGTGTAATAAGAGACATCAAAGGGTGTGCCGCTATGGCACCCATATATGTTTTGGGTGTGGCCGGCAAGGTCACTATCTGAAAGATTGCCCACAAGTGAAACAGGATAACAAAGGTTTTTCGCACCCCATTTGCAGTGCATGTGGAAAAAGACATGCAGGAGTGTGCAGGATAGGTTCGGATGTGTGTTATAATTGTGGTCTCCAAGGCCACATGTAAAGAGAATGCCCTTCAGTTAAGTACAATAGTAACACTAAGGGTGGTGGTGCAATTCGTTCCCCCAGACCAAGCATAGCCAATTCAACAACACTGTTCACAGCCCATAGTACTCGGGCACTAGCAGACCAAGGCACTGATAGGGATAAAGTATTAGGATTAAGTGGGGATCAAGCACGTTATCATGGCATGGTAGATCTCCAGGACTCCGATGTGCTGTCACATGTGTCATAGGTATGCCAATAATTTTCCCTCTTTGTCACATATGAGATATTATGCCCTAGATCTATTATGTCTTATGTGGTTATTATGCAGTTGATAGTTCAGATTTAAGACCCTACAAAGTAACATGTTAGGAACTTAACTGCAGCAAGCATAAATTGTCCGCGGTAGTTTTAAGCAGGAAATAGCCTAAGAGCCAACCACCTGTAACACTAGAAAGTCTCGACTTTTTCAAGTATATATATATATATATATATATATATATATATATATATATATATATATATATATATATATATATATATATATATATATATATATATATATTTGCCATATGAACTATGTATATGACTAAGAAGGGACTGAGTGCGATAAGAAAAACCACGAGCAGACGATATTGAATTTTTAGGGATAGTTTTAAATTATTTAAGCTTATTCAGATCAGACCTAGAGAGTATGATGTTAGTGAGTTACTACAAGAAGCAGATATTACTATGAGATAAAAGATATGACAATTCACTCTTAGGTTATGTGATTAAGTATTTATCCCTGATGTGTATATTATGATATAATTTTGAAAGTGTATAGGGAGTTTGGGGTTAGTTGTTACAATAGTATGAAATAATTTTGGAAGTGTATGGGGAGTTTGGGGTTAGTTGTTATAATTCCTTGTTTGAGACAGATGAAATTTCTCTAAGTGTGATCTATGTCTATAGTTCATAAAGATAGCATACAACCCTAGAATAGAGTCAGATAAGGAGGAAAAGTTAGAAATAACCTTATGCTTCACATTAGTACTCAGAGAAGAATTAGAGAATATGATGTTAGCAAGTGGTTAACAGAAGCATAGTCAGTAAGTTTGAGTAGATACAGTGAATTAGAAATTCTCAGCAGAGTTAGTAAAAGTACGATTTGAGTTACTTAGTCAAGTTAGCACTACTAAGTGGGTAACTGTCTGAATACACCGAAGGCGTGTTAGAACCCAAAGGGTTTAAGTTAAATTTGAGGTATAGAAATTGGTGAAAGAAGAAAACCATCTAAGCAGTAAGAGAGCAAGCTACAGAAGAGGAGCCTTTAGGAGTTATCAGGAAAGAGTTTTCCTCAAGACTGACAAAGCTAGTATGCCAGTTATGTACATTAGAAACCCGTTCATTTAAGTAATCCAGTTTTCCCAGTAAGTAAGACTTGCTTGAAGTAAGTCGAAGAAATGAGTCGTCAGTATGTTGGGGGAAATTAGTGGAACCACTAGATGACCACTTATTGCTAACTCAATGGATCCCCAGGCTTTAAACGTCAGCTTTTGAACTAAGGGGGAGATCATGTGATAAGGTGCCAATATAAATTATGTGTTTCGTAAGTTGATAGGTGTTAAGGAGATTATATCAGAGGATCATAGTTTCATGTAGCCAAGATAAGATGCGTAGAATGTGATTTTTGTCATGCTGTTGAGATCAAGTACTAGGTAATTACGTTATGAGATAAAGTTCTAGATCGAATAACGGATTTTAAGGGTATAACGGTTCCAATTCCAGAATAATTCATGCACTATGTAGTACCAATGCCCAAACGTACTCTACACATGCCTAGCATACCTATCTTATGCCCTTGTTAAAGCTTTACACTCCATATTTAAGATACAAGAATTAAGACTCCATACGATAGTAAGCTATGTAAGGGAATGTTCTTTCATGTTTCTCACATCAGGTTGTACTCATGTCCAAGGTTAAAGACCGCATTCATGTCTCACGTATTTATCTTGCTTTTATACCCATGATCACGTTCTAGCTCCTAAGTGATTTCTTATTATGATGTTGACGTTGATAAGGATCGAAGGGAAGGTAACATAATAGTTTAAAGACTAAGAATCCTATGGAATGCACACTTATTCCTTGGACAATAGGAGAATGCCTTAGGTGAATGACTTATTTCGACTCCAATGGTATACTACCTATGTTTTCACATACTCATGTCCACGATAGACTTATTCGAGCATCCACCTAAAGAAATAGTATAAAATGATGTTGGTAGGCAATAATGAGAGTAAGTCATGATGGATGTCCTATCCACGGTTCTATGTAACACATGCTTATGTCCCTTTAGCTAATGTTTTACGATCATTATGACATGATCCCTTTCTCCTTTCGCTAAGTATCTATGCCTCGTTATGTTCAAGATGACTATCTACCCATGTCTTAGATGCTCGAAGAACGAATTATTCATGCCTATAATCCATTCTTTCATGAACCTTATTTATAAAAAAAAAACAAAAAAAGGGTGTTTACTCTCGGTGATAAGAGTAAGCTATGTTGAAACATGTCCCATTCTTTCGGTATATCTAAATCCTAAAGGTAATGTTTTATCCATGCCTATGTCTCTGACTCAAAAGTGAAGCCTACAAATTGTGCTCCATCCAAGTCACACTTATGTCTTAGTCATACTTCAATGCTCATAAACTCAAGTCCATACGCCATGGTATGCAGGTACCCATGTAAATGCCATGTTTATCATGTACCCATGTCCCATGTCCTGCTACTCACGTATTCATGTTTTATGTCGTATTAATCCTGTTACCATGAATGTTCCATGTTACGTCCTTCCGTTTGATGTACGCATGCCACGTTTATGTTCTAAGACAAAGTGCCTCCTATGATTCGAACGAATGATTCCTCGCTCTCAATCTTTTATGATCCGCTCACGATAATAAGCAAGGTATGCCAAGGTATTCCTATCTACGTTCCAAAGCAAACAAGAGTTCCTTTCCTTCACCCTATATATGGGGCTTATCTCAGGAGTATTCTACTCAGATTCGGCGTATTTATGTCATGCCTATGCTAGACCTTTATGAATATATAGGTAGGATAATATTCCTATTATATGACTCAAATCTGTCTCATTCGCACCGAGTTTCGCTCACATTCAAAGCCTAAGTCGTACTCATATCTTATATGTCAATTGTGATGGTGATATACAAACATCTATGATCAAGCCTCTAAGTGTTCAGATCTCATCTCCGCTCATCATACAAATCCCCTGCTGTAACAATCATGTTTTCGATATTCAGATCTCATGTTATGATATCCATGTTTACACGTATTCGTATCTCATGACAGTTTAGCACTTATGTATCCATGTCATCTAGTCTTCATGTATTTATGTCCCACGTCATGCGTCTCACGCCCAGGTAATCATGTCATGTTCGTGCCTATTTCCAGTAATCATGTCATTCGTGCCTACGGATTTTCTTCCAAACCCCATGTATAGTAATCATGTAATCATTCATCTAATATCCGTGTGTTCAAGCTAGCTCAGTATTCATGTTAGCCATATTCAAGATTTAGAAATCACGTTAAGTCACATCATGTGTAATAAGATACCCTGTGAGTTGTGTGTTGGTACTTTAGTTAGCTGGTAGGCGTTTGAGAAATGTCGTGAGGGTCTGAATTATGAAGGAAGTCCTACCATAAAATTTTCTAGATTCCGTAGTTAGTAGTGATTCCTAACCTCTATTCATAAATCAAGGACATTTATTTCACGATTCTCATTCAGGTAGGTACGACTCAGTTTCATGCTACCATGTATGTTTCTATGTAATGACATATTTAGTTCTCATGATCCATGACCATGTTCCCACGTAATCATGTTGAGCTTTTATGCTTCATGTCATATTTCTTCACGTTCATGTATTCAGGCCATGTCCAGTCCCATTCTTAACCAAGACCCATCATTCGAGGATGAATGATCCCAAGGGGGACGTATTGTAACATCCCGTAAATCTGAATTAGGTATAAATGTATGAATCTAGTATAAAGGTGATATTTTAGCTATACGAATCTATTTAGGATGAACTCGGGTGATAAACAGTCGTTTTGAAGTCAAACCAAAAAGTAAAGTTCTTAAGGCCTTCTAAATTCGTCTAAGTCTAGGATAGTATGTACTTATAACCTATTTTCGGGTACTTGTGTTAGGAATTTGTGAAAACTTCCTTCTTGAAAGTTGTATCCCTTTGAAATACTTTTCCAACGGTATATTATAGGGGTCAAGGGGACATCTGTACAAAACGTTATGGCTATTTTACTGAAGGAGTACAGAGCAGTCTGTTCACTGGTCATGTTATACGAACTACTTATTACGACCCATATAATTTTATACGGACCGTATAAGTCATCCGTACTTCACGAAACCTCAACCCGACGTTCTGTTTTGTGCCATGATAAAATATGGTCATATTATACGGACCGCGTAACTTTATACGGACCGTGTAACTTTTATTTCATTATTCACAATTCCAAGCCCTAGCAACAATCCAAAACATCAAGGCAAGTCAATCCAAACCCTTCCAACTCAATTCTAACATATACTCTAATAATCTAAGCAAGAAATCATTGTTCCTAAACTAGGGTTTTCAAGAAAACCCATCTCAAGGTTCAAGAATTCAAGATTTTGGAAAAAAAATTCAAAGTTTAAGTATTTAATTCAAGTTTGGAGCATTACCAGGTATGTAGAGTTACTATCTACGTGTGGGAACATCATTGTTCTTCCCCACGCCTCATAATCCATAAATTATTATTCTTTACGAAAACTAAGGTTTCTATACCATGCTCATGATAACCCTAGGTTCATGTCCATGATTGTATTATGTATGAATTGTTATACTTCCATCATTGAGTTTATAATATTTCTTTATGATTATTAAGAATCTGTCCGTAATCTATGAAAAACCCATATATCCCATTCCATGGGTTCATGCATGCTAGTTTATGATATATTATGCTATTTTCAAGAAAATACTATACATGTTTTACAAGTTCATGCAAGCAAGCTATAATTCATGATATTCATGTACAAGGAAGTTACATTCATGAAAACCATGGGCAGCAAGTGCCACTTATTTTACATGTCCATGTTTTTGGGAGTTGCTTTAATTACCGAAGAGGGCTTCAGATAGCCTGAAACTACGTAGCCACCGTAGGATGAGGATCGCTCCACCCATGTCCTGGACGATCTCTCATAATGACTGGATCCTTTCATAATATTATTAAACCTCATGTCCCTGGTAAGTTATGACTGTTCTGCTGGTAGGACGCAAGTACCAGACCATGCTATCGGTTATATTTACTGCTCTCCCTACTCACGATACTTTACGCATGATATATATATATATATATTCATATTCATGACCAGGTTTCAGTTCCTATCATTATTATTTCATGTCCCATGTTATTTCATTCAGTTGCTTTACATACCAGTACATTCAAAGTGCTGACGTCCCCTTTCTATTGCCCGGGGGGCGTGTATTTCACGATGCAGGTACTGATATACAGGACGACACATCTTCTTAGTAGGACAACATTCGTATCAGCTTATTGGTGAGCCCTATCTCATTCGGGGTTTAGTCAACTTTTGTTTTATGATTAGTTATGCATCTAAGGTATGCTAGGGGCCTTGTCCCAGTAAGTATGTTTTCCAGTCAGACTCATAATAGAGGCTTCATAGACTAGACAAGTCAATTATGTTATGTCAGACATTCGGAGTCGTATAGCCATTTTAGCTCATTCATGTTATTTCCGCACTCATGTTTAAACAAGTATTTTTATTAAGTATTATGAATTACTACGTTTTATAAAGGCTCATCATGCATTCACGTTATATTCCGCTCATGTTATGCCTCATGATGATTCACCAAGCCATGTGGTTCGCTCGGTCACATGCAGTAAGGCATTGAGTGTCGTGTTTCGCCCAGGTCATGGTTCGGGGCGTGACACCGCTCTACAAACGAAACACTTGTGGCTACCTAAATTTCATTTTATATACTCCCATTTTTTTAATTATGTGATATTGTAGCTTTTCGATATTTAAATTGTATATTTTTAATTAATATTTTTTTTATTATATTGACATAAGAAGAATAATATTATACTACTTCTATATATATTTGAAATATTTAAGTTACACTTTTGAATTAAATTGATCTAATACAATATATCTTTAAGGATTAACTAGTTAAGTCGACCTTCAATAAGCGAAATATGTCACATAAATTAGTACGGATAGAATAACATTAGTTGATTAGTGTATATATTACCAGTATATTAGCTGTAATGGAAGATAATATGAAAGTCATTTAAGTTTGACAGGAAAGGCAACTAAATTATGTTTAAACTATAGATAATGTAATAATTTAAACTCAATTATAACACATAATGATAAAATCCGACATAATAAGTTGAATCATATAGAGTATTACTCCATTAGACAAAAATATTTTACATTATCTATTCTAGGGTCCCAAGGAATAAACTACACTTAGATGCTGTTTCATTCCCATATTTTTCTGAATCAAAATCTCCTCCCTTCCCGAGAAACCTACCTTGTGTCAGACATTTGGCCTATTATTAGAAGCTTACCTAATTTTTACTTGCACAAAATTTCTCTCTCACCAAACGGCCAAATTACCAAACAATCTCGAGAAAATGACCAAAATAGTCCTTAATGTATGGCCTTTGATTCCATTTGGTCCTCAATGTATAAACATAGTGGAAATGGTCCTTAATGTATTGCAACAAATATCACTTTGATCCTAAGCCGTATATAAGTTGTATAAGTAAAGACAACCGTTATTTTTATCATCAAAATAAACTAAGGCCCTTAGCATCTTTCTTCATACACAATCTACCGTTATTTTTAGGGAAAAGGTTACAAAACACATTCCAACTTTGGCCGAAATTGCTATAACACACTTCAACTTTACGGGGGGTCCTATGATCCCCCGGACTATTTTTTTGTGTATTATTGAGGGTATTGTCAGATGATATGGACAAAAAAGTGAGCACATAAAGAAGGATTATTTGGAATTCAACATGACAAATAGAGACGGGTCTATTCAGTTTTAAGTTCACCCTTGCACGCTCAACCAACATGTGCTCACTTGCTTGTCCACGTCACCCGATAATACCCTCAATAATACACAAAAAAATAGTCCAGGAGGGTCATAGGACCTCCGCAAAGTTAGAGTGTGTTATAGCAATTTCGGCCAAAGGTAGAGTGTATTTTGAACCATTTTCCCTTATTTTTATCATCAAAATAAACTAAGGCCCTTAGCATCTTTCTTCATACACAATCTACTTAACCCTTTCGAAAACATTCTACATTTCATACTCCGCTAAATATACTTACTATAAATTGTAATATTCGTCAAGTCTTATCTCCTCGCATCAAAAGTTTCCCAATGATTCTTTCAAGTTAGGTTTAGGAATTGTGATGTAAGCTCTCAAATCAAATTGAACAATACAAGAAGGTAATTTTTTTTAACAGTTTGATAGTTCACATGCAGTGTACATCCCAAGGGCCTAAGTTTATTTTGGTGGCAAAAATAGAGGTTATCTTTACTTATATGGCTTAGGACCAAACTTATAACTTAAGGATCAAATGTGACCAAAGTCTATTTATTAAGGATCATTTTCTCAAACAATCTCCGTGTTTAAAATAGTCCCTTTTTTTCTACACAAAAAAACAGATTCAAAATCTCCAACTTTACGAACAATTTTCTCTCTTTCTAGTCTTCGGATCTGTCCGAAGCTCATCATTTTCCAACAGGTATTTTTGTCAACCCATTTTAGTTTTTTTTTTTTCCTTTTCTCTTTTGCTCCATTTATTTGCCTTTTTTTCAACCCATTGTTGGGTATTTGTATTTTTATATTGGGTGTATTTTTGCATGGATGCATCAAGTTTTGGCTGTTGGATGCAGGAGGTTTTTATTTTTATTTTTTAGATATGATGTTTTTCTCACCTTAGCATGTATTCTTGAATTTGCTAATAATTCCTGGGGTGTTTGGTTTTGGTGGTGGTAGGGAGGGGGGCAGCTAGGGGTGCAAGGGTTCATTCGAATTCCTTTTGCCGGAAAATTAAACTGTACATAAAAAATTAAAATTCATTTTTTATGTATATATTAGAATCCCCTTGCTTAATATTTAGAATCTTCTTAGCAAAAATCTTGCGAGGGTCTATTGAAAACAACCTCTTTGCCTCACAAGGTACGGGTAAGGTCTGCGTACATTCTAACCTTCGCAGACCCCACTGTGTGGGATTTCACGGGGTATGTTGCTGTCAGAGGCAGATCCAGGATTTAGATTTTTTGGGTTCAATTTTAAGAATTTTAGTATTGAACTTGTTATATTTTAAAAGTTATGGGTTTATATCTACTATATATACAATTTTAATAATTTTTTACACATAAATTTATACTCCGTGTCGAAAGTTGGGGGTCAATTGAACCCCCACTTAATAGGCTAGATCCGTCCCTGGTTGTTTTTGTTGTTGTCCTTAGTAAAAATCCTGGCTCGGCCATAGGGGTTGGGTGTGACAAGTCTATCTTTGAAGTCGTGTGTTTCCAAGAGCATTTCTTTGTCTGAATGTGCCCATAACAACTCACAATTTGATCTGAGAAATGTCTTTCATGTTTCATCAGCTCATATCTTATGTATCAAGTTTCTGCATCTTTTTTTTTTATTTTTTTTTATTTTGTATGGTGAAAGAAAAAAGGGCGGTTTTTTTTTTTTTTTAATTTGTTTCTTGATGGGTGCACAGTGTTATATAGTATGCTAGTCCAGGATTATATAAAAATTTAACTAACTCCATGGTAAATGGATCTACCAAAGAATACGAAACAATTAAATCTAGCTAACTTTTCGATCTTTATGAGTTAAATTTGTTGTGTAAAAAAAGGTTAAATGTGTCTATTGTGATGGAACTTGGTTCTCCTTCAGTTTGAATTTCACAGTTTGTAAGGAAGAAATCTTAAATCTCGTATGACCCTTTTAACTGCAGTTGTATTCATGAGGTAGAGAGTGTCATAAGTTAAAAAACGATATTCATCTCGATATAATTTTCTTTTGCTTTTACCCTGTTCCCAATAAAGTGGATGCACTTTCAATTCTATGTCATTTTGTTGTTAGGGCAATAATTGTTAAGCTTGCATTGAAATTTCCTGATTCTTTCTCTTTTATCTATTGATGTCCAGTGCTTGTGACATATTTATGAAAACAAATTAATTGGGATGCAGCAGGATGGGGTTGTACAACAGAGATTACCTTATGGAGGCTACTAAATTTCCGTGTGAAGTGGCATTAGTCTGCTTAATCCTTAGTGATCTCAAATATTCAGCTCGCAGCACACTTAACTTCTCGTGCCAGATGCACAATGACCCCACAACCCTTAAACATCCCGTCATGCTGAAGCACAGCCTTGTTGGAGCCGGTTGAGCTCTCTAACAAGGCCTCTCCTGCCTGTTAGAAACGAGTATCATATAGCAGGAGAAAGTTATTTATAGTGGTTACTAGTAGTGTTGGTTCAAATGGAGAAGAAAGGAAATGTACTGATGCAAAAATATGACTTGGGAAGATTATTAGGTCAAGGCAACTTTGCTAAGGTTTATTATGGAAGGAATCTTGAAACGGGACAGAGTGTAGCCATAAAGGTAATTGACAAAGAGAAGGTTCTCAAGGCCGGACTGATCGAACAAACAAAGAGAGAGATATCTGTTATGGCACTGGTCGAACACCCGAATGTTCTACAGCTATACGAGGTCATGGCAACTAAATCTAAGATTTACTTAGTCGTTGAACATGCCAAAGGCGGGGAGCTTTTTCAAAAGTTGACAAAGGGGAAGCTCAAGGAAAAGTTAGCTAGGAAGTACTTTCAGCAATTGATTAGTGCTGTTGAGTGTTGCCACAGCCGAGGCGTTTATCACCGTGATCTGAAACCGGAAAACGTTCTTCTGGATGACAATGGAAATCTTAAGGTATCTGACTTTGGGTTGAGCGCATTGGCCGAGTCTAAGAGGCAGGACGGCTTACTCCACACAACGTGTGGGACCCCAGCTTATGTTGCACCTGAGGTGATTAACAGAAAAGGATATGATGGCGCCAAAGCTGACATCTGGTCTTGCGGGGTGATCTTATTCGTTTTGTTGGCCGGTTATCTTCCATTCCAAGACTCAAATCTTATGGAGATGTATGGAAAGATAAGGAAGGCTGAGTTCAAGTGCCCTAATTGGTTCCCATCAGAAGTGCGGAAATTACTTTCTAGGATCCTTGATCCGAACCCTCATACAAGGATTTCGATAGCCAAAATAAAGGAAAACTCCTGGTTCAAGAAAGGGTTGGATTCGAGAAACGCGGGAACCAAATTAGAAGAAAAGGAAAAGATTAACGTAGATGCCAATACGCTTAACAGTATCTCTCCCTCTGAATCAAAGCTAGAGTTGCCAAAACCTACAAATTTAAATGCATTTGATATAATCTCTCTTTCAAGTGGATTCGACTTGTCTGGTTTATTCGTATCAAAGGATCAGAAGGAAGACTTGCAATTCATTTCGGTGAAGTCTGCTTCTTCTATCATGTCCAAACTTGAGGAAGTTGGCAGGAATCTAAAGCTGGAAGTAATGAAGAAAGAAGCTGGGTTTATGAGATTAGAGGGATCGGGTGAAAGTAGCTATGGGACTCTGTCCATTGACGCTGAAATATTTGAAATTACTCCGTCTTTTCACTTGGTTGAGCTGAAAAAGTCAAATGGTGATAAGGTGGAGTACCAAAAGATGCTGAGACAAGTTATAAGACCTGCTCTGGATGAAATTGTTTGGGCTTGGCAAGGCGAGCAGCCTAATAATAGTTAGTAGAGACACTAAAAAGAGCTTCTGATTTCCTGACATTTACTCTATAAGTTGATCTCACATTAGTATCAGTATTTAACATATGACCTGTCTGTTTGGTTCTAGTCGTAATTGTCAATTTTACTATGTATCAGCCTGTTTTAGGCCCCACCCGTCTAAGCATAATATAGAGAACTTATTTTATTAAATTTTCAAGTTCCTTTGGTCTGCTTTTATTGGTGTAAGTCATCAGTAATCTACATTTTTCTGGCTTTCTATTGCAATCCCCATGGAGTTTCAGGAATAGTAGCATAAGTATTTCCAATCAATGCCGAATATGGTGATAAACACGGGAAGCATCATAAGGGTCGTTCTCATGAAACTTGACCTTGAAAGTTGTAATAGGTCTCTTGTCCGGAAATATGGTGATTTGGTTCTTGGATTTTGCGTTTTCCACATTTACCTTGGCTCTAGCCAGATTGTAATAAGCAATCTTCTTCCTCAATCTTATGTGGCTAATAATTTTGTTGTTACTTTGTGATTTTCTTAGTACAATTGAGCACTTTAGGTTGTTATTAGCAAAAAGCTATCTTTATTTAATCGAGTAACTTGGATTACCTGCAATAAGTTTACGTTTCTTTCGATCAAATTTTGGAAGTTTTATCTTCTATTACTACTAGGTAAAGTGATGGTCTCAAAGTAAACTTGAAAAATAAACAGGAATACTTCATTCTACTAGTTAAGATATCATACTAGTTCAATCCTTACTTCTGTAGATGAATTAGTTTGCGATCTTTTCAAAATGTCAACTTCAACATGATAAATATAATTACTCATAGGTGGGGGGTTTTGCTATAGTAGTTTGTTGTTGGTGGTGATGGTGACTTGTAGTATGATGGTTTAGTTCATAGGTTTTTGGTAGTGATGGTGTACTTGTAGGTAATTGCTCGAATCATTTTGGTGGGGGTGAGCGAGTTTTGTAGTAAGATGGAGATTGTTTATAGTATATATGGTGGAGGCGACTTACAGTAAGTTGGTGATTGCTCGTACAATTTTAGTGGTGGAGACATATGAACGAGACCGCTTGTAATACTTTAGATGGAGGTGGGGGAGATTTGTAACAAAGGATTGCTTTTAGTATTTTGGTCAGGGTGGAGGTGACTTATAAAAGGAAGGTGATTGTTCATAATATCTTGGAGGGGGTGGATGTCACTTGTAATAAGAATATGATTTCTCATAATAGGTTGGCAGTGGTGGTGGTAGACTTATAGTAAGCTGGTGACTTTTAATATTTTGCCGTTGGCGGCAACTTCTTGTATTTTGATGGAACAAGTGATTTGTAATATTATGCTGGCGACGGTGACCAGTAGTAATAGTGCGTCAAAGGAGCAGGTGACTTGTAATACTTCATCGATGATGGTGACTTGTACCAACATGACAACCTTTTGCATATTTGTTGATGACTTGATGGCCACCTACTAAGATTATGACAAAGTCTAAATAAGGAAATGGAAAAGCGGATAAGCCCTTTGAAAGTATCTCTCTCAATTCATTGACAGGTTTCTAATTTGTGAGCTGTATGCCACAAAGTTATGGTTTACCACAAACAGACAAGGAGAAAAAACAAATGAAACTATCGTCTCTTTTATTGATATATTTTGCAGATATGTTTGATTTTTATTCTTTGTCAAGAAACAAGATGTACTTGACTTTTGGTTTTACAACATCAATAACTCTGTCTCAATCTCAAGCAATATAACTATATTTTCCAACTAATCAAGTCGCTCCATTAAATCTCATCTTCAAACCAATATAATACAAAGGAATATTGAAAACTAAATACCAGAAGTTCTCTATAATTTCTACTTACATATAAATCTTTTAAAGAAATAAATGACTCCTAGAAAATATAAGACCTAAATTAAATGCACTGACGTGGCTTCCCAACTAATTGATATCGCATCTATAGATCTTTTTCTTCATTTTGCCCTATTTTTCACTAGATCTGCACTTAATCAGATTGTAGGTTTACGAGATAACTTTTTTTCACGTAATTTTTAGTCTATCTTATCTTCTTTTAACACCTTCCCTCATCATGGATCACGCCTATGAACTGCATATCTAGAGGTCGACACAGACACGACTAAGCCATGTCTAAACCATCTCAAGCAACCTAAACTTTGGTTAAATAAGATTGTATGAGTAAGCCTTTTTTTTAAAAAAATATATATATATCCACAATGAGGGATCAAAAAGGGTAACTCGGGCACTGTTTCGCCCCTCATATTTTGGAATATATGTATTCCAAAAGGAACAGAAAAGAAAGACAGGATAACGTATGCACACAATGCATTACTTTTATCTTAAAGTATCACTACTAAAATGATGGCTGTACTCAGCCCCATTTGTCTGCTACATTTTGTTGTTGTTCATATTTTTTTTTTTTTGTTGGAAAGATTTTTTTTTTTTTTTCCAATCCACTAGGCAGTGCCTAGGGGTAATTTTTATTAATCACTAAAAGCAAACCTCAAAGACAAAAGTACAAGCAAGGGGGGCTAGGCCTTACCTTACTAATGCTAATGAGGTAATGAAACTCTACTAATTAACAAGCATGAAGAAAATAAGAGCTAGAGACAACTAGGTATTCTCTGATCATCACAGAGTTTATAATGCACTCTATGATGATATTGCGAATGAGGATGCTTAAGAAATGCAAAAACAAAAAAATTAAGAATAAAGTTGAGTTACCAACCTCAAACTTTATGTTATATATGTATGACCTAAAAAAGATAGCTTGCCCGTCTAAAGTAACTTGAAGTATTTTCTTTTTGTTTTCTTCTTCAAATCTGTCCAACAACACTTGATAGTTCATCACTTCTTCTGAGATTTATTGGATCTTGTTAAAGTTGTTGACACTATCATATGATTCTGCTTTGCCAGTCGCATTGGTAGGTGCCTTGGAACAAATTCCTCGTTCACCTTACCATCCCAACTATGTTGTCTTCCATGTGGCTTCTTTTTGCTTTTGTTGCTTTCACTTCTTTGTTGCCTAGGTGAGAGATCCTAATCCTTAGCCGCCTTATTAAAACATATATCCAGCATATCCTCCTCATCATCCCCATCGAACATGTCATAGCCCAAGTCAATATCATAAGTTGTAGTTGAATTAACTCCTGAAACTACAGTTCTTAGCTCAGGGCTCTTTGCCAATACTCCCATATCCTTGTTGGTAATGGACAAGCTCTTGGTAGAGTTATCAATTACCTTTAATGTATCTCTAATTGTCATAGATGGATTTGCCTTACTTGAAGGCACAAATACGGGTGCTTGAGGACTTAACTTACTCCTAGGAGGAGAAGTAATATGCTCCTCTTCCTCAACTGAATCTGCCCACCTATGAGGGCTCGTTTCCCCTGGTTTTTCCTCCGAAACAATTAAATTGTTTGTAGCTTGCATAAAAGTATTATTTTTCTCCACACACTGCTCCCGTTGAAATTTTTCAGTACTGGACAATGGTTCAAAAACATTTTGAGTTGGTAGAATTAAATTAGGATCGATGCACGACTGAACATTTCCTGTCGCACCCTTTCCCCGACTTGGAGAACTAGCTGAGGAACCAATACGACTTCCGCCTGAATTTTTGTGTGCAACCAATGTCCAATTTTTAATTCCATTCTCGTTTTCAACTTGCAAAACATGCTGCCCAGATTTTTCAGCAATTTTAACATCACCTGTATCAATCAGTTTTTGCCCCGAATCAAGTCGTGACGCATCGACCACAACTCTTGGTGTTGCCCCTGCTTTTTCGATTGCATTGCTATTTAATTGCTGACCAGATTATTCCATATCAGTAGCACCAATATTAAGAGCCATTAATGGCGATTTATCTACTGTAGCACCAACTGATTTTGACACTAAACCAGTATCCAAGTCCGCCTCCATTGTGGCTGCACGATTTTGCAATGAACTCTCTGATACACCTCCTTTTCCAGAAGTTATTTCATGAACAATATTACTTGTATCAACCTCCATTGTGACTGCACGAATTTGCTCAGAATTGACAGCACCCACTACCTCAATTCGATCGACGTTTGCGACTTCAGATTGCGCTTTCGCCGCTTCCCTAACTGTCGTCAACTGCTGCCCAGAATTTTGCGAAAGCACCTCCGAGACACCTCTATTTCCATAATTTTCACCTGATGCACGATTTTGCTCATAAGTGGAAGCAACCAGTGCACTAGTTCCTCCGTTTCCAAGTTGTTGCTGCCCTGCTTTGCTAATCGACACACCATTCAAATTCGCATCATTATTTTGAATTTCAAATAATGCATTACTAACAGTGGGACTCGAAAGATCTACTCCTTTTACTGCCTGATTAGTCCCTTTTTAAAATTTTTTCACATCTAAAATTGTACGCAAATCGCCTTGAAATTTTTCAACACTTCCATCATCTTCCCCATTAGCTTGATTGTTATTTTTATGTCTTTTCAATAACAGACGACAACTACCTTCATCATGACCTTGGTGCTTACAATAGTTGCAATACAAAGGCAAATTATCATAGACAATCTCCTGGAAAATCTCGACAACTTTACCAGATTTTCCATCCACGAACTGTAGCCTTATACGATTTGGAAGCTTATCTAATAGATCGAGTATGACCTTTACCCTAGTTGTGCTAGGTCTTGATTTAATTTGAGTTGCTTTATCTATAGCTATTGGTTTCCCAACAACAGACGCTATAGACAATAAAGACTTCTTTGCAAACAAATCAGGAGATAAATCAGGTAAAGAAATCCATACCACAGCCTTAGTTGTTTCCTCCTTAGGATTAAATCCAATGGACCATGGAAATACCCTATATTGATGTTCTTGTCCATTGTAGAGCAGATAGTTAACTGAGCGAGATAGAGCTAGTACAAAATCTTCATATTGGTCAAACCTCAACAAAATTTGCCTTGGAGCAAGTAAACCAATTAAGCAATTGGCCTTGGTACCAAGATGTTTTGGCAGAAGTGACCTTAAGTCCTTTAAATCTGGCGCTCCATGAGATAATTTAACCACCACTGCTTGATGCAATCCTTCTTCGATGGCAAAATCTTGTCTTTCCTCTATTGAAAACGTGATGGTAGGTTCTCCATGAACTGTTTTGATGGGTTTTAGTATGGTTTTTGTGATAACTTGGGCAAATTGTTTAGGATTTAGGAGATTTGCATAAGAAATGGATGTATTAGAGGTTGGATTTGTCTCTCCCACAGCCAAAGGCTGGGGAGAGGGCGTTGCAGCCATGGCTGGTCTAGGGTTTTTCAAAAGTCATGGAGGAGAGAGGAGAGAGGAGAGAGGAGAGAATGCATTTATTGTTGTTCATATAATGGCCAACACATCTGGAAAACCAATGTTCCCACAAGTTACATGCTTCACATGGACAGCTCTAAGAGGGGCATCTCTAACCCAAATTAATTTGTGTCAGCAAAACTCAGAAAGTATTAACCATATTCTTCTACACTGCCCAGTTGCTGCTGAAGTTTGGAACTTCTTCCTCACAGCTTTTGGATTGAAATGGATCATGCCTCAGTCGGTGAAGCAAGCCTATGAAAGTTGGTATTTTTGGAGAGTTGTTAAAATCATCAGAAAAATCTGGAGAATGGTGTCATCTTTTGATGTTTATGGGCAGAAAGGAACAGCAGATGTTTTGATGGCATATCAAATCATAGTGTTACGAGTTGGCATCTGAGTGATCTTGACCAATGTTTTAAAAGGCGATGCATAAAGTAAGGCGGTCTATATGATGCAAATTGCAAAGCAAGTCTCTGCTCGATGGCATATCACATCATAGTATTACGAGTTGGCATCTGAGTGATCACCAATGTTTTAAAAGGCGATACATAAAGTAAGGCGGTCTATATGATACAAATTGCAAAGCAAGTCTCGAAGCGTCAAATGTAAATTCTTTGGATCTTTAATATTTAATAAATTAACCAGGATACATCTAAACCGTTGAAATTTAAAATGAACAAATGTTTGCATGTTAAACCTAGACGGATGAACTAAGAGGGTCTTTATTGGTTGATTCCAAACTCAATTGTTACACGATCAGATCACTCTAACCCTTTCTCTGAAGTCTATAAATGTTTAGTAAATCTTTTTAGTTGGAATCTCCTTACCCCTATAACTAATGCAGATACTTTTGCGGATTTTATAAGCTCCTTATCCTTAGCTTAGATTTCTTTTGTAATGGAGCTCTATCCTTATTTTGTACTTTTGCAAATTTTGAGGAAATACTTCTCTGTTCTGAATGTTTCTGATTTCCAGAAATTAGGAGCTATTTTGTCTCAGCTCCTAATTTGGATGGGAGGTATTCTTTAGCTCAAAAATATTTTTTGAAGTTTTTTGGGACAAACAATATTGAAGTAGAAACAAATTGAAGAAGTTGAACTCTTAAGGGATTATATTTGAAAACATCTTGATACATTGAGCCGAATCAATGGAGATCTCAAGGATCTTACTTAGATATCAAATTCTACTTATTACAAATCATAAAAGGAAAAAAAAAAAAAAAACACCAATCAATGCCTGTTGAGTTCTTCAAGCATACATATAATTTAGAACTAAGATACAAAAATAAGCGGAGAAGCTCCAAACAAGGGGATGCAAGGAAGTTAAACGCCAGGGAGATGACGGAAATTTAGAGGCAAATGACTTGAATATTAATAGTAGGTTGGTGGGGGTGGAGGTGAACTATAGGTCGGAGATTGCTCGTAATTCACAGGCGGGGGAGGTGAGGCATAGGTGGGAGTTTGCTTCTCGTAGTTTGTTGTTGGTGGTGGTGAACTATAAGTTGCAGGTAATATCTCTACCTATTTTGGTGGATGTGGAAGAGATTTGTAAGATGGAGATGGTTTGTAGTATGGTGGAGGTGGAGGAGATTTGTAAGATGGAGATGGTTTGTAGTATGGTGGAGGAGGTGATTTATAGTAAGTTGGTGATTTCTCGACGTATTTTGGGGGAGGTGGAGGAGATTTGTAAGATGGAGATGGTTTGTAGTACGGCAGTGGAGGTGACTTATAGTAAGTTGGTGATTTCTGCATGTACTTTGTTGGAGGTGGAGGAGATTTGTAAGATGGAGATGGTTTGTAGTATGGTGGTGGAGGTGACTTATAGTAAGTTGGTGATTTCTGAACGTACTTTGGTGGAGGTGGAGAAGATTTATAGTAAGATGGAGATGGTTTGTAGTATGGTGGAGGAGGTGACTTATAGTAAGTTGGTGATTTTTGGACGTACTTTGGTGGAGGTGGTGACTTATAGTAAGTTGGTGATTTCTTAACGTATTTTGGTGGTGGAGGTGGTGGAGACTTGTAGTAAACTGGTGACTGATAATATTTTGTTGGTGGCTTCGGCTTGTTGTATTTTGATGGAGCAGGTGACTTATAATATTTTGGGGATTTGTAGTTGTGCTTTGAAGGACTAGGCGATTTGTAATATTTTGTTGGTTTTGGTGATTTGTACTTCAATGGCGAAGGCGACTTGTAATAGTGTGATGGAGAATGTTTATAAGTGACTGTTAAATGGCTATGGTACTTTGATGGCGAAGGTGACTTGTAGTAGTGGGATGGATAATGTTCAACCGGTTTTGTTGGTTTCTTGTAGTAAGGAGTAGATACATGATGCTTTGATGGATAAGGCGACTTGTAGTACTTAGAAGGAGATGGAGAAGTGTGGCCATAAGAGTAATCAGCAACAACATTGCTGGCTACTATGCAAATAGCCAAAGTAAATGCAAGTAGAGGCCATTGCCCCAACTTCCCAAAGCTTCCCATTTTGATTTTGGGAAAGGAAGTAAGAACTAAGACTTGTTTTGTATAGTTAAGGACCTCTGCTTTTATATAGCAACATGAAAACCTTTTAAATATTTGTGTAAGGGCTTCATGGGAGCCCACTAAGATAATAGAAAAGTCCAAATAAGCCCTTTGACAATTATCTCTCTTAATTCTTTGAAATTTTCTATTTGTGAGTTGTATGCCACAAAGTTTTGTTCTACCAACTAAAAAACAAGAGAAGCAGTAAAAAAGTGGATTTTTATGTGAAGCAGTAAAAAAGTGGATTTTTATGTCATTTTGGTGATAATTAATTTTCCAAATTTGTTTGATTTAATCCTTTGTTATGAAACAAGGTGTTCGTAACTTTTTAACTTTAGCTAAGAAGTATAACTCCTTCCGTGAACAAGTTCATATTGTTGGTCAAGTCAGGATAAAGGAGAAAAGTTGCGTTAAGCTGACATATAACGCAAAATTAATCATTTTATAGTGAGCGCTCGTATAGTCCTCTTAGTTGCTTCTTCTATGGACATGATCTCTTCATTGTTGAGATATATACTATTAATCATGTGTTTGTATATAATACTTATTATAGAATAATTATTTATTCAATTTTTTAATAAAAAGTTAAATAGATCATGTATTAATATGTGTGTCCTTTACTTATATAGTAGATGATTTAGCGTATAGAGTTTAGCTTATACACGAAAGATTAAATCATCGGTTCTTATAAGTATAAAGTTTATGTTCAGAATCTAAGATGGAATTTGGACAAAGCCATCGGTTTGATTGTAGCACAAGATTAATATAATGTATCTTCATTATGGGAATGGTATAGTTCTGTCTTCTTGTGCTAGTACATTTTGTATGTATTGAACGGACCAAGTAGAGATAGTGTTTTTGTATTGAATATATAAAACAAATTCTCTAGTTCATTAAATGTACTTATACTCTTAATCTTGATATAATTATTATGATCAATGTGATTTGTTCATTATTTTGATTTATTAAAAGGTACGACTCAAATGCGGGTCTATGTATTCTTGGTAAATTGGATGATGGCAAAATACATTTGTAAAATAATAATTAGTTGATAGAATCCATGTCTCGACTTTGAGATTGATGATACCCCCTTTATGAATGCTTGTAAATCTCATGTGAAAACCCTGTAGGTGAATTTTGTATCCGTCACATGATATAAGTTAAGCAGAAATATAAAGGATTCAATTAGTCAATGAAGTAATTTAATTTAATTTAATTGATTGGTATCTGTAATCTTAACATGGGGAGTTAAATCAGATTTAATGAAAGATTTCGAAATTGAACTGAGGAGTGCAGTTACGATTTTTTAGTGGAATAATTCGTAATTCATTATGGTAGGATTAATTCAAATATTTCGAATTAATTCCATAATATGAAGCCTTGTTAATTAAATTTTGTGGCCCCTGCTATGCCCGAATAATAAAGAATTAAATGGAATATTATTTCTTGGTGGAAAATAAAGACCCAACATGTTTTGGAAAAGGGTGAAAACTCTAAAACCTATAGTTATAAAATTGGAGTCTTATTCCATAAGGAGGCCAAGGGTTTTACAAGTTTCTACACTTTTTCCATAGAACAAATTCTGGTATTACTCGGGTTACACAGCAAAAGACTGTGGAACTGAAAGATGACGATCTCGTGGATGGTGTGTGTTCGTGGTTGAAGATTCAATTCGTGGTCGCAGTCACGCTTCAAGAGATAAGTATCAATTTTATTTTTGATTAATATCTTGATTATGTATTGTCTATATTACATGTAAGTTCGATCTTGGTTATTTGTTTCCGTTGTTTATGCTTGTATTCCATCATTCACAACTCAGACTTTTCTAAGACTCGTATGTATCAGGTTTGTAGGGGTAATACAATTAAGCAAAGTTTGGATATACTTCATTATTTGCAAATCAATGTTCTTACAAATTACAATTTTAACTACTATTATTAAATAATTATTTTGTTTTAATTTCAACTTGAAATGCAAATTTGAAATTAAAAAAACTAGTTTGAAAATTTGAAGTGATTATCTCATCTAAAAGCTTAAAATGTGAAAGGAAACATTTTTAT
This sequence comes from Lycium barbarum, assembly GCF_019175385.1. Classification (NCBI taxonomy): domain Eukaryota; kingdom Viridiplantae; phylum Streptophyta; class Magnoliopsida; order Solanales; family Solanaceae; genus Lycium; species Lycium barbarum. Next base: position 11,285,324 of record NC_083341.1, read on the forward strand.
TTGCTTAACCATGTGTTTGACATGCTTGCTTATAGGCCTAATTGTTTTTCATGGACCAAGTATGTTGGCAATCCTTTTGGAGGCAGTGAGACTCAAATCTAGAATCTCTGGTTGTTTTCATATCATGTTGAATTGTGTTCTTCTCATCTAAAAGTTTAAGTCATTAGAGATACCACATTTACTTAATTATGTCTTCGACAAAGTGAAATAATGGCTTCCACTCACAAAACAAACACAATAAATTTTTATTTCAACTTAAATTTAGGATTCTGATTTTCCAGTTTCAACAAATATTGTCCAAAGGGATTATTGAAAATTTTAATTTAAAGACTCGTATCTTCAATTAATTAAAATCAGCACCCTTTAATTTATTTATTTTTCAAATAAATGGATTTCTTCGCTATGTTGATCAATTTGTGTGCATCTTTTCTCTTTTATGCATGCTTTTGGAAACCCAAATTTAGTTTTCAAGATTTTTTATGTCTTGGTCTAGATTCAAAGGTGGTGATTGGTGTAATACTTATTGCAAATCAGTCAATGAGACTGTTATCAGAAAGTTAGAGAAGGAACTAGCATTAGTGGAGTTGAGTGCACTGGTAGCCACTTTTAGGGCTGATGTTTAAATCATAATAAACATTTGCATGTAATTAAAATATAATTAACCACAACATAAAAAGATCATGAACAAGGGAAGCCATGATATGAGAGGATTCATTGTGCAAAAAGATTGAAATGGAGCAAATAGAATGGAAGTGAAGTTACAGATTGCAATTCAATCATGTAGCATTTGCGCATGGAGTTTAAAGATACGGTGTCCTGAAATTTGAACTGTGAAGTTAGTTCAGAACACGATATAATGTTCTAAAATTTGAATTATGGAGTTCTAACTTCAGAACAATATTTGTAATAGCGCTTAAGAGTTACAACTTTTCATGATGATGAAGAATACGACATTATGAAGCCAAGTAGAATTGTCAAGAGATTACATTCAAAAAGATCTTCTTCCCTAAACAAGAAATCACCATGAATTTTCATGATGATGAATAAGAAGACAACATTATATGAAGCAAAGTAGAGTTGTCAAGAGATTATATTGAAAAGATCTTTGATATAATGACGATCCGAATTAATGGAGATCTCAAGGATCTACTTAGATATCAAATTTTACTTATTACAAATTGTAAAATATAAGAAACTACACTAACCAAAGCTGATGATTTCTGAAAACATACGTACATTTCAGGATTGAGGTAGAAGAATAACGGGAGACACTCCAACAAGATGCTAAGAAGTTGAAAGCAGAGAGATGATAACATTATCAAGGCGAATGACTTGAATATTAGTACAGTTAGACCTCTCTATAACAACAATCCTTTATGACAACATTTCACTATAACGACCATGTTTCTTGTGGAATGATCTTTCATCTTATGTTATACTATATGTTCTCTATAACAGTATTTCGTGACAGCAGCCAAAAAATATAGGAATAAACGACGTCGTTATAGAGAGGTTTGACTGTAGTAGGTTGGCGGAAGAGATGGTGATGGAGGTGGAGGTGAACTGTAGATGGGAGATTACTCGTACTTTTCAGGCGGTAGAGGTGAGGCATTGGTGGCAGTTTGCTTATAGTAGCTTTTTTTAATGGTGGTGGTGATTTGTAGTATGATGGTAATTGTTCATAGGTTCTTGGTAGAGGTGGTGTACCGTAAGTTATAGGTAATTGCTCAAAGTATTTTGGTGGAATTCATGAGATTTGTAGTTTTAAGTAAAGTTTCTTTTATATATAAAAAACGCTGCCGGACAAAACTCTAAAGAATATTATAAAATTGATAATCTTTCATCAATATTTAAGTCACTCTTGGTTTTTCTTTCAAAAAAGGACAGTTGCTTAATATTATCAATGTTTTTTGATTGATTATCATGCTTTCTTTAGGTGAGGTGAATTCTTAGAAGCTGAAGATAATTTTTGGACCTTGTAAGATATTTTGGAGATATACTATTCTGATTTTCAGTCACCCTTCGTACTATTTGTCTCCGCCCCTAATTTGGCAGGAAGATATTTTGTAGGCGAAAGAAAGAATTAAGTATTGCAGGACAATATTGAAGCAGACAAATATTGAAATATAGTAGAGTTCTCAAGAGATTACATTAAAAAAGATCTTGATATACAATGAGCCGAATCAATGGAGATCTCGATGATCTTACTTAAATATCAAATTCAATTTATTACAAATCTATATCTATATATATATATATATAAAAGGAGAGTAGTCTAGCTTAATATTAAAACAAGTAGCGTAATATGAACAAGCCACTTGGCAATAAATTTTATTTGCATTAATTATAAAAGAAGTTATTAATTGTAGTTTAAAATATTACCTAATTTAATAATCTACTACTACTACTAATAATAATAATATATATATATAAAAGGAGAGGAGTCTAGCTTAATATTAAACCAAGTAGCGTAATATGAACAAGTCACTTGGCAATAAATTCTATTTGCATTAATTATAAAAGAAGTTATTAATTGTAGTTCAAAATATTACCTAATTTAATAATCTACTATTACTACTACTACTACTAATAATAATAATAATCTATATATATATATATATTTCGATTATATAGAAGCCCCGTAAGGGGACGAACACAGCAGCCCATGGTTGAACCCTAAGCTTTAAAAATTGTACCCGCATTAAATTCTTATACCATGAGCTATATAATTTATACACTTCATCCAACTATTTTTATATCCCATGTAGACACATGTCATAGTACTTAATATTATTTCCCTTCTCATGTATAGACGTATGCACTTTAAATTTAATTCTTCGACATATTTATTTCCTTCGTGCACTTTTACTTGTTCACTTTTGACTTTTCGTGTTCTAACTGAATATTTATTCTCTTCTCATCTATAGACATATGCAGTTCAATTTTAATTCTCCTACACAAATTTATTTCCTCCGTGCACCTTTACATGTTCACTTTTGGCTTTTTACATTCTTATAGAAAATGTACCAAAAGCTATATAACTTGTACACTTTATTCAATTATTTTTATATCCCACGTAAACATATGTCATAATGCTTAATATTTATTCCCTTCTCATGTATAGACGTATGCACTTCAAATTTAATTCTCCGACATATTTATTTCCTCCGTGCACTTTTACTTGTTCACTTTTAACTTTTCATGTTCTAGCTGAATATTTATTCTCTTCTTATATATAGACATATGCAGTTCAATTTTAATTCTCCTACACAAATTTATTTCCTCCATGCACTTTTACTTGTTCACTTTTGGCTTTTTACATTCTTAACATATTTATTTCCTCCGTGCACTTTTACTTGTTCACTTTTAACTTTTCATGTTCTAGCTGAATATTTATTCTATTCTCATGTATAGACATATGCAGTTCAATTTTAATTCTCCTACACAAATTTATTTCCTCCATGCACTTTTATTTGTTCACTTTTGGCTTTTTACATTTCTATTATATATCTATAATATATAAGCAGCTTGGGGGTACGAACACGGCTCCCCAAGCTTGTACCAACAGCTTCACGAATTGTACCCGCATTAAATTCTTGTACCATGAGCTATATAATTTGTACACTTTATTCAACTATTTTTATAGCCCATGTAGACATGTGTCATAATACTTAATATTTATTCCCTTCTCATGTATACACGTATGCACTTTAAATTTAATTCTCCGACACATTTATTTCCTCCATTCACTTTTACTTGTTTACTTTTGACTTTTCGTGTTCTAACTGAATATTTATTCTCTTCTCATGTATAGACATATGCAGTTCAATTTTAATTCTCCTACACAAATTTATTTCCTCCATGCACTTTAATTTGTTCACTTTTGACTTTTCACATTCTTTGAGAAGTAATAAATCTCACGTGGATATATGCCACAGTGCTGAATATGTATTCTCTTCTCATGTACACACGTGTGTACTTCTATTTTAATTCTCCGACACATATTTATTTCCTCCGTGCACTTTTACTTATTCATTTTGACTTTTTACGTTATTTAAGAATTAATAAATGAAGTACTCCTTCCGTTCCATATTACTTAGTCACATTACTATACCTGACTTTTCACGTTCTTTAAGAATTAATAAATAAAATACTTGTTCCGTCTCATGTTACTTGGCCACATTACTATACTTGACTTTTCACGTTCTTTAAAAATTAATAAAAATGAAGTACTCCCTTCGTCCATATTACTTGGCCACATTACTAAAAATATATGCCTATTTTTCTATTCTATATTTATCTTCTTTTCTATTTCTATTATCCCCGTTTTTCTTCTTTGTCAACACTTTAAATGTGAAGAGAGGACGAACAATAGCAATGCAAATTTGTTTTTAATGCTCCTACACATAACTTGTTCACTTTTGACTTTTCACGTTCTTTGAAAATTAATAAATAAATTATATATTTTATCATAATATCCATATTTATTGGTATATAGTCTCAATAGCATCAGAAAATGATTTGAAAATGAATAATTAATGTGAGTGGTAAAATAAGAAGAAGATTTTTTTTCCGTGATTTTTTTCCTTGATATGTTAACGTCGACAAGTAAAAGTAAAGGGAGGGAGTGACATTTATCCCCGTTTTACTTCATTGTCAATACTTTACTTATTTACTCTCCTTTATAGTCTCTGATTATTATTTCTTTACATTTATAAAATGTATTACTTTATATTTTCATTTCAGAATTAAAATTTGGTGATTAATGATATAACATATATTTTTCTAATTTTGATTTCTTTGTAACAATTAATATTAATTTAATAAAAATATTTTAATCCAATATAGACAACAAAATGGTTCTTATGTTTGGATCTGAACAGTTACTTAACCTGTCGGTATACATATAAAATATTAAAGAATTTAAAAGAAAAAATTTAGAACCAAAATATTTATTTTCCCTCATATTCTTACTAATTTTCTTTTCATCAATGAACAACTTTCATTGTCATGATACTGATAAAAAGGTCTGACTCTTTCCATCTCAAAGACTTTTAATTACAACTAAAGTGATAGTACATAAAATACATTTTGTATATATATAATAACAATTAGAATGTTTTTAAAAGTTATTTTCAAAATACAAACCTTAAATACTGGCTAATTAAAGCAAATAGACATGCACGGGCTCTATTCGGGAATTTATATTTACTGCATTCTTCACATTCTTCATTTTTTCAAAATTTATTTAGTTTTAACATTTCATTTCTATGCGCAGATGGTGATAGTCGTATTACATTAAATTATGACACTAAAATAGGTTTTTTGCCTACTATACCCAGGCCTAAAGTCAAACAGGTATTATTTCTTAATGTAATTATTTTAATGTTGTTTGTTTGTTTTTTGATAGAAAATGGATACACTCGACTATGTAAATTAGAAAATTAATTTCATATTGAAAATTTAATTAGTCAATTTGACGCTTTCTAATTGCTAACTTTTGTTACTATTTCAGATTATTATTTATTGAACCTAATGCTCATAGTATTATGATCTTTTGGTTTATTTTACGTGTTTATGTATGGTGATAGTTTATCTATTTAATCCAGTTTGAGAGGAACTTTCGATGGATTACCCAAAGAAAAGAAAATTGAGATATTGGTAAACTCAATAGCTTTCGTTTCAATAGAAAAATATATTTTCTTATTTATTATCCATTGACATACTTAAGATATTTTCTTCACAACCGTTTACATATCTTTTTCCTTGCTACTTCATTGATTAGCACGGATTTTTCATTGTTCATTCTACTAGTTATGCTGCTTATGCAAGTAATTTTTCTAAAAGAGTATTTGTTTTTTTATGTTTTTTTTTTCTTAGCTTGCGATCTGTTATATTTTTTTTAGGGATTAGTTTTCTTTTGTTTTAGAATGTATTAAAACAAACTTAAGTAGATGATAGTTCATAATTTACTTTTTGAATACATTGTATGAAATTAGCATTTTTTGCGATTTGTATGTGAATCCGAGATTTACTTGAATTTGAAATTGATCTTTATTGTAATTTTAGAGAGAATTTTCAAATTTAAATTGATGTAACCTCATTGTGTTTTGTGAAATTGGTTAACACTTGCATATGAGAATGCAAGGAGGAAACCTCAAAAGAGGGTCAAATAAAAATTTTGAATTAATAAATTATAATATGTTAATGAGAAAATGAAGTTGATGCAATAATTTTTTGAAATGATGTATTAAAGTGCGTCTAACTAAAATATAAAGCTTACAAATACTAATTATTATTCGATCAAATTACTAATCTAATTGCTTTATACTCAATTGTTATATATGTTTGTATTCTTTGGTTTAATTCTAAAGTTAATTCTATTAATATCATTTCGTATCTGATTTTACATCATCCGCCACTGCAAGAATATCATCGAAGGTACGCAACTAAATAACTGACTGTGAATAGATATATAGCAAGTCAAAGTTTGTGAACAACATTGCAGTTTTTATTCTTGGCTCACTTTTTGAGGCTATCATTTGTTTTAAGTATACATGAATTAACACGAATAATATGAATAGTTTCAGATTCCTCCCAACAAATTTGACCTCATAACACTAATTTCCCTTGTGACTTACAATATTATGTTTATCTCCCTTATTTTAATTTTTTGTAAAAAAATCTTTAATCTATTTGTTGTTTATAATACAAGAAATTATAGTTTGACTAATTTACCCTCTCTAATGTATGTTTTAATCTAATTGATTTTATAAATGGTCTCCTGCACAAAGACTCTTGACATTGGCATGTGGTTGTTGTTGTTGTTGTTGTAAACAATGAGGAAGTTAAAATCTAAATATATAGCAATTATTAACGATATATCCAATTCTTCACCATGTCCACATATATAATATTGATTAGCCATTGGTGCTTGATGTGGAAACTTTTGGGGAGAAAAGTCAATGCTCAACCGAGGGTGCATTAGCATTATACAACAAAATTGAATTACATAGTAAGTTAATGTCGGGGGGTGTTCAGAAATGATTTGAATTATTTACAGTGTTAAAGTTGGTAAGTTTGGTGAATGCTTTATTTGGATACAAAAGTTATACTCCCTCTGTCACAATTTATGTATACTTTTCGCTTTCTGAGATTCAAACTGCATGAATTTTGACCATCATTTTAAGATGTCTTTTTTTTTTAACCAAATTGATATGATAAAAGTTACAAGTTATAATATTTTTCATGTAGTTTTCAAATATATAAATTTTAATTTTAAAATATTGAGTTAATCTAATTCAATTTAACTTCAAAATTTAGTCAAATTAACTCTCGAAAAGTGAGAAGTATCACATAAATTGAGATGAAGGAAATAATTGGCATGCAAGGAAACAAGAGCTTTAAAAAAAGGTAAGTTAATAATTAAGAAAAACCATCGCCGTTAAGTTGTAATTTATCGATAAAATAGTATCACACGAGGTCAATATACAGAAGCGATAAAGAAAATGCGAAGAGCGTTAACAGAATAGAGAATATGATTATTGTAGAGATTATGGGAACTGATATTTAGAAATACAATATGGATCTTGCTTAAGTTTAATAGGTTTTGTTTGTTTTAAAACAATTCAAATATTTCTCTGACAAGTTTTATCTCTTTTTTCTTAATTTAGGTTGCTTTTCGGATCCTATTTTTGGCTTCAATGTGAAAGTTACAACTGGTGTAACTAGGAAGGTTAATATATTTATTCTTAATAAGAGATGCTTTTATTTGTCTATAAATGGTTCCCAGTTGTATTAAGAAAAAAAAAAAGTTGATTCAGAGTATGATGTGGTTCGTTAGTTTTGCAGGATAGGTTTGTATTTGATAATCGCAGTGACAGGGGAAGTATTATACTTTGTAAATATAAATAATTACTTGAACACTAAATTGGCTACCACATAAATCACATTTTAATATGATTAATATTCTTTTAATTTTGTCCGCGCATCGCGCGGGTACGTATACTAGTGATAAAATAAAAGAAAACATGATAATTAATGCTTGATAACTTCCGCAAGAATACATAAAACTGAGAACTGAGGTAGAAAAATAAGTGGAGAAGATCCAAACAAGATGATGCAAAGAATTAAAAGCCAAGGGGATGATGAAAATTATAAAGACATGGTGACTTTAGTATCAGTAGTAGGTTGGTGGGGGAGACGGTGATGGGGGTGGAGGTGAACTATAGGTGGGAGATTGCTCGTACTTTGCAGGTGGGGGAGGTGAGGCATACGTGGGAGTTTGCTTGTAGTCATTTGCAGTTGGTGGTGGTGGTGGTGAACTGTAAGTTCCGGGTAATAATTTCTCAACGTACTTAGGTAGAGCTAGAGGTAGAGGAGACTTGTAGTAAGATGGAGATGGTTTGTAGTATGGTGGAGGAGGTGACTTATAGTAAGCTGGTGATTTCTCGACGTACTTTGGTGGAGGTGGAGGAGACTTGGTGTAAGTTGGAGATGGTTTGTAGTATGGTGGAGGAGGTGACTTGTAGTAAGCCGGTGATTGCTCGATGTACTTTGGTGGAGGTGGAGAAGACTTGTAATAAGTTGGAGTTGGCTTGTAATATGGGGGAGGAGGGGACTTGTAGTAAGCCGGTGATTTATCAACGTACTTTGGTGGAGGTGGAGGAGACTTGTAGTAAGTTGGATTTGGCTTGGTATATGGTGGAGGAGGGGACTTGTAGTACGCCGGTGATTTCTCGACGTACTTTGGTGGAGGTGGAGGAGACTTGTTGTAAGTTGGAGTTGGCTTGTAGTATGGTGGAGGAGGACACTTGTAGTAAGCCGGTGATTTCTCGACGTACTTTGGTGGAGGTGGAGGAGACTTGTAGTAAGTTGGAGTTGGCTTGTAGTATGGTGGAGGAGGTGACTTGTAGTAAGCCGGTGATTTGTTGACGTACTTTGGTGGAGGTGGAGGAGACTTGTAGTAAGTTGGAGTTGGCTTGTAGTATGGTGGTGGAGGTGACTTGTAGTAAGCCGGTGATTTCTCGACGTACTTTGGTGGAGGTGGAGGAGACTTGTAGTAAGTTGGAGTTGGCTTGTAGTATGGTGGAGGAGGTGACTTGTAGTAAGCCAGTGATTACTTGACGTACTTTGGTGGGGGTGGAGGAGACTTGTAGTAAGTTGGAGTTGGCTTGTAGTATGGTGGAGGAGGGGACTTGTAGTAACCCGGTGATTTCTCGGCGTACTTTGGTGGAGGTGGAGGAGACTTGTAGTATGTTGGAGTTGGCTTGTAGTATGGTGGAGGAGGTGACTTGTAGTAAGCCGGTGATTTCTCGGCGTACTTTGGTGGAGGTGGAGGATGTTAGAACCCGTATTTTTGTACAGTGAAATAATCCGGATTTATTTATGATAAGCTAAGGACAAAATTATTTTGGGATACAAAGACGGGATTCTTGACCTTCGAATTTATTTTGAGATATAAGTTGTGCATGAATTTATTGGTATGGAACAATTAGGAAAATTCGGGACCAAAAGTGATAAAAATTGAAAGATAAAAATCATCCACAATTTCCATGGTTGGCCCACACAAATGGTGTTCAATTTTAATTGGGACAACACATTAGTGTGGGCCAAGGGATAATTGTACACTTCATTTAAATGGTAAAGGGTGACCTCTAGTCTTCATTACTCACCCTCACACTTAAAAACAAAAGGGGCAAAAGCTGAAAACCTCCATTGAGGCTCACGGCCAGTTGGGAGAAAAATCCACTCCCATTTCAAGCCATCCAAAAATTAATTCCTTGGTACAAACCCCCTATTTTGAGGTCCCTAAGTAGCGTGGAAGCATCGTTGGATCGATCAACCCACCAATTTTCATCTTTGGAAACCCTAGGCTATTGGGAAATTGAAGGAGAAAGGTAAGAATCATTTATGTTTTGCATGTTACAAAGGTTGTATGCTTATTGTAGTAGGTTAAAAAGGATGAATATCATGAAATATAGTGTGTTGGAAGTGAGTTGGGTGTGTGGTGCTTGAGCCGTGTAAATGGATGTTTGTTGTATTGTGCTGAAATTATGAATTAATGCCTAGTTAGTTTATTATGATCATTGTAGGGTGAAGAACGATTGAGAATCATCCATATATGTACGTTTGTAGTGTTGGACGAAACGGGTCACATTATGTGACAATGGACGAATTAATATCGCTTAATGTTTTAGTCGTCGTCGTTGTGAATTCTATGTTGGAAATAAACGTTTATTAACTCAAATTGATATTGTGATTGTTGCGGACTGATTTGGGTGCTATTGTACATTTAATGTGAATTATTTATTGATGAGAATAGCTTTGTTAGAATGTGAATTTTTGGGTACAACTCATGGTTTGGAAATGAGGAGCATGATATAGGGGTGTCTCGGGTTGGGGGTTGAATTCGGCTGAATTGGAGAAAAATTTGGGTTGTTGGGAATGTTGTATGAATTGCTTAGAATGTCTATAAATATTGTTAGTATGTGAGCGTATAAGCGTCGATTTTGGCTTGAAGGTAAGTCGTCGAATTGAATTTATGAAAGTTGATGAATGATGGAAAAGAGAGCTATTATTGTTGTATTACCTTTCGGATTGATTATTAATGTTGTTAGGTTGGTTGTTGTTGTTGTTGTTGATTGATACGGCCGAGTTAAATTCTCGGGGTAGCCTATTTACAGGGGAAATGCTGCCCAAATTTCTGTAGAATTAAGGGCGAAATTGGAATTTAATGCCCAGAGAGTCTTTAGCTAATGTTTGGCATTTTATGGCTTATTTTTAGATCGTGGGCAGCCCGAATCATAGTTTGGACTTAGCTTGAGTTGGATCATATTGGAGAGCGTTTGAGGTATGTAAAGCAACCTTCCTTCTTTTGGCATGCCTTAGTTTCACATAGGCTAGATTAGAACTTTAAGGGAATTCCAAATTCGAGATCCGAGCATGTTATGATCCATATATATATTATTTGGCACTCTTATGTATGTTTTTATGAAATATGAACCATGATGTATTTGAAGTAATCGCTTTCCGAAATTCGCATAGAAAATGTTCACTTTAAGGAATTTTGTAATCTCTGAATGCCATATTTTTCGCATAGAGGCTCAGATCGCTCCAATAATTTTTATAGGAGTTTTCTTGATGTATAATGGGTATGTTTTTCATAGGCGGGCTCAGTTCGGGTCTATACTCGTCCGTGGGTCCCGCGACGCCCTTTATGTAAATTCGACAACTTTGAATCAAAAAGTGATAATTATTATTCCGATTTTGAATATGACTATTTTACTTATCCTTCGGATTTATAATAATGATTTTATGCATATGATTCCTCACTACTCCGCTCGTGCCTACTATGATATCGTTCGCCGGTTCCCGGGCCGGTTCTGTTGTCGTGCGCTTTTTGATACATTCCGGTGTTATGCTGTGTTTATGGTTCACCGTGCTCCTCGCTCGAGGGCCGGGTTCCACTTATGTTTGGCGTTATGCTGTGTTTGGCGTTATGCTGTGTTGTGATGTGTGACGGGGATTCGGAGATTTGAAACTTTCTGGTGTTATGCTGTGTTGTGGCGCCATCGACAGGCGGGCGACCACATTTTCCAGTGCCCTATGCATAATTTATACTTTGGAAATAAACATTTTGATATGTATTATTTTCTATATATCTGATTCGATTATTATTCAGATTTATTTCTGTACCTTCTGCTTTGCATACTCAGTACATATTTCGTACTGACCCCCTTCTCCGGGGGATGCGTTTCATGCCCGCAGGTACAGACGCACAGCCTGGTGATCCACCTGTTTAGGACACCCTTTCTGTTATTCGGAGTGCTCCTCTCTTTCCGGAGCTTATTTTGGTATATATATTTATTAGTGCATTTGTATATATTCGTTCATGGGTACGGCGGGGCCCTGTCCCGTAATATGATTTTGTCGGTCTGTTTAGAGGTCTGTGGACATGTTTGTGGGTTAGGGTCTTTCTGTATGGATGTATGTACATGTAGTTTGGGCGATCCCATACGCCGAGGCGGCCGGTCCGCATATGTTGTTTGGGCGATCCTATACGCCGAGGCGGCCGGTCCGCATATGTTTATATATTGCTTGGTTAGCCCTGTGTGGCTTTTGTTGGTATTTTCTGCGTGCAGGGTATATTGGATAGTCCGTAAAACAAAGGAAACTCTGCCGAAATTTTCTGGAAATTACCTAAATTTGAAATAAAATCTTGTCGGCTTCCGCCATATACTAGAATGAGTTGATAGAATTTGAGATAATATTTGATAGATGGGTTTGGGTGCTCAGATCGGGCACTAGTCACGGCCTACGGGGTTGGGTCGTGACAGAGGAGACTTGTAGTAAGTTGGAGATGGCTTGTAGTATGGTGGAGGAAGTGACTTATAGTAAGTTGGTGAATTTTTAACGTATTTTGGTGGAGGCGGAGGAGATTTGTAGTATGATGGAGATAGTTTGTAGTATGGTGGAGGAGGAGACTTGTAGTAAGTTGGAGATGGCTTGTAGTATAGTGGAGGTGGAGGAGATTTGTAGTAAGTTGGAGTTGGCTTGTAGTACGGTGGTGGAGGTGACTTGTAGTAAGCCGGTGATTTCTCGACGTACTTTGGTGGAAGTGGAGGAGACTTGTAGTAAGTTGGAGTTGGCTTGTAGTACGGTGGAGGAGGTGACTTGTAGTAAGCCGGTGATTTCTCGACGTACTTTGGTGGAGGTGGAGGAGACTTGTAGTAAGTTGGAGTTGGCTTGTAGTATGATGGAGGAGGTGACTTGTAGTAAGCCGGTGATTTCTCGACGTACTTTGGTGGAGGTGGAGGAGACTTGTAGTAAGTTGGTGTTGGCTTGTAGTATGGTGGAGGAGGTGACTTGTAGTAAGCCGGTGATTTCTCAACGTACTTTGGTGGAGGTGGAGGAGACTTGTAGTAAGTTGGAGTTGGCTTGTAGTATGACGGAATCTGGACGTCTACTTGTAGAAGTGGAGGAGATTTGTAAGATGGAGATGGTATGTAATATGGTGGAGGAGGTGAATTATAGTAAGTTTGTGATTTCTCAACGTATTTTGGTTGTGTAGGTGGACATTTGTCTGAGGGAGAAGTGTTTCCATTGTAGTAATCAGCAGCAGCAGTGCTGGCTACTAAGCAAATTGCCAAAGTAAACGCAAGTAGAGGCCATTGCCCCAACTTCCCAAAGCTTCCCATTTTGATTTTGCAACCAAACTATACTTGGAGAGGGAATAAGGTAAGAACTATGACTTGTCTTGTATAGTTAAGGACCTCTGCTTTTATATAGCAAAATGAGAACCTTTTAAATATTTGTGTAATGGCTTCATGGCTTCCCACTAAGAAAAGTCCAAATAAGGACTCGTTCGTCATTGCTTAGTGGAAGGCATTTTCTTCATGACAAAAAATAGAAAAAAAAATAAGCCTGCATCTTTTTAAGTTGATTGACAATATGCTAATTTGTGTAATTGCGGTGATATATCATACAGTTGTGGCTAACCACTAAGACATTACAAGATGGAAACGCAAAAGAAAATTATTATACACGGGGTAGCCTATGGGGGAAAGGACATTTTAGACAATTAATAAACATTTAGTTTTTATTTAGGGTGGATTTTTTATGAAGGAAAATGTATTTTTTTTAGAAAATATTTTTCAGCTCTTCCATGTTTGGTCGGTTAAAATATTTCAAATGATATTTTTTTAGAAAAACAAGTTCTTCAAAAAATAAGAAAATGACTTCCTAACTGGTAGTAGGGAAAACAAATCTCATAAGTAGTATTCCACATTAATTGTCTTCTACCATCCCCACCCATAAGATGGATTCATTTATACAAGGTAAGACACATCTTATTTCTTCTAACAAGGCAAAAGGGTACAATACCAAGCATCTTCGTCAATACTCTATATATTGTTATTTTGAAATAGTAAAAAATGTTTATGAATAAAATAATCGAAATGACAAGTGTTTACGATTGCAGAAATTGGAGGAAGATTGGGAACATCCCGAACAAAAGTACTGAATATGAAAATTCCCAACTATACACAATATGGGGGGTGAAAATATAAAAAACAAGACAAATATTAACTATAATTTCTATGCACCCTTGACTTGATAGGTTCCATTACAAAACAAAATTTTGTAAATGCACATAGTGGATTTTCAAGAAGTTGCAGGAGATAGCGGCAGGTACCCCGTACAATTAGTTGAGGTGCGCGCAAGCTTGTCTAGACATTACCGTCACCAAAATAAAGAAAAGAAATTAACATAGATATGATATTTTCATTTCAATTGCCTACACCAGGACTTGGAATATCTTCATGTCGTCTATAGTAATTATCAAAGCCATTATCATCTCCACCATAATCCTCTTTAGCCTTGATATTATTATCCTCTGAAGATATTCCTTCTAATCTCTGATCAAAAAGTTTATTGGGCTTTGTTCCACCCGTTGTTATTGGGCTGGCCCAGCCCATTACAGAACCACAACACCCTCTTGATGGATCCATCACAAATTGTCCAAGAAGTAGCAACCATAAGAACAAGAAGAATATGAATAACACTAGACTGAGATTAGTTTTCTTTCTCTCTGCCATTTTTTTTTAAGGATAGAAGAGGAACTAGACAAGAGAGGGTTTAATTTTTTTTCTTAGAGGTGAACTATTACATATGTGCTATTATAGGAATGATTAATACATGTTAATCATTAATTTTTTTTCTTAGAGGTGAACTATTACATATGTGCTATTATAGGAATGATTAATACATGTTAATCATTGTAATTTGAATAAAATATGAACATGCGAACTTCGTAGCTACAGACATATATGATGTTGGTGAATAATTGCATGACCTTTTGTGACAACCACACTTGATTATTGCTGATCAAATTCAACAACGATTGAAGTTATATACATATGAGCAATACTCATGTAGGTTAATCTATTATAGCAAATTAGTTACTATCATTATCAGGTTATCAATTAATGAGTATATATATGATAGATATTTTTTGACAATTATTGTCCTTAGGTGCTAGCCTATGTCGAGGGCGCTGACCTATGCCACCGTGCGTTGGGCTATGCATCGTCTTAGTGTCGTTGGGCATATGCATAGTATCTTTGGGCATGGGCCTAGCCCTTGTAATGTCACTATGTGTCGGTCTTGCACTTGACAACCCAAAAAACCTCAGACTTTATAAGTGATCAAATTGTATAAATATTTTTTGCACTATTAGTACATAAAACATAAATTCATTGAATAATCTCTTTTTATATGTCCATTCTTTTTTCCTTCTCTGTTGGTACATTCTACTTCTATACTTTCAAGCATCGCCAATCCAAAAAAAAAAAAAAGACAAGAAAGGTGCTATATCTATATATATTAGGATTTAGGATGTTGCTGCATAAATGATGCTCGACTAAAAGTTTGATGTGAAATCCATTAGTGTAGTAGAGGAGCATATTTTCAACTTCACTAATAGGGGCTACTTTGTGCCAGCAACGTAACAAACAAATAACTTTGTTTTACATCTTCAATGGTTCAAGGGCAAAATTGACCTTTTATTATAATATTTTACTTAGATATAGCAAGACAAATTAAACTACACTCATTATTGTGTTGCAGCTATCAGGATCTACTGGGACCGAACAAAAGATTTACTTCTTGGAAATAAAGAAAATTATCAATAAAACTGCATTTTAGGGAAAAGTCTCGTATAATAGTAGTTCATAAAAATTGTGCTTTAATTTTGCAAATTTGACGTGTGCATAATCTCTGATTAAATAACTTATAATGAGATTGTACTCGCTTTAAGAATTAGTTAATTGATTATAATAGCTAAACACGTCAGTCTTAATATGACGTGCTATATCTATATTTCGATGCTTAAGTTAGTAAAAATTGATAATACCAAGTTGATAAATGATAATGATGCATGTCTCCTACGTATTCATCCACATATTCATCCACTTGTATTCTGATATGATCATTATTTGGTATTTATTTCAGTTTTTTTTTTTTTTACCCTTAATAATATATTTCATTAACACAAAAATATTATGACCAACTTCAGAGCAAGAGTTTTAAAGTTTTTTTTATGTTCTTATTAGATCATGTCAAGTCAAATTTCACCACATAAATTAGAGCGAAAGGAGTATTGAATTGTTAACTTCTTTCGCATTGCTAAAAGAAAAGGAATCATCTCATCCAAACAAATAGAGTGATCTACTTTTAACTATATCCTTCTCTCGATCTAAGGGCAGCGGCGGAGCTAAATTTATTGAAGGGGGATTTAGTTGAATCTCTCTCAAAAAATTACATTGTACAAATGAAATAAAAACATTGTGATTTGAGTGCAATGGTTGGTGTAGTTAAGTGGAGGGAGTTAGTCGAATCCCCTTTGTCAAATTTACACATACGAATATGATAAAAACAGAAGAAAAATGGAAAAAAGAAACTAACAAAAGACATAAAGGGAACACTTTGTGGAAATTAAGAAATTTGGCTAAAGAGGGAAGTTCAGCA
The DNA here is from genome assembly GCF_019175385.1 of Lycium barbarum. NCBI lineage: Eukaryota > Viridiplantae > Streptophyta > Magnoliopsida > Solanales > Solanaceae > Lycium > Lycium barbarum. The sequence goes on from NC_083341.1 coordinate 11,301,851, forward strand.
TAAAGAGGGCTTAGGTATCAATTATTCCACAATGCCCAAAGGTGCCATGGAAGAGTATTACTACAGGGTCAGCGCCTCTCCAACACACCAGTTCATTACTTGGCTGGCTATTAATTGGAGACTGGCAACTGTGAACAGACTTGAAAAATGGGGAATTAATTTCTCCAAAGATTGTGTATTGTGCAATGAAGCGGCAAATGAATCATTGGAACATCTTTTCTTGACTGTTTCTATGCTCAACTGATCTGGAAATCCTTATTGAAATGGATAGGGGAAGACAAGATGATCACTAGTTGGAGTACAGAAGTTGCTTGGCTGGCTAACGAGTGAAGACAATGGCGTAAAGGCAAACATTTTGAAGTTCTTATTCTCAACTTAAGCATACCATATCTAGATTGAGCGGAATGCAAGAAGATTTCAGCACAAACAGAGAGATAGCATGGATAGAGTTCGAGAGATTGTGGTCCAATTGCACCTCAGGGACACTCAACAACAGCGGTGGAAGAAGATTTTAGGACAGTTAAACAGTTATCCTAGCTAGCTTTATATTATTTGTTGTTAGCTGTATTAGTGTAGTAAAAGGCTAATTTTGAGGACCAGTTCTAGAGTACAAAGAACTGGCAACTTTGTAAATATTTACTTGGCTGAAATAAAATTTTCCATTAAAACACTGCATAAGAAAAGAGTTGTAACTACAATCAAACCTCTCTATAACACCAGCATTTGTTCCGATATTTTTTTTAGCTACTATAGCGAAATGTTGTTATAGAAAACATATAACATAAGAACATTGCTGTTATCGAAAGGTTTGATTAACTAAAGCAAGATGGTTCCTAATCAAATAAATATGCACAACGTTTTCGAAGACATCAAGATTATTAGCTTTGTATATCACAGGCAACTTTTCATCTACTATTGTAACTGGATGAACAGCTGCAGAAAACATGGTCAAAATTGGTCACCGCTATAGTAGCTTATTCACTTTCTACACACGTATTATACATCAACCAGAAACTACATATCATACATATAGGACCACTTGCACGGCAGTAAGCACTAAATCCCCCTCACAATTCATACAGACATGTCCTCTATATCGCATCAAACATCTGAGTTCAGCGGCATTCTTTCTCATAAACTTCGGAGGCATATTTCCAGTTCATGACTTTCCATATATTCTTTAGGTAATCTGGTTTCACATTTTTGTACTGCATTGTGAAGAGAAAAAGCAAGCTGTTAGATATTGATCACAAGAATACATGCAGTTGAATTAGTCAGTCTGTCCAGAACACACGGGTTATGTGGCTTCCAAGAAACATGGCTGTGCATGAATTCTACACGGCAGCTAGCTCTCCCAACAAATTTGTTGCAGACCTAAATAACATATAAAAGCTGTCCAATCTAACAACTTAAACTCTTTGATTAGGTGGTACACACAAGTCAATGTAGAATTAACGAAAAGGAGGTCCTACGTTCAAGTCTCATTGCCACCCGTAACTAAAAATAATTCCAAGTGTTTGGCTCAACAAAAAAGAAAAAGAAGAGCAGCGTATCAGGAGTGCACTGAAGACCTAAATTAACTATATAAAAGTATCTACTATAAAAGAACTAAAATTAATTCAATGTGCCTTGCCCAGTATGAAGAATTTTGCACGTAATGGACATCTTTTTTCTGAACGTCCGTCAATATATCAAATAGCAAGAGCATCTAGTTTTAAACATTGACGGAGAAGAAAAGTATTCACTGGAAATGAGTACCATTACTAATCACCATTTACAGGAAAAGTCACTTGATTTAGCCAAAACACCGAGAATGGGATAACATTGTGGAAACTCCTAGCATCACATGGAATGCTCTCATAGCATCATGGCATGTTTAGGTTATTATAGAGCTACACAGTATAGTATTTATACCTGCAGGTAGTATGCATGTTCCCAAACATCAATGCCCAAAAGAGGAACCAAGTTTGGTCCTTTAATAACCAAGGGATCCTGCAGAAAGGTTAGATAACTATCACATTCAACCTTGACTATCATCAATCAGTATGTCAAGAAACAATTACTTTCTCCTGCAGTCCTATCATGTAAACAATTGACACCCACTAAAAAATCGAGACTTCATCAATGCACGAACCTCCGCCTCATGGTGAAGAATACTTATATACAGATATATATAATCAAGGAAAAATCCATAAAAATAAAGGAACCCATTTACCCAATTTCACTACACTCAGAGAAAAACCTAGGAAGAGGAAGCCAATAAATTTTGTAAAACTTGAGGCCTAATGGAGTTAGAATCTGATTCTTTATTTAGGAGGCAGGAACAGTACAAAATTTACAATTAGATACAGTTATGAGTTGCCGATCAATTCAATAAAAGTAGAGGTCCAGCCAAATGGAACACTTATGGAAAAGGTAAATATCCAGCAAGTGCGTGTTTGCTTGGATAACAGCAAATGACCATGTTTCACTCAAGATAGTCTACAACAAACAAGGGGTATGGACATATCCAGTAGATGCTACTTGTGTTCAAGCTGTTGAAGAACACCGTCACATTCTTTTTTGCGCTGCAATAATAGCAGGCAGTATGGGGCTTGTCTTAAATGTTTTGGTGTTCAATGGGTAATCCAGAAAACATCGAGGAGTACTGATGAAAGCTGGACAGAGAATCAAGAAGTGACTGAAATCTCTTTGGGGCGCATATCCTTTTTATACATTCTACAGGATAAGTAGAAGGAACGTGAAGATGTTTTTAAAGGCAGTTGAGATTGTGCACAACAACAAATATAGATACAATTTTGTTTGTTTTTAATAGTGCAAGATGTCCAGTGTATAATGATTTTGACATCTTGATGGACTTCACCGAATTTTTAAATAGTCAAAAAGAGCTTTATACCTTTAATACATAGCTTTGGAAACATAGAGTATCATCTTTTGCCATAGAGCAGGTAAAAATGACTGACAAGGCAGGACAATTATGAGTGCAGTTCATAAACTTGAAACAGCACAAAACATTAGCAGTCTTGTGCCTTTTCCTTTCCCTTTTTGTTGGTTGTTACATAATCCTTTAGTAGCAACCGAGTGGAGAAATGTGAATAAACTAGACAAAATCAACTTCAATTATTAAAGAGGAAGCTCAACTATCAAAGAGTTTAGCATAATGTATGGATAAGTTACCTGATTTGAGGTAATCTCAATCACTAGGCGCTTCAGCTCTTTGTCCATACCAAGCCACTGTATACATAAAAGGAAATGTAAAGAAGAAACAGAAGGCATGATACAGAGCCAGAATCTTAGAGACCAAACACTCACCATTAAAGAACCAATATTAAGAAAATACAATCCTAGGGAAGAAACAAAGTGCAGACTTACCACCCAACCAGAACCCTGTAAAGCAGCACCTTCTGCGTTCATATTTTGTATTACAGCTTCAATAGAGCCAAAGTGGATGTCTATGGCCGAGCCAAGAGAACCCTTTGGAGGCTCACCACCACCGTCCTGCAATAGAATTTAGCTTTTTAAGTTATTTCTCTGCAAAGTTGAATGATAAAAATATCTTAGGAAAGCTTACTTACACGAACAGGGGCAAGGTTCTTCCAGAAAACTGAGTGATTAATGTGACCTGCATGGAAGTACAGCCAAGAAAACTAACTTGAATAACGAGCAATATATTTTTGACAAGTGATAGCATAACAGATGAAATGGCTTCACAATGAACACAATTTCTTTTAAATGAAAACATGCACACAAATTATACTGCACGTTACCACTGGAAGCATGAAAATAAGCAGGATTGAAAAAACCCAAGGCAGGTTCACGCTGATCAACAATCCAACAGTTCATAATTCAGTTCAGAAGTTCGCGCTAACTCCAAAAACATTTTTGAGGAAAACTCTTTTTTTTTTTTTTTTTTTTTTTGGTTACGGTAAATAATTTTACTATAATGGGAAAATTCTCATACACCAAAAAGTGGAGAATCTGCAACATAATATGATTCTCTACGAACAACGTCGCAATATTCTATACACATTTGAACCTTATGGCTGCACCAAAAGGAAACTGAGAATAAGAAGTTATTTATCAAGTGTACAGTCACTCTCTATCCCATAAAAAATTGTCCTATTTCTTTCCTTCCACAGGATCCCCACGAGTGCTAATGCTGCAAGATTCCAGGCTCTTTCGACTCCTTCTTTGGGACCACATAATTGCTTTTATACATAAAATAAACCAAAATTATTGGAAAGTCTAATCATTTATCTCCTTCTGGAAGTAAAACAATCATTTCGGTACTAAAATTTACTTCACTGGTTTGATTAGACTTAATTTTTATAATCCCCTAGGCATAACAGGTCAAATGATGCTTAATGGTAACACAATCAATTTTTTTCCCAGATAATCCACCATCCGGTTCAAAGACATCCAACTTCAATTCCCTTATGGAGCCTACTAGCTGAAGCCGGTCATCGGAGAACAGGGCTGGCAAAATGGTTACGAAAAAACAAGTAACCATCCAATCCGACCCATTAAATATGGGTTGCATAACTGACATTTAAAAGTAGATCAAATATGGATATTATCTAAATGCTCATTTGTCTGCTCGTTATTTTTCGAGTTGTTAGAGCCTGTTTGGATGGGCTTAAAAAAAGCAACTTATAAGCTGTTATAAGCTCTTATAGCTGCTTTATATAAATTAAGTTAAACAGGCCCAATTATTTTTTGGGCTTATTTTAAGCACAAAATGACATTAAGCTGGTCAGCCAAATACTCAAAAAAAACTGATCCAAACGGGCTCTTACTCTGTGAGTCTAAGCTTATTTTAACTTTTAGCTTGTGTTCTCACTTAAGACTATTTCTGAAAGGATAGATAATATGGATATCTTTATTATCCATAGTAAATATGAGCGGGTCAGATATTTTTCCCATTTTTGTCTAACCCATTTTATACCAGCCCATATCCAATCCGACCCGCCAGTATGTCACTGAGAATTACATCAGAAAAAAACAGAGAGATAGAGAGAGAAATGAACCTCCGCCATTAAACTTAATAGCACTCTGCAATTTAGCTACAGTAGGTGTATCACCCTTGGTGATAGCCTCATGGAGTTGTTCAAGGGCTTTATTGTAATTTGTAATATAAGTTTGATGGTGTTTCTGGTGATGAAGTTGCATGATTTCACCGGTAATAGCAGGTTCTAAGGCACCATAATCGTAAGGGAGATCGGGTAGAGAGAAAGTCTGTACGCTCCGGTGTTGTTGCCGGAAACCTAGAGCTCCGGCCAAGGTCCTTTTGGTAATTATGGTTCTAAGTGCCATAGCTGTGTGTGACTTTGTGAGCTTTCAACTCTACAGAGCCCTTTTTATATATGTGGTCGAGTGAGTTGACGGATGAAATTAAAGATGGCTCATTGGCTTTACGTGTTGGTAGGACCCCTTTGGTTTTATGTATTTAGATGATGAAAATAAATAGGAAACTCAATTAAGGCCCGTTTGTCTATAGAAACAAAACAAAAAAATCACTTTTTTTGGAATTTTGGAGTTGGAGTTGTGTTTGATCTTAATTTTTAAAATTGTAATTTTTGGTAAAATGAAATTGTAAAAAAGTTAAATTTTTTGAAAAACAAGTTTTTTGAGTTTTTGGAATTCCAGAATATAACTTCAAATTGTATTCGGAATTCTTATGGTCAAACGCTGAAAAGTGAAAAAAACAAAAAACAAAAAAACGAAATAAAGTGAATAATTCTTATGGCCAAACACCTACTAAATCTTTCTTTGACGTATTTTTTTCATATATTTTTTAAATATTTTGAATTGTTAATATTTAACTTATTATATTTTTTTACTTAATTTTCAAATATGTAAATTTTATGTCAAAAGATTAAAAAATTTGATCCGAATTTACAATCAAAATTAAATTATTTTACTCTCAAAATTTAACTGTGTCACATAAATTGAAACCGAGGGAGTATATGTTACCTCTCTATAACAGACCGAGGAAGTATATTTTACCTCTTTATAACAGTTTTTTACTTATAACAGCAATAATCATATTTATAACAAATACTTTATCCCTGTGTAAAAGTAGAAGAATCACCGTTAGAGGTCGTTTGGTACGATGGATAAGCAAAAATAATCCTGAAATAAAAATTTAATACCATCTCATCCCACGTTTGATTGGGATAAAACTACGAGATTAAAGTGTTATTTTATCCCACCTAGAGGATGGAATAACAATCCCGGATAACTAATCCCGGGATAACTTATTCCCCAACCAAACGAGCCCTTAGTGATTGCATCATGGAGTTGTTCAAGGGCTTTATTGTAATTCGCGATGTAAGTTCGATGATGTTTCTGGTGATGGAGTTGCATGATTTCACCGATAATAGCAGGTTCTAAGGCACCATAGTCGTAAGGGAGATCGGCCAGAGAGAAAGTTTGTACGCTACGGTGTTGTCGCCGAAACCCTAGAGCTCCGGCCAAGGTGCTTTTGGTCATTATGGTTCGAAGAGCCATATTCAATACCATGTGGTAGAGATAATAGTGTTAGTACAAGCGTGAGCTTTCAACTGTACAGAGCCATTTTATAAGTGTTAGAAATTCTCTAAATTCTATTTAGTGGACTCATATATTTAAGATAATTGTATATAAATTATTATCAATTAAAGACGCTCATTTTTTTATCTAATAAAGTGTTATTTTTATGGGGGTATATATAAATCTTATGTTATAAAATATGAATTTTATATGCGTAAAAATCTTGCTATCTCTTCAGTTATAATTAGTGGGTTCATAACTAAAGAGTTAAACCTCTTCTGAAAGGTTACATTTGAAGAGTTATGTTTCTTCCGAAAACGTGTCTTATTATTATATATTGTTTATGGTCCCTAAATCTATTACTAATTTTTTTTATCTCTGTTTCATTAAGAGAAATACCATAAAAAAATGTAACAAGACTTAAAAGATCATGATTTTATTTTGTCCATTCTTACAATGGATCAAGACCATTACTATTCTTCTAAGAATTTATATCACTGTTTAATAATTTATTTGTGATTCTGAATTGTTATTTCCAGCCATGTGTGCTCGAGAGAGTGATCCTCGCTGCTTTTGTGCCAGGTGTTCCTAGTTTGGATTTAGTTCAACTTTTACAAACCAAAAATTAACTAGACCCGTTGGATTTTATGTATTTAGATGAAAATAAGATATATAATTTGATACTATTATTTTATCCACTCTTTGATTTATATTTTGAATAAAATCACATACGTGCACGTGCCTTGCAGATAATAACATAAACTCAAGTTATTGTAACTCATATATTATATATATAATAACTCATATCTAAAGTCGTCCAATTCATATACTCCCTCCATTTCAATTTATGTAAACATATTTCATTATTAGCCCGTGTAAAAATAATGACTCTTATCTACATTTGGAAACAATTTACATTTATCCAATGATTTGTCACAAGAAATATATGTTACTCATTTAATACCACAAATTTAAAAATCTTCTCCTCTTTCTTAAACTCTGTGTCCAATCAAATGAGTCCACATAAATTGAAACGGACGAAGTATTAGTTATAAGAAAGATTGTTTATACAGAAATTATAGGTAAATCACACTAGGCAAGCCTTGTGCAATGAGCTCGAGAAAAACAACCAACCTAGCCACCCTTACAAGTTGTTATAGTGATTAATAAGAAAGAAACCTTTTATACAAAAATTATAATGTAGAGCTGTTATAATGCTTAGAGATTTTTATACGTGAACTACTTTAAAGGGCAATATTTGTTTTTAAATAGTTTAATCCACATACATTCAATACAGGTAGCCTTATTCTTTATTTTATCCTGTATAAAATATACATAAATTCTCAAATAACTTAATGCAAGTGTTATTTAATACTGCCAACCAAGCACTAATTGGACAACCAAATACCGTATTATTTATGCAGAACTTTATGTTGAGATGAATTGCTTCAAACCATCAACAAAATTCTCAAACAGACCTGACTAACCAGCATTACTATGACGAAAAATCAGCTATATGTGGTGAACTTAACTGGTAATTTTCATTGCAGCACACACAACGTCTGTAGACTTCTAACTTTGACTCGGTGAGGTGTATTTATTGACAACATCACAGAGAAAAGGTATGTTCACAATCATCAAATTGACAATACTTCACGTTTTGTCCCTCTCCGTACAAGTCTAGCAAACAGTTTCATACAACGCTTGCTAGCTAATATTAGCTTCAGCTAAGAGCATAAACCATATGATGGCGTTATTCTGCTACACAAGGATAAGTAGTAAAGTACAAACTACATAATTCATATTCAGCAGACTCCTCTTCTTGACATTTAAATATCTAATCATGTCATATGATTCACCAATATCCATCACCACAAACTTCATTTTCCAAAGACTCGAGAAACATCTGATCAGTTCTGCAACTGTTCATTCGCTGCCTTCACCCATGCATCATAAATTTCATCTGAAAACAGCACAAAGTGTACCTGCAATTATGACAGATGCAAGAGGACACAACTGTAGTCACCACTGAGCTCAAACTGTCCAAATATGATCCTAAGCTCAAAAAAGTTATTTAAGAAAACTATGCCAAATACATTCTATTTTTTCAGAACAAAATACGGTTTTGGTAGCACTGCAGCATTTGAAGCGAACTATAAAAGGGGCATACCACTTTTAATTTGAATAACATTAAAAATTATTTGTGGGTGGAATAGGCATTTTGACCTGCTCTTTTCCACATCTTGACAAGTAATTTAAAGTTTCAGATTAGAATGTAAAGGTGTGTACCCTGTAAATCAGCATATACAACACTCAATATCACAGTCGGCAACAGGGATTCAAATGGCCTTGGAAGGAAATATGGAAAGTGAAAATTTATTGAGGAATAGGGTCGAAGCTGTGTTCTAAATGTTTCTCGTGTGGAAAGATTCTGAGAGCATAAATCATCTCTTCCAACGCTGAAGTTACAGACCAGATTTGGCCCCTAGGAGTTGCTCAATTGGAAATGGTTGAGAAATTAGCTCAATTGGAAATGGTTGAGAAATTTATGTCTAAGCTCATGGTTTGAGCCCTACGGCAAGCGAACTAATTATGATATTTAGGAGGAGAAGGATAGAGAGGCGGGCCCATTCCCAAGTTTCGCAGCCTGCGGTTAGCCCAAAGGGATGGCTCCAGACGGGTTTCTCGGCCATAAATAAAAAGTTACTGGCCAGATTTGGCAACTTTTTCTCAACATTAAAGGAATCAGGTGGGCTGTGCCTAATAATACCTGCTTGAGTACGGTGGATTGTGTGGAAGGAGAGAAACAACACAAGATGCTTTGAAGAAACCCGCAACTCTGTCGAGAAAGTCAAGATGAACTGCCTGTCTTTATTTTATTTTTGGTGCAAAGATCATCTCCTAGATGATGCTGAATCTCTCATAAATATCAGAGAATCCTTGTAATAAGAGCAAGGAGATTATTTTGTTTCTTTTGAAAGGTAATACTATGGTTTATGCACAACCTTTGTGATGATGACATATGATATTGTTACCTTTCTCAAAAAAGAAAAGGTGTGCCAGAAAGGAAAAGAAGAAGAAAAAGTATTAAAGGACATCTTCTAATGAAAACATCTTGACTGCAATCTGTGAGGCAGTCTTAACATCCAACCAACCAAGAATTCCTCTCACCTACCAGTGGAATTCAAAAAGTCCCTCAGCCAATGCCATCTAAAAATGATATTAGGCGATTTCAGACATTCATGATCAAAGTAATAGAACTAAGCAAGAACAACTAGAATGGTTATTTCAAGCAATTGCAGTGTTTCAACAATTAGATATGGCTCTTTTATAGCTTATTGGTAATTCAATTCCACATCCCGCGGGTGGAGGGGGGTGGAATCTCTTCTGAAGCCACAGAAAGCTTTTTCTCCCTTCTCACTCCAAGTGGTTCCCAAAGAAGAACTTTAACAGCTAAGCATCCGGCAGATTCTGCTGCTTCTAGTTCTAAGGGATTAAAAGTTGAAATAAGAGCACACAAGCTATTCCAGAACTTCCATCTAAGGTCATAGCTAAAATTGAAATAATTTCCAATTTCCAGATGTGCAATCATAAAAAAGCATACAAGAAAGTTGTCCAGTACAGGGGAAATAAAAGCGTTGAAGTTGCACGATACAACACATACCACTGCCACATGACATTTAAATGGCAATGTTATGAGCATTATGCTTCAATTAGTTATTAAATCGTTCACTTCAATCAGAACAGTGTGCAATAAAGGACAGACAGCATAGGATTCCATGAATTTCAAAAAGTTCACTCCTCCAGAGGAAGAGGAACATGCCAAGCTTTTCACTAGCCAATTTTTTTGGGGCAAAAACCACGGGGGAATCTCAGGCAGCATTTCCAGGTAGTGGCTTACTGTTGGACTTTCTGTTCTCATTGTTTAGATACAAAATCGATTGGGAAAAAATATGTATCTTCATTCCAGAACAAGAAAGTTTTTCAGGTATGGACTAATCGAGAATGTTGTCCCCATGCGCCTTTTGTGACTTCACTAGAAAAGAAAGAGATTCAGAGCGTTGAATCATGGAAAAATTAACTCCAACTAATTAGGAGTGTTTTCTCAGACTTCTTTATATTTTTCTGTAATAATACTGTACGGCAGTGAAGAGGCTCAGGCTGTTCCATGGTGGTCTTGAGCCTTTACAATTCATTATATACAACCACTTTTTTGGGTACTATCAATATTTCTGCCTCTGGTGAACAATTTCACCAACATAAGATAAGAACAAGTATTTTCTAGTCTCAACAAATATGTGACCATATTGCTAATCAAGTTCTAAGCAAACCAAAATCCATAAGCAGACAATACCTCTTTGAGGTCACTGCCAAATTCTTTGACAGTAGATATAGCGACAGTGGCAGCTTCATCGTAAGGATATCTGTTAAGTACCAAAAAAATAAAATGAAGATTTAGCAGAAGAAACCGTCCATAGCAGCAAAGGTTCTATATTATTCCTAAAAGGAGATCATACTGCAAAATTATTTCTCCTAGCTCATCAACATGCAAACAAGTTAGCACAGATAGTACTACTCATAAAATGGAAGTTCCAAATCATATGCACCATGTGGAAATAGTTAAAGTTGGTCGCCTAAAAAAGAATGTAAACATAGTTATATTTAAACGGTTTGTTCTATGATATGCTCAGACTAAGAACTATTAAACGAATTTTCTCATTCAACAATCAACATAAATCACGAGGATATAGAAACTTATTTGTGCAGAATTTATTGCATGACACACAATGAAACAAACAGAAATAGGAACTGACTGCATATTTTATGTGACAATTTGTGCCAACAAAAATAAGGGTTAGCTAATTTTAAGTGGCGAAATGAAGAAAGAAAGATTCAGAACACAGAATTAGTAAGCTGTGATAATAACATAACAATTGGATTCATTTCTTGATGTAAGTAAAGATTCAGAACACAGAATTAGTAAGCTATGATAATAACATAACAATTGGATTCATTTCTTGATGTAAGTTCGCTAGAGCAACAATTTTCATTTTAGTCAGCCCCCTACAGAACATAAAAGGAAAAATAGACAACCACTATCCAGGTAATGAAAAGTCAGATAACGCAGCAAACTTATTCTGTAGTACTCCAACATATTCTTCCTTCATCCTCAATAGCTGGTGGATAATTTAGCTTTGAAAAGGAACTCATCACAAGCATAGCTAAATCAGCTCAAAGTTCCTATAAACTTGAAATGCATGGTTAATCCATGGGAACTCACCCGAAAACCCCACATGATATGGCAGGAAAAGCAATATACTGAATGTTGTTCTCTTTTGCCACGCGCAGGCTATTTCTGCAGTATAGTTAAGAGAAAAGAGAATCAAATAAGGTATGACAATTAAATCAATTTACGAGGAATATTAAACAATCATTCACAAACCTATATGAATTGGTCAAAAAGGCTTTAGGATTTGGGACAGCATCATAAATTGGTCCAACAGTGTGGATTACATGAGAAGCTGGCAATTGGAAACCTCTGCAATATTTTCCCACCATAATGTAAGTTCACTGACAACATACTAAAAAACTGATGGTTCTAATGCATTATTGAAGCCAAAGACTGAGCACATACGGGGTAATCCTTGCTTCTCCTGTTGGGCACCGAACTCCAGGACGCACCTCTGGTGCTTTATAGCATGCAGCTCGTAATTCTGGACCAGCTGCTCGATGAATGGCTAGAAATGGAAAGAAAAATGAAATTAGACCACATAGATCATAGAAGATAATCAGCAGTAGATTAGAGAATTACCTCCATCAGCACCACCACCACCCAGCATTTGCTCATTAGCAGGATTGACCTGTATAAAAATGGTGCAAAGATAAAGGCCACAATCAACACAATATCATGAAAGATAGACAGAATCAAATATATCATAAGCCCCCAAGACAGGTCACAGGAAGCACTGAAAAATGACATCTTCCTTAAAAGAGAAGGTCTATTGGATATTTTATTTCTTGAAAATACACACGGGTACTACGTTCCTCTTTCATTGTGCTTGGAATTGTTTATAGTTCACAAATGAATCCAAAGTACTTCCGATATTTACAGACGAGTAAATCCGAAGTCAAGCCGAGTATGATTAGAATTAATGAGGTAGTTATAGGTAAAATGTAGGATTTGTTCCCTGTAAGTGGTCTCGCCTTTGAAAGACATTCTCATATCCTTGTTTCGATCAAGAGCCAATGAAACTGGTTAAAATAGAAGTACTTTGTTGCACTTAGTGTTGGACCTAAAATCAGTAAAAGAAATTGCAGATGGGAACTCTCAGATCCAACCTAGTATCAGACAATTGTTGATGCAGTAATACTACTATGTCATGTTCTGAAAATACAAATATCTCAAAAATTTCCAAGACATTATTTTATAATTACAAAAATGTTATGAACATGGGCAGAGCCAGCATTGTGGCTACGGGCTCGGCAGAACCCAGTAGCTTAGATTCAAACACTGTAAGCAAAAAGAATTGTATTCCAGAACCCATAAACTAGAACCTGGCTCCGCCTTTTGTTATGATATGATTAAGACGACGAGATTCAAAAGTATATACCCACTAAATGTTATATCATATTTAGAGCACAAGTTTCAAAATTTGTCTTTTTTCTTAAACTAAGTGTCATTTCTCAAATAGGTTCACATAAATTGAAACCAAGGAAGTTCCTTTTTAAAAAAAAGAACTCTACTAACAAACAAAATTTGGAAAACTGAAAAAATAAATCTACCCGTTGTTCAAACAAAAGCCACCTGAGTTTGCACTTTGATTGAATATCAATAAGATACACTTCTAGTTATCAATCAGAATGTACACAAGGTTTCATAATATCCTTTAACAAAACTTTTTAGTTCGAACATTTTAAGATTAAGATAATGGTCAAAAACAAGCCTCAAGTATCATTTTTTGCGAGTTTTATCCACATGGCAGCTGACTTATTAATTTTAAGATGTGTTTTGATAAATAGCTGGTGATAGTTCAGGCAGAAAACGAAAAACGCAAGCATCTAATAGTTCAGGTATGAAACTCACAAAAAGTGATAATTCAGGTCTGTTTTTGACCGTTATCTGTTTAAAATTAGAAATGATTCAGTTAAAAACATATATAAAGGTAGAGATAGTGATACTTACAATAGCATCAGATGATCCGTCAACGGACCACTGAGTAATATCACCTTTCTGAATCTTCAACAAATTCGACGGAGTCAACTGAAAGGTAACTCCGTTTTCTCCGGCGCTAGCCATGGTTGAAAGGCAGGCGATACTCGATCGTGTAACGGCGATAGACTGAAGAGTAACTGAAATGGGCCTGATGAGAGTAGTAGGGTTGAGTGTGTGGAAGTTTCTGGAAGACTGAAGACGTGAGGTTTGGAAGTTTCCAGGTCTTTTAAAAGATCGTAAGAGGGTTGAACAAAGTTTGTGACAAGAAGGAATCATTTGTCCACTTTCGACTATGGAGTGGATAGTGGGGTTGAAGAAAATATGCACTGCGTATTTTGTCTTCAAATGTTTTTGTCCCTCAAATTGCTGGCTTTTTATTTTTTGTTTAAAAAAATGATCGAAAATATCTGGAAGTTCTGAATTCGGATTAATGCACAGTTAAAAAAAAAAAAAAAAAACGGAAGATGGCAATTTTAATCCTTATCTTATATCTTTATTTCAGTTTTGATCTTTGTATAATTCAACTAAACATATTTAATCTTCAATTAACATAGACGTGCCCTCAAACTAACGGAAGTTTTTTTTTTTTTTTTCAGAAAGCAAAAAGGATTTTTTTTTTTTTTTTATATAAGCTACCACCACATGGGTGGATATATTTTATTAATAATAGCCAAATATCCATAACAAAAGCAAACAATAAAGGAACTGGACGGACAGATCTAGAAAGCCCAAGAAAAAGCAACACCCCCAAAAAATGCGCTTCTATGTTAGCTCAGACCAAGAACTCCAATCCACGCCGGTTTCGTAGCTCCAGGCAGCAGATATCAGCTCAAGTGCTTCTTAGCCCAGGTATCTCCCTTGCTGCTCTTTGTTCCATAGATCTTTCTTCCTCCGTTGCTTTCCACAAAATTGTAATCTTTGTATGTGACTCTTGAATCGCTTTACCATGACTTTCAGTTTCAAGCCTCAATCTCATTATCAGTATTTATTGTAAATGGCTTTACCTATAATCGATCTGAGTTCACCAACTAAAATAACTGATTAATCAGGCTTCGAAATCCTCTATATAGCTAGGTCTTGTATGTTTTGTGTAAGTAGCATTTGAATCTTTAATTGACGCCAATTATATGTCCCTCGAAGCTCTCACCAGAGACTTGGCTAACGAACCATCAGGAGTATGCCTCCAAATTCAAAATGAACTAAATATCACAAAACTCACTTTTCGAAGTTGTATAGACTCTTTAGAATGATGAGTACATAGATAGCCAACTTATCAATCCCTCATTATGGATGTGCAATTCTAAATGTTTCTCTGGTATTGATATCTCTTCAATAGAATGAGCCAAGCTAATACCACACATTGCCGAGATGTCAATACCTGAGTTACAATATTAGTCTTGCACTCCTTGGATGCCTCAAGTCCTTGCATTCCTTATCCTTAAGTTAGGAATTTGTTGTTTATCCAAGTTGAGAATTTTCCTCCCTGCACTAGGCAATTCAGAAAAAGAATAGAACTTTAAGGTACCTGCAAAATCAAAAATAATGTTAGTTAAAAAATCTGCAAGGGTGTTGCCTTCCCTGTACACATGTTGAATCTCCACATTCCAGTGCTCCTTCATTCTTGTTATTCTTTCAACATGTGGTACAATACACCAAGGTGCCACCCACACCCCTTCCACAACATTTTTAAGCAATAAAGAATCAGTCTCCAGAATTAACGGATGTAAATTCTTATCAATGCAGTACTTCATCCCCTCCAACATTGCTCTTGCTTCAGCTACAACATTTGTGGTCTCTCCAATTTCCCCACTTTGAGCATAAATAAGATCCCCTTGCCAGTTTCTAACACAAAATCCATAGGAGCTAGCACCAGGGTTATCTCTTGATGCTCCATCAGTGTTACACTTAAACCATCTATTAAGAGGTAACTTCCAATACACCACCTTGGTTATAATCCT
The DNA here is from genome assembly GCF_019175385.1 of Lycium barbarum. Lineage (NCBI taxonomy): Eukaryota > Viridiplantae > Streptophyta > Magnoliopsida > Solanales > Solanaceae > Lycium > Lycium barbarum. The sequence goes on from NC_083341.1 coordinate 11,317,553, forward strand.
AGGATGATAGTTTTCTAAAGTTGCTACTAGCTCTGGCCATAAAAAAGGAACATTTCTTAACCATGGATATCTCATCTTCGTAAGATAAAATAAATGTATATTCACTTCATGCACCACCTTTCTAAAGCTGACCCTACCTCCATGCTTAATGATATTTCTCCTCTTCCATAGTTCCCATGTAATCATAGCAGGCACTGCTTGTAAAATAGACTTTAATTTTTCCCCACAATCTGCCTTCCACCAGTATCTGAATACTTGGTGAATGTGAATCATATTCTTCTGAATGCCTGTTGCATGCATCAAAACATTCCATACTCATTCTGCAAAATTGCTACTCAGGAAAAGATGTTGCATTGTTTCTAAATGAGATGTTTCGCAACAATAACATCTAGAGACAATAGGGATCCTTGTCCTTCTTAGGTTATCATCAGTAGGAATTATGTGCTTCCACAACCTCCATATAAAAAATGATATCTTAAAAGGAACTCCTTTACTCCACAGATACTTATATTCTTCATGTTCTTCCCCTCTATGCCTCATCATGTCCCAAGCATTGTTTACTGTAAATTTTCCTGTACTAGTTGGCATCCACCATGGTCTGTCCCATGCACCTTGTAGCTGTTCTATTATTTATTATCAAATTTTGAGAATTAAAGAAAATAAAGGTAAATATGTTATGAAAGTCTGGCCGCCATTGTCAAGCATCTATGTAGAGGTTTTCCATCGCCTACTCATCCCTTTTCATCTCTAATCTTTAGACTTGTGGTGTTCTTGATCTATCAAATTGGATCCGCCTTTTTCTTGTCCAATTCTGAAGAACATTACTGAATTTTCTTCTTTTCTTATCTTTGTATAATTCTGTATTTTGACAAATATATTTTTTAATAAATTTGATTTTAGCTTTATCATTTAAGGAGGAATGAGTATATTTGTGTGGCCAAATCATGACTCTCAAGAGGATATAATTAACTAATTTTTTTTTTAAAATACAACGACTATAACAGGTTTTAAAATTTAACCTAAGACTTCACCAACAAGACGATGCTGATGGAAGTTACCAAGGACTCTCTCATTTTTACCTTGAAATTCCAAAGAAGAGGAAGAAGAAGATAGGGCCAAGTAATCCTTTGAGCATTTACCATTGAATCGTATCTCCAAAACTCATTTTATTTTTCTCTTTTTTATTTATTTTTAAATATTAATTTTGTGAAGTTTTGAACTTTCGTTAGTTTGAGGGACTAAAATTGCACGTTTATCTTAATTGAAAGTTAAATATGCTTAGTCAAATTACACAAGGATCAAAACTGGAATATAATTATAACACAGAGACTAAAATTGAACAATTTCGCAAGGCAATGCTTCGCGAAAATTCTACCTTATAAAGCAGAATTTAGTTATGCTTTTGCCTTGCGTAATTTCACAAGGCATTTTTTTTTTACTCTGCAGGGATTCTACAGAAGTTAGCCCTTAACTTCTGCCCGAATAGACCTAATTTATAACGAAATTATATCTTGCGATTTTTTTTTTTTTGTATACTGTGCTTGGATTCGAACTCAGAATCTTAGGGGTATTTTTGGTCACTTAAAGTCCCGAAGGGCAAGAATTAAAGACCACCCCCAAATAAGGCATTTGTGCTAATGACCCGTATTTTATTCTTTTCTTTTATCTTACATACTCGCATTAATCCAAATTTGTATCTGAAAAAAAGGTTCCACTTCAAAATTAACTTTATATCCACCAAGACTAGGATTTCAAATTTATGTGTAAGGATAAAAGAGTATTTGTCATTTAGTATAACTTCGCTGGTGTATGTACATTTCAATTTGGGGAGTTATAAATTTTACTTAAATGATTACCTAAGTTTGGGTTAGTATATTTTCGCCTCCATTGTATTACATTAAGCACAGATGATTTTCTAAATTTACGAAAATTGAGCATGTTTGGTTCTATTGATGGTACTCCCAAATAAATTAGGGGATTTGGCACAGTGTGCTAAGTGTTAGACTTAATTGGCATATATTAGCCAATTTTTAATAAGTTGGCACAAAATAGTCAATATACATGTTTTGGGTCAAATAGTTTAGCACACACTGACCCATAATTTTTTGAGAAAAAATAGCTCCCACCGTCTCATTCTCTCTCCACATTTGTTTTCTTTATACGATAGTTTCTGTCATTTCTTCTTTCCAGTTTCTCATTCTCTCTCCATTTCAACTCTCACCACTTTATTCACCTAAAATCGATCAATTAAAACTCCCACTACAAGAATCTCTCACAATAAACTCTCATAACAGCCGTAAATTTTCAAAAAATTTATTGGGTTTAGTAGAGTTCAAAATAGGGATACACCTTCGGATCAATTTTGGAGCCTTTTGTTGATTTATACTACAAATACATGGGGAAGAAAAGTTTTTCAAAGAACTTTAGCAAGAATCGGGCTTCTGTTTCTGATTTTGAACATTCCAATTTCAAAAATTCTGATATGGATAATTCTGATTTCGAAGATTCTGATATGGATAATTCTGATTCTGAATCTGTTTGATCGAATTCGTGCATTGGATGATGAATGCAGTTTTGAGTTTTATACACCTAATGTATACATATGTTTGGGTTCTTGTTTTTTTATCGATGCTGTATTTTGTATAAATATATTGTATACACCTTCTGGGTTTTTTACCAGGTTGTTATAGTCACCTAATGTATACATGTGTTTGGTTATTGTTTTTTATTGAATCTGTACAAAACATATATTGTATACACCTTTTGGTTATATAAACGACATGTATACACATGCTGGGTTTTATTGCATCGGCTTTGTATACATCTATTGTATACACGTGCTTGTTTGTTGAATACAGTTGGTTTATTGTTTGATTTTAGTTGGGTTTGCATAGACATATTGTATACACCTTCTGATTTGGATACATATGGTTGTACACAAAACAAATTGAACTCGTTTTTCGAAATTATAAAAGAATACATCAATTAAATGTATACATCAAGTATTTTCTTCCTACGACTACATGTATACATAAACTATTCTTGAAAAAGGAAAAAAAAACTTATTTTTTATTTTATACATCAATGTATACATAAACCATTCTCCGTAATCAAATACATGTTACTTCACAATGTATGTCAGAATGTATACATGATACTTCATAGTATACATCAATATCTATACATGGTACTTCACAATATACATATCAGAATGTACACATGAATTCTCAGAATGTATACATGGTACTTCATAATATATTATGATAGATTTTCGATTTTGATCGGAGAAATTTAAGAAGATGAAAGAAAAGAGAGTGAAAAAAATGAATGAGATATACGCAGTAATGGAGAGATGGAAGAAATAAGAGAGAGAAACATTGAAGAGATTTCTCTACTGGAATTTTCTATTTGTTGGGTTCCTGGATCGCTAATTTTAGGGATATCACGTAACAAAATAAAGGGAAAAAATTTGTATCCCTAATTTTAAGGATACAATTACTTGAAATAAGGAAAAAGAAAGATATGCTCCCCTATTTTTGCTCAGGCAAACTGCAAATTCGGCTACATATTACCAATTATTTTAGGCCTACTTTTTGCTAAAGACTTTTGGGTTAAAAAAATGTCAATCTTATCTAGAACTTGTATCTATATGTCAATTTCCCAATAAATTAACAGAAGCCTCATCCGTTTTCCAAGAGTCCAAGCTAAATAAAAGTGGGCAATTTGCAGGATTGTCCTTCGTTAGGGGTGGTCTTTAATTTTTGACCCTCGCTAAAAATCTCTTGGTTTCGGGTTCGAACCCCCCGCTCAGTCAGAAATTTTTTTAAAAATCGCAAGACAGTCAAAAAGTAATGTTTTTGGGCAAAATTCTGCCTCACTTTCAAGCAAAATTCTGCCTTGCGAAATTCCTTCTTATTTTTTTACTGAGCTGGGGTTCGAACTCAGGATCTCGAGGTATTAGGCGAAGGATAAAAGTTAAAGACCACCAATTTGAGGGACAAAAATTAAAGATCACCCCAAAAGAAGGACAATCTGGACAAAAAAAGGAATAAAAGTTGCTATCGAAATTCTTTTTTGGCCCAACTTCATTTTATCTTTAAGCCCAATTAGTTTTCGTTATTGAGAGGACTTTTTCATTTTCAATTTCACATTGATTTTGTAGTAAAGTTTTTATGTGACTGGTGTTTCTTGGAGAAAAAATGAATTGGGAAAAAAGATCCATATGGGACCGTCTTTTTCTCGAATAAATATCTCAAAAGGTCATTCAAGTATGTGAAATTATCTAGTAAAGTCATGTGAAATTATCTAGTAAAGTCACTTAGCTTAACGTTATATCAATAAAGTCACTCAACTTATAGATTTTTTCTTACAAAGTCATTCAAGTTAAATTGGTCTTCCCACAAAGTCATTATAACCAAAAACTAAAAGAAATAATTACATAAACCTCACTCAAGTTTGGTTATGTGGTACTTGCTTCCTTTGTGGTTTATAATAGGGAATATGCTTACCTCTTTTATTTTATTTTATTTTAAATAATCTTTTGGGATAATTTCTGAGACCTCCCCTCAGGTTTGTCTCTATCACACATCCCCTTGTGGTTTGTGATTTGCGATATTACGTTTACCTCCTTTATTTTTTATTTTTACGTAACATAACTAATTAAGTGGTAAAATTTACATAATGTTCCAGAGTTACCCTTTGTGTCATTAACTTTTAAGCGGAGTATTATACTATTTTATAACATAGTTTTTTTATGCTACAAATAAAACTACGTACTCAGTTCAATTGATAAAATAGTTGGAAATGAACTCTTTTTTCTCACATTTTGAACTTTAAGAACTGAAAGGTCGAATTAAAATTTTCAAACACATCACAGTTAATGTTACACAAATTTATATTTGCCCAAAGCATATTTTCATCTTTAGAAATGTGATTGCTCTTCAGCACTGTAGCCAAGCTTGAACACAGCTTGCTACTCTCAAATCAGAAAACAACAACCACAAAAAATAAAAATAAAAGACTAAGCTAATAAATAACTTGATGGACAGCTTGTGCAATCCCCTTAGTTGCTCGAACATTACAAATGTAGACAATCTCTTTGGCAATGGCATCCCAGCCTATGCTTACCTTCCTAAATACTCTTTGATTCCTCTCAATCCAAATAGCATACACAAATCAGCATAAACCATCCTAAATATCTGAGCTTGCTGAGATTTCCCATTAGAGCATCTGATAATTTCATTGAAGTGTTGATCCCAGGTGGTACAGTGTAGTTGTTGCTTCTATAACCACTGCATAATCCTTGTCCAAACCTGTTGTGCATAACTACATTGTACATAGAGATGGTCTCTAGTCTCAAGTTGACTGACAAAACACACTTTCAAGTTCTACTTTGATTCCCCATTTATGCAGCCTGATTGATGTCAACAATCTATTCTGCAATTGTAACCATAAGGTAAACAAGGCCTTTGGTCGAGCAAAATTCTGAAAAATTAAGCACTTTCACTGTACTCTATGTTGAGGTCCTAGCAAATGAAGATATAGTTGTTTGGCCAATGTCCTATTTGAATTGCCTTGAGTCTGAAATTGTTCATAGACCTGCCTAGCCTCAATGATCTTTTTAACCATCCAACAAGCTTGTTGTGAAACCACAACATCGTTAAGAGGAGTCCCTTTGATATAAAAGTATGGATCCACCTTATCTAAAGTTTAACTTGCTTGTGCTCCAAATCCCAGCAGTTTTTTGCTATACCTGCTTTGTTCCATAGCTGCAAGTTGATCAAATTGAATCCACCTACTGATTTTGGAGAGCATACCCTTGTCTATGCAGCAAGAGCTTTTTTGGTCACAATTGGTACCATACCACACTTAACTTCTACAAAGAGCATCTATAGTTAAGCACTTTAGAAGGTATGCAAAATAATTATGCCTAATAGGCATGAATGCCAAACAGGACAAATTGCACCAACTGTATTCTTCCTGCATATGAGAGATTTTTTGTTGTCCATGAAGTAATACTTGTTGTGATTTTCTCAATAAGAGGAGCCATTGAACTGTGGTGAGTTTTTTAGTGGACAATGGAATACCTAAGTATTTGAAGGGAAGATCACCATGACTAAACCCCATTTGAGTCAGAATTCCATTTATCACATCTTGAATAGTGCCTCCAAAATAAATGGAGCTTTTGCCCATGTTTGCCTGAAGTCCAGAAGCTTTAGAAAATATATTGAAACATTTCTGTAAGATGGCTACAGAGTTGAGATCGGCTTTAGAGAAAAGAAGCAAGCTATCCGCAAAGCTCAAGTGTGTAATTCCCAACTTAGAGCACCTGGATGATATTTAAACTCTAAAGCCTGCTTAGGTACTCCATTGCTATAGCAAAGAGGTAAGGGGAAATTCGGTCCCCCCTACCTCAATCCTCTTTTAGCATCAAATGGTTTTGTTGGCTCACCATTTACCATGATGGTATAATTGACTGTCCTGACACATTTTGTAACCTATTCTAGAAGTTTTGTGGGGAACCCCAATTCTATCATAACTTACTCTAGATAAACCCATTCAACAGAGTCATAAGCTTTTTGGAGGTCAATTTTAATTACACATCTAGGAGAAATATGCTTCCTAGTATATGCTCTCATAAGTTCATCAACCAGAATGATGTTATCACATATTTTCCTTCCAGGTATGAAACCTGCATGTGCTTCACATATGAGCCAGCCATAACAGGCCGGAGGCCAGCAGTAAGTATTTTCCCAATCAATTTATACAAAACAGTACAACAGGCTATTGGTCTAAACTCTTTAATTGTAGTAGGATTAGGGGTTTCAGGCACCAATGTGACTGTTGTACAGTTTATAGCTCTATAGAGGATATATACCTGAGTGAAAAAACTCTTTTGTGACCTGTAAAATATCATCTTTCAGTAGATGCCGGTCTTCTGATAAAAATGAGCATTGTATCCATCTATACCAAGTGCTTTGTCTCCATCAATGGACTTAAGTCCATCAAGTATCTCTTGATCAGTGACCTCTCTAATCAGCAGCAATTTTTGTTGTTGGGACAAGACTGGACCAAAATTTTCATCACTTCTCTATTAACAGCAGGTAATGTGGATGCTGAGGATCCCATCAGTGATTTGTAGAATTGAATGACTTCTACCTTAATATCCTCAGGATCAGTAAGTTTCGCACCTGAAAAGGAGGTGAGTTCTAATATCTGTTTTATTTGATTCCTCTATTTGAGCACAACCGAGAAGTATTTGGTATTTGCATCCCCTAGTCTTATCCACTTTGTCCTTGACTTCTGTCTGAGCGCACTTTCTTCTAGTAGATACCATTTCTCTAAGTTCTGTATAACATGTTGCTTTGATTCCAGTAGATCATCTGAGCTATGGATAGTAATCTGATGTTGGATTAGAGCTAGATCTTGCCTGGCCTTCACAATCCTCAAATTAATACTTCCTCACTATTCAACTTTCTCAATGCTGGTCTCAGAGCCTTAAGCTTGAGCCAAATATTCTTCATTCCATAAGAATTCAGTTGCTTATCCCATGTTTGCTGAACAATATCCAGGAAATTGCTATGATATGCCCATATGTTGAAAAATCTAAATGGGGTTTCCACATTATAGTGCATAGAGGTTAGTTTTAGTAACATTGGTGCATGGTCTAAAATATTAGGAACGTCATATTTTAATGTAACATGACCCCAAAGCATCATCCCGTCATGGTTACCAAAGGCTCTATCAATTCTGCTCCAGATTCTATCAGAACTCTGTTGTTTGTTGATCCATGTGTAATATTCCCCTCTCCACTTCAATTCTGTCAGTTGCAGCTAGTGAATGCAATCAGAGAAATCCCTTACCTCAGGAAATGTTATAGGATGGCCAAACAGTCTATCATCAGGCTGTAGAACTGAGTTAAAATCTCCACAAATCAACCAAGGGCTAGTGACTGCTTATTCAATATCAGCTAAACCAGTCCCCAGTTCCTTTCTTTGCTCTATAGTATCAAAACCCATAGATCACAGTTAATAAGCTATTAAAAGAGCCAGTTCTTTCCCTTACTGAGCAATGGAGATACTGAGCACCACTTTTGATCAGATCAATAACATAATGTGTAGTATCCCATAGATACCATATTCTTCCATTTGGTGCATGTTGATAATTGTTTATAATACCCCAGCCAGGAGCAACATTTGAACTTATTCTACTAACTTTATTTACTTTGACTTTTGTCTCTACAATACCAGCTAACTTTATACTATTACTAGATGGCCTATGCCCGTGCTGCGCACGGGCCCAACACTTCGGATTATAATATATCTATGTATACATAGTTGTGTTTAAATAATATATATATATATATATATATATATATATACTATGTTCAAAATACGATTAATATAACATTGTAGTTTGTGCTCCGTATCTAAAACTTTATTTTATTCGTGTTTGCTACGAAAATTTATTAATACTTTTTAAAAGAGAAGATTTGTTTAAAAGAAAATTATTTTCCTCTCTTTGAGATAAAATAATAGCAATATTTAAGCATCAGTTGATATTTTCAATTTTAATTCTATTAATTTAAAAGTTTAAAATACTTATTATTTTTTATCAAATTTTGATTTGGATAATTCTTATTCACATTATTAAATTAATTTTACATGTTTGAAACGAAACAAAATAGAAATAATTTTCTATTTAAACGAAGAAATGCTATTTTTTAATTTTTAGTAAATATTTTCAGTTTAACTCATTTTACTTGTCATGTTGTCTTTTGCATGGTTTTTTAAGGAAACGTGAATTAGAATTATAATTTGACTAATTTATCTTATTCATTATTTGATCTTCATTTGATATTAATCTCTTTTCACATTTATTAGAGTAAGAATAAAAATAAAGAAGTAATTAAATTGTATCTTATTTTTTAAATATATATATTTTAAGTATATTTATTTTAGTAAACATAATAAATAAATGACATGGCGGAATAGCAAATACAGCAATTAAATATTTTGAAGAAAAGTAATAATATGAGGTCCATGTTTTTTGTTGTGCAATAATTTCATTTGCTCTTACTAATGGGTTAATATGCATGTGGCAATGAATCCACTATTATTGACTTGATGGGGATACTTTGGGAATTACATGAATATTATTTGATTTTTTACTATATGGGGTGCACGGTTTTTTTTTTTTTTTTTGACGTTGCCTTTTTTTTTTTTTTTTTTAATATGGGTCCATTTTTTTTCATGAGTATTTTAAGTATGTTGCTGTACAATAATTTCATTTTCTCCCACTAATGGGTTGATACACATGTGGCAATGAATCCATCATTATTGATTTAATTGTTTGATTTTCTAAGCATTTGTTTTTTAACATTGTTTCTTTTATTAATATGGGATTCACTTTTTTTTTAATATTGCTTGATTCTGTTAATATGGGGTCCACTTTTTTTTTCCCGTGAGTTTGGATGTGGTGAGTTCCACTTTTTCTCTTCCTTTTTTTTATTGCTCGGTGTTATTTAGTTTGGGGCCCACTCGTTTTTTTAAGGGACAACGGACGATGAAGCATGGGTCTAAACCCATGCTTTATATAGTTTTTTTTTTTATATATATTGCTTGGTGTTGTTTAGTATGGGGCCATCTTTTTGGACATTATTAGTTTGCACTATTTTTATGCATATAATATATATATATATATATATATATATATATATATATATATATATATATATATATATATATATATATATATATATATACTATGTTCAAAACACGATTGATATAACATTGTAATTTGTGCTCTGTATCTAAAACTTTATTATATTAGTGTTTGCTAAGAATACAAAGTCTGCACTTTTTTTTTGACATTGTTTATTTTTTTAATATGGGATTCACTTTTTTTTTATATATATATTGCTTGATTTTGTCAATATGGGCTACTATGTTCAAAACACGATTAAGATAACATTGTAGTTTGTGCTCCGTATTTAAAACTTTATTATATTAGTGTTTGCTACGAATACGCATGGTGTTTAATATGGGGCCCACGATTTTTTTCACATTTATTAGAGTAAGGAAAAAAATGAAAAAGTAATTAAATTCTATCTTATTTTAATATATGATTATTTTAAGTATGTTGTTGTATAATAAGTTCATTTGCTCCCACTAATGGTTGACACGCATGTGGCAATGAATCCATCATTATTGATTTAATTGTTTGATTTTCTAAGCATTTGTTTATTAACATTGTTTGTTTTATTAATATGGGATTCACTTTTTTTTTAATATTGCTTGATTCTGTTAATAGAGGGTCCAACTTTTTTTTTTCCGTGAGCTTGGATGTGGTGACTTTCACTTTTTTTTCTTCCTTTTTTTTATTGCTCGGTGTTATTTAGTATGGGCCCTACCCTTTTTTTAAGGGACAACGGACGATGAAGCATGGGTCTAAAGCCATGCTTTATATAGTTTCTTCTTTTTATATTTTTATTTTTTATATTGCTTGGTGTTGTTTAGTATGGGCCCACCCTTTTGGACATTATTAGTTTGCACTATTTTTATGCATATAATATATATATATATATATACATACTATGTTTAAAACGCGATTGATATAACATTGTAATTTATGCTCCGTATCTAAAACTTTATTATATTAGTATTTGCTAAGAATACAAAGTCTGCACTTTTTTTTTTGACATTGTTTATTTTTTTAATATGGGATTCACTTTTTTTTTTTATACATTGCTTGATTTTGTCAATATGGGAAACTATGTTCAAAACACGATTAATATAACATTATAGTTTGTGCTCCGTATTTAAAACTTTATTATATTAGTGTTTGCTACGAATACGCATGGTGTTTAATATGGGGCCCACATTTTTGTTTTTAACATTGTTTGTTTTTTTAATATGAGATTCACTTTTTTTTTAATCTTGCTTAATTTTGTTAATATGGGGTCCACTTTTTTTTTCCCGTGAGTTTGGATGTGGTGGGTTGCAGTTTTTTTCTTTCTTTTTAATACTGGTTGGTGTTTAATATAGGGCCCACAATTTTTTTTTTTAATATTAGTTGTTGTTTAATATATATGGGGCATTTTTTTTATTATGGGTTGTTTAATATGGGGCCCAAAATATTTTTTTATGCATATAATATATATATATATATATATATATATATATATATATATATATATATATATATACTATGTTCAAAACACGATTGATATAACATTGTAATTTGTGCTCCGTATTTAAAAACTTTATTATATTAGTATTTGCTAAGAATACAAAGTCTGCACTTTTTTTTTTTACATTGTTTATTTTTTTAATATGGGATTCACTTTTTTTTTTATTTTTTTTTTATATATTGCTTGATTTTGTCATTATGGGAAACTATGTTCAAAACACGATTAATATAACATTGTAGTTTGTGCTCCATATTTAAAACTTTATTATATTAGTGTTTGCTACGAATACGCATGGTGTTCAATATGGGGCCCACATTTTTGTTTTTAACATTGTTTGTTTTTTTAATATGGGATTCACTTTTTTTTTAATAATGCTTAATTTTGTTAATATGGGATCCACTTTTTTTCCCGTGAGTTTGGATGTGATGGGTTCCAGTTTTTTTTTTTTTTTTTTTAATACTGGTTGGTGTTTAATATGAGACCCACAATTTTTTTTTAATATTAATTGTTATTTAATATATATGGGGCCCATAATTTGTTTTTTACAATTTTTTTTATTTTTTTATTATGGGCTGTTTAATATGGGGCCCAATTTGTTTTTTTCATGGAGGGCCCACAACGGACGACGAAAGGGAGCCAAACTGGCTCTTCTATATAGTTAGAATATAAATTTATTTCAACGTACTATTATATAAAGTTTTTTGTGCTTCATGTTTTAAATAAACACAATGAGATAAATAATAAGATGACGCTGAAACTATGAAAATAAAAGATTAGAGGCCTTTGCTATCATCCTCACAATTTGAATAAATTTATTTACATATTGATATGAGTTCTCTAACATGATATCATTATTTAGTATAGAATTCATGTCTACTTGGCATGAAAATTAGTCTAGTTTGTCAAGTCAAATCTTTTTATGACCTAAAAAAAAAAGAATGTTTACAAAATTAATTAAGAAAAATAATATTTGATAAAGGACAAATTAGTTAAATCACAACCTTTTATATTATGTAATAATAATTATCTTAAGAAAATGATTACAGAAAAATTAAAATAAGAGAGGTAAGCATAATATTATAAACCACAAAGGAAGTAAATACTACAAAACCAAACTTGAGGGATGTTTATGTAATTATCTCTTTTATTTTTTGGCCACAATGACTTTGTGGGAAAACCAATCTAACTTAAAGTGACTTTGTAAGAGAAAATTCATAAGTTGAGTGAGTTTATTGATACAAAGGGTAACTCTGAAACATTATGTAAATTTTTAGGTTTGATCATAGCATTTCACCCACATATGGGTGGCAATCCCCGGACACCTCCAAAATATAATTACACCACATATATTATTAAGGAGTGAAGCAAATTTGCAACCAATCAAGCTGTAAGAAATATTAAGCCCTCATATATTTTGCGCTTTCAGATACTTGCTGTGATATGGCACCTTTAGGAGTTGTTTGGTTTAAGGACACGTTATGCCGAAGAGTGAAAGGGTGAAAAAAAAACGTTAATAGCTGTGAGCCTCTTCTTAATGAAGTTTGTATAAAACGGGGACAATAACCACTAAATAGTAGTCACGCGGGAACAACCCCGCACAAAATTTTGATTGCTGTACTCATAGGTCTATTTGGGATACATCCAAGTTAACCTAAACCCAATTACTGAACCATGAGATTGACCAAAAATGTATGTAGCTTGCCCCGAATTAGTTGCCTATAACTCAAATTTTTGTTTCAGTTTATATAAGGAAATTTGTTTACGGGCGTTTTTGTGACACGCTTAATTTGAGGTGTATTAGCAATAAGGCACCTGAGCTCACCTAATATTTCAGTAATGGATGGAAAATGTTTAGAGTGGACTGTGTAAGGGGGCAGCACTGTCTTAGGGACATTGGCTAATGTTGGCTCAATGGAAAAGAAAATTGTACTCTCCGTAACAAAAACTTCATCACCTACTTGTTTAAACGTCTTCATCTCTGAATCATACTCGTATAGATATTCAGGCGCACGCGGTACATCCCTACCTCTTCCCAGGAAAAGCAACTTTTCCCCCTCAAAACATACTGGTAAATCAGGACCACCAAGGTTGAATTTGGGCAAAGTGTATGAAACCGTCCAATTACAGCTTACATAATCATAACCAAACACGACTATGAATTTTTTGAATGCACAAACTAGGGTAAGTACACCTCTAGCCAATCCCAACACTGCATCGAACATAAAAGAAATTACGCCGTACATGGGATCCTTGACATAACGCTTGAGAACCTTAGGGTGCTCAATAATTGCAGCCTCTCCAGTACTGCTCTTTGTATCAAAAGCAAGAATATTACCGTCAGTGAGCCAATGCAAGCAATCGTGCACATAAACAGGTTGTGGACCGACTAAGGAAGTACTGAAAAGCTTCATTCGCAATTCGAATTCATGCCACACTACTCCAGCTTCTTCTGATGAAAATACGCGAAATATATACCCTTGGCATTTATTCAGCATCCCAAGGGTTACCAATTTATATCGCTTTGAAGTTGGATGATCAACAGCTAATCCTGCGCCACCACACATAATAGAAAAAAAGTTTCTAGGCTCAGGGTAAGGTATCAATTGGTGCACCCCAGTTACAGGATTGAAAATACAGAAAGTCTTAAATTGGTGAAATTCAAGGAGGAGGAGACCCTTGCAAGAGGCCAAAAGTGAAACGCTAAGGGATGAAGTCGTTGATATTATACCTAGACCGTGCCGAGGTGTGTTGGACGATACTTTATGGAAAACTTTTGGTGGTATTTCGTTCCGTGATGGTAACGGTGATGAGTAGATAACTAGTTTTGTAATGTTTTGAGCTTGAAACCATTGCGAAGCAAAACTTTGAGAAACGTTTGGTTCACAAAGTTTATTATTAAAACTCTTGCTTAGAACTCTACATTGAACTGCAAGCTTCACTGGCAAGCGGGAGATGATATCTATAACTAAGTCTTCATTCAGTTGCATATTCGTGTTTCGGACTAAGAAGAATTATGCTATGGAATGGATGCTCTAGAGTTAATTATAAAAGGAAAAAGAGAGAGAGATTTTTAGAGAGAAGAAGATTGAAGGAGCCTGACGGTAAGTGTACAAAACCTTTCTACACCATCAAGTATAATTTTAAAAGGTAATTAACCAGAACCTAAGTTGTATTGCCTTTTTAAGACAACTAGTATAATTTACGGAAAAGGAATACTAAAGGCAAGCTGAATCCTACTTGGATTCTAACAAGAATTATTTCCTAGTCACTGGTAACCAAATTATTCTCCATTTCCAACATTAATTACAATTATGTTTGTTGATGTTACTGTATATGCATTAGCACTTCTATTGATTTGACAATTTTTATTGCATGGGCTAAGATATAAATTCACATGTGAAGGTGTTATTAATTTAATCGATCGTTAATCGTTAACCGATACCGACAATCCGCTCAATTAGTGGTTTAGTTCATTTAAAGACTAATAACCGGTAAGCAAAATCGTTGAGCGCAATATCCAACCGAATTGTTCGATAAGCACCCCTAAAAGAGGCTATGCATGAAATTTTTATACTCTTTACATCACAATTTGTGTGATGGAGTTTGAATTTCGAGAGTTAAACTTCTTAATTTTGACGGCAAATTTGAACTTAGAATCTCTAAGATTTTTGGAATAGAATTTACATATTTGAAAATCACGTAAAAAATACTTTAAATCACGGTTATTTGATTATTCAAGATAGTTAAAAGGCATATGAAAAGACCACAATAAAAAATAGGCAAAATACATCAAAATACTCCTAAACTATACCCAAAATGTCGATATCACACCTAAACTATACGAGTGACCTATTACACACCTTATGTATCTAAAACTGATATTTTTTACTCCCTGAGAGCTGATGTGGCACAATATTTTAAAAAAAAAAAGAGAACTGTTTTAATTATATTTTATTTATTTTTCCTTTTTTTTAATTGTAAAATTCAATTTTTTTTAACCCCCACCACACCCCTCATTTTCCCCACCCACCAAATTCATCTTCATTTTCCTTCCATCTCCATCATCCTTCCCTCCTCCATAGCAAAGACATAAACCAAAATTTTAGGACACCTTTTAATTCTCTGAGCACCTCCACCATTATTACTCCATGAAAACCTTTTGGTGGAATTTTTGATAAATTTGTCAAGTCTCGATTGTCTAGAAGAAAAAGATGAAGCAAACGGGTATTTGTGGGTTTCCTTAAATTGGTGATTTGAATGAGAACTAGAAGCAAAATTGGAAGAAGACGGTCTGTTGGAAATTATTGTTGAAGAAGAAGAATGGTGTGGGGCGTCGTGGCGGGGGTGACATGGTCGAAGCTTTGATGGCTAAAATCTGTTTTTGCTATTGAAGAGCCTATTTTAACTCATAGATCCATAAATCCAATGGAGTTTGCTGAGATTTAGTACTAATCTAGTTTTTAGTCCAAAAGAATTAATTTTTTTGTGGGCACCATTGAAGCAATGTAGCATCACCAATGCTCCGTCTCATCTTCTCCGGCAAACTGGGTCACTTTATTTCATGTTGCTATTATGCTTATTATTTCACATAGATGAGCTTGTATTTTCCGTCGATTTGTGATTTTCCGTTAAACTATTTCTAATGATACTAGTTTTTTTATATGTGAAATTGCAGTGATGGTGGTGGTATTAGATGGTGGCTGACAGTGGTTAGACAATAACAAAAAGAAAAAAAAACCTGTATATAAATTAAAAAAGAATAAATTGTGAAAGAATAAATAAAATATAAATTTATTGTATTTCTAAGATTAACAATCATGTGTCGCTGACGTGTCGCGCGCGTGTGGAACACTCCCACACCTGAGACTGGTTTTCAGTTCTCAGGGAGTAAAAAATATCAGTTTTAGATACATAAGGTGTGTAATAGGTCGCTCGTATAGTTTAGGTGTGATATCGACATTTTGGGTATAGTTTAGGGGTGTTTTGATGTATTTTGCCTAAAAAATACTCATTTGATGCTCGAAATTCGAACTGTATCACATGATTGATACAGATGGAGTAATGTTTTTTTAAAGGGAGAAGCAAAATTTATGGTGCTCCCTCCACGTGCTCAAAAATTGAGTGAGAGTCAAGCATTTTGCCATGCGTGAATGAATAACTTAAATGGTCAATCAATTATAGCAAATTCTGTGTCAAAGTCACTTATATTTGTTTATCAATAAAGTCATTCAAGTTAGAGTAGTATATCAACAAAGTCATTATAGCCACAAAACTAAAAGAATAATTAGATAAACCTCCTTTCAAGTTTGATTTCGTTTAACTTACCTCCATTGTGAATTTGTGATAGGCTCACTTCTCTTATGTTACTTTTTTTTTAATACTTTTTTAACCTAATTATTATTAATATAAGAAATACAATTTAACTAATTTGTTTATGTTTTATTGATTTGTAAATATATCTTTTAAAAAAATATATTTACATCTCCATTGTTATTCACGTGCCACTTCATGGGACAATGCTCAATAGATTGTTTAATAAAAAACTTAATTTGAAGTGAAAGATAAATTATGATATCTGAAATATAATATATCTGAAAAATTAAGAATTATCAGTTGAAGAAAAAAAAAGAAAAATATCATAAAGATTAAAATTCAAATATATCTGTGTGGAGATATAGATAAAGTTAGATAATCGCTTTATTAGATAACATAAATTCATTATTTTTAAAAGAATCATGAAAATTAATAAATAGTTTATGTATATTAACAGTTAGTTTTAACATAGATATATATTGAATTTAAATATGTTAACGGAAGGTGATAAGAAATTATCGATTTTTTTATATCAAACAAACAAGATAACAATTTTATAATTAATTGTTTTTAATGTTCAAGCATAGCGCAGGCCCTAATACTAGTATTGTCAAAAAGGCAAATACCTTGGATAGAAAAACATCATTATCAAGCAAATAATTGTTACATAGGCGAGATTTTATATTTTGAAATTAAAAAATCTCAATGTTAAATAATAAATTTAATCTAGATATACCAAGACATTTTTTTTAGATATACATGTCACGTGAATAACAATAGCTATGTAAAATTATTTTTCTTAAGAAAAAAAATGTTTATAAAATTAATCAGACAGAAGACTATATCATGAAGGATAAATTAGTTAAATTATATTTTCTTGTTTATATAATAATTAGGTTAAAAAGTTACTATTAGAAAATTAAAATACTAGAGGTAAACATAACCACAAAGGAGGTAAAGCAAATAAAACCAAACTTGTGGGGAGGTTTATGCAATTATTTTGTTTAGTTTTTTGCTATATTTGTTGATACCATAATAACTTGAGTGACTTTATTGATATAAAATAAACATAAGTGACTTTGGTAGAAAATTTGTTATAGTTAAATGACCTTTTAATTATTCACTCTTTTTTACTCTAGTTGCCTGAAAGTACAACATGACGTTTTCTTTAGTTTTAGTGGCCCTTTTGGATATTTCGTTTGTTGGAAATGTTTGATTTAGTAAACTTAAAGGAATGTGTATGCTAAACATAATGAAATATGGATGAAATTAGATCGATCCTCAAACTTCAGGGATCATTTGAGTTAAATTTAGGTGTTAATGGTTGAATGGTTGCTGAACCTAAAATGTTACTTTCTTCATTTTATTTTATTTGACTTTATTTAGTTGAGCACGAAGTTTAATATGTTAAAAGAGAAACAAAATCTCACAATAAAGTTCAGGTTTGAACAGTTTAATGAACTTAAATACGTGAAAGTAGAATAAAATTGTGTCAAATATTTCAGAACATCTAAAAGTGTAATATGACTTGTACATTATATTATTACAGTAAAGCGAAATATAAAAGTACTAGTTGAAATTTAATTCCATAGATTAATTGTGGTGTTAAATATTAGAATCAGAATAATTTCACGAATTATAAATCTTAAATTTAAAAAATTATACAAAAATATAAATGTGACAGAAAATTTGAAATATTCAGGAAGAAAAGTGTCACGTAAGTTGGATATAGTTATTACTTTGACTTTCGTTTTCCGATCTTATAAAGTGTTATGTTGAATTGAAAAGAGAATAGCAAAATAAGATTTGGAAATCAGTCCACAATTTATTCTTTTAATGGAAATTACCCATAAAAACTTAGGAATATGACAAGATTTCAATAGTTTCAACTCAAAATCCACTTGAATCTACTTTAGGCCTAAGCTTGTGTAAACTAGCCACCACAGCTATACAAAGCCATACTCCTTACATGCCACATACAAGTTGATTTACATTATATACACAAACACTGTAAAACAAATTTGCATAATAGGTAATTCGTCTTATTTTAGACTACTAATTCGTAAAATTCACAAATAGCCATTTTTCAACTCTTGTAATTGAAAAATAGTCATTGTCATGTAGTTTCGAATTTCACAGGTTAAGCTCTAGAACAACATGGAGTTTCACTTGTGTAATTAGAAACTACATGACCAATTGAGGGTGGCTATTTTTCAAAAATAAAGTCTAAAAATGGCCAGTAAACGCTACTTTGACAGTGGGAAACTAAAATTGACCCCCTTCAAAAGTTTGGCCAAATTGCCAATTAGCTGGTGCAGCATTGTTGCTTGTGATTGTTCTTCCATCACTTGTTGTCACTTTAAATGAAAGACTTTGGCCATTGAGATATGCATTGCTTTGCCAATTTTGGCCCCAATTTCTTGACATTAATTTCCATCCATTTTTGGACCCTTTAATTGAAACTGAATGAACATCTCCAGCACCACCAACATTGGTCACCAAAATCAAGTTGTAGTAGGAGTGGCCATTTATTGTAAACCGTATTCCTCCCTTCTTCTTGCAGGATACTCTGTCAAAGACCAAAACAAAATCCCATATCAGTTATTACTCTTTCTATTCGAATTTATGTATCATATTTTCCTTTTTAATTTGTTCCGGAAAGAATATCATACTTTCTTATTAGAAATAATTTAACTTTAAATTTTTTATTTTATCTTTAACAAATTGATCTATTCCTACATAAATGTCAACTACCTGTTTTACACCACAAACTTCAAAAGTTTTTATTTCTTTATTAAAGTTTGTGTCCAGTCACACCACATAAATCGAGACGAAAAAGGAGTACTCCTAAAAGTTGAAGTTAATGCTAATATATATCTAAAAGAATCATTTTTTTTATATTTAGAAATAGTGTAATTTTATTATTTTTGTTTTACCTTGACTAATATGACCTGCTGAGACCCTCTTGATATGAAATTCACTTTTTTATTATATGAGAGAGAAATATAAAAGGACATTTTGGAATTACACACGGGGGTTCTCATGTTTTGATTTCAGTGGAGGCAAAATCTCTAGGTTATTTCTTCATATATATATATATATATATATATATATATATATCATGTGTAAGCTGACCCGAACACTACGATCATAAAAAGAACAGGAAAAGGACACAAATGACCATCCGGGTGAAACTATTGACACTCGATGGCCCAGGAATCTTAAAAGTCATTTCTTAGCCTTTTCAAAATAATTTAATTTTCTAGCCATTTTTCAACTAATTCCAGCATATGTATATAAACTGTATCATTGTTGTATATGTATCACTATTGTATATGTATAGAAACTCTATCATTGTTGTATAGAATATGTATCACTGTTGTATATGTATAGAAAAAATGTATCATACGTATAGAAACTGTATCATTATCATATAGAATATGTATCCCTAAGGTATATGTATAGAAAATATATCATTGTTGTATAACAAATGTATAATCAACGTATAATTAGAAAATGTATAATTGGTGTATAATTTTGTTTTAATTAATGTATGCTTACTAATTATACACATATTATACATGTTTTGGGACATTTCTTGAAGGCTCAATTAACATATACTTACTAATTATATACATATTACACATGTTTTGAGATATTTTTTGAAGGCTCAGTATGAATTTTTTTCGTCAATCTTTACTGGCGACTTTTCGATCTTTTGTGGTGACTTTAGTCGCCACAATTAGTTCTGTTCTTTTAGGACCATTAATAGTAAGGGTAATTTTGGTACTTTTATCAAGTCATCTAAAGATATTTACAATATAGTCGTTCATTAAAAAAAAAAAGTGAAATTAGTAACATGAAAAATTAAATTAATTAATTACCAGCTACTCTAACATGTTAAAATGTTAGTGTAAAAATCCTTTTATGTGTCTATAAGTTAAATGTTAAACCTCTGTGCTTCGTTAAATACTGTCACATAAAATGGGACGAGCAAGTAATACCTGCGGAAAGAGATGGGGACGATGCCGGCTTTGTACTGTGCAATTTTCAAGAAAGCAGGCTGTGCCAAATCAAAGTGTTGCAGAGGAGGATTGCACCAGCCACCATTGTTGCTAGGTAGTGATGGATTTGGAGGGCAAAAATTCGTTGCAGTGACAGTAATAGTTCCTGGTTGACACAATTTGCCGTCATTGTTGCATTTGAGCTGGTAGCAAGCACCACATGTTAAACCATTGTTGAATAGGGCGGTGCTTAATGCAGCAGTGTTGGTTCCATAACCTTGGCTGTACAAATTACCATAGCCACAAGCACCCCCTGCATTTTTTGAAAATATGTTATTGTTAATACTATTTACAATGACTTTTTTTTAGAGTTGTACTATACTTTGATATTGAGTCACTATAGTTATAATAATGTAAATAAGTTTTTTCTCATTCATCCGATACCCGCTTTAGGTTTGACTAACCCTGATTTGGGTTGGGAAATCCCAATTTAGAAGTAAAATGCTTCTTATTAGAGAGGCGGTTCTATTTTCAGAATTTCACTCGCTCCACCATAACGTTGTTGCAAAATAGTAATTAGGGTTACTCATCGCACGGTTGAGAGTAATCAACTTAGGGTGTAAAGCGTTTTCAATCAAAGGCGATTTCATTTCGAGAATTCGAACCCGAAATCTCTGATTAATTAAGAGAGTTGGAGTAATCACCACTCCACTACAACCTTAATTTATTGCAGAATAATAATTAGGGGAACTCATCATTTGGTTGAGGGACAAAGAAAATAATCCCACCGCAAAATAAGAGAATGTTTATATGAGAGATTAAGGAAAATAATCTCCACATACTTGGTAATGCGCGGCTTTGGTTGGTTGTATAACAAAAAAATTACTGCACATATATAACTTTATGTGCAATGTCCAATTAGCGATACTAAATAATACATGTACATAGTTATATATGTTTGATTTATAAAGTATGGGTATTATTTATGTGAAATAAAAATGTGTGTATTGCCAATATAAAAATACATACTATATACATATATATTATTCACTGCATAACAATTCATACAACATAATTATTCACCGTATGACAATCTTTTAATTCATCATTTACTGCTTAAACAACACAATCTCATATATAATTCTGGCATAACGAATATGCGAATTAACCATACAAAGGTACTAAAAAGGTTTGTTTCAATAAGCACAATCTAAAGGCCTCTATACTCTACTCGAGAAACATTTAGCATGCACTATATACTTAGCATGCACTATACTTACAAATTATCCTTGATGCGAGTATCTATCGGAAATAGTCTCTCTACCTTCTCAAGGTAAGGATAAGGTCTGCATACATTCTACCCTTCCAAAACTTCACTTGTGATACTTACACATAGGGCCTCTTTCAAGAAATAAAGTAAATAAAGACTGAATTAAAGAAAAGTAGTGTAGACATACCCATTGTGCCAGATGCATCACCCCCTCCATAGAGAGTGGCATGAGCATTTTGCCACCCTCCATTATCACCAAAACTACCGTTGAAGCACAAGCTAAAGAAGATAAGAAGAAGAGAGAAAATGGAAAATGCTGAGGGAGGATAATAAACAGCCATTATTGATAAAGAAGAAGTTTTCAGGTAATTAATGATAGAGAGAAGATTAGAGTATACTAATTAAGAGCTAGCTTGATATATAAAGATGAGGGCATTGAGTGGTATGGAGAAGCTACTTATATATAGAAAAATCCAAGACGAAATTGGAGCTTATATACCCATAGGGAGGCAAATGTAAATACCATTTAAGTTATATACACTGACAATATATTTTCTATGTTTCAAAATACTTGTGACTTTTCGTTTCTCGAGAATCAATTCAACTAATCTGTTGAGCTAAATAAGATTAAATTAATTCAATATTTTAAAATTAAAATTTAGATATTTGAAAATTACATGAAAAATACTATAAGTTGCAATTTTTTCATATTAACATGGTGAAAAAAAAAAGCATTGGAAAATATTGTTCAAATTGAAATTGAAGTTCATGTAGCTTGAATTTCTAGAAGCAAAACGTTTACAAATATTTTAAGACGGAGGTAGTAATGGTTTTTTAATATCGTTGTGTAATTTAACCTGTTATATAAAGTTATTTACCATTTATTTTAGGGTACTGACTCCTCTTATTAATCAAATTACTTGCAATTACCTTTTAAATATATTGTTAATTAGTGGATAAAACTTAAACTCATAAATGTAGTGTAAATTATTAGAAAATGACAACACCATTAGAACCAAAAAGCTCCTTTTGTTTCTCCTCTCTTTTTTAACTTTTATTACGTTCGATTGATTCTTTCTCTTTTATTATTTAATCATTTAATATAATATGTATATACATTTGATATGGTCATAAAACGACGACGAAATGCACATGCAGTTGTTCCAATTGAACTACCATTTTGATTTTTTTTTTTTTATATTTGTTAAGATTTTAGATCAATATATAAGCAGCCAAGCACATGCATTTCTCAAATGTTTATAGCCATTTTTCTATGTATTTTTCGCATTCGTTTCAAAGTATAAATATTTTTATCTACTTCACTTTAAAATATGCTAATTAGGTAGGTAACAACGTGGAAATTTGGTAGGTAGAAGATGCAATAATCTTGTTAATGATCATATTTAACTTCTAGTGGTTATTATATTTAACAAGCTACCAAATCAGTATCTATTAATCATAATTATATTTCAACTACATAGTAAAAAAAATCACTGACATTTCAAAAAAAAAAAAAAAAAGGTATAAGTCTACTTGTATTTGACCTATGCAAGTGAACGTATGGACAAAAGAAGTTTCATAAAGTTTTGTTATTCATTATATGTATATTGTCGATTAAATCAGCTCAAGATATATAGTTTATTATGAGAAGATAGATTAGTAATCATGAGAGTAGGTTAATAATAAGAAAATAATACAAACATCAAAACTATTAGAAAGTCAACAGTTTTTCTTAATCACATATGTTAGCTTGTAAATCATGCAATTAGTTAGCTTTAAAAAACCATCAAATTACTTACTCTGAAACAATTCAATTATGTGATATTCTTTTTTTTAGTCTGTTAAAAAAATGATATTATATTATAACTGCTTAGGGGTTTTCCTCTCAGCGCATGTTAGCTTAGCGTGCGCACCCATGGGGAAGAGGACTCGAATCCCTACACAGAAGGCGATCGAAGCTCAGGAAGGTGGAAAAAAAGGGGATACACAGATGAAGATGAAGGATAACCAGAAGAAACTAGGTGCGAAGGGTGTAAACACTGCGGGAACACCGTCTACAGTTGCGACAATGGCAATCGTAGGTGAGGAGTCGAATGAAGTTGAACTACCATCCCAATTGGAAATTGATGAAGCGATTGTGGTTGGAAGTGGGGAAACAGGGGCGGCGGCAACTAGGGTGACGGCGACTCCACCAACGAAGAAAGTAGGGTCCCAAACAATTATGCAGGGATGGGAGGAAACAATGCAAATGTCGAACAGCACTGGAAGGCAATCATGGGCGGATGAGGTAGACGCGGAAGTAGAGATGAGGGGCAAAGGCTCAATTTGGGACAATTTCGACATATCCAAAATATCTAATGTTGGGTTTAAACTCGATTTTGTGTCGCCAATCAAAGAAGGTGAGTCTCCTGTATGCGAAATTGAAATTGAGGACATAACATCAGAAATTGCTTATTAGAGGAATGTGGTCGTTTGCTATGTGTTGGGAGCTCATCCCCCGTTTGCTGTGATGAGAGGATACATACAGAGACAGTGGGGGAAACATGGAATTAACAAAATCTCAATGAAGAAAAATGGTATAGTCTTGGTGAAGTTTGATAACCCGGAAGGGAAGAATGAGGTGTTACAAGGTGGGATATATCACATTGATAATAAACCTTTCATTGTAAAAGCTTGGAATGAGGATATGGAGTTCACTCGAGAGGAGCTGTATACAGTACCAATTTGGGTGAAATTGCTAGGGTTGGATTTCAAGTACTGGGGCCCTAAAAGGTTAAGTAAAATTGGAAGTCTCATTGGCAAACCTTTGATGGCAGATAAGAACACTGAAAAGAAGATTGGGCTGAATTTTGCGAGACTTCTGATAGAGGTAGATGTGGACACACCGTTGCCGGATAAGGTGTATTTTAGGAATGAGAAGGGCAACATCATCGAGCAGAAAGTTCAATACGATTGGAAGCCTGTGTTATGTAAGTATTGTAAAAAATATGGGCACTCTGAGGTAGAGTGCAGGATAAAGAAGCCTAGGTCTCCACCAAATCAACTAGTGGCGAAGACTACTCCTTCAGAGGGGAATAATTCTCCCACTCAACCAGAGCAAGTAGGGGGTGACGCAACAGCACCATTAATGGGTAAGGTCACAGAGCCAAGGAAAGGTGGCACATGTGTAACACAAGGAGGGGCTAAAGAAGGACAACTACAACGGGCTAAAGCTAAAGAAGCAATTAGGAAGTTCCTGGAGCAACAAGATAAACGTACAGGTTGGGCGTCTCCACTAAATACGAGCAAGATGCCTAGGGTGCAGGGGAAACAAGGGGTGTATAGTCAGAACCCTTTTGATGTGCTAGAAGGACCAAGTACAAGCCAGTCACACCAAAGCAGTCAGGTTGCACATGGGGGAGGCACTGATCTTGTCCCTAAAGGAACTGGATAACATCCTTTGTTGGAATGTTAGGGGCTTGAATGCCCCTAACAAACAAAAGGAGGTAAAACTCCTATGTAATAATGAAAGTATTGGATTGGTAGCATTGTTGGAGACCAAAGTTAAAAGTAACAAAATAGAGCATGTTGCGGAAAGTATGTTTGGAGGTTGGGAATACCTTACAAATTTAGACCACCATTACAATGGGAGAATTTACTTGTCTTGGAGGTCGGATTACTATCAGGTTGGTCTGGTCACTGGTTCTGCTCAAAGTATTACATGTATTGTTAGGGATAAAGTATCCCAATTGGAGTTTCAGTTGACAATTGTATACGGGTTCAACACCAAAGAGGAGAGAAGGGAGTTATGGAGTCAGTTGGAGAGCCTAAGTGCGGGAGTCACAATACCATGGTTTATTATGGAAGACTTTAACTCGGTACTACATACAGATGATAGAGTTGGTGGCACACCAGTAAGTTTGAGTGAAGTTGTGGATTTTCAGGCGTGTGTCGATGTTTGCGAGTTGATTGAGTTACCACATGGAGGAAATAAGTATACTTGGAATGATAAGCATGGAGATAGTAGAATCTTTTCCAAAATAGATTGGGCGTTTGTTAATAGAGAATGGTTGGATAATATGCCCGTGGTTAATGCCAATTTCCTAGTAGAGGGGATAAGTGATCATTGCCCATTGAAAATTGCAAAAGAAGGGGGTAATAACAGATCTAAGAAACCCTTCAAATACTGTAATGTCTGGGCAAAACACCCTCAGTTCCTAGATACTGTTAAGCAAGTCTGGCAAGCACCTGTGGAGGGGTGTTATATGATGCAAGTGGTTAAGAAACTCAAACAGCTGAAGCAGAGTCTCAAGAGCCTACACAAACAACACTTTCGGAATATACTTGTTGAGGTTGAGGAAGATAGGGCATCTTTAACACAAGCGCAGAGGAACTTACATCAGAACCCATCTGATATCACATTGCAAAATCAAGAGAGGCAACTATACCAGCAGTTTAGGAAGTCATCGTACCTAGCTGAGATTTTCTTGCAACAAAGAAGTAAGGCAAATTGGATAAGATTGGGAGATGATAACACAAAGTATTTTTACTCTATAATCAAGCACAAAAGGCTACAGCAAGCTACTACTCAAATTCAAGATAAGAATGGAGTTTTGCAGACTGATGGGCAAGCTATAACACGTGTGTTTGTGGATTATTATGAGGAATTGCTGGGCAGGAAGGAGCAGAATAGAATCAAAGCATTCGGTAGTTTTTTAACAATGGACGCACACTCTCAATAGTACAACAGATGGAAATGGTCATACCATACTCAGCTCAGGAAGTGAAGCAAGCCATGTTCAGTATTGATACGAATAAGAGCCCCGGACCAGATGGTTATAGCAGCGGTTTCTTTAGAGAAGCATGGAGTTTGGTGGGAAATGATGTTACCCAAGTAGTCCTACAATTCATGGAGAGTGGTAAATTACTAAAACAGATTAATTCCACTATAATCTCTCTAATTTCCAAAGTTTCGATACCTGTAGTAGCCAGCCAGTTCAGGCCAATATCTTGTTGCAATATTATCTACAAGTGTATCTCCAAGTTGTTGTGTTTGAGGTTGAAGAAAGCTCTTACTAGCCTTGTGTCAAACAACCAAGCAGCATTCGTAGAGGGCAGATCATTAGTGCATAATGTACTGATTTTCCATGACTTGTTCAGACATTATAATAGGAAAGCAGCATCACCTAGGTGTCTCATGAAGATTGATCTTAGGAAGGCCTACAACATGGTAAGTTGGGATTTTATTGAGGAAGCCTTGAGAGGATTTGGTTTTCCAGAAACATTTACTAATCTGGTAATGACTTGTGTTACAACTACTAAATTCTCAGTAAAGGTAAATGGGGAAGGGCATGGATATTTTGAAGGGAAAAGGGATCTCAGACAAGGTGACCCCATATCACCCCTTTTGTTTGTACTTGTCATGGAGTATCTGTCAAGAATTCTTAGGAAAATGAGTGAATTGACTGACTTTAGATTCCACTCTATGTGTAAAAGTACTAGATTGACTCATTTGATTATGATATTTTGCAAAGGGAATATGAGGTCAGTTTCTAGAGTAATGGACGCACTCAATCACTTCAGTGGTGTTACGGGGCTGCTAGCAAATTTGGATAAGTCCAATATCTTCATAGCTGGAGTAGATGACAAAATTCAGGAGGAAATTATTAGTAAAACTGGGTTCTCTATGGGAGTCTTGCCTATGAAATATTTGGGACTACCACTTACTTCCAAGAAATGGAATAGCATGGACTGCCAGCAGTTAGTGAATAAGATTACCAGTCGAATTCATGATGTGTATGCTAAGCACCTGTCCTACGCTGGAAGATTACAAATTATAATGGCAGTGCTGTTTTCAATATATAACTTCTGGGGTGCGGTATTTATACTGCCCCAGAGTGTACTGAAGGAGATAGACAAAAAATGTAGGGAGTTTCTATGGGGAGCTTTTGAAGAGAAAAGGAAAATTGCTTTGGTAGCATGGGACAAAATCTGTATGCTGAAGAAGAATGGAGGACTTAACATTAAAGGGTGTAGTAAATGGAACATTGCTTCCGTAGGAAAACTACTTTGGCAAGTGGCAAGCAAAAAAGATATCCTGTGGGTGAAATGGGTTAATGGCATCTATATAAAGTCTGAGGAGAACATATGGGAACATAAACCACCTGGGGATTGTAGTTGGTACTGGAAGAAGTTAAATTCCTTGAAGACTCAAATGGTTGACTGGTATCAAGGAGATAGGTATAAACTTACCCCAACAGGTGCTTATTCTGTTTCAAAAAGCTATGAGACTATGTTGGGGACTATGTCAAGGTTTGGGGAAGCTGATCTGGTGTGGAGTAAAATTATGATACCTAGGCAGAGGATGATAGTGTGGTTAGCATTGGTAGACGATCAGACCTGCTGTCTGTGTGATGCAGCAGTGATAGAAACGCAAAGCCACTTGTTTGTTGATTGCCAATGGATTTCAGGAATCAGGAACACACTGAGTACATGGCTGGGTATTCCCATACTATGCCAGAGAGTACATGACACAATTAGATGGATTAAAAGAAGACGATGGAAGCAGTTCCAGAAGGAGATAGTCACAGCAATTTGGGGAGCATTGATATACTACACATGGCAAGCAAGAAATTGGAAAATATTCAAGGAAGCAAATGTAAATAAAGAGTTTGTTACAGTACAGATACAAAAGAAGGTCAGGGAAAGATTAGGCACGCTGAATTGTTCAAAGAGAGCCCGTAGGTGTCAAACTTTGATTCAGAGATTATGTAACTAGTTCTGTTGGCTCGAGGTCTAGTAGTTTCAAGACAACCTTCCTAGAAGGTGGTTAAGAACACTAGATGCTCCTTAGGATGTAATGCTTATTTGTTTGTTATGGTAATAATTCACATTTCATTGCCAAAAAAAAAATGATATTGTTTAACTTTAAACTTCTAATTAATTTTACGCTTAATGTAATAATTTATAGCCAAACAGTATATATGATTTGATTTAGACCACAATTTTTTTAAAAAAAAAAAATCTTCTTTTTTACCCTTCATACACAATCAAACAACATCATATCGGACGAAGGGAGTAATAGATACTTGTTGCAGAGAAAAACTGTAGTCATTAGTCTCTATTTTGTTTAATGTCTTCGTGTCAATAGTTAGTTCTATATTATCAAACTGGTTTAAGTGCAACTAGGAAGAAGGTTTAAGGGTTAAGTGTTACGGGGCCGAAGTTTACCTGCTCGCAATAATTAATAAACAAAAAGGACTTCGCGCTGAATATGTCTTGAATAACAACAACAACAACAACAACAACAACAACAACAACAACAACAAAAACAACAATAACATATCCAGTGTACATAATCCCACACAGTGGAATCTGGAGAGCCGGGTGGTGTATAAGAAGACCTTAATCCTACCTTGTGAATAACTTTGAGTTTAATGTGAATATTGAGAAGAGAAATGAGGACATAAATACACAACCAAGTACCATCGGGATTTAAGTTATATTTTAAGTGCAACTAGGAAGAAGGTTTAAGGGTTAAGTGTTACGGGGCCGAAGTTTACCTGCTCGCAATAATTAATAAACAAAAAGGACTTCGCGTTGAATATGTCTTTAATAACAACAACAACAACAACAACAACAACAACAACAACAACAATAACAACAGCAACAACAACAAAAACAACAATAACATATCCAGTGTACATAATCCCACACAGTGGAATCTGGAGAGCCGGGTGGTGTATAAGAAGACCTTAACCCTACCTTGTGAATAACTTTGAGTTTAATGTGAATATTGAGAAGAGCAATGAGGACATAAATACACAACCAAGTACCCTCGGGATTTAAGTTATATATACTAAAATAATTATTGAAAACAAATTGATCTTGAGTAATCGGGAGCAAGTGAGAGGTTGTCAGCTGGTACACTCCCAGCTTCTTAAGCTTGGGAATTGTGCCGGACTAATACTACGGACTTCAGAATTCGATGGAATTTTGGTAAAGTCAATTGCTACGAGTGTTATAATTCATTTGATTGGCAAGTTCAATCAATTCATAGTGCTTCTCAAGTAATGAGTGTAACCTTTTTTTTTATACATCGGTATATGGCGTTTAAACTTAATGCAATCGTTCTACACCCTGCGCGGTATCTTGTCGTATATTCAACATTGTTAATTTTTTTTACCTTAAGAAGCTGAGATTTATATGCACAAACTTCAAATGTTTTTTCTTTAATTAATTTATTTTAGTTAGTACGTTAGATGTATCTCTCAAAAGTTCTGTACACATGCAAGATCTTGATTTTTGAGATAACATTATTAAGTTTAGTTGGCATATCATATCCATATCTCTCAAGTATCCCTTACACATGATACTTATTTGTAAGATCACATAACCTGTATTTATCATTGCTTCATGTGTACTCTCAGAGTACCTAATTAATGTGATTTGTTTGGCTTGACAAATCTCTTGTCAAGATTTTATTGTTGTGAAATCAAGCCACATGTCCTATGACACAATTTTTTTTTTCTTACTTCTTATTTCTTGCAAGAACAATTTTTTTTATTTTTTTATATAAGCATAGTGTTCAGTCAGTTTGGGGTACCTTGCCGATTTCAAAAGTTTTATTATCATAAAAATCTCATGTCATGTTTTAGATCCCGGTTTTTATTTTTTATTTTTTTAAATTCCGTGCCGATTCAAAATATATCACATAAAGTGAAACAAAGAAAATTTACTTTTTACGCATATATATTATCTTGAATGCTTTGAACTAAATTTCTGGTTTCGCCATCAAGGGTCTTCTTCGGGAAGTGACGCTTACCCTTTATTGCATTTTATAGGGAATCAAATTATGTAGAAATTGTGAAACTCTTTCGCTCAATATTGGCATATATAATTGCAAAGCAAGATATAGGTAAACGGATTTGGGACAATTAAACAGCTTAATATGACATTTATATAATGTCATATCTTCACTTTCTTGTAGTGTCCACTGGATTTTTTAGTCAACCTGTTTGCTACGTCCTTGAGATTTAATTGATCAACTTATTTACCTCCTAAAATCAGTTATAGTAGTATATAAAGTACCATATATGTACAAAACAATGTAAATGCATCTTTCAAAGCGATCAAATTGAATCTTTTCTAGCTTTCTCTGTTCAATTCTATTCACTTGAATTTTATTACTCTGTTCTTTTAGGAGAAGAGACTCTTACTGATAAATTGTTTGCAAAGAAGCTGCTACAATTAGCATATTCATTAAGAGGATGTTTGGCTAAGTTTATTATCATAAAAATGTCATGTCATGTCCGGTCAATTTGGGGGTACCTTGCCGATTTCAAAAGTTTTATTATCGTAAAAATGTCATGTCATATTTAAGACCTAATTTTTTTTTCTTTTTTAAATTTCGTGCCGATTCAAAATATATCATGTAAAGTGAAACAGAGAAAGTATATTTTTTACGCATATACATTATCTTGAATGCTTTTAACTAAATTCCTGACTACCATTATTAAGGGTCTTCTTCGGGAAGTGACAGTTACCCTTTATTGCATTTTATAGGGAATTAGATTATATTGAAGTTTTGAAACTCTTTCACTCAATATTGGCATATTATAATTGCAAAGCAAGGTACAAGTAAACGACTTTGGGACATTTAAACAGCTTAATATGACATTTATATAACGTCGTCGTATCTCCACTTTCTTGCAGTGTCCACTGGATTTTTTAGTCACCCTGTTTGCTACGTCCTTGAGACTTAATTGATCAACTTATTTACCTCCAAAAATCAGTTATAGTGTATAAAGTACCATATATGTACAAAACAATGTAAATGCATCTTTCAAAACCATCAAATTGAATCTTTTCTAGCCTTCTCTGTTCAAATCTATTCATGACTTGAAATTTTATTACTCTGTTGTTTTAGCAGATTAGCAGAAGTGACTCTTACTAATAAATTGTTCGCAAAGAAGCTGCTACAATTAGTATGTTCGTTAAGAAGATGTTTGACTAAGCTTATAAGTTGGTTAAACTATTTTATATACAAGCATTTTGGCTTATTAACGTGTTTAATAAACATAAGAAGTGCTGATAAGCTAAAACCGCAAAAAGTCATAAGTTGGTCACATGCAATTTATGATTTTACAGCTTATAAACACTTTTGGTTTGACCAAGTCTTTTATGATTTAATCCCTAATATCTTTTGTAATCTCCAAAATATTCTTCCTAAAACAATACTTCCTCCGGATCAATAAAAG
This sequence comes from Lycium barbarum, assembly GCF_019175385.1. Classification (NCBI taxonomy): domain Eukaryota; kingdom Viridiplantae; phylum Streptophyta; class Magnoliopsida; order Solanales; family Solanaceae; genus Lycium; species Lycium barbarum. Next base: position 11,349,569 of record NC_083341.1, read on the forward strand.
TGTCCACTTAGCAAATCAAGAAAAAATTAACATTGTTTTTTCATATTTGCCCCTATTAAGTGTCATATGATCAAATCCCAACGCCTATTTAATTAGGGGTAGTTTAGACAAATTACCTATTTTTGTCTAGGAGTTAGTATTTTCTTAAGGAGTGTGTAAATGGCTAAGTGGACTCTTTTTTTTATCCGGAGGGAGTAACTTTTAATTATCTCTCTATTCTATTTCCGTTATTCGTCCTTTTTTTTTTTGTAAAATACTTTAGAATTTATATTTTTTATAAATAGTTTTAAGGATATTTCAATCATTTTAAATTTTTTTTAATCAAAAACGCTAGTTGCTTATTATCAAATTCAATAATTCTATGCAAGTACGCAAGTACTAATTTATAAAATCAGCTTTAAAACCTAAAAGTGCTGAAGTTTTTCATTAATCAGCTAACGAAAACAGACTCTAAAAAACTAGCACCCTTAAACAATTTAAGACTAACAAGGAAAACAAGAAATATTGCAAACAAAGCTAAATAAACTTCTACTTTATTAATTTCAAACACAAATCTTGAAACAAAAGGTCTTCCTCTATAGGCTAAATGCAAAAGCCAACATGACCAAAATAACAAATCAAGACAACAACATAAACATAATGTCTTTATTTAGACAATTCAGCACAAAGGTTGTTGGCCAAGGAAGAAATAGTTGTAGGTGACACTCCCCTGCTTCCACCTAAGTACCATTTCTTAATCATCTCTACAACATTTGCATTTGTCACTTCCATTTCTGAGTCTTCCTTACCTTCTATGGTGGATGAAATCTGTTACAAGTCATAGGCAAACATCAGAAAAAGGACATTATTAAGAGGGCGTTTGGGTGAGCTTATAAGCTGGTCAAAATAGCTTTTATAAGTACATTTTGACTTATTTATGTATTTGGCACATATCAAAAGTGTTTATAACTCAAGTGCTTATAACTCAAAATCAAACAAAAATAGTAAGTTGGTCAACCCCATCTAAAGTTGTTAACCGGTTTCAACCGGAACCGGACCGGTAACCGGTTAAGGAACCGGCCGGTTCCGGTTAAAAAACCGGAACCGCTTAACCGGTTTCGGTTTACCGGTTTGAAACTCCAAACCGGAACCGATCCGGTTTGGAATGGTTAAAATCTTTTTTTTTTTTTTTGTATTATATATATATATTATAGTATTTATTAGTATATTGTAGGTATATTTACATATATTATACAACTTTATAATTAAAGTTTAAATATTTACTGACTAACAGCCTAACAGCAAGTCAGCAATACAGAATAGTGCTTTTCGTATACATATATATGTATAACTTACATATACTTATATATATGTATAACTTAATATATATATGTACTATATACTAAATATATGTATAACTTAATATATATACTATATATATGTATATATATGTACTATATACACTTATATATATGTACTATATACTATATATACTTACTTATATACTATATATACTTATATACTATATATACTATTTTTTCTAAGTATACTATATATACTTATATATGTTTAAGTATACTATATAATTTAATATATATACTATATATATGTATAACTTCATATATATACTAAATATATGTATAACTTAATATATATACTATATATATGTATAACTTCATATATATACTAAATATATGTATAACTTAATATATATACTAAATATATGTATAACTTAATATATATACTATATATATGTATAACTTCATATATATACTAAATATATGTATAACTTAATATATATACTATATATATGTATAACTTAATATATATACTATATATATGTATAACTTCATATATATACTAAATATATGTATAACTTAATATATATACTATATATATGTATATATATGTACTATATACTCTATATACTTATAACTTATATATATATGTATAACTTAATATATATACTATATATATGTATATATATGTACTATATACTCTATATACTTATAACTTATATATCTATATACTATATATACTTATATATAGGTATATATAGGTATAACTTAATATATATACTATATATACATATATACTTAATATATATACTATATATATTTATATACTATATATACTTATATATGTGTATAACTTAATATATATACTATATATATGTACTATATACTATATATACTTACTTATATACTATATATACTATATATATGTATGTATAACTTAATATATATACTAAATATATGTATAACTTAATATATATATACTATATATATGTACTATATACTATATATACTTATATATAGGTATAACTTAATATATATACTATATATATACTACATATACTTAATATATATACTATATATATTTATATACTATATATACTTATATATGTGTATAACTTAATATATATACTATATATACTTATATATATGTACTATATACTATATATCCTTTTTTTGTTTTTTAATTTTCACCGGTTAAACCGGTTTAACCGGTTCCGGTTTCCAAAATATTGGAACCGGACCGGTAAACATTTACACGGTTAACCGGAACCGGTTAACCGGTTCTACCGGTTCCGGTTTAACCGGTCCGGTTACCGGTTACCGGTTAAAACCGGTTAGCCCGAACCGGTTGCCACCTTTAACCCCATCTTATGATTTTGCAGCTAATAAGCACTTTTGGTTTGACCAATGTTTTACGGTCCCTGATATTTCTTGTCCACTCTGAAATACTCTTCCTAAAACATAACTTCTAATTATCTCTCTATTTTATATCTGCAATTTATCCTTTTTCATGTAAAAATACTTTTAAATCCATATTTTATGTAAATAGATTTAAGGACATTTTAATAGAAAAAAATACTTATCAATACTTTTTTTTTCAAACACACAACTATTAGCATCAGTTTCAGCCCCTAAAAATATTATATAACACTTGATGCTTATCAGTTACTTTTAATAAGCTAAACCTTATGGAAATTCATATCTTATAATCAAATTTGTTAGGGATAAGTGTTACCTTTGCAGTGGCAGAAGTAGCTGGGAAAGAATATGTTATTACAGAGTCTTTCTTGAAATACTTAGACTGGAAAAATTCAACAATTTTTTCGAGTGCTTCTTCTTCTTCTTCTTCATATTTATCGACTTCTGCTAAACGATCGCGTATGGCGCTCTCTAGCTGCACCCCATACTGTGAACCTTTGATCTCTTTAATCACTACTACTCTCAAGAACTTATCCACTGGAGCTGCAAATTTAGAGCATCGAATCTATTTTATCTGTACTGTGAACTACGAGTCATTACTCAAATGGTCACATAGCTATCCGAAATCACCTACTAAAGTCATGTTGTTTATTTGTAATAGAAAAGTCAGTTAACTAAGCATATAGCACTCAGAAGGTCACTCAATTGTCCAAATAGCTATTTTACCCTTTAATAGGTACTTTGGTTAGTTGAGTGACTTTCTGAGTGCATGTTATTGGCATAGTTAAGTGATTTTTCTGGTATAAACAAAGAAAAATAACTTTACTAGATAATCTCGAATAGTTCAGCGACAATTTGAGTAATAGACTCCTTAAACAACTGTATAAAAATAAGAATATCTAGTGATTAGTAAAGGTTTTAGTTACCATTAACAATTGCTTCAAAGAATTCATCATTTTCAGTTAGCTCAGCTCCTGTTTTGCCCTTCCACTGCTGCAAATGAGACACAATTTCTGGGTCCAAGTAAACTCCAATTGCAGTGAATTTAATTTGGAGAAAGTGTATCTCTATGTCAGTTATTCCTGACAAAACATTTCGAAACAGTGAGATTAATAACCTGAATAAAAAAGAGGGGGGAGGGGGGGTGGGGGTGGGGGTGGGGCGGTACTCTGCTACTACACTGATAGCATAAATAATTTTTTATAGTCTGTGTATATAAATTAAACTCAAACCAAAAAATATTTGTATATAGAGAAGGTGGGGTAGCGGAGGTGCGTGGGGGTGGGGGGGATGGAGAATAGGGGAAAACAAGAACATGTTTACTAAACTATACAAAAGGAATTCCTTTTTAATACAAAAACAAAATTTTAAGTGATCTAACATTTTAACAATTCAACAAGTATACAGTCGGGGAGCGCGGAGCAGGAGTTTCAGCTATAATTTAGCATATCTCAGTAAGTTTGATCAAAATTTTGTATTTGTGCTAAGGAATCTACATAGTAGGTATGAATAATCAAGGGTGGATTCAACATGATGCGTACGGGTTCACAGGAACATAGTAGCTTTTGCTCAAACTCTATGTATGCATTAAAATATTTACTAAATATTTATAATTCTACTTGACTATAAATCTAGTTATTATCGTATATTTACTTGAAAAGCAGCTAGCTTTCAACATAAACATTGGCAGACAATATCAAAATCCCAACACAGAGGAAAAAAGATAATAATATCAGGATTCTAGGGTTTATAGACGCGCGGAGCTGGAGTTTCAGCTACAATTCGGCATATTTCAGTAATTTTGATCAAAATTTTATATTTGTGCTAAGAAATCTACATAGTAGGTATGAATAATCAAGGGTGGATTTAGCATGCCGCGTGGGTTCACAGGAACATAGTAGCTTTTGCTCAAACTCTATCTATGCATTAAAATATTTACTATATATTTATAATTATACTTGACTGTAAACCTAGTTATTATCGTATATTAACTTGAAATCGTTGAACTAATCTACAAACTTCAGATTTTGGATTACCTCTGTGAATAATCTTTTCAGAATTCAATATGTTGTCATTTCTAGAATTTAGAACTCATGAACTCAAAATTCTGAATCCGCCTTTGCACACAACATTTTTTTGCCATGACCCAACATAGGTAATGGTTAATATTGGACATGCAGCAGTAAAATGAAGAGATAAAAATCAAGAAGATGTGGTAAAAGATATTTTACCGTGACCCATCAAAGGTAAAGGCTTAGTATTCATCATGAACTCGGAAGGAAAAGGGATTTCATCCACCATCACTTCATTCTTTCCCACTACACACAAAAAAGTTAAACATTTTGGACAAGATTAATCAAGAATCTTTTTTTACACTTTATCCTAGTAAATTACAACAAACACAGAAAGAATAAAATAAAAAGAAAAAATAGCTTACTCTTTATCTTGATTGAGAAAACTTGGAGAGTTTGAGAGTGGACTTAAAATTTGAAAGTAAGTTTGTTGTTGTTTAAGGTTATGTGGAATATATATAAAAGGGAAAATATTTGGAGAACTTTTAGCTACCACTCAATCTACCTTCCAGCAATGAGACTTGTTAGGTACGAGTCGACATTTTTTGTTAAAAGAAAGTAAGTTTGGCACGAGCAATTGGAAAGGACGTTGTGAATTTGTAAGATTTAGAACCTTTATTTTTAGTTAACTTAGTCACATGAATCTTGAACTTGGGATAATTGGTTATAATCTTCTATTTTAGAAGAAAAAAAAAAGACAAAATTTATTACATTGGTGATTAGGAATAGAAAGGAGGAAGGGAGACAATGAAAATTGAACTAATGAATATATTGTATCGGAAGATTTTCATAGATACCACTAAACAATAAGTGTCGATGTTAAGAATTATTCTCATGAAAAACATTTTGTGTTGCACAAACCGTATAACCAAACTTATTAATATACATATAGTAATTGTCTTAAAAATGCATGGACGTTTTAAATATTTCTACCAATTGTGAACAATTTTTTTCGGTGTAATGGGTTAGGAAATTACTTATATCCTCCAAACAACGTCAACTTTTTCTTTCCTGTTCTTTCTTCTATATATTAGTGCATAATTCTAATATGAAATTATAATTATACATTAATCTGTTTAAAAATAAAAGCCAAAACTTCAACAAACTTTTCATCTCTTTTGTCTTTTTGTACTCTTGTTTCTATTCTTGCAAAAGAATGAGCTCAATCTTGCACGTAATTATCGAGGATTATGTCATTATTTATATAAAATTTTGATCATGAATTATCAAGGATTATTTCCTCATTCATATAAATGTTTCATCATGAACTTACTAGTAGTATACTCTACCTTTTATAAATTAGCTCAAAGAAAAAAAAGGAAAAAAATTGCTTTCGTCTCGTGTTGCATAACCACCACTCCTTTCACCAACCAATTTTAGGCCCTGTTGTCTCATTGAAAACCTCTGCCATTAATTATTATAAAGTACTTTAATATATTTATTACTGATCAGTCAAAATAGTCAACATATCATCACATGGTCTCAAGAATTTGCTTGGACTCATTAAATGTGGGCAATCCAATTAAGCAATATTTGGGCCTAGCATGTCCAAGTAACATGCTAGCTATTTTGAAGAAATTGCACGATTTTCCCTTCAAATATGTTGGTATGCATAGCCAGGGACGGAGCCACATAGGGCCAAGAGATTCATCTGAACCCCCTTTGATTGAAAAAAAATATTATTTATATAGGGTTAAAATTATTTTTTTATGCATATATAGTTGATGTTGAAGTTTTTTTTTTTTTTGCACGGATTATCCTTCAAAGGCATTGGTCTTTAATTGTTGGCCCTCAAATTGCTAGTCTTTAATTTTTGTCTGTCGCTTAAAAAGGTGGCTGAAAATACTCTGAGGTTCTGGGTTCGAACCCTCGCTCAATTAAAAAAAAAAAACTATTTCGCAAGGCAAGATTTTGTAAAAAGTCCACATTGTGCGGCAGAATTTGCCTTGAGGCATAACTAAAGTCTGCCTTATGCGGCAGACGTTGCCTTAAGGCATAACTAAAAGTCTGCCTTATAAGGCAAAATCTGTCATATCCGGCAGACTTTTAGTTATGCCTTAAGGCAAAGTTTGTCGCATAAGGCAGACTTTTCGCGAAGCCTTACCTTACGACTTTTTATTTTTATTTTTATGACTAAGCCGGGGTTCAAACCCAGAACCTCAGGGTATTTTAGACAAAGACCAACAATTTGAGGGGCAAAAATTAAAGACCACCCCAAAGAAGGGAAATCGTGCAAATTGCCCATGTTGAACCCCCTATGGCTTCTTCATATGTTTACTTTTTATATTTTGAACCCTTTAGTGAAAATTCTGACCCCGCCACTGAGTATAGCGGTATAAATTTTGTAAGGACAAAGGCATAACTTGTTGGGTATGGTGACGCGAAAAATATAAAGTTATGCCCCGAGAAAAAATTATTTGGCTTGAGAGACAAAAATTAAAAACCAACAAAAAATAAGGACAAAAATGCAAATGACCCAACTTTTTTTTCCTTCTATGAGGTAAAAATTAAACATTTGTTTTCGTAGTTATTGGTAAAATTAAATTTTGATCCTCGTGAAATCGATAACATATCTACATTTAAATAATAGAAATATCGCAATTGGTACTTCCACAGACAAATTAAAGTATTAAACCATGGGCATGATCTTCGTTTATGCTCAAGACAATTATCTTGGGATTTTCGCTCCTTGTTTAGAGTTAAAAGTTGGTTAAATTTGTTAAAGTATATTATTCTAGGGACCAAAGGTACAATTGTCCAGAACTAGAAGTGGTGGATATAAGGATTAACAGAGGCAAGGGTAAATTTTCTGTGTTTATGTGCATATATTAACTTTTGAACACTCTCGGCAAAAAATGACAGTGTATATTTAGCTTTTTTTTTTTTTCTGAACACTCTGAATGAAAATCGTGGATCCGCCACTGGGTTGCATGTTCGAAATTCACCACAACACCTTTCTTTTTATGCATTTTTTTCAATTGTCCAATGAAAACAAAAATGCAAGCAAAAAAATAAAAATAAAATGTTGTAGCCCAGAATTGAACTAGGGTTGCGGCTGAGATCAAGGGCCTGGCCTAAGGGCACGCTGATCAAATGTGTCAGCCCGACGATTATGTTAGAGGGGTCTTTTTAAATATATGATAGACATTCAAGATATATATATACAAAGTTTTTTCTGAACTTAACGGGGGCACGTGCCCCCTCTCCTAATAGAGTAGGTCCGCCCTGTAAGGATATATCATCCTCTTAAGACTATTATTAAAGGCCATAAGTATTTACTTGAAAGACCACTATAATACATATTTGGCTGAAAACAAATAAATGTGGAAGATTGTTTACCAAAAATAAAGTTTACAAACACGAAGAAGATTTGGTAACCTGGAATTCTACGCTGAAAAAATAAAATTCTCTCTCTTTATTGATTCAAGCCATGCATGATATGAAAGATTTTAAGTAATTTATTAATTTTTCCATTGTTTTCAAAAATCAACCATGCCCACTCCCCACTCCACCTCCCAAACCCCAACCCCTAAACAGAGAATTTGTGATAAGCGCGTCTCATCTTTCATAAACGTGCCACAATATAATAGGTGCTACCTCAGCACCAAAAAAAACAAATATGATTGGTCTCAAGTGTTACATGTCAAACGTAAGACGTGTGCCTTTATCACTCAACCCATTCCTTGCTTGTGCCTTTGCTCAAACGGCTCGTTCCATGCACATGTCACCTTTTATAGGCCACCCATACCACAAGAATATATTTCTATTCAAATCTCACTCCTCAATTCCCTCAACAACAACAAATAAAAAAAATCATTCCGGGGAAATATAATAATTCCCCGGTAAGAGTGACAATTTTCCCAAAAATATCTGACATTTACTCTCGAAATGGCATCCTTACGCATAAATCCCAGTGTCCCTCTGGGAACATTCGATAAAATTGGAACGACACAGACAAGATTAACAGTTTCTATGCACAAGAATGATATGATGCAAAGGAAGCCTCTTGGTGTTTGTGCTTCTCTTTCTCTATCAAATCCGCTACCCTCAGATAGAGTCTTGAAAAATGATCCAAAAAAGGAAGCAACGATATTATCAAGAAATCTCGATGAGTGGATGAAGGTGTCAATGGTGGACATTGTAAAGAATTTGAAGCAAGCACCACTTTTCGTTCACATCTACGCGAACGAGAATGACAAAGGCCAAGAAAGACAACCCCAGATCAAAACAGAAAGAGCCCTGGTGGAGAAATGGCCAATAATGAAAAGTGAATGGGAAAGTGGAAAATCTAGAACCCCAGATGGACTAATATTTGTTGATGAACTTGGTGATGAGGAACTTGAAGAATTGAATGAAAATTCAGTAGAAGATTCAGAGGAAGGATTGACTAAATCTTGGGGAGTAGTTGTACAGGGGAAAGGAGTTGAGTTTGGACCAGCTTGTTATTTGTTGAAGACTAGTAGAGTTAGAGCTGGCAGAGGAATGGGTTTATTTTGTACCCATTTTTGTTTAGTAAGAGTTACTAATTTTAGGGAGAGTGCTTTGAAACAGTTTAAAGGTTGTTGGTTATGAGAATCGTTCTTGTGACCTCGATGGGTCGATAGCTGTGGTCAAGAGATCACAATTTGAATAAATGAAACGTGCAAAACAATGTGATTGGATTGTTCTCTCAAGATGACAATTCTGCTTTGTCTCGCCCTTGTTATGTACGTGTTTCAAGAGGCTCATAGGTAGTTCATGCTTTGGGTGGGCAGGATTTTCGTGCAAATGGTCGGCTTCCCATTATCATAATTCGACTTTTAAGTGAATTTGGGTGTAAGATTACACTAGTTTTAAGGCTTTACTTTTTGGTCGCAGATTGAGATATACTTTATGTTACTTTCTGCCAATTGTATATATACATATTGATTTATAGAGAAAAAAAGTTAGGAAAAGTACGAAAATCAACTGTTCTTTTTGTTCATTTTCCTTTTTGAGGCTGAAGGATATACACTCATCTATCATTCGGAGAATCATAGTGAAAATGAGGAATTGAATCAAATAAAACCAAAATCAAAGTAATTGAAGAACACAAGCAATTGACAAAGGTATACAGATTTTGGTTTTTTTTTTTTTTTTTTGGGGGGGGGTGAAACAAAATACAAACTCTAACCCTACAAACAAGGGGAAAATTAACCCAACACCTTATAAGTAATAATTATTCAAGGACCTCAATCTTACCACTCGAACTCGAGCATAAATGATGAAGAATGAACTTTTTGATGCTTAAACTGGAAATAGTTCAGTATAAAGTACCGGATATTAAACTTTAGCACCTTGTATCTCATCTCAAGTACAAAACATATTTACCAAGATCTTTTATAAATATATTTTTATAATGGTGGGGTCACGGCCATGTTGTGAGCCACGAGGTACCTGCCACCTTCCAATCTTCAACCAACACAAGAACCGGATAACTTTGTCCACCAAAGCTTAGGCATATGAAAGAAATCATTTAGCATTTTTTCGTTTGTTGAAATTTTGAACAATAATCTCCAATGATTTTCACCTGCTTCATTGACCGTTAGGCCACACCTTTGGTTGTCTAGCTAGTTACCCTCATTCTGGGGGTAGTGTCATAGTTGCCTGGCTAGTTTGCCCCCGGCATCATGTACATTTCAAATTCAATCAAATCATATTTGGCGTTATCATATGCACAGAACCCAGCATAAAGAACTTCAGAAGGTAATGCAGGGAAGATATTTTTATCTTCAAATTTCTGAATCTGCGGAAATGACTCTGTATAATTCATTTATTTTAAATAAGTGCGGCTCTATAGTTCATATCTCTAATTTCATCTCAACGCTGTAGTGCTACAAGAAAACCTCTACAATATACAACAACTAAGCCTGAGAATCACGTGGACGGTGGAACTGATACAAGATCTAGATTACAGCTGGAAAAAAAAAAAAAAAACTCAATGCTTGTTCTAGTTGGATTATATGTATCAAACGTGGCATATGTGCAGTAAGTTAGGACGAAAAAGTCATGATCTCATTCTGCTGAATGGAACTCTACAGCCAATTCGCTACCGTCTTACTTGATATAGGCTGGATTGATAAATTATCTGAAACCTTGGCTAGGGAGCGATATTGCAACTTTACACTCTCAGCATTATCTAATGTCTTTACAACGTACCTGCACAATTGTACATCCAAATAAAGAGTCATTCCTCACAGGTAAAATGAGTCATTAGAGGTTGGACTCTAAGAACATTTTGACCAGTGTTTGTTTTAATATGACATAAGGACTATGAAACATTCATCATGATGTAATAACTTCTCAGTACTAACAAAGGTTGAACAAAGAACTGTCTTCCTCATACTACAGAATACCATTACACATGTAATACGAAGAATTTTATCAAATACTGCAAGATGACAAGCAAATTCGCAACATTGATTATATATAGACGCAAATCCAGATGATATATTCCACAAAGAAAAGAGATAAGAAGGAAAGAGTTGAATAAGCTGCATTCAGCAGTGCACTTGATAGGCAAAACTCAGAAGCCTCTCTGACAGTTCTATGAAGACAATGTGTTAAAAATCTGAGTCAAAGTGCAACAAACCTAAGATTAACCTTTTCCTCCTTTTCTTTGAAAAAGTAGAAGGTCCGGAACCTAAATGAGCTGAAGATATATTTTTAATAAACTTCTAAAACAAAGTAAGCGTTTTCAAGGCCAGAGATTTGGACACAATAGAACGAAATATGTCAACCTTGCAAGTTTGACTTGTATACGAAGTTATGTGCATGCACTCAGAATCATTTCTGATGGATCAAATCTTTCCCCTCAACTGTACATCAGTGTTATCAAAAGAGAAAAGTGCAAAAAAGCTCTAAGGTTAGCTGGGGCTTTAAGCGCAAAGCGCAAATAAAGTATGGGCTTTAGTGAAAAAAAGCGCAATGGTGCAAACTTACAAATATATGTATGTTTAGTCCAAGACTTATAATAGTAAGCATGAATAACAAATATATGGACAAAGAAATTGTAAAAACATCACGATAAAGTGAAATATCAATCATCTAGTGTCACCTCTTCAAGAGAAGCTCAATGGCAAGGAAAAGCTAAGTTACACGGACTCGCCATTTTGGGTGCCGTCCCCGTCCCGGATACGGACGGTTGCGGGTGCCGGAACGGCAAACGTTCCGGATACGGTCAATAACATACGGATACTTTGACCGGAGTCCGTCGACAAACTTGGGGGAAAATTTGAGATTTTGATTTCTCAAAATTAAAAATAAAACAGATTTAAGATAAGGAAAATGACATACCTTCAATATTATAGTACTTTTATTTCATATATGTTGCTTCATGTTTCAGATAAACCAAGAAGTACTTTTATTTCATAAACATGTAAGTTTTTCATAAGAATATCTCTCAAAATTTGTAATATCTTTATAGCTCTATTTTTTATATAATTTTGAATTTTCTTAGCTGAATCCCCGCACCCGTATCCATAACCGGATACGCACCCCCGAATCTTAAATTTAGATTTTGCCGAATCCGACACTCGAATCCATACCCGTATCGGATACCCGCACCCAAGTCCGTGTAACTTAGAGGAAAAGTATGTCTTGGAGCCTTGATGACGACACTGAAGCGCACATAAAGCGAGGCGAAGTGCTCAACATGTTTTGAGCCTCGCTTCAGGGCTTAAGCGCGCCTTTGACAACACTGCTGTACATGAGCCATGCACTGAGTGGTTATGAACTACGCTCAAGCTCTACGCTATTACCAGTGAACCAAAGCACGGGATTATGAAGACTGTAACCTTTTAGGCTTAACAGATATATATAATTCAAATGTCGAGAGCATTAGCACAAAGGATATTTCCGTGGACTTTTACCAAAATATGGCGAATTGCTTTGAGAAGTCAAAAAGGATGAAACAAAATTCAAGAAACCAAATAATGTAAAGAAAGAGATGTACCATCCATTCAAGCACTGAGTGGTAACAACAGCCTCACGACCCACAAAACGCTGAGGTGTCCTTTTATTACCCTAGTTGATTAATAATTTCAATTAGATAGCCCATTCAAAGCCAGCAGGAAATGTAATTGATATTCAGATATAACTGGAAGAACCTTTATAATGACCCTGTCTGTCACAGCGAATGGAAACTGAACACCTCTTCCTCTTAGATGATCCGAAAGTGCTGGATCACCAAAGGGCCCTCTATCCTGCATAGAGATATGATATTAAGACCTTAGGGTACAATCCGATACAACTCTCCCTAATTTTTCTTTCTGTAGTCTAAATTAAACAACGGTCAGCGTTATTTCCACCTTATTTCAGGTATTGGAATAGTTTAAAATATGAAAGTGGCAAACCTGGTCATATCTCTCCCTTCTCTTTTTTAAAGAACGATTAAGCTGTGACTCCTCTTCTCGGCGGAATGCTTGAACTGTATCTCGAAGAGCTACACAAATATGGAAAGGCAAACAGAAATCATCAGAAAGAACTGAGATAAGTAGAACTGTATGAACTTTCTCTCAGCCTCATCTCATAACCTTCAAAATGCAGAAAGGACCAATGAAGCACATAAAGAATTGATTTATGTTGTTCCGAGTACAGACAGGTTTGACAGAAGTTCAAAAAGAGTGTAAAACTAGGATCATAAAATTATGATAGGACTAACTCATAACTTTCTGCTGCTAGAAGATAAGACTTCTTTTATAACCGAGAAATCTCCAAGGGTCAATGGCACATGGTTTGAAACTCGGAGGATATTGGGCCCACCCCTCTATCCATCTCCATTTGGATACCAGGATTTTGCCTACGGTAGAGCTCAAACCCATGACATGCGTCTAACCCACACATCACGCGTTGTGCTCTTACCAGACCAAAGCCCTAAGGGCGTTAGAAAGAAAACTTATCCAGTTGATTTAATGCATATTTACTTTTTGACAAGTTAATGCAATGAGTTTGGAAGCCCTTCTAGCTCTAACAAAGGATAGAATTTGAAGCTACAGCCGAAAGCATGTGGATTGTTAATTAGATATCCTCAGTCTGCTATGAGATTAAATTTGCTACTTCAAGTTTGAAAAGTCTTCCTTTCTTTCTTAATCCCAGTGCGTAGTCAAATGGTGCCACATAAATTGGGACGAAGGAAGTACTAAATTGCCGGACCAAAAGACTGGAATTTTTGGTTTGATTAGGTAATTGGTGTTTAAACCGAATTATCAACACCCCTAGCAATATCTCTATACGGCAGCAGACATTTGAAAATGTTCTGGCATTGACTAGATAGAATTATCAAGTACTAGAAAAACCAGAGGAAATGGTATACTATCTAGCAAAAGTACAGAACATATACTTACATAAATTTGGCGCCACTGATTCTTCGGACACTGCTTGGGAACAGATATAGCAAGCTTTCTGAAAATACACCATAAAGGCTAATTATAAACTTACTTTAGGACTATAGTCCAGTGGGACGCAGACTAATGTCACCAGAGATTTATATTCTCTTTCTAGCACCTAGTGCAAGAAGATAACTTCCTATGCAAATGTAGAAGGAAAGACTAAGTTTTAACAAAAGGAGAAAAGGCAGATGAAAATTTTCTCTCTCTTGCATTTATGTGAAATCATACATTCATTAAGTATCAATGAATGTCATAACTAGACCTGCTAAGGTAAAAGATAAACACTTTAAGACTTCATTAATATTTTGTCCAACTACATCAAATGACAGTGCAAACAGAGGATTATTGTAAATATGTTTGTTTGACAAGAAGAACAAGACAGAGTAAGCATGCAATATCTATATAGAGCTTTTGCAGGCGATGTTTCAGAATAGTTGGTCCTATCAATGTCAAATCTTAATTTAGAGGCATTTGCATTTGATTTTTGACATTTGCATCTCTCCAACTAAATAAGAGCATAAGCAATTTCTTGGTTATCACACTATGTTGTCAAATACAGTGCAGTTTCCCTAAACTGAAAGTGGAGAGAAGCTTAAATCAAAAAGCATAAATACCACAGCCAAACCCAGAATCAGGAACATATTCTCATATTATGTGAATGAGGTTGTCAGTCTCTCTATCTAATGCGTCTTGAAACAGAATTTGTTGATTAAGCAGCATTGAACATCAAAAGCTTCAAAGGAAAGAGATATAAAGAAGTTTGGATGCAAATGCAATTAATATCAAGTATCAAAGAAATTTCGTAACAATCTGTTTCAAGAGGACATACCATTCTAATCACATGCTGCACTCCACCACTACCAAAGGAATGCCCACAAGGCAATATCATCGCATCATCCATAAGCGCTCCCCTGAAATTTGCAGCGTGATGTCAAGTGGTGATGCAAGTAACCACATGGATAAAATAAAGCATAACTAGATAACAGCAAATAACGTATAGAAAGAGACTACAAGCGCACATAATGTTAAGTTAGGATTAATGAAATAATACATGAACCAACAACAGCAAATAAAGTGTGGAAATTGGAAAGAAACTATAGAAGCAAATAATCATATTAATATTCTGAACTCTAAACTTTTTTATGGTAATATTATGACCTCTACTATAAGCATTACACTTGGTAACCCAGAATAGATAGAACCCCTTAAAAGTTATACAGCTATTAGAAGAACAAAAAAGTAAAAGCGTAGCTCAGCTGTTTTATGGGAAGAGAACACTTTGTTGATCAATGGTGATACGGAAGAATCTTTTAATGTAATAAGGGGAAAACCTTGTAAAAATTTAACATACTCCGGTTGTTCCATTTTATGCGCGTTTTCCGTTTTAGTTTGTTCTAAAAAAGAATAACACATTTCTATACACACAATAATAAACTTTAAACTTATCATTTTATTCTAATTGTCATGATTTTATAGCCACAGGAATGTCATGACTTAATATAAGAGCAAAAGTTTCAAGTCTTTCTTTCTTAAACTTCGTGTCAGATCAAACAAGTTCACACACAATGAAACAAAGAGAATGTTAAACCTACGGGTTAGTTTTTGTTTCTTTTTTAAATAACAGTGGTGTCCTGGTTAGCTTGCACGCACCTCGACTATTTCACTGGGTACCTGCCACCTCCCACCAGCAACAGATACCAACTAACTCTATCCACCAAGGCTAGAACCCTCGGATACAATTTTTTTTTTTTTTAATTTTGATTTGGCAGAGTGACAAGCATCCCAGATTTTGAAAAAACCTTACAATAGTCATCTAGGTATATTATTCCAAATACCTTTTTCAACTTCAACTTGAAAGGCTCTCTTTCTTTCAACCTCAATCAAATAATTTCCAAAGTTCAAACGCCTACAATATCATTTTATCCCATCAAATGCCCTTTTCTTTTCTTCCTATAACTAGAAAAGAAGCGGTAGAGCACGCCTACAGTATAACTGAGAAACTAGAGCAAGTGTAGAGAAAGCACCTATACTCTTCTCTTCTCAAGCAAGATCATGCTTGTTTAAAGCTAAAACAATGTGCTCTCATACATACTTTACTTTTAACTGCTTCCACATTACTACAGCTTAATGCATTCGCCTAAAAGCAACCTCTAGCATATAAACTGCTAATTGCACATTTACCCAGTTGTCACTTGACCTTGCAAATCAATCACCATGTGGGATCACCCTAATTGTCTTTGTCCAGAAGTCAAAACAAAGAGCTGTAGGAAAGCAAACAGCTTTAAGTGATCTTATTAATACCAAATTTGTAAATCAATCTATCAACGGCGCTACAATCCAAAATTGCTTGATCATCACCTATATCAATGAATCTCTATATTCAATTTGCTCTATTTGGGCCCATTTCACTCCATACTATATAACTTGTCTTTTAAGATAAAACTAGGGGTAACAAAACACAATGTATGTTTTACTAAGATCTAGAAAGTCCAGCAACTAAACAAGAAGAACAAGCGAACAGCCAAAACAGATTACAGAGCAAGAAAACTTACGTAATTGGATCGGAGAGAATTACTCTCAAGGACTCTCCTGATTCAGTTGAATAAGAACCTTCCTTTCTCCCACTAAACCCACACCCATTCTCAAACCCCATTTCCTTCTGCCTTGCATTTGACCCTTCCGGTCCCTGCAAATACTGATTATAATACATGTCCCCATCAACACTAGCAATTGTTACTGCATTTCTCACATCAACGCTGCATTCATTTCCTGACTGCCCGGTATTCCCTTCCTTCACACCTTATTCAAGAAAATCAATCAATCAATTAAAAACTATGTCCCAATTCCAAATTAGTCTGAGTCCAAAACAATAAGGGGTCGTTTGGTAGCTGGTTTGGAGGTGAGTTATGCCTTTTTTTTTTTTTTTGATGAAGTAAGGTGTTTCATAGATAAGCAGGTATTTAATCCTGCATAAATAATACCACATTTGGTAGCTAGTTAGGAGGTAAGTTATTCATGCATAAACTTAATACGGTGTTTGGTTTGCAATTTGGAAAACCCGCATAACTAATCCATGTATAAGTTATAAAGGAATCTATGTATTATTTTATACAGGATAAAAGGTGGAATAACTAATACATGAATAACTAAATCCTGCATAAAATAATACATAAATTCCCTACTTGGCACTGAATTTAAGAAAGTACAGTAGACTTTTGAATCTTGTGAGCTTAAATATGACACGTGGAAAGTTAAAATTAAAAAGCTGCCAAAAAAAAGAAAAGTGACAATTCTTTAAAAGGACTAAAAATGAAATTAAGACAAACAAATTGAAACAAGAGTATTATTAAATATTAATACCTGCATAACTCTAACCAGCTACCAAGATGACCCCATATAAATTGTTAGAAAAACTTACCAAATGTAGAAAGGCTTTTTGTTTTATCACTACTAACCACTTTACTACCATTACCATTAACTTTATCACTATTACTATTATTAGTATTTTCAACTGTAACAATTCCCTCAACTTCATTATCATCATCCTCCTCCTCATCATCATCATCATCATCATCCACATCATCGTCATCATCATTATCCGATCCATCGCCACGTGCCTTGGTATTATCCCAATCACGAAAATTGTGTCTTCGAAAATCAGTACCTTGTTGTGGTTGCTGATTAATGAAGTAATGGTTGTGATTATCATACTTATCTATAAATCCAGTAAGTTCCCGGGTAGCTTTTGGGCCCGGGTCACCGGTAGCTGAACCGACCCGACCCGGATGTGGTTGTGGTTGTGGTTGTGGTGATGGGCCGCAACTGAAGGTTGTGTTGTTGTTATGGAAAACGAGTTGTGGATTTGAAACAAGGCCTATTTGTTCAGAAGCCATAGTTGAGTGATGTTTGAATGAGAAAAAACCCTAACCCTAACCCTAATTTGTGAAGAATTGGGGATTTGGATTGAAGTGGAACTCCATAGATGATTTGTTTTTAGAGGAAATGGTAAGGGTTAGGGGTTTTAGGAAGAAAGGTGTAACGACGTCGTATTAAGTGGTTATAATGTAGCTGAAGTATCATATGTTGGTCGTAGAAATTAAAAAATAGAAAGTTGGTAACATTGTGTGAGCACACGACAATGATCAGGACAATCTTTTTTGCCCAGTAAAAAGAAATCAATGGGGTTTTCAGCATTGTTTTAAAAGGCAGTGTCAGGACTCGCCCCGGGGCAGGGCAGTGGCAAAACGCCCTGGGGCTAACGTGCGGGGCTTAATTTTTATGAGGCTTACGCCCTAAGCGCCCAACCGTACGCTCCAAACACGCCCAACGCTCAGGCTCGCCTAACAGTTCTTACACAAATTATATTTTAAATTTCTTAATTAAAATCATTCACCCTCATAATTGTTTAACAAAATAATGATACTTAATAGTTTTTCATCTATAGAAATAGAAGATTGGGTGTAACTCATATAACAAGTCGTAATATTGGATATTTACTATTTGAGAATGTTGTGAGGGTGAATATCACTTAATTTTTAAAAAAAAAAAACACATAGCGGAATTGTACATTTTCACTTGTCATTGGTCATAAGTCCTATGTATCAGAATTATCATATAATTTTATTTTTTATTCATGAAGAAGTTATGTTTTAATTGTAATATTGATAAATTTTATTGATTATTTGCTTATAGGCAGATAAAATGAATAGTATGATAGTAATAGTGTTTTAAGAAACTGTGTTTTTTTCCGTGTTTGAAAGTTAAAATGTTAGAATTGTTTTGCATTTCATAATAGCTTTTATTTCTTTGTATTGTTTATACTTGTAAAATTATGTTATATATAATTACAAGTTATAAGCGGTGTATAATGGATTGCTTTGATCATTTTTTTGTGAGGATCAAGCGCGCGCGCGCTCACACACACACACACACACATATATATATATATATATATATATATATATATATATTATTTATTTACAGTTTTCTTTTATTTTTTTATGTAATTTTACCTATTTAAAAATATTTATTGTAATTATATTATTTTAAGAAATACTAAAAATTAAATACCCATGGGGCTTACGCCTCGTCGAGGCGTATGTAAAACGCCCCGCCTTACGCCCCCGCCTTTTAAAACACTGGTTTTCAGCTCATAATATTGACTATTTTTTTAAAAAAAGAAAGGGGTTTTCAACTACCAACACTTACTGTTTTTAATTTTAAGAAAAACTTGGGGGAAGTAAAAGGATAATATTAACAAATGAAGCATGGGTTAAGTAATCATAAGTCTGAAATTAAATGATAAATGTTGAGCCAACACTGGCTGTACGACTCTGAATATTTGACATGACATAACTGAACTAGTCTAGTCTATGAAACCTCTGACATGAGTCTGACTGCTAAACTGTTTACCGGGACAGGGCTTCCGACATACCGTTACTGCATAACTGACAATAAATAAATAAAGATAAAACCCCAAATGAGATGGGGCTCACCAATAGCTGGTACGTGCGAAGTCCTAACGAGCTGATCCGTCATCCTGTAAATCTGCATCGTGAAATGCAGGCCCCCAGGCAAATAAAAGGGGACGTCAGTACATTCGAATTGTACTGGTATGTAAAGCGACTGAATGAAATTAGCATGGCACATGAAAATTACAAAACTGAAACTGAAACTGTATCTGTAAGCTGAACATGAACATGAATATCATCTGACATGAATATATAATTATATATAATAAGATATTTTAAGCATGTAAAGATATCTGTGGGAGAAAATTAGTATAACCGACATGTAACCACCACGTAAGCACATGGCGCGGGGAAGAACAATGATGTTCCCACACGTAGATAGAAACCCTACATACCTGTTAATGCTCCAAAACTTGTAACTAATGGTTTGAACTTGGAGAAGAATCCAAAAGCCTTAATCCTGAATCCCTTAGATGGGTTTTCTTAAAACCCTAGGTTAGGAACAATGTATTCTTGTTTAGAAATCATGAATACATGCTATAATTCACTTGAAAGGCTTGGAATAGGCTTACCTTAGTGTATCTTGATGGTAGGAGGAGAAAAACTTCGTGCTAGGGCTTGAGAATATGAAAAGTGGGATTAAAAACTGAAGTCCCGAATTTATACTATATGCGCGTACCTCATGTGTCAAATTCCAAAAACCACGATTTTTAGTCTGTGAGGTACATGATGAAAAGTACGGCTCGTACTTTAAAGTACGTCCCGTATAAATTGTACAGCCAACAAGTACGTCCCGTGTAAATTGTACGGCCAACAAGTACGGCCCGTACAATAATGTACGCCCCGTATTCTCCCTAGTAAAGTATCTGGAATGCCAAATTCCAGTGGTTCTGTATTCTCCCTAGTAAAGTACGTCCTATAAGTACGGCCCGTACATAGAAGTACAGTCCGTACATTTTGACGTAGCACGTACTTTTACCGTTTCAAGGTAAATTCTCAATTCCAACACTTATCGTCTTGGTTTCTAAGTCTCGAATCATGAACGTAACTTAGTTAGGAGGTACAAGGTGTTACAGGTGTGTCGCATTGTAAAAGTTCATTTATTTTGGAATGGGAGGGAGTAATTAATGAGGCACAAAGTTTAAGAAAAAAAAAAGATTTTCAGAAATTTATAATCTAAATTAAATTATAGATATTTATATGGTTGTTTAATTATTATTAAATATGAAACGATGTTATTTTTGTAAGAACATACTAAAAAAACGAATATTATACAAATTGGAACTGAGGAGCATTTTTTTTTAATGTGATTAAGATTGATATTTAAGGATTTATATTTATTTTATCGATTATTACATCACATGATTACACATAATATTGTTGCAACTAATTTAAAACTTTCTATTTGATATACAACCTTTTGATATCAATCCCATTAATTTTTAATTGTTAGATTCAATTCAGACTTTTAAAAATTAATAGACTTACTTTGCTTCTTCAACGATTTTTTTCAAGCTGAAATATCCAACATTGATGTTCTTGAACTTTTTTTTTTGTTTTACCAAATCAATCTAAATCATTAAGGATATACAATAAAATACTTATGTAACAATAAAAATTCAATGAAATAATACCTATACAATTACAATCGTAAATTGGTTGAACTATTGTTAACAAGATAAAAAATTAAATAGGTGTCCTTTGTGAGGGTCACCCTAAGTAAATCTGACTAATGATTGTGGCAAAGTTAATATGACAAAAATAGACCATTTGGCAAATTTAGGCAAATTTGGACATCTCTTCTCCTTTTTGGTTTTTATCCATATCCGGTAATTGGGCTAACTAATCCAAATTTGCATCGAAAAGTCCGACTTTCATATTCAAAGCTTGAACTTAAATTTTTTTTTTATGACAAGGAAACCCACAACTGTTACTCTTCGACTACACACAGTGACACAAATCACATAAAAGAGATAACTCCCACTAGACAAGCCCTGTGTAACGAGTTCGATCCAGAAGGCAAATCCTGTTGTTGTAGACAGGAAATTTCGAACCTGAGACCTCCATTATGGAAGCCCCATGTCAACTAACTGAACCACGGGTAACTCGAAACCTGATACAAAAATACTTACCGCTCCACCACAATCTTGAATGATTTTCTTTTTTTTTTTTCTTTTTTTTTTTTGTGCGTGTGTGTGTGTGTGTGTTTAATTGGTTAGACGCTAAACTCCACATGAAAAGTCAGAGCTAACTTAAAAATAAAGGCAGAGACTTGAGAAGAAAGGTCATATTGTCATGGCGTAGGGGAATAGGCATGGTGAGCTTAAGTCAAGGAACTTTTCCACGGAATGAATGTGACGTTGACAACCATGAAAAAAAGCACGCCATTTTTTACTAACTACGTACGTTAAAGAAAAGTACTCAACAAATAAAATGTGACAGAGAAACAAGAAGAGCACAACTCCCTCTCTACATATATACAATTTTCAATAAACCCCTGATTTATTAGACTGAAGATTTTTCGTTAGTTCTGAATTTCATTGACTAACTACGTACGTTAAGGAAAATTACTCTAATGAATGAAATGTGAGAAGAGGAAAACTAAGAGCACAGTTTCGTTTATACATATACAATTTGTAATTAACCCTTCTGATTTTTTACTCTTTTGAAGAATTTTCATTGGTTTGAAGAATTTTGTATCTTCTCATTGACTGACTTGGTCTAAAGAATTTATATATTCCGTCGTTGACGTGGTCATTTGTGTTTTCATCTTTTTCTCCGTCAACTCTTTTCTGTGTGTTTGTCCCTTTCTCTTTGAAACTTCCAGATATCTTCTTCTTTTAGTGTATTCTTGATCTTTTCCCTTTTCACTTCTCAAAATTTATGACCCTTTTGGCTATTCTTGGAGACCAAAATAATCCAAAGGGTCCATCATAAACTCCCGAGTTTTAAAAAATGGTGTTCTGGAGATTGTTTGTGTTACTTATTACGTTGATTTCGGTTTCCTTGGGGCAATCTAATGCACGCCCTGTACACCATTTCGAACATTTAGATAATCAGGTTTATACGCACCACTCTATATGTATATTTAAAAAATGTTTATAGCATGTTTGGTCAAGAGATTTTATTTTAGAAAGTTAAAAAGTGTTTGGCAAAGCTTTTAGAGAAAAATAAGTTGCTTGCGGGTAGCAAAAGCTGTTTTCTGGAAGCTTTTGGGAAAGTATTTTTCAAATTGATTAACCAAACACAAACTTCTGATCTTCAAAAATATTTTTTTGAAAAATACTTTTCAAACTAAAGAATTTTCAAAGTTTGGCCGAACAGGCTATTACCTGAAGCTGAGGCCTGCTACCCTTATACTAATATTGCCCATATTTCTGTTTTGTTTTCTTTCTTGGTTGATTGTGTAATTTTAAAGAATATATTTTATTCAGGTAGCCCCATCACCAAGCTCTGTCACTGCAGCAAACGTGAATTCAGGTATTAATCAAGTCCCTGTAGGTCAACCAACGGCGGCTTTTATTAGGGATACCTGTGCGGGAGCATCTAATAAGTGTCAGGATGATCATATCAGTATGACTGCCTGTTTTTTTTCTGCCCAGAAAGGTAATTCTCCATTTCTGCTTTTATTATATATAGTAGTTTCCTTGTGGTTGAGTAATTTGAGTTCAGTGGTAGTCTTTGCTGAGTATAAACCTGCTGATTAATTGATCGACATTTATAGCCTGTTTCCCCAAACTTTTAAAATCTGCATATTTTGAAAAGTGTTTTTTGTTAGAAGTGGTTTCTAAAAGAAATACTTTTGGAGGGCAGTAGTTCGTATTTGGATAATCAATTTGAAAGCACTTTGCCAATATTACCACGGTAATTTGTGCTTGGCCAAGGGTCCAAAAGTGTTTATGGGGAAAAGCTATTTTTTAGCTTCTGAAAAACAGCTTCCGCTACTACTCAAAAACACTTAAATCTTTTCCCTAAAAGCTTGGCCAAACACCTGAACTTTCAAAAATTAAGCATTTTTGACTTCCCAAAAGCTTGGCCAAACAAACTATGAGATTGCTAAAGTGATTGCAAGTTTAGTGACATTTGGTGCTTGAATTAAAGCGTAGCACTTCATTATGATATTTATTCTCTCTTTTCCTTTACCTGTTATGGATGAATTATAAGGATATGTACTGATATGAAAAAAATACTGTAATTTTTCTGGCTAGTTCATGTCAATGTGGCTCAAAAAGCGTATTTAAACTAAAGCGCAAGGTGGGATTCTAAGGAGCAGCTTAGATGTTTGACGGGATTGCAATGAGCTTTGAGTAATAGCTTATTTTAGATGAACTTGACTGCGTAAATCTATCAAATATCATATTTTTATGTCATCTTAATGGCTTCTGATAGTCCAAGCTAATTGTGGACGCCCTTGAAAAGCAAGCTATTTGACATTGCAAGTTTCAACTAAGCAGAGAATTATATCCGACATAATCAGCATATCACATTGGTGGTATTATGCATAAATTAGTGTTAGTTTAGGTTGCATTCAAGGAGCTTCCAAATTGACTTGCCTCACGTCAAATTCTGAAACATTGAAGAAAACAGAATAGATACTACTTAAGAGTTTCCAGTCACTCCTTGACTTTTGTAGCTCTCCACATGCACACACTGTGCTGTTGACAATATTATTAGGCTTTGCTATATTCTCCTTGTCTCTGTAATTAGCATCTGGTCATAACATATCGGAGGATAAGTATTACAGAAGAAAAATATAATGATAAGGTGGTAGACATTCTTTGGAACTTCCATATTTGTGAGTTAAGTGAACTACAATATTGGGACTCAAATCCGATGAAAAATTTAAAGTGGAAAATCTGAAAGATACCTGGATGCTAGTCATGAGTTGCTTTGCTATAGAGTATAGACTAGGTTTAGCAGTCCACATATCCGTTCAAGATTTGATTAGATTCTCATGATTTCAAGTTTCTGCAGTTAGTGTCTCTTTGTCATTGAGCAGTACTTTTTTTTTGTTCTAAGCTTCCAGACGCGCTCCAAAACACGGCCTCAGGTCCGTCCTGAATCTAGTAACCTGGGTTCCAATTCAACAGTAGACTGAACAATTTTCCTGGCACTTTGCTGGACCTTCTTGTCAAGGCTGGCACTTAGGGCGAAATTTGCTGCCTTTTCTAAACTCTAAAGAACATAATGTGTTTTCTTTTGATCCAAATCCCAAGCTTCTTGGACTTTTAACTTCTTGTAATACAGATTTCATACTAATTTCAAGGTTTGCATCTGGTGTCCTCTTGTTCTACTTCTTGTAATACAGATTTCATGCTAATTTCAAGTTTTGCATCTGGCGTCCGCTTGTTCAGAAGTTTCTAGTACACTTTCTCTTCTGCTCTTCCGTTTGTTCTTTTCTTTTCGGATATTCTTTTTCTTTAGTTCCTGATAGCCGCTGAAGGTGAGTCCTTGCTGAGAAAAGATACATGTGAAGAATCTGTTGTCTCCATCTATTAAGTGTAGCTGTGTAGGAAATAATTGAAATGGATCTGGTTCTTCTCTCAGTGACACCAAATGAAACTATGAATTGAAATGGATCTGGTTCTTCTCTCAGTGACACCAAATGCAACTATGTATTTTGGCTTTTTGATCCATCCTTTTGGTTTCTTTTGTTTACCTCTTCTCTCGTAATATTTCTTATGTAATTGACTTGCTGTTGATCTTTATTATTTGCTCGTCATTTTAATTTGCAACAAGGAGAACGTTGGATAATTGCAAACCTCCATATTCTCTAGTACTGCTATTTCTCTTACATTAGATTATGTTATTATTAAATGATCATTTCGTGTCTTAACACCTGGAATTTGGCTTGACCATAAATCTTACGTTGTTTTCATGTAGGATATGAGGAACCATTTCTGCTCGTCCATAACAATGGTGAGAACCCTTTGATGCTCAAGGTCAATGTTTCACCTGCAAACAAAACTTATGAGAATATTCAGATACCAAGATATGATGTCAAGCAGGTAAAAGAACTCTTCCTTTCTGAACGGCTGGCTTTAGCCGGACAAATTTTATGATGACAAAATGACAAGGCGAAAGTTGGACAGGTTTTAATACTTCTATTGGAAATCACGTTAAGGATAGTCAAAAATAGAAGAAAAATGCACTTAATGTGGAAAGGGTGAGAAACTCTCAGACCAACTTAAACAGCCAAATGGTAAAAATAGCCTGATATGTGATGTGTTATGAATATAACTGGAACCTAATGAAAAGAACAAAAAGAAAATACAGTGAGCAGAGTTTGAAGTCCCGGAAAGTTCTGAAAATGTGCAAGTAGCCCCTCCCCCTTCTCTTGATTTCAGCAGATTTATGTTGGCCGACTAACAAAAGGGGTCAATATGAATCCAAAAATGAATTTAGTGCCTAAATAGAAGAAAATGATAGTTTGAGGGCCTAAAGATTATTGTATCTCAATGAATTGATCTGATGGTGAGTTTCCGAGAATTTGGCATAATCACTTTTGGTATATCAGTGGAGGAAATAGTGTTCAAATACTGAAACAAAGTAATAAGTTTATTACAGTAAATGTTTAGTTATGCCTTAGAAATGAATTTGACATTAGTTGAACTTGAATCACATTAATTTTCGCTGAGTGATAAGTAATGTATAAATATATTGTTCAACCTTCCAAAGCGTCAAAATGAACCTAATGTTGTGCTTCTGAGTCCTTTTCAATTTCTCATTTTCTAATCAGATTAATATCTCATCTAAAATTGGAGGGAATTCATTGATTACGCTTGACGCTGGAACTGGGAAATGCACGATTGACATCGGATGGCAAGGCTACTTGCCATTTTATACAATGTATATGACCCCAACTAATGGGGCATACTTACTAGGTATGACAGCTCTATTTATTGGAGGAATATTCATCTGCTGCAAGTTGAGAAAACAGGATCGACATCTTGATGGCGTTGCATATCAAGAACTTGAAATGGGAAAACCCGAATCTCAATCTTCCATGAAGTTGGAAAGTACTGCTGAAGGGTGGAATGAGAGTTGGGACGATGAGTGGGATGATGAGAAGGCAGTGAAGTCGCGGGCTGGAAAAACCATAAGCAAAAAAATAGAAAATGGTTTTGATGATTTGGATAAGAGTTAACATAAAGACATAGATAGCTGGTATCCCAAGAATTAGTCGAAGTGCGTGCAAGCTGATCCGGACACCACAATTATCGGGAGGAAAAAGCAAAAGTTTTGTCCATTTTCTTGAAGATATTTCATAGGGGAACACTAAAGGGTGAGAACTAGATGTACTAGATGCATGTGATACAGGAATAGGAAACTTCTATATAGTATTACAATTTTAAGCGTTTGAATAGTGGTCTGAGCACTTCAGCTATCTAAAGAATTGGTTTACTTTAACCTTGTCATATCCATGTAAAACTATTTTTCTCTTTAGTTCATTTTTGAATATGTATGTAGCTTTCTGTCTTCCCTTTGCATGTTATTTGCTTAAAATATATAATATATACTGCTTTTTGGAATTTGATGTTTAATGCAAAATGATTAGTTAGGTGATTATTGATTTCTTCTAGGATAATCTTGTCTTAAGATCATTAGCTTCACTTTGATCCCTTTTTATTAGTTGCCAGTAGCCTCATGACAACAAAAACTTTTGCAACTAAATTTTTTTCTTAGCGAGAAAGAGAAATTTAGCACATTTCTTCCTCCAAAATGGGGAGTAAAGAAAGAAAAAAAAAATTAGCACATATCTGTGTCGACTATAAGAGCAGTCACTAAAACTATTTCATGGCGACCTTTTGGAGGAGCCACGAATGAAAGCAAAGAATGAAATATTGGCAGAGAATTTGGGGAAAACTTTTTCCATTCAATAGCAGTAAATGGAAAAATCCTTAGTAGAGAGCGTTTTCCCCCGAATGGGGCCTATGCGGCGCGTATCTGGATATAGTTGGGCTCCAATGCGGGTACCGAACACCGGACGGAAAACCAAAAAAAAAAAAAAGTAGGGCAATTCGCAAGAATGCCCTTATTTTGGGGTGGTCTTTAATTTTTGTCTATTAAATTGGTGGTCTTTAAT
This sequence comes from Lycium barbarum, assembly GCF_019175385.1. Lineage (NCBI taxonomy): Eukaryota > Viridiplantae > Streptophyta > Magnoliopsida > Solanales > Solanaceae > Lycium > Lycium barbarum. The sequence continues at coordinate 11,377,301 of NC_083341.1, forward strand.
TTTTGCCTTTCGTTAGAACTCCGTGGTTTCGGGTTCGAACTCCCGCTCAGTCAAAAATTAAAAAAAAAAAAAAAAAAAAAAAATTCACAAGGTAGAGTTTGGATTTGCAAATTCTGTCTCAAGCAGAATTTTGCTACCTTCAGGCAGAGTTTGAAACTCTACCTTAAAGTAGAGTTTTAACTTCAGGATACCAAAAAAACTCTACCTTAAGGCAGAGTTTTAACTTCAGGATACCAAAAAAACTCTACCTTAAGGCAGAGTTTTAACTTCAGGATACCAAAAAAACTCTACCTTAAGGCAGAGTTTTGCCTTATACCTGAAGGCAAAACTCTGTCTTAGGGCTTAACTTTGGCCCGAACAGGCCTAACTATGCTACAACACTCTGCCTTGCGAAATTGTCTGTTTTTTTTCTTTTACGAAGCCGGGATTCAAACCCCAAACCTCATGGTATAAAGCGAAAGGGACAAAAATTAAATACTAGTGCATTTGAAGGGCACTCAGCACAAAAAAAATGAAAAAAGTAGTAATGCTTTAATGACCCTTGCGACAAAAATTTGTTAAGGTTTACAAGAAAATTGAAGTTGAAATTATCGAAAATATTTAAAGATTGACACGTTGAACGCTTTTATGTTTGGACATTAAGTTCATGTAAAATTTAAAATATGTGAATAACTACTAGTGTTTCACTTGAAATACTCGTTAAACAAGTTTTCAATATTTCAAATAATGAAGTTTAGTATTGAATGAACCCATCATATTTGCTAAATATTGAACTTCAAGATTCACAAAGAGTGACAGGTTATTTATGTCCTAACAGAGTTGCGTATTTCATCCCTATTTTTGAATATTTTTAATTAACTGTCAAACTCTTTCTCCTTCCTAATTTTTCAGCAATTAACAGGCTAAAACCATACTATAAGAAACACAATTCCCCTTGTTACTTCTCGCAAACCAAATATTTACTCTTTTGTAGGAATATAAATATTACAAAACTAGACGAGATATGTTTAACAAAAAAATGGTCCAACGTTTTGCTGAATAGCAATTGTAATTTTAATTCTCTGCTATATATATATAGTAGATAATGTGTTCTTTATTATTTGGTAAACCTATTAGAATGAAACTTTCCACTATCTTTCCAAAGTATAGGCTAATAAATTACTTTCTACTATCTTTCCACACAATCAAGCAGAGATCTGAAAGCAACTGGTCGTTCGAGTATTGTTAGTACATTCATATTTCATGTTGCCTTTAATAAAAAATAATACAAAAAAATTGCTGATTCAGTTGCCTACAGAAAAGAAAACTAGAAACCTCAACGTTGAAAGTTGAAACTGCATGTAATGAGTTCCGTTAACTACAAAGAATTGCATCAATGATTCTGAGTAAAAACTACAATGTCTAGACAATGGCAAAAAATGATACTCACCTCCCAAAGAACCTTTAGAGGATACTTTTAAAAAAAATACAAACACAACTTTCAATTGTATTTTCAGTTGGAACTATTACTCACGTGATGAGGGTTAAATTTTACAGTGACTCATGAAGTCTTCTTTCAGTGTTGACCCTAGTTCTGATTTTGTGATTTACATTCCAGACGATGTTCGGTTTATTTTATGGGCACCCAATTTAGGAACTGTAGGTTTATTTCCTCGGCCTCGCCCAACTGAAGGTCTGACTTTAGTAGTCGGTACAGGAGCTGCAATAGCAGCCCAAGGGTCATTATCGTCAAGTGCTCCACTTTTTTTCACATTCAAAGGCTTTGATGAAGGAGCCGGGGCAGCTATGGCGCCCCACGGGTCATCATCATCAACTGTTCTACTTGCTCTAGTGGTTGATGGCTGAGAAGTAGCTCTTGGAGCGGGAGCAGAAGCAGGAACAGATCCCCACAGGTCCTCGTCTTCATTTTTGCTTACCTTCGTTGTGATGCTTCCTCGCGAAACTGAAACAAATATTGTAAGAATTTGGAAAAAGTAAAACAAAAAAGAAAATTAGAATGATCTAATAACCAGACAAGGTAATTTGCTTCTAGCTTCTTCCTAGTTTTCTCTGTCTCATTTTTCCCAATGGATCTTGCCATTTTCATTGAAGGGGAAAAGAGGATAGCGGGATTTAGTTAAATGTTAGTTTCTGATGGGCAATATCTATGAAGTTACACTTATGAGTTCCAGCAATCTCTTTGTTCATCACCCTCATCTAATTTTGAATTTAGTCTGCCCGCGCCTCTCAGTCATACCATGTAACTGAACCGTGACTTCCTTCATACTGTCCAAGAATGTAAACCTCTACTAGAACACATAGTTTAATAGACTTCGCTATTACCTTGTGATTTTGGTTGAGAGACAGGACGTCTTTGAGCAGCTTGGATATTTGCTAGAGAGGGAGACGGCTCGATGTCATCCCAACCATCATTATCATTGTCATGACCTTCAAGAATTCCATTATCAAGTTCTCCCCATCCATCATTTGATGTTGGGGATACTGGCACAGGCTGATCTGTCGTATCTATGCCGGAACTAACATGAATTGGCGTTATACTCGAACTATCTGCAACTGTTTAATTCAGAAACCAGTATCAAGTTGGGGATGAGTTCATCCTCATAAGCATATAATTAAAATTTGAATAAAGCAGCACGAAAATTATCATTATCAGCCAACCACTGAAGCATAATGCAAAATAAATAAATTGGTAAGCTGCATACTTGAACTAGAACCAGGGACTGCAGAAGTAGGAGGCATGCTTGAGGTAGCTGGAGCATATGGACCCTGCTCAGAGGATTTACCGCCTTTAAGGGTCAGTGAGCTCATAGCCCAACTGCAATATGAGAATAAGGCCATATTACTGAAAAATATTACAGGACATAAAAACTGTAGAAGGAAAATGGTGAATGACAGAGCTCCCGTAAACGCAACGGATACATACTTCAACAGTTCTTCGCAATAATCCTGTAGTATTAGTTTGGAGATGGAAATATTTTTAATGCTTCGTTAACACCCTCTAAATTTTCATATCATGACAACTTAACAGAAATTTTTAGATAATTATTGTCAAATTAGGATAAAGCTTAACTGGGGAATTCTATAAGGAACTGATGATAAAATGATTATGTTGCAGCTACTCGCCCAAATGCAATGTATAGCAATTACTTTACAATAGAAGCAAAATGACCACATAAATGCTCAAATAATCACATACCCTAGCAAACTTGCATTTCCAGGAATTGATGAAGTTCCCATGCTTGTGGTGCTGGTATCTCCAGTGCTAGTCTACACAGTACAACACAGAAATGAGTGTATAACATGCATAAGGGAGAGGATGAGAAACACAAGTGAGAATGGTAGAAAAATCAGGGAAGGGATGAGATGGTAGAAGAAACGACACCATAATGAACAAGAGCATCGATACACATGTAACTCATGCAAGCCAATGCAGATAGATCATGAATAGTCATCTCAAGCTCAGCTAGAAATTTAGGCTGAACCGTCTAGAACTTTGAATTACTACCTAATATGTACGGTGAAATGAGTGGTGTATGTGTGCGCGTTTATATATGAACCCAGCTGTACAAACTACAAATAGAAAAAGAATGTATAGGACTGTTTGTTCCTTCAAAGACCTTGTGTATCTTTCCCTCCATATAGTCGGCTACCTTAAAAGGTGATTTTACTTTACAGAGAGATTAAAGGACTGTTATCCAATATTATTAAGAGTTATGTAGGATGACTTCACTGTGTAATTGCCTTTACTATGCCTTTCCCATATCAATCTATCATCGTTTGTGTTGGTCCCTTTAAACTGTTCTAAAGTTTCGAAAAAACCAGCAATTCTAGGGATCTCTCAACCATTCAAAAGCTCCTGAAATTAAAGATCCACCCCCTGTTGGTCCCAAATCCCCCAAACTGTTGCATCAGGTCATAATATACCAGACAATTAATAATATTAGGAAATAATCTTTAAGGGGTCCGTGAAGGAAACAATCCCCAAGTTTTTTTTATAACCCTGGTGTCTGGGCAAGCTTGCGCATCGACTAATTCCACGGGGCACCTGCTACCTCCCACCAGCACAGGTACCGAGTAACTCTCTCCACCAAGACTTGGAGAGATGGAGGAAATGCCCCAAGTGTTTTTGCCTCCCTGGGATTAATGCCCGCCTAGTGTTTTTGCCTCCCTGGGATTAATGCCCCAAGTTTTATGGCTCAAAAAATGGGAAACCCATTTTTCTCAAGCTCCAAGGCAACTTCATAAAAGGCAAGCTTTTCAACTCAAGGCTAAAGTTGGGACAACTAATGTGCAGATCAAAAATCAAATACAAAAGAATACATTAAAATACCTTCTCATGGTGCTGCTTGACTAATTGCAAAAATTGATCAACTGCTTCGAATGCTTTTGATTGAACATCACTGTTCCATTGAAAAGAAACAAATGATGACAGAGTATATGCACCAACATAATCAGAACAAGTTTTCCAACTACTCATAATAATTGATCCGCTCCAAACAACAAAGCAACTCAAACACAACAAAATATTCAGAAACTACAATCAATGCCCAGGCAGGCAAACAAAATGGATCATCTTTGATGCTATTTAGGATTACCAGTCTTCTATCTGTATATTGAGTTGACTTCTGCACAATGACAAGCAATATGCTCCACAAAGTAATAAAACCTACACATTCTAATGACTACAAGCATGTGTTACTTTCTGATAGATTTTGTAATACAGAAATGCCCATAATCATCCAGACAGCGACGGAAGCCATGCTTGATAGTTGAAACTGTCAGCCTAAGCATCCATCAAACTGTCAACCATGAGGATTCCGGCAATCATACCTATCGGATAGCCTAACCGAGGCCTGCTTTTAACAAATAAGTTCAAAAACCACAGAGAACCAAAGCCATTGAGTTCCAAGTGCGTAGGCAGTAATCTATTTGTGCTGAGGAAAGCTCCTTTTTTTTTCCAATAAAGTAATCAAACTTTCATGGAAAGAGCAAAAACTACCCATACAAAAGAAGTATACCAAAATGTAGAAGCCTCAACAAAAAATATGGGTTTCTACCAACAAAACCTAATCTTCTATTGCTTATAGGGATCTCATGGGTGCACCAAGAAGAAATAAGGTATAAGAGGTTATTCTTCAAGTATACACGATCCTTCTCTATCCACTCAAAAGCTCTCCAATTTATCTTTCTATACAGTCCACGTAAGTACAAGTGGAGCAACATCCCATGCCCTGCGTCTTTCTTTTCGTCTTCTAAAAGCCCATCTAAACATTACTTCTTTGACCGGGGCAAGCTCCCTGACTGTGAATATATTAATAATGGCAAAGCTTAAAAACTTCTTATTTTTTACGGAAAAGGGCCAAAATTACCCCTGAACTTTGAAAAATAGTTTATCCATACCCTTCGTTATACTTTAGGGCCAATTATACCCTTACAGTTATACTATGGGGTCAATTATACCCTTATGTCTAACGGCTGCCACGTGGCATCATCTCAGCCCTTCAAAATTATTTTACCCTCAAATAATTTTTTACCCACTAAAATAACTCAAAACGACCCGAATTTTTTTTTCCAGCAAAAATAATACGGAATTATTTTTCCAGAAAAAATATAAAAATAATTCCGTATTATTTTTGCTGGAAAAAAAAAATCGGGTCGTTTTGAGTTATTTTAGTGGGTAAAAAATTATTTGAGGGTAAAATAATTTTGAAGGGCTGAGATGATGCCACGTGGCAGCCGTTAGACATAAGGGTATAATTGACCTCATAGTATAACTGTAAGGGTATAATTGGCCCTAAAGTATAACGAAGGGTATGGATGAACTATTTTTCAAAGTTCAGGGGTAATTTTGGCCCTTTTCCGTATTTTTTATAGGAGCTAAAGTTATCCCAGAAAGTGGCCCTTTGAATATTGGAATGAAATGGGATCAAATGCAGCAATATGGATAGTAAGGTTTCCTACAGCTGACCCCGACTAGAGATTGATAGCCTGTTTGGCCAAACTTTCGGGAGGCCAAGAGTGCTTATTTTTAATATATGAGGTGTTTAGCCAAGCTTTTGGAAGAAAATAAGTGTTTTTGGTAAGTAGCAGAAGCTTAAAAAAAGTAGCTTTTCCCCAAAAGTAATTTTTTGAAAAGCACTTTTCAAAATAAGCTGATTTTAGAAGCTTGGCCGAACAGGCTATGCGTCATAGATGTAAAGTAATCCCCGAAAGAAAATGTTCTGAAACACTAGCATAAACAGATTCGATTGATATCAGATATCCTACGTCCTTACAGGGACAAATTTTCTGAGAACAATAAGTGCAACTATTTAAGAGAAGAATACCTGTCTGGATCAATGGTAAATACAACAATGTTGGGTAAAATGCGGGTTGCAATCTCCGTCACGTCATAGTAAGAGCTGGTAGCAGACAAAGCCATGATACCTGCCAAATAAAATTTAGCATCCAATATTACGGAGAGAGGAACGAGGACAAAAAAGGGAAGAGGAAGCAGAGAAAGACTCAGGAATTTAGAGAAGATCCAAAACGAATATCAAGGAAAAAATTGAACTCAAGAAAATTATCATTACAACAACAATAACTACGCCTCAGACCCAAATAAGAAGCTGGATGCAAAACGTATATGGTTACCTGCTGCTCGGGCAGGTGCAAATGTATCACGCAAAGCACGAACAGTGAGCGCATTTATTAGCACCCTTTTCCTTGTCTACAGGCAGAAAAATTCCATTAATTACCATGTCAGAAGTAAAACACATCTCGGGAAGGATAGGTTCTATTTTAAAGTCTTTTACTAGTAAAAAGCCAATAGACATTTAAAAATTATCACTTATTTAAATTCTGGAGTGGTATGATAACCAAGACAGTTCCTTACCCCCTCATTGAGGTAACCAGCAATATTTCCAAGCAATATAGTAGTGTTTGTTCTAATTGCCGGTTCTTCATCAACCTACATACACCACAAATAGAAAAGCAAAACCTAAGGAGCAAAAGAATAAGCCTAGACAAGAGGAATAAGTTCTGCAGTATGACACATACCTGTTTCTTGAACAGATATTTCAAACACTATGAAGCAAAGAAATAATTATAGACTAGAAGACTAGTAGTTTGCATGTAAGATTCACACCTGTAGCTTCGAGAGATATTTCAACAAAGATCCTGATATAGTGCGATGTGAGAGCTGCAATATATTTTGGAAATACATTAGTTAGTGTGATACTAGGAATTGACACTATATGGAACTACTTTGTTGAAGACATAATAAAGTAAATAAAAGTGTACTCCCTCTAATAGCTTAAGCTTTTAGATGAGATGGTACAAACTTCAACATGGTATCAGAGCAAGCTGAGGTGTTTAGTTCGAGTCTCAACGCCACCCATTATCAAACAAGAGTTTCCATGGCTTAGCCCGTGAAAAAGAATCAGGCTCGCACGTGAGGAGACGTGCTGAAGACATAATTAAGTAAATAAAAGTATACTCTCTATAACAACTTAAGCTTTTAGATGAAATGGCCACACACTTCAACTTACTCAATCACTACGAAACACGATATCGTTACAGACGAACAACCAAAGAAACAAAAAGCACTATAGCATCACACATAAAGGTAAGTATCAATACCAGTGCATACATCAGTAATCAGACTTACAGAAGGAAAGTCAAAGCATCAAGTACAATGGCATGTTCTAGTTCAGGTATACGGCAAAATGCCGCACAACTAGGTCAGTTAACCAGAAATTTATTCTCAAATGTTAGAATAAAAGTGGAGGACCTATATATATGCAAGATGTACACACCTTAGGAGCCAATACAAGCATAGATTTAAGTGTCAACTCCCGAAGAAAAGCAGATGTGTCAGAGAACCCAGTAGCCACATGAGCATAAACCTGATCAAAAGCTTTGTCAGGCAATTAAACCATCCAAGTGCTACGAAATTCTGAATTATTAAGTGTATCCCTTCGAGTAAGTATAACTGTACGTTTGAAAAATTATAGCCATAATTCATCTAATATTTTCACACCTGCTCATCAACAATTTTTGCAGATAATGACTCCCCATATTGATCAATATGCTGCAGAAGACCCACTCGGATGGACCGATCATTGGAGGCAAAAAGTTTTACGATTGTAGGCAGTACCTATTACAGATGCCCACGGTTCAAAATACAAGTTAAAACAGAAACTAAACACCAAAAAGAAGACGTGATCACTCTGGTTGATGCAAAACGTACTTAATCTCGGGAAAAAGAAAAAGGGTAGAGCAAGAAAAGAGTTCAACCTTCACACTGAACTCATCTGTTGAAAGCCAAGAACCCATTTTCAACAAAGCCGTTAAAGCAGGAGCAGCAGCTGAACCAAATTCTAGTGAAGAAGCTAACAAAGGAAGCAACTGCAAAGAAAAAATATTGGATTTGCTCATGCAATTAACTTAATTATTTTGAGTAAATTTTTTCATTTTCTTTATTTAAGTCGCTAGAATTCATAATGGAAGAAAAAAGGATTACCTTCTTCAGCACAATTTCGCGAGGAAGTTGCTCTACTAGATTTGGAAGCTTACGGAAGAAAGCGTCTTTTTCTACACTATCCTTAAGATTAAGTATTTCCATGAATTGAATGGTCTCCACCAACTTATTTTGGAAATATTCTGCCAATACATGATTAGCATCTTTAGCGGATATCCGGATGTGAATGATATATTGGACAGAGTATTAACACTATCGCTTCAAGTCAGGTAAAAAGAGAGTAACAAAACTAGATAAATCCAGGGTTAATTACAAAATCCTAGAAGGGTCAGAGCGATAAATGTGCCCATGAAAAATGAGCAACGGAAGCAGCATCAAATTAGTAAGAGACGCAAGCATTAGCTCCACATAATGAATTCCAGTAAGATGAGTCAAAACGGCTTGATTTGATTAAGATAGATTAAGGTTCATAGAAGACATGAAAACATAAGAAGGTTCAGAAAACTTGGAAAGGTACAATATACACAAGGAAATGGACATCTATATATATTACACTTGATTTAGTTATGCCAAAAGGCTACCCATTTGATTCATCCTAATTGGCCAACCAATAGGTGCCTCAATACAAAATTGATAAACTATCATGCAGCCAGGTATAAGATAAAGTTATAGAAGGCAATGCTTTTGTGAGGGGTTAACCAAAATTAGAAAACAAAACGTGACAAAAGTAAAATACAAAAAATTGACATGATTATTCACTGAAGTAGATATCAATTGGAATTTAAGACTGACATGATTGGCGTGGTATAGAATTCCGCAATCATTCTTTCGTACGAATATATCACAACACATAAAACTGGTTGAAAGAAGCAATAATGACCTCATGCTCATGGGTTGTAACTGAGGAACAAGAAAATCGTAAAATTGATCAGATTTGAAAAGCCTTGTCTGAATTATCCATGATGACTAATGATTAGCTATTTGTGGAGAATAAAACCCACTTCAGCATCTAGTCCTTAGATTTGAAACGTTGACCACAGGCAGATGGTGACAAAACACATTTCAAACATATATTGAGCTCACATCTGCTACTAGAAGACTAGAACTTATTGAAATAAATATCCACAATCACCATATGAGAAAACAACAGTCTAACAGTAGAATAGGAGAGAAGTATTAGTCATATGACGTAAGCCGTAAGGTTCTTGGGCAGCTTGAGAACAACTTAATTAATGTACAAAAAGATAATATCGAACAAAAAAATTACCACTATTTTCAAGAAGCTTTGATGAATTCAACCTGCGAGCGGGCATAGAGCTCAAGAGACGCTGATAATCTGGAAGTAGAGACTGTGAGACAGGAAAATAAGCCAATTGCAAATGAAATGAATTTTTCAAATCCATCAGAAGATAAAGAAGAGCAAAATCAGACAGGTGATCGAGAGAAGCAAATCAATCGGTGGTTGCAGCATACCTTTGGAATAGAAGCAGTATTGCGCAGTTCCTCTTGTTTGCTCAATTTGGTACCAGAAAACAGTTCATAGATAAGACAGCCTAGCAATTCCCAGCATCAAAATATTAATTTGCAGTTGAAAAAGAACATTTAAGAACTCTAGTGTGTTTGATAGATTAGCGAAAAGCTCTCCAGTCCATTTTGCATCCAGAAAAGGGTGACTCCATATAAATACTCAAGCATTATAACAATGATAATATCTAAGAAAGAAGGTACAGCAAAAGCAATCATTTCATTAGCCGAGGAAAAGTTGAACGTTAAAGCATTTTAGATTTCATAACTGCAATCTACATTCCACTATCATTATAGTGAAACCTCGGAAAACACTGCGCATGGACAACACATTTTATAGCATGAAAGTAAAAACAGAAAAGCTAGCAATTTTCAGCTCAGAGCACAAAACAGATCAAAACTACGTCAGCTAATTTTAAATCCCAGTGCCTTCACAAGCCCTTACCACACAATCTAAATATTATTTTGTGGTCCAATGGCAAGGATTCTACTATCTGTATAAACCACATCTACCCTTCCTTCCTATACATCTATCCTTGTATTTTGTTCTCTTTTTGTTTAATCTCACTTCTGAATGGAACTAGAGCATATATTGTTCTATTTGTTCCAGAGAAACATACACTTAAACAGAACAAGATCATCCAAATTTATTATGATAGGAAATTTCTGAAAGCGTGAAATGGGCCATAAGGAAATCAAGAAATTGAGAATGTTGTACTTAGAAGTGCTTCATCTAAGTATGAACTATGCAGCTTTTATGGGACACGCCTAGCAGCAGGCCTACTGCAATTTAATAGTTGTGCTAGTTTGAAGTTGTGCATCGCTTCCACCTGGATAATTCACACTTCTTTAAATTGATTGCCACAACTGCTTGGAATCACAGTAGCACTTGTCTCATATATGTTAATTGAGATTCATTTGCATAAAGAAAACACTGAATTATCATTTGCAAATAGTAAATGTGAGACGTGTCACTATCCTGCCCATTACTGGCATTAAAACCCTTCAAATAGTGGCACCCAAGGGTGTGGCCTAGTGGTCAAAATGAAGTGGGTTGAGAACCATGAGGTCTCGGGTTCAAATCCTAAAAAAGACATACACTAGGTGATTTCTTCCCATCTGCCATAGCCTTGGACAGAGTTACCTGGTACATGTTGCTGGTGAGAAGTGAAAGGTATCCCGTGAATTAGTTGAGGTGCACGCAACCTGGCTCGGACGCCACGGTCATCTAAAAAAAACCTCCAAATAGTGTTCTGCTACAACTCTATCCATCATCTTGCTCAACGCTTCCATCACCAAGATGTAGTATATGAGAAATTGTATCACCCTGCGTCAGTCCTTTGGAACTACCAAAGAAGCCAAAATGACTCATGTACTATATAGGGAATTTTGCCATCGATATTATGTATCTAATCCACCTCCTCCTCCTATCGCCAACGCCTATCTTCATTGTTACAAAATGTAAAACTTCTCAGGTCACATGATATCATAAGCTTTTTGGATGTCCAGCTTAGGACTACTGGTTTTCCTTCCTTTCTTCTTCTTCTTCTTCTTCTTTTTTTCTATTTTTTGATTGATAGTTTCCCTTCCTATCTTCTTGAGAACCCACCAACCTCACCTGCCATTAGTGTCGACATCTAAATATATCTTTCTTCCACATATGCATTCTGAGGGGCTGACACAATCTCATTTAGTACCTTCTTTCGTCTATAATAAAGCACCTCAACAATTATCTTGTCGATTCTTCCCACTGGAATAATGGTCACTTTTTCATTGTGAATAATGGGTCTTAATCACTATTTTTGGTTGTAAATAATGGGTCTTAAACTCTTAATCATTGATATTTGCTAATCCATTTGTCTCAGTTTTGCTCATTGTTGGTAGTATCTTTATATATAGTAGATCATGTGGTGAGGACTTGTGAAGGCACTGCGATTTAAATCTTCCAGATACTAGTACATGGAAGCTTACTTGTTCAATCTTTCCAGATACTAGTACATGATTGCTATAAAGCATGCATCGACGCTCTTTTCAAACTCTCTAGATTCCTTGAACGATATAATTATCTCTACAAACTACTGAAATGATCAAATGACTAACGAGGAAAGATTGAACTAGTAAGCTTCCATGTACTAGTATCTGGAAGATTTAAATCGCAGTGCCTTCACAAGTCCTCACCACACGATCTACTATATAAAGATACTACCTACAATAAGCAAAACTGAGACAATATCCAAAAATGTAGTGCTAAAATCTTTAACACTGCGCATGGACAACACATTTTATCGCATGAAATTAAAAACAGAAAAGCTAGCAATTTTCAGCTCGGAGCACAAAACAGATCAAAACTACGTCAGCTAATTTTAAATCCCAGTGCCTTCACAAGCCCTTCACTATAATAGAAGCAGTATTGCGCAGTTCCTCTTGTTTGCTCAATTTGGTACCAGAAAACAGTTCATAGATAAGACAGCCTAGCAATTCCCAGCATCAAAAAATTACTTTGCAGTTGAAAAAGAACATGTAATAACTCTAGAGTGTTTGATAGATTAGCGAAAAGCTCTCCAGTCCATTTTGCATCCAGAAAAGGGTGACTCCATATAAATACTCAAGCATTATAACAATGATAATATCTAAGAAAGAAGGTACAGCAAAAGCAATCATTTCATTAGCCGAGGAAATGTTGAAAGTTAAAGCATTTTAGATTTTCTTTTACGCTCTCAGTGACATGGTAAGGTCCATAACTGCAATCTATATTCCACTATCATTATAGTGAAACCTCGGAAAACAGAGAGCCAAAACTTGCTAGTCTTATCATTCTATGACCACTGAATAATGACTAAAACTAAACCAATCAAAAATAATAATAACGACAATTAAACAGAACAGACTCACCCAAACCCCAAGAATCTATAGTCCAAGGTGGAGATTTTCTGATTGTCGTCCAGTCAGACTTCAGCAGTTCCATTGATTTGTATTGTGCACCAATAAGCCAATCATATTGCTAGACACAAATAAAGACAAACAATTAACCTATATTGTTCTGTGACAAAGGAACAAGGAAAAATAACAGTAAAGCATGAGATACTGGAGAATAGCATCAACAATCAATCAACTACACCTCAATCCCAAATCAGTTGCGCTAGACTATATAAATCCTCTAAAGAAAAATATGAATCTTCAGCTAAAAAGGGATACAAAAAATAGTTTCAAGGATAATTAGTTTGTCGTGCTGTGTTCCTTAAAAAACAGAAAAGTAGGTTTCTATTTTTTCTATGTTTTCTTGAAGTGCCATCTATAGAGATCCAATAAATGATCTGTAGTTGTCCGCCCTGTTATTCACAGTTAAAGATGAGGTTTGGTATGGCATAAAAGTGAAAAGAAATGTTGCCAGTGAGTTAATTCTGAATCATAGTTTACCAGCATTGGTCCAACAGAAGATTCATTGTGTCCATCAAACTCAGAAAGAACATCAAAGGCGTGCAATTTCCAGTCCAGAGTTTGTGTAACAACAACACTAGCCAGGCAAACATTTCCATGAACCTGCATTAGTAAAAATGCAACTCAAAATAATCCATCAAATATTCGAGTGATCCAGTAAAGTTTGCAAGCAGAAGATTAAATGACCTCAAACATATACCAATATGAAAGAAGTAATAGATCGCAGATGAAAGAAAATGTTTCAGGCTTTAAAGGTATAGGCTTCATGATATGCTTGGCCCAGGCTTGAAGAGCTCTTCAGCACTTGGATGCATCAAGGAATGTATAATGAAACTAAGGATCCAACTTATGTGTTGTAACCTCTATGTGCAACGCCAAAAATCAATATAGCTCAGCCATTTAGATATTCATAAGAAGCATCAATAAACAAATCTCTGCTGCAATTTTATTTTTATCCTAATATTAGAACTTCCAGTTCCTCAGAAAGTAGCTTTAATAGATGCACTCCTTCAACATGGGGAACAAATGAAATTTAATCAAAAGCATACTTACAAGCTTGCAGTCGTTATTTAAGAAGCTCACAGCTTTGGCTATTCGATGCAACCCCCAGGCATAATATTCGTCCCTGCCACCATCAGGAAATGAAATTGATGCCTTATAATGAACTATAGATACCAAATTCAAGAAATGAATATGAAAGCAGATTGATTCCAGGTTGGAGCTTATGAGATACTATTGGCAATAAAAGTTGAAGATTATTCATTTTGATACAACGACTGCTCAAAAATTAACTCATGCTGCCGTTATGATAATTCAGGTAAGTCATGTAATCAGTCTATCTTAGGCATAGAATGGTAAGAAATTAATGAACCACGGTAAATTCATACCTCTGGGTACCTTTTAATCCTAATTCCTTCAGCTTTTCAGAGAGTGGCATGACAGGTTCAGTAACAATATAGATGGTAACCTTAGTAGTAGAACCATCAACATTTTCAGCTTCAGTGCTGTGAAGAAATGACAAAATATTTGGATGCCTAACCTGAAAAAAAAGGAGAAAAATTAGCATCAAGGAGTCCAATAATTAGAAACGAACTATGTCCATAAGCTAAAAAATGAGAAGTAATACTCTGATTATAAGGTAAGGTGAAGTGTCAATGAAATCATAATTTACAAACAATATTAGCTTACTGTACGAAGTCTCTTGACTCCGTTCCGACCAGCAGCTAGATGTCCATCAGTTGTGCTATTTCCTGAGAGAGCAAATATTGACACAGGAGTCCCATCATCCTGTTTGAAGAGAGAAACAAAAATGAATTGCTTATCGTGAAACAACTAATTCGCATACTAGAAAACTGAACATGACGCCAACATAGCATATAGCTGGTGCTAAGAAGTCTACATTAAATAATTTTATGATACATCTTACAGTTTATTGATCTATAATGTTTAAGCAGATGGAAACTCACAAGTTACAGTCACAATCCCGTCCATGTTAAATATTATTTTGTGGTCCAATGGCAAGGATTCTACTATCTGTATAAACCGCATCTACCCTTCCTTCCTATACATCTGTCATTGTATTTTGTCCAATGGAACTAGGGCATATATTGTTCTATTTTCCAGAGAAACATACACTTAAACAGAACAAGACCATCCAAATTTATTATGATAGGAAATTTCTGAAAAGCGTGAAATGGGCCATAAGGAAATCAAGAAATTGAGAATTTTGTACTTAGAAGTGCTTCATCTAAGTATGAACTATGCAACTTTTATATGACATGCCTAGCAACAGGCGTAACTAAGTCATAGTTAGTGTCCTACTGCAATTTAACAGTTGTGCTAGTTTGAAGTTGTGCATCGCTTCCACCTGGATAATTCACACTTCTTTAAATTGATTGCCACAACTGCTTGGAATCACAGTAGCACTTGTCTCATATATGTTAATTGAGATTCATTTGCATAAAGAAAACACTGAATTATCATTTGCAAATAGTAAATGTGAGACGTGTCACTATCCTGCCCATTACTGGCAGTAAAACCCTTCAAATAGTGGCACCCAAGGGTGTGGCCTAGTGGTCAAAATGAAGTGGGTTGAGAACCATGAGGTCTCGGGTTCAAATCCTAAAAAAGACATACACTAGGTGATTTCTTCCCATCTGCCATAGCCTTGGACAGAGTTACCTGGTACATGTTGCTGGTGAGAAGTGAAAGGTATCCCGTGAATTAGTTGAGGTGCACGCAACCTGGCTCGGACGCCACGGTCATCTAAAAAAAACCTCCAAATAGTGTTCTGCTACAACTCTATCCATCATCTTGCTCAACGCTTCCATCACCAATATGTAGTATATGAGAAATCGTTTCACCCTGCGTCAGTCCTTTGGAACTACCAAAGAAGCCAAAATGACTCTCATGTACTATATAGAGAATTTTGCCATCGATATTCTGTACCTAATCCACCTCCTCCTCCTATTGCCAGCACATCTTCATTGTTCCAAAATGTAAAACTTCTCAGATCACATGATATCATAAGCTTTCTGGATGTCCGGCTTAGGACTACTGGTTTTCCTTTCTTCTTTTCTATATTTTGATTGATAGTTTCCCTTCCTATCTTCTTGAGAACCCACCAACCTCACCTGCCATTAGTGTCGACATCTAAATATATCTTTCTTCCACATATGCATTCTGAGGGACTGACACAATCTCATTTAGTACCTTCTTTTGTCTATTATAAAGCACCTCAACAATTATCTTGTCGATTCTTCCCACTGGAATAATGGTCACTTTTTTATTGTGAATAATGGGTCTTAATCACTTTTTTTGGTTGTAAATAATGGGTCTTTAACTCTTAATCATTGATATTTGCTAATCCATCCTTCTTCAGAATGATTGCTATAAAGCACGCATCGACGCTCTTTTCAAACTCTCTAGATTCCTTGAACGATATAATTATCTCTACGAACTACTGAAATGATCAAATGACTAACGAGGAAAGATTGAACAAGTAAGCTTCCATGTACTAGTATCTGGAAGATTTAAATCGCAGTGCCTTCACAAGTCCTCACCACACGATCTAATATATAAAGATACTACCAACAATAAGCAAAACTGAGACAATATCCAAAAAAGTAGTGCTAAAATCTCAATCCCTTACACTTAACACTGCGCATGGACAACACATTTTATCGTACGAAATTAAAAACAGAAAAGCTAGCAATTTTCAGCTTGGAGCACAAAAGTTTTAAATCCCAGTGCCTTCACAAGCCCTTACCACACAATCTAATATATAAAGATACAATCCAAAAGTGTTATGCTAAATTCCAATCCAAAACACTAATAGTGCCTTCACAAGCCCTCATGACACGATCTAATGTAGTACTACTATATAAAAAATAAGCGCAACTGAGACTATATCCAAAAGTTTTATGCTAAATTCCCAATCCAAAACACTAATACTGCGAATCGACAACACATCACTTTTTACGAAACTAAAAACAGAAATGCTGGCAATTCTTCAACTTGGAGCAGAAAAGAGATCAATACTACATCAATCATCTTTGTTTGTGTATTGAACTACTGAAGTGACTATTGAGAAAAGATCGAACAAGTAAAATTCATCACATGATCTAATACATAAAAATACTACCAACAAGACAACAATACGCGCAATTGAGACAATATCCAAAAATGTTGTGCTAAATTCCCAATCAACAACACTAACGCCGCACATGGACGAACCCATTTTATCGTACGAAATTAAGAACAAAAAAACTAGCAATTTTTCAACTTGAGCAGAAAAGAGATGTTTGTTTGTGTATAAGCGCAACCGAGACAATATTCAAAAGTGTTACGCAAAATAAGTGTCTTCAAAAGTCCTCATCACACGATCTAATGTAGTACTCCCTCCGGATAAAAAAGAGTGTTCACTTATCAAATCAAGAAAGAATTAACCGTATCTTTCCATATTTGCCCCTCTTATCTTTCCATATTTGCCCCTATTAAGTGTTATGTGATCAAATCCCAATACTTATTTAGTTAGGGCAGTTTAGTCAGATTACCTATTTTTATCATCGAGTTAGTATTTTCTTCAATGGCTAAGTGAACACTTTTTCTGATCCGGAGGGAGTATAATATTTAAAGATACTACTACTATATAAAAAATAAGCGCAACTGAGACAATATCCAAAAGCGTTACGCTAAATTCCCAATCCGAAACACTAACACTGCTCATAATAAATGCTACATATAACAATTTTCTCAGGATCAATACTATGTCAAAATCATAGTATTTATTTTGTGTATCGAACTACTGAAGTAACTATGCCTTTACAAGTCCTTATCACACGACCTAATATATTAAAATATAATATCCAAACTATGCTAAATTCCCAATCCATTTTCAACTTGTAGCAAAAAAGAGATCAAAATCGTGTATTTATAGAGGAAGATGGAGTACCTTTGAGGTACCACGGTAGTGTATCCAAGAGCCCCAAGCAGAGGAATAAGGTTCACCAATATTATACGGTAGATCTTTAAGACCTGTACCAGATCCACTCACAACACCTTTTAAGAAATTAAACATCGTTAAGATTTCACCGATCTCCGATCACCGTTAGATCAGACGGGACCGGAAAAATGAACGATGATGATTTGATCTGATAAAAATGGAATTGAAAGGAAAGTGGGAGATTATTGATGTTTGTCTGCTTCGCGGTCTATGACAGGCTTTTGTTCTCAATAATGTGTAGATTGCCCCTTCCAGGAAATAACACACAGCTAGGTATCGAAGAACAAAATAAAATTAAGTTGGTGTTTGGCCATGAAAATCAATTTTTTTTCATTTTATTTGGAATTTTGAAGTTGAAGTTGGACCTGAGGTTGTGTTTGGTTACATTTTTTGTAAAGTATATTTGGTTGTTTGAGTTGTATTTGAAATTTCCGTGGCCGAATGCTAATTTTCAAATAAAGTGAAAGAAATTCTCATGGTCAAACGGGTCCTAAGAATGGAATGTTGGTCTTTTAAAAATGGACTTGGCTTAATGGGTTGGATTTGAGTCTAATTACATGTGGTCCAATAAAAATAATGTCACATATTTAATTAAAAGAATCATATATTTCACATAAACTTTTGTAAAAAGGAGGAACAATTTTAAAGTAAATTAATGTTAAGGACATCTTTGGTCTAAACTAGTGGAAGGAAGGGCAATTTTGATCCAATAGGCGAGAGGAGGCATTTTTGAGTCATTGTTCATACTTAGGGTAGTTTTGACCCCTTTTTCGTTATATTAAAATATAGTTACACTACTTAATTTTTTTCATGTTAGAATCAAAAGTAATAATATGACAAAAGTGAATAATATGTTGTAATAAATACTTGATGATAGTTGGGTAGAAAACGCAAATTGATAATTGACAAAAACTTAAACTCGAAGTGTTTTTTCACCGTTATAACAATTGAATATGTGTAAATTGAAAACTCAACCAGAAGTGATTTTTGCAAATCAAGACATATTTTATTTTATCATTTTCACTTTGAGTTCCATTTTTGTTAGCGCTTACTGTTATAGGAGAAACAAATGCAAAGATGACTAGTCCAGCATTAGCGGGAACTGAAATCTTCAAGTTCATGCAGCCCAAATTGCGACCACAATCCACGGATATCCAGGCCTCAGCTACATGTCGTGTTGCTCATGATATTAGCTCATGAAAACATGAACCGCCCAACATGCCTAAGTTTGGGCTGATCATTGACTCGCCCATTTATTAGCCCAGCCATAAAAGAGAAGTAATTGCACGGTTCGTCCTTCAAATGAACTGGCCAAAAATTAAAGATCAACACAAAATAGGGACAAAAGTGCAAATGACCCCATAAAAGATTGAAAATTTTACATGGCATAGCTAATTCTAATATGTATCTATGATTAATAACTATTATTTGCAATCATTTCATAGCTATATGCAATTGTATGTGTATTTGAATGTATTTGGTTTTGAATGAATTACATGTAGTTGTATTCTGGAGGGTCTTGTATCTTTAAATGATGTAGTTTTTTAATAAACTATGTATATTGAGTAAAATAGCTATATTGTATTAAAATTTTGTGTATTTAATTTGATATAATTCATGAGTATCAAACTCTGATACAGTCAAATACCTCAAAAAATATATGTTTATGAATGTATATTTGCTTTGAATGAGTTATATGCAGTTGTATTTGAATCATTGTTTTGGGCAACTTACTGCAATGGCTGAATACATATGTATGTGTATTATAAATACATATGTATTTGAATGATTTTATGTGTAGTTTATTTCATTTATATACATATGTATATGACTGAATAGCGTATTCAAATACATCCAAACACACGCGCCTACTCCTAAAAAATAGCTACGAAATGTAAATATGTAAAAGACAGCTACAGATTGTTAACAGCTCCGAAAAGATAGTTATTTGGGTAAGTTACTCTAAAAGATTGTGGTGATATGCAACCCAAATTGACTCATGAGAAATATTGTCAAAATATTTTCAAAAAGACATTTTTTATATTTGATATGTTATAAATAGCCGTAATAAAAAAAGATACAATTTTATTAGGTACTAAAATTTTTTATAAAAGGGGACATTAGACATGGGGTGTTGCCACCACTACTACAACCCTCTGGATCGTCCAGGTCACTTTCCTTTTCACTTAATTTCCAATGATTATTTGGATCCGACTTATTATACGTATGTGAATTCTGAATTTATGTTTTCCTGTTTCTTTATCTAAATTTGAATGTCATTTCGAAGTTTGAGAGTCAAATTGTCGATCACATAATAAATTAGTCAAAAGTAATTCTACTTAGATCGTATAAGCAACAAGGCAGGTCAATGATTTTAAGTCGGTGGTACTTTAAACTTTCCATTCTATTGAGGATTTGATCATATAGTCATATAAATGTCTATGGCTATTTAAGACCACAACAATTAAAGGTCTTTCTTCCTTTCTTAAACTCAGTCAAACACCGCCACATATTTTGGGACACAGGGATTACTATAAAAGATGCTAAACACCAAATTGCTTTTCTGAATTTGTTTGTCCATAGAGAAAGACTAAAGAGAAGGCAAACAAAATAGAAAAAAAGTGCACTGATAGGTACGAGCAATAGAACAATCTACCTCTTTAGAGTACTCTGCTCCATCAGCACCGTATGATTTTGCTATTGCCTCTATTTTATCTTTGATACCTATATAGACTCTAATTCGAGCAGAGGCTACACTAGATGAATTGTCCCGATCTTCTTAACCTTGGTGGACATAGTTATTTGGTGTCTCTGTTGGTAGGAGGTAGCAGATATCTGGTGAGTTAGTTGAGGTGTACGTTAGTTGGTTTGAGCACCACATATATACAAAAAAAAAAAAAAAAAACTGGTGTACCATGGGATGAACTTTTATTCTCAAGCATATCATTGAAACTAGTTTATACAACCAATGCTCACACACATATTATTGTAAAATTTGTCACCAGATTAAACTTTTTATTTTTCCTCTTAAGCAAACTAAATCATTATCATTCATCAAATAAATGTTCAATTTAATTGTAACCAAAGTGGAACTCCAAAAATAGAAAAATAGGGTATTCACTGAGAATAAGAAATAAAATAAGGAGGAGGAGAATTCTTCTAAGGAGGGTACTACAGGGATGGTCAAAATGGTAAAGTAGTAAAAGTGGCATGGGAATAGGGTTGGAGCTGGTATCAATTTTCTTCAAATTCATTGTTGTATAATTTATGTGTGAATAAAGGGGTCTTTACAAGGAGGCCTTTAGGCGGGGTGGGAAAGCAGGGAGGACGCCAGCTATGGGAGTGAGTGTTCTACGAGTTGGGGGTGTGGAAAAAGCCTAGGTTGAGCCAAAGGGAAAAAGGCAACTTGTGGTTCAATCAATTTCCCTTTTGTTGATGGTCTGGTCTCTCTTCATACATCAAACATATTTCACATTTCAGTGTTAAAAGTGATGCTTGATATTGTATACTCTGAACGTGAACCATAAAGAACACCTCAATCAACGATTTGGCTCGATGCGGAGACAGTTGAACGGGTTTTCTGGAGTAATCAAACTTTTACAATTTGTGCTTCCTAATTAACTTTTCTCCCAGCAAGCAAAGTTTTAAAATATTACGAAGTTATACTATAAGTGATAACAACTAAGTAGTTGTTTCGCTGTGTTTATATGATTCATGATGTTCCATTTTAAAAATTATTTCTAATGTTATATTTGACTGTGTATTAAAGTAGGTAACATATACCAGTTCTTTCTTGTGATAGTTAAGCATTAAAGGTATCGATATTACTTATATGTTAGTGAAATCATTACAAAGAAGTGAACTTGTCGTTGGTACATGAGATGAGGTAAAGATCGTAATCCCAAGTTCAAACATGTTCGAATTCCATCTACACCGCGGGTTGTGATCGTATAGAGGTATTTGAAAACATATCTTGAGGATGCCCTTAAACACTCATGGTATTATATGAATGTACCATCTATAGTGTGGCAATATCAAGCTTTGAAAGACTGAAACATATGAATAGATCTGATACCAACACGGATTATCTATTTCAGTTGTTGTGCTTTCTTAAATTGTGCATCTAGTACAAGGGTTCAACTTTTGATCATATTTGTGGAGCCAATATACTAGTGCTAAAGCATGGATGTTTTGTATCCATCGAACAAAATCAACTTGTAATCTCATAATGACATCTCAAAACATATTTTAAAAGGACGACTTAAAGCGCTGAGGGTATCATTATCAATGTGCAAATCAAAATTGTGAAAGCCTAGAAATGTAGATTTCCAGTAAATTAAATTATCTTGGAAACTTATGTGTGCGAGTTAGTGAATAGAGTAGTTCAGATGTACACTAGTTTGGACTCTTGATGAGTTATTTAATGTAGGAAAATTTACTTGCCATAGCTACCTTTAAGAGGTATTTATTGATAATAACTAATATTTAATTTATTTATATTTCTTAGCTACAGTGATCTCTAATTTACATATCATAGTTATACCAAATACAAAGTTTATTCCATTGTATCAAGTTTCTCCCTCACATCTCTCTCTCTCTCTCTCTCTCTCTCTCTCTCTCTCTCTCTCTTTCTCTCCTCCATTGCCTCTCTCTTTCCGTTCCCTCTCTTTTCTCTGTTGTCGCTCACCCCTCTCTTGTTGCACCACTGAAGCTAAGGCGGTAGTTGTAGCAGCCGGTAATGCTAGAATCCATTGTTTTTTTCACATATCTGGATTTGGTGCATTTTTTGACGATCTCAAATCATAGTTCAGCAGTCGGTAACGTCGGAATCCATGGCTTTTTCTCATATCTAGATCTAGTGTATTTTCCAACGAGCTCAGATCTGGATTTGGTTTAAAGATTTTCCGATGATCTTAGATTATAGTTCTGGATTTGATATATTCTCCGACGATCTGGATTTGGTGTAAAACCAAAATATCTCGTTAACACTTCTGTATTTCTATGAAAATTAGATCTCTATTTGTATTTCCGCCAGATTTGGTGTATTTACGACAATCTCGAGGCCCGACTTGAGTGTATGTGAGTGTATCCGCATATTTGAATGTACTATTTATGCATTATGAAGAAGATTTTTTTGGAAAACTAGATGTATTTGATTGTATTTTTGAGCAAAACTAGATGTATTTGACTAATCTCCATTCGATTCTTAAATGTATTTGATTGTTTTTTCCTCCTCAGATCGAGTGTATTTGAGTGTATTCGTCTGATCAGGTACTATCAAATACATTCAACCTTGCGACGATCTTACTGATTGAAAGTCGAACACATTCAAATACAGCTACAACAAAAGGATAAATCAATATATAAATACACTAAAATATACAACTCTGTCGTGTATTTAAATACATTGGAATAAAATCATTTTTTAATACACATATATTCAAAGAAATTAAGGTTGCATGTTTTCAAAAACATTAAATACACGCGACATCAAATAAGATTGGATACAACTGAACAGTTAAATACACTCAAATACAACGAATTTCCCTAAACTAGCAATGGAATGTAAATATATAAAATGTAGTTACGAATTGTAACAAACTCTTAAAAGATACTCTCTCCGTCTCATAATAAATGTTATCTCAGCCAAAAACACGCACATTAAGAAACTAATAATGCAATGTGAAGTTTATCAAATTACCCATATATTACTTTTTCTTCTTCATTAGAGTACGCACAAGTAGTAGACCTGTTAACATTGAGAATTCAACAATAATAAGTTACTAGATGTTACTTTAACTTGTCAATTTTTTTTAAGGGTATAAATGGAAAAAGTTAGATAATTTATGTCTTAATTTTTTAAAGTAACATTTATTATGGACAATCTTTTTTTATTAAAGTGACACTTATTTTAAGTTAATCAATCAGGACGGATACTAGTCGAGATAACATGAAAGAGGTGTGATTACTAATCACATTGGTCGGAACATTCTGGACGTCACGTGCCTCCTGTTTCTCCCAATTCCTTCAGAAATCAGGCCAAATTCTACACCGTCCGATCACACCTCATTGACCCCATCACTACCGTCCGATCACTCACACGTGCCAGCAACAACTTCTTTTATCTTCTCCCTCTCTCAAAACATTAATGTAAACGTAAAATTCCTCTAGGGTTTCATTCAGCCGTCAAATTTCACAACGGCGAATTCAATTCCATCTTCACATTTGTTATATTGTAAGTGCAGTCCTCAAAAAGTTACTCTTTTTTATCATTTTTTTTTTTTGTATGTGAAATTATATTATTTTGTTGATAAATTTTCGGTTAATTTTATAGTGGAGAAAAAGTTCACTTTTTGGCCGTAAAAATTATTCACTTTATTTGAAAAATCAGTATTGGCCATGAAAATTCCTTGTATTTCAAATTTGGAAAACTGCTTATAACCTGTTTTCCAATTCACTTTTCACTTTTGAAGTTGTATTTAAGTGCAGTTCTCAAAAGGTTACTTTTTTTTTTTTTTTTTTGCGATTTTGTGTATATGTATGTGAAATTTACTAATAGATATATTTTTTTGTTGATTGTGTAGTGGAGATAAAAGTATGGAGAAGGAGCTGATTGAGCTGTTCGAGAGGGTAAAACGAGCTGCTGATGCAGCTGCTGTAGACGGCGGTGCAGAGGAGAGTAGGTGTCTTGATGTCTTGAAGGAGCTTAAGAAGTTTCCTGTCAATTATCAACTCCTCGTATCTTCACAGGTAATGATACATTCGTACTGATGATTAGGGTAGAAGGTTAGCATGTAGCTGCGTGCGTGTTATGTGGGAGAGGCAGGGGGCTAGCCTCTCTCCTCTTCTCCTTATTAGTAGTAGTACTACTTCGTCCGTCCCATAATAAGTATCACCTTAGCAAAAATTTAAGTGTTACCTTAGGAAATCAAGACATAAATTGACTAATTTTTTTCAGTTCTACCCTTGGACAATAAAGTAATATTTAAATGTTGATTGGAAAAACCACATAGTAACTTGGTATTGTTGGATTTTCAATGTCAAAAGGTTTACTTCTTCTGCATGCTCTAATCAAGAGGTAAAAGTAATTTGTTTTTATTATATAGGGCTAATTTGGTAAACTTTATATTGAATTATTGGTTTCTTAATATGCGTGTTTTTGGCTAAGGTGACACTTATTATGGGACGAAGGGAGTACTATTTATTTAATAATTGTTTAGTTTCTTATTCTTTAATGTGTATTACTATATGTTGCTTCATTTGCATTGTATCATGCTATTTTGCTGTCGTATTTTCTTGCAACTCTACTTCATAAACTTTCTTTTGAGCTGGGAGTCTATTGGAAACGGTCTCTCTACCCCCACAAAGGTAGGGGTAAGGTCTGCGTGCATCTTACCCTTCCCGGACCCCACTTTTAGGATTACACTGGGTAAGTTGTAGTTGCTGTTGTATTCTGAAAGGTAACATTTGATAGGTGTGCGTAATGTTGGATATACAAGCTTCTGCTTGTTGTATTTGTTCAACTTTTTCTGGATTGAAAGGGTTGTAGTTGCAAAGTTTCAAACTTTGGAAGAATTTAAAGTGATTAAATACATATACAAGATGTCATAGTGGAGGTGTGACCTAGTGGTTAACGAAGTAGGAATTTGGCATGCGAAACTAGGGTTCAAATCCTTGTGGAAGCAAGCAAAAAAAAAAAAAAACCAATGTGGTTTCTTCTCATCTGTTCATTCCTTGTAGGTAGAAGGTACCAGACGATTAGTTGAGGTGCCCTTAAGCTAACAGGATACCAAATAAATGCAAGATATATTTTGATGTTTAAATTCCCACTGCTTTTTGTTGGAAATTGCTTTTTCTTCTCAATGAAATGATAAAATTTCTCCAATGGTTGGAGAAAGAAGTTACTTTCTTTTTTCAAAGAGAATCTGTTAATAGACAAGTTTGAAAATTGAGAAAGATAATTTCAATCAATTTTCAAACCAAAGACCCCTGAATTAAAATCGGAGCAGAACAAGTCTGATAACAATCATCCTCTCAATGACCATACGGGGAGAGTAGTCTTTTCAGATGTGTTAAAAGGACTGGGTCCTTTGGCATAAGAAACCTATTGTAGATTAGTTCCTTCACTTTTCTACATCACTATCGATCTTAACTTCACTAAGGATTTTTATATATATTCTTCCATAGATATGGGAATAGAATGGAAGTATAGAATTGTTTGTTCATTTTTTTATTGAATTCTGCAAATAGGTCGGTGGGGAACATCAAACTCCCCACCTTGGAATACAATTATACTTTCTAGTTTTTCTCTTCTTTTCTCATTTCCCCCCCCCCCCCCCCCCCCCCCCTTTTTTTTTCCGGAGGGGAGAGGTGGGGCTAGGTGTTTCTAGTTGCGGTATAATCTTTGCTTGTCAGAAAATTGAGTCATGATTATCCACTTAAATATGTTCAGTTTCTCCGAAGGGTTTCGGGACA
Organism: Lycium barbarum; assembly: GCF_019175385.1. Taxonomy (NCBI): domain Eukaryota; kingdom Viridiplantae; phylum Streptophyta; class Magnoliopsida; order Solanales; family Solanaceae; genus Lycium; species Lycium barbarum. Next base: position 11,403,703 of record NC_083341.1, read on the forward strand.
TCTGCTGATAAACATTTCATGATGATTGCACAATTGGTATTGTTTTGTGTCATGCTTATTCCTCATGTGACAGCCTGTATCACTTGATGCTAGTGAGAGGCAGATGATCCCTTTTCTGTATTTGACATTATGGAAACATGTTTCAGGTGGGAAAACGTCTTCGACAATTGGCAAAACATCCGAGGGAGAAGATCCAGGCGTTGGCATCTGATGTGGTTCAGAACTGGAAGAATATAATCGTAAAAGAAACTCTGAAAAATAAGAACAGCAATGGAGTGAACGGGGAATCTGTAAAAGATGAATGTGCTGGTGCTACTGCTAATGGAGCCACTAAATCTCAAAGAGCGGAGTCGGTCAAGGTTGAAAAGGTGTCTAGGGTTGATAATGTAAAAGTTGAGAGAACGACTTCAAAATCTGAGAAAGTAGTAAAGTCAGAAAGTTCCTTTGCTGAGAAAAAGGTTGAGCGTGTTAGTGTTGCGAACAGTGAAAAGAGTAATTCTACTGTGGCAAGTGCGGCTCCGCCGAAGTTGGGCGCTCTAATTTATTGCAAGGATTCTGTGAGGGACAAAGTCCGGGAAATCCTTGCAGAAGCTTTATGCAAAGTCGTAGGTGAAGTTGATGAGGATTTGAGGGATGAGGTTAATTTATGTGATCCATATAGAGTTGCAGTTCAGGTAGAAACTGCAATGTTTGAGAAGTGGGGTAGATCTAATGGAGCCCAGAAGTTCAAGTACAGGTCTATAATGTTTAACATTAAGGATCAAAACAATCAAGATTTCCGGAGAAAAGTCCTTCTTGGGAAGTTTCCTCTTCATCGCATAACTGAACTGACACCAGAAGAAATGGCAAGCGAGGAAAGGCAAAAGCAGAATGAGAAAATTAAAGAAAAAGCGTTATTCAATAGCGAACGTGGACTTCCTGCACAGGCTAGTACTGATAAGTTCAAGTGTGGTAGGTGTAGAAAGAATCAATGCACCTACTATCAGATGCAAACGCGGAGTGCAGATGAACCTATGACCACTTACGTGACATGTGTGAACTGCCAAAATCGTTGGAAGTTCTGTTAAATTTGAGCCAGTGTGTCCATGTATCACTTACTGGCATTACATTGTGAGCTTCATAGATAGGTACCTTCTCTTAACCATGATGTAGTTCGTAGTTCATTTTTTCATTTTCTTCGTGGAGGCAATCTCAATATGCACGCATGTGATCGCCGAGGTATTTTATTGTTGTGGGATGTTATGACATTGTATTTTTCTCATTCCTAGAATAAAAAAAATTTGCTCGACAGAAAATGCAGAGTTGTATTGGAAAGAAGCAGAAAAAATATTAGATGCAGTTGTGAGCAACTATTCACTGTTTTCTTTTGGTATATTATTATGTTTTTTATTGAGCCGAGGGTCTTTCGGAAACAGCCGTCCTACCTTGGTAGGAGTAAGGTCTGCGTACACTCTACCCTCCCCAGACCCCACGTTGTGGGATTTCACTGGGTTGTTGTTGTTGTTGTTGATCATAGATTCTATTGACTGGATTTACAAAATATGCAAATCCGTTGGGTGCATTGCCTGGATTCTTATTCTATACTTTTCCTTTTTTACCCTTTTACACAACTATAATTGTGGATTGTAGGAAATAACTCTTGCATTATCCAGAACAAACATAGCAAAAAACAAAGCCGCAACTACAAGAATTAATTTTTCCAGAAACAGTTCTTTCAAAACTATATTCATTCGCACATTTCCAGAAAAAAGAACAGTCCTGACAGTTTTTTGGGATGGTTGCGTGTAACGTGGTTTATTCTTCAGGTTGTTGGTGTGTAATCTTATAACACAGTCCTAACAGTCTTTTTGGATGGTTGCGTGTAACGTGGCTTATTCTTCAGATTGTTGGTGTGCCATTTTATAAACGGAAAAGGGTCAAAATTACCCTTGAATTTTGAAAAATAATTCATCCATACCCTTCGTTATACTTTAGGGTCAATTATATCCTTACAGTTATACTATGGGTCAATTATAACCTTATGTCTAACTGCTGCCACGTGGCATCATCCCAGCCGTTCAAAATTATTTTGCCCTCAAATAATTTTTTACCCACTAAAATAACTCAACTCGACTCGATTTTTTTTTTCCAGCAAAAATAATACGGATAATTTTTCTAGCAAAATAAAATAAAAATAATTCCGTATTATTTTTGCTGGAAAAAAAAATTCGGGTTGGATTGAGTTATTTTAGTGGGTAAAAAATTATTTGAGGGTACAATAATTTTGAAGGGCTAGGATGATGCCACGTGGCAACAGTTAGACATAAGGATATAATTGATCCCATAGTATAACTGTAAGGGTATAATTGACCCTAAAGTATAACGAAGGGTATGAATGAACTATTTTTCAAAGTTCAGAGGTAATTTTGGCCCTTTTCCGTTTTATAAAATGATAAGAAATTCCCAATACGTTCTTCTTTGCAATATTGTGAGTTATTTTTCATATTGCTGGTGCGTGTTATTTTAAAACGACGGAAAACGATTCAATATTTATTCAGTGAAGTGATACTCCTATAATGTATCATGGCATTCATTAAAACCATACATTATTTCACCATGAGTAAAAACCATCCAAACAAGGAGTTAAAATACTACTAGTATTTTAAAGTCCATCTCAAAGATTTTTACAGGGAAGAGAGCTACTTACCAAAGAACGAAAACAAGAAGAGGAGAAACAAATTAAGTCATGCAACAAAAGTCATGGCATTGATGCATACATAGTACTAGAAGGATATATATATATATATTACCCGAGTTTCTACATATATCTGTTGTCACCTTTATTCTTTGCCAATTACAAACATTTGAACTGTTGTATACATGTGTAGAAGAGTATCAAAGTCACAACTATATGCTACTAGCCATATCTCTCTCTCTAAGAGCTTGAAAAACTTTAGAACTCTTGTCAAATATCTGAGCCCTCCTATTATAATCTGTTGGTTCTTTGCCCTCATCCTCACCCATAATTGCTTCTCTTTCCAAACACTCCAACAATTCAACTATTCCACCACTTATCCCTTTACACTTGCCCTCCATTCTCCTCATTTCGATCAATTCTTTTTCCATATCCATATCATCCTGATTTATTTCCAACTCCAACTTAGAAACTGTGGGTCCCTTTGCACACTTCAACTTGGAAAATTTACGTGATTCTTCGTTGTGCAAAGGTTGAACTGAAGAAATCTTGAAAATTGGTGCAAGGAAACTAGAAGGTGGAGAAAAAGGGTGAAATTTAGCTTTGGTGTTACCAAGACAATAAGAATCCATAGCTTTAAAATTAACAAAGAAATATTTTCCCGAGACAATATATGTCGAGGTATTCAAAATTTGTGTACTTGGTACTAGATTAGGATTTGAGAGAGTTAAGGATGTTCTTTTATAGATGAGGATGAAGAGCGGAAATGGGTCGGCGCCACGTGGAAGGCAGTGGTTGAGGTGGTCATTTTTTCATACGCGTTTGTTTCAAACTGATATATTTTTGGCGTGTGTAATTAGTTTGTTGCATTGAAGTGGTCATCCTAACGCATGCAATATAGTCATAAATAATGATGTGGCAACTAGGCCCCACTAAGTCTTTGTTTTTTTAATTTCACAAATAATTACTCGTGTATTCAAGAATTTTCTCCATATAATATTGGGATATTGAAAAGAGATTCTATTTCTATTCTACTATACTATAAATGGCGATAAGCACACAGTAGGTCAACATGGCTGCTTTGGCATTTTGAGGGCAGTTTAGTCGATAAGCAGAATTGGAGCAATTCCATTGGCTAAAAGGTAACGTGCCGTGGCTTACTTTTTTGTTGTACATGTTAATAGCCAATATGATATAATACAAAATATATTGAAAGAATAAGAAGAGTAATTCAGGGCTTCTTCTTTTTGTCGCATATTTAAATTTGATTAAGTATATAGTTTAGTAAAAGCTAGCCTAATTAACTCATATGCTAAATTGTGAGGATAACATATTATAAAGTTACTTTTCCATTTGTTATTCTACATATTAATTTATTTAAAGGCGAATTAAATTTAGGCTATACACAAAAATTGGTGCAGGCTTATGTAGCATTTAGAAAATAAAAATTTAAAATTTGTTCATATTCATTTCTTCTTTAAAGTACGGATTAGTTTGATTTTGCGGCTTAGTTTGATTGTTCTATGTTTACAATTGAAAGTAAGAAAAATAATGAACCAGCTGTTTCCATTTTGAGTCTTAACTCATTAGTAATAATACAAAAATATTTTAATATTTTATTAAATTTATATAGAGTAATTTTGCTTTTTCTAATAGCATTGTGTCAGCATTACATCTTAAAAATTGAAGAATACCTATATATTAATGACTTTTTTCTTGCTAAAGTTATTATATTTAAATTTTAAGTACTATCTTTAAAATAGTTGGAAATAATTATAGCATAAAAATATGTTACTCAACTTAAAACAACACAAATTTCAATCACTTCTAAGGATAATCAAATCAATTCTAAGTAATAGTAATGCAATCTAGCACTTTTAACAGTTAGCTAACAAGTTAGGAAACAAATTTAAAAAATTACAAAAAAATACGGCTCGAAATTTACAGTTCGTCAATCTCCTTTTAACTATCGCAGGCCTTTTTTCACGGTCATTAAGAACATAATAAGTACAATAATACATCAATGATTGTGTAATGCTATCTTATATTATTTTCATATATTACTTTTGAGAAATACATTAAAATATGCTGTAAGATTCTTACAATCGTAGAAATATAAAATCGCACACACATGTTGGGTGGGCTTCACTTCTTCTAGTGTTTGGTGGCGGATGAACCTTTAAGCAACAATATTTATCTGAATTCAGTTCAGAGTATCAGAATCAAATGTATATAATGAAATTATTAAAATTCTCGTGATAAAAGTGAGTGATAAAATTAATTACAAGCTATCACGTAATTAACACCCAAAGTTCCTAACTTCAAAACTTACTAGACTAAAACTAAATTAGTTTTAGTATATTAAGTAACATGTTAAAAATTATTCTGACGATCTTGAGCATTAAGCGCATAAGATATTTGGTATTTTCATTCGCGTACAACTTACATTTCATTTTATTGAATTTATCTTAATTGAATCAATTCTTTAATCCTATCTCGATTGTAATACTTTTTTACTTGTCTGATTTAGGTTTCATTCTTATTTAATTTTTACACCGTCGCAAAATAGTGAAATGAATCTCTACTTTAACTGTTTTTCATGTTCCTTATTGTTTTAGACATGTCTAGAGAAACTTTGCTAAAATCATAAGCAAACATGCATTGGTATAGTGTTCTAAGTACCTTTTAGTCTCGACTTGTGAGTCTTGCATAACTAAAAATACTGAAAATTATTTGAACATACCGATAATGAATAAAAATCGAGATGATTTAAATGATTTTGAAGAGTCTAACTTTATAGTAATGCAAAATAAAGAGATCAAAGAACTAATATATAATAACTTAATGTATAAATGAAACCGAAGATCAAAAAAGTATGACTCTCGTACTTAATTAAAAATGAAAAAAACAAGAATGCAAGATGATTTTTTTTTTGTTTTTTGTGAAGGGTTTTAGGGTTTATTGAGTGGTTCCAATTTGAGTTGAAGAAGGCATGGGAGGAGGGAGAAAGAATTTGAAGAGAGGTATGGAGGAACATAATTTAAGCCTTGAAAATGGTCAAACTATAATGCAGGTTGTTGACCTTATTCAAGTATGAATAACATTCACTTTCTTTCCTTGAATATATCTTTTATAATTCATTGGGTATGAGCTTTCCATTCTCAAGATTCAATTTTTCCTATTTTAAGTTGATGTTCATTCTTTGATATCTGTTTTAAGGGCCTGTTTGGACATGAGTTTTCTTTCTTCCTTTTTTTTTTTTCAAACTGTTCATTGGAATGATTTCTTGGTTAGTTTTTTTTTTTTTTTTTTGATTGCACTCACAAAGTTTATTCATTGAAATGCATGTCCAAACAAAAATTCAGCTTTTCAAATGCCATTTTTCAATTTCAAGTATAAAATATTCATCTTCTTTCATTAATATATCTTTTACATCTGGGTGTGAGTTTTCCATTCTCAAGATTCAATTTTTCCAATTGTAAACTCATGTATTATTTTGATTTGGGTTTCTGCTTTTTGGTCTCAAAATTCAATATTTTTGCTATTGTTATTTTGTCTTCTTTCTGTATATCTGTATAACGGTGCATTCTTTTGATTTGGATATGAGCTTTCAAATCTCAAAATTTGTTTTTTCCTGATACTATCTGTGTCTGCATGCATTATTTTGATTTGGGTTTGAGCCTTTTGGTCTCAAATTTCAATGATCCTACTGTAAGTTGGGGTTCATTTTTTGGTAGCTGTTTAAAAATTCATTTTTTTTTTAAAAAATCTGGGGATGAGCTTTCCATTCTCAAGATTCAGTTTTTCCTTGTGCAAATTCATGTTCTTTCTTTGTTATCTGCATTATTGGGATTTAGGTTTAAGATTTTAGGCCTCATATTTCAATGTACACTTGTACAGTCAAACCTCTCTATAGCGACATCGTTTGTCTTGATATTTTTTGGCTACTATAGCAAAATGTTGTTACAGAGAACATATAATATGGAGTAGTATAATATGAAAAATCAGTTCCAAAGAAAATTTGGTCGTTATAGTGAAAATTTTGTTATTGAGGATGAGGTGTTATAGAGAGTTACAACTGTATTCTACTGTATTTTCGTGTTCATTCGTTGATATCTGCTTAAGAATTTATTCTACTGTATTTCGTATTCTACTGTGTTCATTAGCAATATTTCCAGCTAAATTCCAGAAGATCATGTGGATAAAACGAGGTTCGATCATTTAGTCCTCTAGAATTTGAGAATTTATTCATCTAGCTGTGATATAATGATGCTCATTTTTCTTTTTTCAACTGAATGAATAGGCAACTTTGTTGTGGTTGATGAGAGCGGGCGAGAGGAAGCTGTTGAATCAGGCAGAAAAGTGGGATGTGTTGTTACGAAAGTACTCTATTATGATCAAGTTCGTGTGCTTCAAAAGTCTCCAGAATGGTGAGGATCTAATATTCAAAGAACTGTGTTTTCACCCTTCATTTTTTGGTTTAATATTTGTTGTCTAGTTCAGAATCGAATGGTCTTAACAGAGTGAATATTGATAGAGGATTCATATAGCTGACCCGAACTAATTTCTGACTGGCGCCTGCCAGATTGATTTGTTTCTTAAATCAGTTCTAAGGGGAAAGGAAAGCGTTCTTTTGCTAAACAAGTCTACCGAAATGATCTATGTAAAGAACAACTTCTTGAGCTGCTCCCAATGTCCTATGTTCAATTCCATCTTGTGGTCACTTATTTAAAAAGGTAAATAGAAATTAAAGATTGATCATTTTGATGTTCCTCTGACTGGTGAGAGCCTCCTGATGTGGTGATTTGAAGTGCTTTCCTGTTTCTTCCATGGGTTTTGTACTTCCACTCTCGTGTGCGCTGTAGGGATCCATTAATTTTGAATTTATGTACTTCTACGTCGTCCATTTTGGGAGATCTGGACCTATTTTCACTAAGCCATTCTGTTCTTTCTGTTAACAGTAGATGGCATTCAGCTTACAACGTAAAGGCTCTCTCAGTAACTAGTCTTCTCTGTATGTATCCAAGTTGCTCGGACTCGGGTGGGGTATCCAACACGGATGCGAATTCTAGGGTTGGATTCGGAAAAATCTAAATTTTAAGATTCGGTGGTATGGATACGGGTGCTGGGATTCGGCTAAAAAAATTCAAAATTATAAAAATGGAGCTATAAAGATATTATAAAGTTTGAAAGATATCATATGGAAAACTTACATGTATGTTGTAGAATTCAATCTTTCATTCTCCAAATAGATGTTTAAAAAACATAAATTAATTGTCAAAAAATCAACATGCTAATAATTAATTTAGAAATTATCCGTCTTTTCTGTGACAAAGAAAACATTTATAAATAGCAAATATTGACCAAGAGGAAAAGCTAAAAAAGATTGAAGTATGTCATTTCCCATGTCTTAAATCTGTTTTATCTTTTATTTTGAGAAATCAAAATCTCAATTTTCCCCCCAAATTTGTCCAAGGACTCTGGTCAAAGTATGCGATGTCGATTGACCGAATCCCACACGAATCCCGCACCCGAACCCATGTTGTCCACACAGGTTCGGCAGCAAAATCAAGAGTCCGCACAACTTAGGTACATCGACCCCTAAAAGTTTTTGGCTCATTACTTCCTCCTCCGCACAGGAAAAAAGGTCGAAAGAAGAGATGATTTTACTTGCCATTGGTTGCTCCTTTGACATTTGTATTTCAAAAAAATGTGCTAATTTACGTAGATGCATGGTTTTGTATATTGCCTAGTTGATATATGCAAAATAGTCTGGTAAATTGTTATGAAACTCCCCATCCTCAAACCAAAAAACATTTTCTGGCTATAAAATCCTGGCCTCATAATAGGCACATGGTATCAGTTTTGTAGGCAAGAGTTTGCCTTGGAGAAAAGGTGCTATTTTAGAGGGTCATATTGTTCCCACCCCTCCCCCTCGCACACCCAAAAAAATAAATAAAAAAAAGCATGAAATAAGAGAAGTTACCATTTTCAAATAGCTTAATGCTCCGTAAACTTTCTATGCAGGCCAGAGATCTTCAAATCCACAGCAGTAGAGAGTTCAAAGCCTGAACTAGTGTCACACAGTGACCAAATCGAAGAGAATGAAGATTCAAGTGATGATGATGACGGACTTCCTCCTTTAGAAGCCAATACAAATAGATTAAACCCTTTTCAACTGGAGTCGGAGACAGAATCTGATTCAGATACTGATTCTTAATCATGGCACCATAACTAATGACAGAGAGAAGAAAGTTACCCTTTGTCATCCCCCCATCGCACCCCGGTCACTTAAAAGTAAAGAAGAGACACACACTTTGGAGTCCAAATTTGGTGGGATTTAGGATGGAACCGAATAGTGAATACCTTCTTTTTATGGATAAAGCAACAAGGAGTAATCTGAATGCTATTCACATTTGGGGATCTGTAACAAGATCGGTGACTTTGATATAGTTGATATGCCAAGCAAATTTGTAAATTAATTTTGAGTTTCGAAATGTTTGTTTTCTGATATTATTATGTGCTATGTATGACCTGTTGTAACTTCATGTTGAAAATAATGAGCAGTCGGCTTCTTGTCTATGTCTCGACTATGAACACTGCATGCGTGGTGTTTTTCAGTTTGAAATTAACTCATGATCTCTAATGTGCATAAGAGCATAGAACGACTGATCAATAGTCAAGAATTGCTTCCACTTGCCCATGATGATCATTGTTGAATGATTACGTGATAATCTTGGAATGCAAGATCTGCATTCAGTGGCTTGAGATTGATATGTCCTCTTATTCAAGTTGTCCATATTCTGCCAATTTAACGCCATACATAAAGGAAGATGTTACATGGCGGTCCCATGATTTGAGGTTTATGGGTTCCTATGGGGATCTCAAGTTAATAGACAAGAATAACTGGGTTTACAATAAAATATTTATAAATATTTAGTTGATTTCTTAATATATATATGTATACACACAAGGTCTTTGCAAAAGCTACTGGGTACCCGGCCACTGCATACATGTAAAACAACAGTTCTTTGACCACATCTGGAACTAGACACTTCTACAGCACATGCAGCAAAATCAACTTTGTTCTGAAACCAGAGATGAAATCAACTAAACCACTGGCTAGACAAAACAAAACATGATTGTCCACAAATATTACAGCACCAGCTGCTAATACCCCAGCACTTACCCATTCCAAAACCAGGTCTAACAATTTCTGTCGCTGATGCTCCAGTTATTACATATTTTAGATAACTAGGCGGCATGTTGTTTGGTTTTGGGATGGAAGTTTGAACTTGGAATATAACCAACATTGGAGAGTGGTGGAGCAGGCGATGGCTGATAGCTCTATCCAGCTGCTCATTAGTAGCTCGGTCCGCCAACTAATGGGTAGGAATAATTTGTAGGAATTGGCAATACTGGAGGTTTGGCTGTGGTTTACTTACCACATTGAAGAAGGGGCTACAGATTGTGGTTGCTGGTAAGCCGAGGCATGTCTACACTTGTCATCCAAGCTGCTGTGATCCGCAAGCCTCGTTATCACCTGGTAACCCAAAAGTTCGAAAAACTCATTTCTCACGAGCATGCCAGCATGTGGTTTTAAAAAAATAAAAAATAAATTGAAAAACACTTCTAAAATTCTTGATGATCTGAGGTAAAAGCTTGCTAAGTGAATACCTGTGCCAGCATATGAACTGGGTTCTACCATACCCTCTGAAATTCTGATCGAGAGAAACAAATCCCTGAATTTTGCACTAGTTCTTTTCTCGCAATTGAAAGCTCTCCACTTCTTCAATTTTCTTTGAAGCCTCATAATTCCCTAAGCCCTTGGCCAGAATTTTTTTCAAAATCAGAGTCTCAGCGGGGAGCTTTTCTCCGAGAAAATATGCTCTCTACATTAAACATTGACGTGGAGGGCCAAATCTTGAAGAACTGATTCAGAAGTGTCAACAAGCATCGAGAAGTTAGTTTTTCAAACTGGATTTGGATTCCCTTCGACGGGGATGATCTATGTAGGAGCCTTAGTGGAAATCAGGCAGGCCTATCCCATATTTTTCTCATTTCATGCAAAGCTCTCCTCTATTGATTCAAGAAGGTGAGAGAATTTGTGGCTGCTCAAACTTCTTTTCTCAAGAAGTGATGAAAGAGAAAAAGATGCAGCTATACTGCATCATTGTTAGTTTTATGCTAAATGACTTCAAATTATTTTCATTTAAGACTAATCCTGCAACCTTTTCCCTGTATTACCATCTCAGCTAGACAGGAATCAGAATAACAGTCCAACGTTAGCAACATAACAGTGTAAAAAGAATGATTTCAGGATCCACAAGAAAGTGCAATAGCTATTCGTTCAAAGCCTGTACTGCAATTACAATAATACTCCATACTACACCTAAGAATAGAGATTTTACTGTACACATAGAAAACATCTGGAAAATGACAGATTTGAAATAATTCAGCCCTATCCAAGCAGTATCCATCACCTTCCAGCTTTAGCTTCTCCACTCTTTCTTCTGTCCAACTTTGTCTTGGCCCTGACGTTTTGCATTCACGGCCATTATGATGCATTTCTTTAGATACTTGAAATGATAAAATCCGAAGAATGACACAGAAAGAGGGAGAACAAGGAAGCTCTCCAAAGAAGCTAATATACAACACTCCAGCGACGATTGCAATTGAAGTCTCATGGAAATTACATGAAGAAATTTCAGCTCTATTGGCATTACTTGATCGTGAAAATAGAGATTATATTTTAAGGTTCCCGCTTACTGATGGAACTAGTAAAAGCTTTCTACCAGCACATGTTACCATTTGCTCACCCTCTGAGTGGGTAGAAGCAGACCTAGTATACATCATTGTAGTGGATGCCAATACATCATCTCCAAATCCGCATGCTCTGAAAAACAGCCTAGGGGAATATATGGTAAAAAAATTGTGAGCATAGAAGTTTCTCCTTCAAAATAACAGCAGGAAAGATTTTCTGGATTATACATGAACATCTAGGACAATTTATCAGATAAAAGGCTCCAACATGGAAGAATATCTATTAAGAATTCAAGGATCAGTTTTGCAAGGATGTCTGCATTGTATGCCAGAATTGTTAGCTTACACATATTCATGCAACAAAAACATAAAGCATGGCAAAAGAAATTAATAATTGAATCTACATAAAATATCTCTTAGTCCATTAAAGTGGTTGCTTGAATGAGTAAAAGATAGAGCATCTTATTTCATCATAATAAATTTTAAGGAAACAAAAACTGCCAAAAGAGTGAAGTTTTGCTGCCTGAAAAGTAATGACTCACTTCTCATGATCAGAACAGAGGGCTGCTATGTCATATATGTCTCTGTTGGCAAGAATCCTGCCAGCAAATTGAGCTTCATGAACATTGAGTAAAAGGTGTCAAAAAGAGAACTCGTGCAAGCATTATACATCTACAATGTGTGCCTCTGCCTATATGTGACTATCAGAATACAATGAAAACAAGACAACATGGCAACCTTAGTATCCTTTGAACTATCTTCCTGCCAATGCCTCTTCTTCGTAGTGAAGGGATGACCTGCAAATTACTGAAGCACAATCACATGAATACTCCATAGATTATAATATCCCATGGTATTGGATTATATATACCAAAAAGAAGTAAATGGGGAATTTTAGATAAATCCCGAATGACAAAGATCTCTTTTTTTATTTCCTTACTGGCTAGTGTTTAATCAAGGATCTCAAATGTACTTATTGTTGCTACTTTTGCAGTGAACTTTGAGGCATCCTCCAAGTACCCTTCAAACAAGGAGCAGATCCGCTCCATGAAAAATTACTCTAGTAGTTGTGATGCAACTTTAGCATCTGACATGTGTCGTGAATTTTAAAAGCCGAGACCGTGACATTTGTACAGGATGCACCCGTCTTTTACCTTTCTATTGAATATATCTACTTTCCAAAAGCCACCATTTTTTACCTCTTCCAGGAAAGAGGAAACCCGGCAAAACGAAAAGTCTACAATTGACAACTAAAAGGCTTGTCTTCTTCTAATACTTTTAACATATTCTAATTTATGTCTTTAGACAATACATTGAATCTAGTAAGTTTTCATTTCTAAACATCGAGTGGACATATTTATACTAGATTAGTGTACGTGCGTTGCACGTGTTTGTCGCGTCAATTTAAGATATTGTATACAAGAAGAACGAATTATGTAAAACAAAAAAATAACGTCAAACAGATGATTCATTTAATGACCAAAAATATTATTACGTAATAATTGAATATCCTCGAACCTATAAAGATAAACAATTCAGTTAAGTTAGTTATATAGTGCTTGTAATTATAGATGTATCATCTTAGGAGACAAAGATATGATTTCAAAGTTCTGAATATTAAAAAATAATTAAACGATAATTTTGTCAATGGAAAATTTAGTCTTACAAAAATAAATCGATTGTGGGCTCAAAATTCAATCATATATCTTAGCAAAAATGATGCCAATAAATGAATGCACAACATAAAACAAAATCACGTTATAAAAAGAGTGGACTATAGATAAATAAAACCACTGAACTGCTTGATTATGCCAAATCCTACTTGTATAATCTATCTATATTTTATATTATATTAAAAGCACGAAAGACCTTATGGATTGAACTTTTTGTCCTTCATTAAAAAACTCTAGCATAGACAAAATTGTCATTTAGTATTTTTCTCAAATTACTATTTAATTATCTTTATAATATTTCACCTATTTTATTTTTTGGTAAAGTAAAAAAACCGACTATTATTTTTGGAGTCCTTTTTTACTTTGACAACACTGCCTTAAATAATTTTATTCCTTCTTGAAATTATTTAGGCAGTGTTGCCAAAGTTAGAATTATTTAAGGCAGTGTTACGAAAGTCAAAAAGGACTCCAAAAATAACGGTCGGTTTTTTTACTTTTCCAAAAAATAAAGTAGGTGAAATATTATAAAAACAATTAAATAATAATTTGAGGAAAATAGTAAATGACAATTTTGTCTATGATAGTATTAGTCTATGAAGAGCAAAAAGTTCAATCAATATTTTTAAGGCCCTTCGTGCTTTTAATATGATATAGATTATTTGTCGATTCGATTTTATTGTTCAATATGCATCTTCATATATGTTTGTCATGGTACTGTAAAGTACAAAGTATTAACCTGCTTTTTTTTCTTGTTTTAAAGTTAAATGGTAACTTTTTTTTTGACGAAGTAAAGTTAAATGGTAACTTTAGCATGCATAATGCACAGATGTTCGACAAAATAAGTCTGAAGAGTATGTGATCTTGAGCTTAAACTTGGTCTTGAACTTAACAGCGACGCAAATGTAATAACTTTTATAATGAGTATGCAAGAAGTATTGGTTTTAGTATTCGTAAAGAATACCTGAACATGAATAGAAAATTAGGTTATATGATGTCAAGAAAGATTAGGTATTTCAAAGAAGGTTTCGGTGGAGATGATATATGAAGAAATAAAGTTATAAATCCACAGATAAAAACTAGAATTAAATGTCAAACTCACATTATTGTTATGCGTTGACAATTCTGGAAGTATCATATTACTAAGGTTGACATATAAGATAATCATCTTCTTATTCAATCCATCAATGGTTCACATATTAATATCTCATTGAAGGATAAATGAAGTACAAGCTCATGAATATGATTTAACAGAAGATTGTCTCCAGCTACTTTTGATTTTACGAGTCTCCGAGCAATAATCTTATAAATTTAGGTTATACTAAGTAAGATCAGAAGATTTATCTTCGAACAAAATGACAAAAAGCTAGGAAATAAGGAGAGACCAGAAATATGTAGTCTCATAAGTAAGCAAATTACATGTTTCTCCTTATTACAACGTTTTTTATCGCTTTATTCGAAAATAATTCCTTTGATCGCTTAATATTACGCAAAAATTACTTAACCACTCACTTGAAAACTCAACAACAACAACAACAAGCCCATTATAATCCCACTATGTGGGGTCTGGGGAGGATAGAGTGTACGCAGACCTAACCCCCACCTTGAAAGGTAGGGTGGCAAATCTAGCATATTCAGTCAAATAAATTTTATGAGCTTGTATTTCATTTATCATTCTATGAGATAGCAACATGTGAACCATTAAAGGTGGAGCAACAACCTTAACAATATGATATTTTCGAATGATTAATGCAGAACAACAATGTGTGCTTGACATCTAATTCTAATTCTTTTTCGTGGATTTTTAACCACACTGTTAATCATATTCTCCAAAATCTTTTTTTGACTAAACACATAATCTTTATTGACGTCACATAATGATTTTTTTTTTCCAGTACATAATGTAATTTCTTATTCGTGTTCACGTATTTTTGCTAGTACTAAAACCAACCCTTCTTGCATACTCGTTATAAAAGTTAAGTGCATCATCATCTCTATCAAATTCAAACCCAAGTTTACACTCAAGATCAACATACTATCAAGATTTATTTTGAGAATTTCTTCTAGTGCAGTATCATATGTATGTTTTTCTCAAAGTTATTTATTAAACCTCAAGAGAACAAAAAACTATTAACACTTTTTACTTAATAGTACCAAAATAATGACCAACAAAATGACATGCGAGGACATATATTGAACAACAGAACCAAACTTGAAAACAAGAAATAATTACTTATTAGATAAATCAATATATTCACCGATCATTAAAAATAAAAAATAGCAAATTGATAGATCCAATGTATTGCTTAAAGGCATAAAACATAATCATGTTTAGTTCAAGTAAACAATTGATAAACATAAAAAGTAAAAGAAGAACAAAAACCTTTCAACACTCAATGGTAGTGCTTCCTCGGAAAGGGTAGATGCTATTGGAGGGCCACGTAAATGCCACGTCAGCATTTGTGTTTACTTGTTCAACTTTATGGAAGTTGAGGTGCCTACTTATGCACACCCAAAGTTCGAGGACATACTTGCCGGCTGAGGCTAAGGGCCCATTTATGTATTATGCAAATTGGAAACCATTATCAACTTTAGTCTCAAATTCCTAAAGCTACATATATTTTGAGCTAAAACGACAGTTAAAATGGGACGGGGACGGAGGGAGTACTAAACTGCAAGCAACAAATTCAACTAATTTCACATATAAAAATAATAACAGCCATTAATCTAACCATAACATCATAGATAGCAGCAGTCAATCCACAATCAGAAACAGCACGTCCAAAACCAACCAATTCTCCATTACCGGGCGTCACCGGCACCACTTTACCAATCCAATCTCCACCAATACCCGTTAAACCCGACCCGACCCGAGACTGAACCAAATCCGGTGCGAATTCGGGTCGCGTAAACACCGAAACGACGACGTAGCTGTGAAGTAACGCTTTTTTGAGCTTGTTGATATCTACAGGCTCAACTCTACCTTCTGAGTTTAGTTTTGGAAAACGGTGAGAAGAATGGTTGCATAATGAATAGAGGTTTTTAAGGTGATTAGGGTTTATGTCTTTAGGGTTTGTGGAGATAAATATTGGCGGCGGCGGCGTTGGTTTGATTTGAGAGAGTGTTTTGTGGCGGAATTTGGAGGGAAGATAACTGCCGTGCACCGTGGCCACAACTGCCATGTTTTTCTTTTTTGGTTTTTTTTTTCCTTCCTCTTTTTCCCCTTTTATATGCGGCAAAGTACCAAAAATGCCCTTGAATTATCGAAAAAGGTCTAAATATGTCTGTCGTCTCCACCAAAGGATGTAGTGTAATAGATGAAGATGCTCTTCTCTTGGTCAGATCTTAGGTTCGAACTCTGAGTATGGAATTTTTTTTGACATGACGCTTTTTCGAATGGGCCTTACACGGTGCGAATCCGGATTACTCGGGCCCCAATTGGATACCCTATGTTATATCCCGTATTTTTGAACGTCGGATTATTTGCTGGGGTGGGGCCCACACACCGAGATTTTTTTTTTTGGAACATCTGAAAAGTCATTTGAATCACATATGTAAAGTTAAACACAACTCATGAAGTACCCTTGGGCCAAATCAAAGTGGAAGCCCTCCAAACGAATATTTTTAAGAAAACGTTTTCGGGTGACCTGACTTTGAGGGGCACAAACGGTATTATAAGTTTGAAATTTGGAAAGATACCATGAAATAGAAGTTGTAGATAATTGAATTAGCTTTCTATCCATAGGTCGTGGGTTCCTAGGTGATGTCGGTACAAGGAGATATGAACGTTTTAAGGTCGAAAGGTCAGTGGGCTAGGCCCAACTCGGGATCAACCGAGTTGACCCAAAAAAATAAAATGAAAATTTAGGCCCAATGTTTAAGGGGTGGCCGGCCAAGTGAGGCCCAACCCATGGTTTTAATGAATATTTCCATGTGCTAATTAATTATAAATGGTCACTATCTAATAGAAGTTTCAAGAAACAAAGAAAGAAGAGAAAGAAGAAAAACCAAGAGCAAACATAAGAGCCATTTCGGGTTGGCCATAGAAAAATCACCCTCAAAAAAATCTTGACTCTAAAATTATTTTCTTGTTGAATTCCTACTAATTCAAGGTCCCTCTACAACTTGGTGTAGTTGTTTTGGAAGATTGAGCATTAGTTTCATCAATCTCACACTTTGGACAAGTGAAGAAGATTGGAGAAAAAGGTAGGAATTCATACCTTTTTATTATGTTATGAAGGTTTGTTTGTGTTGTAGTATATGGAAATGAGTAGAAACTATGGAAATATGGAAGTTTACAAAGTGTATATATATATGTAGCCGTGAGTGTATGTATGTTGTATACATATATGAGTTGAATTTTATGTTGTATTCTAGTTGTGGTTATGGTGAAAATTATATTGGGAATGAAAGTTGAATGAATTTTGGTTGAAGTTGGAATGTAGAAGATTATGTCACTTTAGAATGATTTTGTGATATTATGGAAATGAAGTTGTTAAGATGTGAATTATGATTATGGTTGATGAAATTGGAAGATGGAAATATGTTATGGATATGTAGGTTGAATATTAGAAGTTTTGGATGAATTATGACTTTGGTAGAAAGTTTGTATATTTTGTATATCTTGTGAATATTTTGTGGAAATGATATGAAATGCTTCCAAATTATATTGTGATAATCTAGATTAATAATGAATATGAAAACATTGAGATTGGTTTGGAAATGGGAAGTCGGAATGAAAGTTCTTGCATTATATCGGAAAGAAGACTAGTTGTGTTATATTGTGTCCTATATTGATTGTTGTCGTTGTTGGTGTTGTTGTTGGGTTGTTGTTGATTGTTTTGGCCGAGTTAAATTCTCGGGGATGATATATGTATAGGGGAGATGCTGCCCAAATTTCTGTAGGCAATTATGAATAAAGATTGAATACTTAAAGATTGGAAATTGAGAATTGGTAAATGTGACCAATTGCAGATTTTGGGCGAAACGGGAATTGAATTTGGAAAGGCGTAAAGAGCATATAAGGTATGTAAAGCTATCCCGATTCTTCTTTTGGCATGTCCTAGGTGTACTAGGATCGGATTTGAGCCCCGGAATATATTCTGTCCATCGGAATCCGCGTTTGAAATTGTCACCTTTTCATTCAATAGAATTGAACCTTTTAGGTATGCTTTGTTGGAAGAATTAGGCAAACTTTCACAAATTGTTTAGAAAGTTATGAAATGTCCCTAGTACCTCTATAGGTGACCCCACAAGCTTAAAATACGTAATTTGAGCCCACCGCTTCGTTTGTCCCGAGGTGGGCCCACTATTTCCGATTTTACCCCTTTTGTATTTATGACTTGTCTTCGAGCTGCTTTAAAGGAAATGTCTTAACTACTCCTCTAACTATTATCTAAAGAATTGTTTTAAATACTCCGTTAAGTCTTATAAACTGTTTTGGATCTTGGAAACGATCTTAGCAAGATTATGCCTCCGTAACCCATTATGACATCCGAAGTTTACTTACTATGATTCCGTCCGATTTCATTGTTTTGACTTGTCACTCGATATGCCTCATTGAGTCTCTGGAAGTATACATGGTATTTTATTGCATTTAGTTTCTCACTACTCCATTCGTGGATGCCTCAATGTTTCCCACACTGAGCCCGGGCCAGGATATGTTCTCAAGCGTCTTCCACTGCATTGTTCGCCGTGCCTCGATGTGAGGGGGCAGGTATATATGTACATGGGTTGTGGAGTATGCTGTGCCATGTACACTATTCTGACATGATATGATATGATCTGATATGGCCATTTGATATGTTATGCTATGTTACGGGGTTATTCCCCTTTTCTGATCCTTATGTGTTGTGGCACCAGCGTCGGGGGGTGGCCACGTTCTGTCTGCCGAGTCCCTTGGCAGGGGCCGGATATGATATGGCATATGTTTCTGTACACACTCTTCATGTTTTGAAAATATGCATTTGATACTCTGGATATCACACTCACTTTTCTGTACGTTCTGTTTCGGTTATGATTTTGTCCCGTAGTGGGACCAGGTATGACATACGTTTTCTGCAAATACTATTTATGCTTTATGATCAGCATCTTTGCTAATCTGGATATTCCGTTCATTTTCTGTATCTTCTGCTTCGATTATGACTTTGTTTACTACGTTCCATGCTTTACATACTCAGTACATATTTCGTACTGACCCCCTTTCTTCGGGGGCTGCGTTTTCATGCCGCGCAGGTACAGACTACAGATTTGCTGATCCGCATGTTTAGGACTATATTCTGCCATCTTGGAGTGCTCTATTGTTCGGAGCCTATGTTTGGTACAGTCCTTGCTATGGTACATTTGTATGTTGTTCAGGGGTATGACGGGGCCCTGTCCCGTCTTATGATTCTGATGTGTTCTGTAGAGGTCTGTAGACATACATGTGAGTTCTGCATATGATTTGGGTTGGTATGATCTGTGACAGCCTGATCGGCTTCCTTGTGCTTTATCCGTTAATCTGTGATAATTAATAACGCCAATTGACTTTTACATTTAAATATTCTGCTTATATGCTGGTTTGGGTTATTGGGTACGTTCAAATGTCCAGCACGGACACTAGTCGCGGCCTACGGGGTTGGGTCGTGACACCCTACACCGAGAAACTAAAAAAGATTGTCCTTCGTCTATCTATTTTGCTAAAATTAACTCTCCGATTATATTTTTGCTCGCTTATACCCTTTGACTAAGGTCAATACTGAATTTTAAAAAATGTTTATTTAAATTCCTAGTGTAACTTCTTATTGATCAATTAAAACGATGACCCCATTACAAAGACTCACCCATATGTACCTTTTTTCCGGACTAACTCAACCCGAACAAAAAGTCTAAGTAGCTATGAAGTAACGCTTTTTAAAGTTTGTTGATATCTACAGGTTCAGCTCTACCTTGTGAGTTTAGTTTTGGAAAACGACGAGAAGAATGGTTGCATAATGAATAGAGGTTGCTAAGGTGATTAGGGTTTACGTCTTTAGGTGTGTGGATATGAATATTGGTGGTGGCGTTGGTTTGGAGGGAAGATAACCGCCGTACACGGCGGCTACCTACTTGGCACTTTTGGTAACTATACTTTTCTCCCCTGTAGTCTCCTTTTTTAACACGCTCTTCTTGCATCAACAACCCCGTTAACTAGTTTGTTGCCAATTAAAGTCCTTTGTCACTTCTGTATGGCCAATAGATTTGTATGTAGTTATGTACCAAAAGAAATAAAAATAACTTCCTTGATTTGTCTCCGTATTATGATTATATGGCAATATAAAGTTGAATACTTAAAGGATTGCCTAAACTTGTTTAAATGTTTTATTTAAATATTCAAACTACGCCTATGATTCAGTGAACACTTGACCTATGCTCAAAGTGTGCTTGTTGGATATAAATTTGTCAATTATAAACTAAGCTGAATGCATGATGTTCACTTGCGGTTGATAATATATGGCAAATAAAATCAGTGAAAAAAAATCAATGTATGGAAAAAAAAGTGAAACTAAGAAAGCGAGAAAGGAAAAGTAACACCAGAAAAGCAAATTCCACCTCCTGGGCAATAATTTTTGTACAAATTTAACTTATGTAAATAATTATCTTTTTATCTTCTGACCATCACTTCAAGCAAATCCCCTAAGGATCTTTGCTGTCCACTTTTATGTTATCGGAAGTTTTCCGATACAGACAATTAGGCGTCATACAACTCGTGTTTATGGTCGATTCAATAGTTGTCAATGTCGAGACCAAATTTCCACTCCACATAGATGCAAACTCAAATCCAATGATACTTTGAAAGACTGTCAAATGAATTCGACCCAATTAATGCAAAGTTCACGCGTAAAAAAGAATTCCTCTAGTCAATGATAGCCGTAAGAGTGCTGCAAAGGTAATTCTTATTTTTATGATAAAACATCTCCTAATAAGTATATTCCGTATTTTCTTAATCATAATTTTTTACTTGGTCTATGAAAACTTTGGTGTTAAAGCGCGATAAAATGAGGTGGGAAGATGAACTAATAATGTGTGAATGCGTGGTTGAAAAACAAGGCATTAAAAAAGAGTTAGGAAGAAGAAAAGGAGAAAATAAAACAAAAATGGTTGGAAAATTCCATTTTCCCTAAAAAATATTTACTATAGCTTATAGAGCATTTCATGAACTTAATTTTAGGTAGCAGACACACGCTTAGGTCGTATCGCAACTCTAATCCAATAAATTGACACAACATAAATTACATGTTCAATTAGTTATAGACTTAATTTTAAGCGTCTAAATAAAAATTTCAAACAGGCTTAAGGGACATCGACATTCAACCTAACAAGCTGAGTTGGTTCAGCTTAATGCTTTCTCGGTCGAGCTTGTCTCACGGAACTTGTCTATTAGATTTACCTCTCTTGTGTGATTTGCGAATACAGGTTCTTGTCAACAAGGAAAAACAAGTTACTCCATAATTTTATGTGCCTCAACCATACAATCATTTGGTATGATGGATAAGGAAAAATAATCACGGGATAAGAATTTAGTACCATCATATCTTTTATTTGGTTACTAATCCTCGGATAAGTTATCCCAGGATAAAAAATAATACTGGGATAAGTTATCCCTGATAGAGAGTGGAATAACAATCCCAAGATTAGTTATACCAGGATAAAATAACGAAAATAACAAAAATAGCCCCGAGATCTCTCAAACTCCTTTTTCTATTAAACAAAGCGGAGGATATTTTGTAAATAAATAATTTTTTCTTAAAAATTATACATTTCATATTACTTTTAATACAACAAACTAAATAATAAATAAAAAATAATTAACCCAACCTAAATAATTTCAGTATAACTAATCCATCATATAACTATTTTCAAACCAAAAAGACCCCTAGTACATGCTTTGGGTGGTTGGTTAAGAAACAGTCCATTACATGAAAACGATAAGGCCGTCCTAAAAACAACTTTTCCTTAAACCCTTCACTCTCAACTCAAGTCACACCGACTAGCCCCGCACAAGTTCCCCATTTATCTCTGTCTGTTGCATATTTTTGCACACATATTATACAAACAAACAGCTTTTTTCTCAATCCAAATTGGTGAGTTTTCTCTAAAAGCTTTCATTTACATATTCTTGTTCTTTTCTGTATCACAAACCTTTTGGAATTACATGTTTATTTAAATATTAATGTTTTAGGGCGAGTTTGCTTAAAGGGGTCCTGTAATTTCTACAATTTCTGCAGCTTTACTTTTTTCATGGTATCCACAAGACTTAAAATTTAGGGTTTATATAGAAATAATTCTCGTTATTTGTTTTGCTTATTTTTATTTTATTTAGTATGCTGATGATATGAAATGAGCTTAAATGAAGAAGTGAGATTCATATAGCCGACCCCAACCTGTATGGGACTGAGGTGTTGTTGTTGTTGTATGTTTGACTGGTCCATATAGGCAATACTAGGGGTGTCAAATCGGCGGGTTGGGCTGAATTTGTGCGGGTCAAAATAGGCTGAGTTAATAAACGGTCAATACTTGGGCTGAAATTAGCTAAAAAGCTGGATAAATGTGACTTATTGGGACTACGGTTTAGACTAGTTAGTGACTTGTATGTCAGCAAGGATAAATGTGAGTTTTAGAGAATAATGATTTGTGGTAATAAGCAACTTATTTAGTATTGGAATGAAATGTGTCTAAATAGAGTGGCCCAAAAGTAGAGGAGGACCCCAACTAGCTTGAGATTGAGGCATAGTCGATTGATTTTTGTTTTGATTGGAGTTATTTCCCTAAATGTAGATGTTTCTTTACCTGTGCTGGTGGAAGATAGCAGGTACCTCGTGGAAATAATTGAGGTGTGTGCAAGCTGACCTAGACACCACAGTTAATAATTATGTTTCTTTGTTCAACTGACTAGGCAAATTATTTAGTATTGAAATGAATGTGTCTAAATAGAGCTGACCAAAAGTAGAGGATTCATAAGAGGACAGCAACTTGTTTGTTACCTTTATCAAAAAAAAAAAAAAAAAACTTGTTTGGGATTGAGGCATAGTTAGATTGTTTTTGTTTCCCTGATTTTAGATGTTCCTTTGTTAAATTGCCTAGGATTTTTTTTTTTGTATTGAGATGAATGTGTCTAACTAGTAACTAGTGTGGCCTAAAAGTAGAGGATTCATATCAGGGCCCCAATAGTTTGGAATTGA
This sequence comes from Lycium barbarum, assembly GCF_019175385.1. Taxonomy (NCBI): domain Eukaryota; kingdom Viridiplantae; phylum Streptophyta; class Magnoliopsida; order Solanales; family Solanaceae; genus Lycium; species Lycium barbarum. The sequence continues at coordinate 11,427,009 of NC_083341.1, forward strand.
GGTGCAGACGTGCAGTTGATTGGTTTTATTTTTGATTCTAGTTGCTTCCTTAAATTAGATGTTTCTTTGCTCAATCGACATATGTTCTGACTGTACCTTCTTTAAATTCATTAGATTTTAGTTCTAACCTGGACCTGTTTTGCATGCTTAGCTATCAATGGCATCTCAGGTGATAAGAGAATGGGTCGGATTCCAACAGTTTCCTGCGGCCACTCAATCAAAGTTACTTCAATTGATAGGAAAATTGAAGCAGGAGGTAAGAGTCTCTCTCGTTACCTGATATGCTAATTTCTATCTGTGTTTTCTGGAGTGAACGATCCATTATTTTGTTTTTTATTTCTTGTCCAAATGAGCTTATGCACGTTTATTTGGCTGACATGTGGATTGTTCAATTGCTGTAGAGTGGAAGTACATTGACAGTCCTAGTAATGGGGAAAGTTGGTGTTGGAAAATCTTCGACAGTTAACTCAATTTTAGGGGAAAGAGCAGTTGCTGTCAGTGCGTTTCAGGTACATATTCCTACAGAATTTAGTTGAAAACGTAACCTTAGACGCTTTCTTGTGGTTTAGGACATTCAAATAAGGTTTCTTGTTTTTCAGTCAGAAACTCCAAGACCAGTGATGGTTTCACGTTCATCGGAAGGATTTATATTGAACATTATCGACACCCCTGGGCTGGTCGAAGGGGGATATGTCAATGACCAGGCTCTTGATCTCATAAAGAGGTAAATATTTACATGCTGAAATATTTTGGTACTTCTCTTGCTCCTGTTGTGTGGTAGGTATGTCTATAGGGGTGGCAAAATTAGCCCATAAACATTTGACCCGCCCAACTCATTCAAGTTTGGTTGGGCCAATAACCCGGCCATTTATTAGCTCAACCCGTTTCCTAAAAATGGAGCTGATATGTAGCCCAAATTGACCCACAGAAACCTTGTCGAAATATTTCCAAAAAGATTTTTTTATTTGATATGTTATATATAGCCATAATTAAGGAAAAAAAGCTGTTTTATTAGATACATAAAAAATTATAAAAGAACAAACAAAGAAATCAAAACTTAGTAAGAATTGGACGGGTTGGGTTATAACTCGCTCTTTGGCCCATTTTAGCCCAACGCATTTCAGCCCTAGTAACTTTTGGGCGGGTTATTGACCTATCCATTTATCAACTCACCCCATTTTGACCCACCCAAATCAAGCCCAGCCCGCCCATTTGACACCCCTAGGGCTAGATGTCTATTCCTTTGTCTGACTAATGCTATTTTTTTCTTTTGGGGGTAATTGGATCCAAACAGGTTCCTCTTGAACAAGACAATTGATGTTTTGCTCTATGTGGATCGTCTTGATACATATAGAGTGGATAATTTGGATAGGCAGGTTGTGAAGGCCATAACAGATAGTTTCGGCAAGGAAATATGGCGTAGAGGACTTGTGGTCCTCACACATGCTCAGGTCTCCCCTCCTGATGGATTGAGTTATGACGAGTTCACTTCGAGAAGATCAGAGGCGCTTTCCAAAATTGTCCGCCTGGGAGCTCGAATTAGGAAACAAGAGGTTAAGGTGGGTCACAATCACTACTTTCTTCAATGCTTGAAGCAGATTTTCAGGATTCCTACAATCTTGTTTCCCTTCCCGGAGTCAAATTTTCTTTGGCACAATTGGCATTTGGTATTTTCCTTTCATTTTTGTGCTCTATTGAAATCTGTTTGCAAAAGAAAAGCTGGAGTTTATACTGATTAAAAAGAACAACAGCTGGAGTTTATGTGTCATGCTCCTGGCAACCATATTTGGATGACCTCACTCCATTTCACTCCACTCACTTCCTTTCTGTGCCAATTGAGATGGCATAACTCAATTAATACAATTAAGAGAGAGAGAGAGAGAGAGAGAGATTGTCCATTGATTTCCAAAACTGAACAATGATAAATTAATTAACGTATTAAGCTGATTAAAATTAAAATGTTTACCTATCAGTTAATGGTTCTGCCAGTTAAATAACCATGCAGATAATCTGTCTTGTATCCCACCTTTTTCTTCGTGTTTAATTCAATTTTCTCTACATGATATCCTCTGAACTCGTCATTTCTTCATGTTTGCACACCGTGTTCCCATGGTACGTGTGTGAGATCCTCTTTCCATTTGATCCTAAAAGTAGTTTAAGCACATATAGCATACTCCTTTTTTTTTTTTTTGTGTGTGTGTCTGTGAGTGGTGGTGGTGTATGTGGGGGGTTCATTTGTTGGGGGGGGGGGGGGGGGGTTGGTGACGACAACCTAAGTTCCAATGATCCAACCCGAGAGGATCATAGTATTGGTTTTTCTCTCTCCAAGAATCGCTGTTTGGTCTCTACACTGGATTGTTGAACACTCTGGAAAGTATACTGCACAAACCCTAGTCTAAGTTTTGACTTTCAGTGTGTTTGTGTATTAGATACATTTTTTATACTTGCATTTGCAAAATTAACTTGAACTTCAGTTTCAGAAACAACAAGTGGAACCGTGATAACGGTGAAAAGCTATCTTTCCCCTTCTTACTTGAAACAGTTATTATATGTTTGATTTATTTTTATGGTGCTTTTGGTATAAGTATCCTTTCATCGCAGTTTTTTTTTTTAAATACTTATCTTACTGTTGTTGGTGTTAGGCTTCTTCAATTCCTGTTGTTTGCGTTGAGAACAGTGGGAGATGTAACAAGAATGACAACGACGAAAAGGTTAGATATACATGGCTTTGTCTTGTTAAGTTTTTGTAATATATTATGTTTATTAACATGGTCTGCATGGTTCAACAGATTCTTCCAAATGGAACTGCTTGGATACCCAACATAGTCCAAACTATGACCGAGGTTGTCTTGACTGACAGCAGGAGTATCTTGGTTGATCAAAAATTGATCGATGGACCAAATCCCAACAATAAAGGCAAAATGCTGATTCCTCTTATCGCAGCATTCCAGGTGAGATTTCAGTCTTAAGGTTTCTCTGCTGCACTAGTAAACACGCGATTCTTGTGTTGACCGCCTGACTTTGTATCTCTGGCAGTATTTCTTTGTTGTGAAAACGATCCAGAAGTGGATCAAGAATGATATTGCAAGAGAGAGCAGACCTTCATGGGCGTAAGCAAACCATCTGCACTGGCCTCGTTAATCCAATTAACTTAATTTCCCCTCGGGTTCTTTGTAGTACTTTGGGTTTCCTTGCCAGTAGTTCTATTCATTTTTGGTAATAATGTAGCAGTTATGCGTTTTTGTTAATATTGTACTAGCAGTTATAGTCGGTGATATTAGTTGTATGCACCAAATGAATTTCCATTTCATTTGCTGATCCTGGCGTTATACTTTCGATACATTTAAGTTATTGCAGTGTCATTTTTATAAGATGAAGTCCACATCTAAGTATTATATCGAACAAAGACTAAAGTTTTGGAATGTTCAACATGTTTGACTCGATTCTATTTTTATGCTACCACTTTTATAATTTTCAGTTAAATCCATTTTTAAGCAGAAAAACAGAAAGAAGTTAAATTCATTAAACAATTCAAGGTTTAAATTTTTGACATAATCTATTTTCTATTAAAATAAATTTTCACTGAGTATGTTTTTTCATTATTACTATTCCCTCAGTCCAATTTATACGAACGTGTTTGACTTGACAACTTGACATGGAGTTTTTTTTTTTTAAAAAAGGAAGACTTTTGAAATTTATGTCCAAAACAAGCCTTAATATATGCGTGGTTGTAAATCATATCATAAAGTTAAATTATTTTTAAATATAAAAAAATATCATTTTTGTAAGGACCGACTAAAAAGAAAAAAATGTCCCATAAATTGGGACGGAGGAATGCTAACATTATTATAAGTCAAAATAACATTTTAAACACTGTGCCACTGAAAGAAGATAAAAAAAAAAAAAACTAAATGTGGTGACCAAAAAAAGAACAAAATAATATCAATTTTAAATTTTTACTAAAGATTCCCTTGCATTTGGGCCTTTATAGAAATTAGGATCCAAAAAAGAAGTCATTCCATCAAACCCTTTTTTGCTCAACTCCGATCACTTTCTCCGATCTAATCGCCCAATAATGTTGCGACACGCGTCCCGATGTCTAACCAGAGCCACCACCACAACTCTTCGGTGGCGCCGCCCATTTTCAAGCGATCTACAATCGGAACACGTGGCAGATCCAAACTTCGTTGAAGCATGGAAGAAAGTAATTCCAAATGTTGAACCACCGAAAACTCCATCAGCATTCATGGCTACTAGGCCCGCTACTCCTTCCTCCATTCCAACTAAGCTTACTGTCAATTTTGTTCTTCCTTACTCTTCCGAATTGGCCGGTAAAGAGGTAACATTATTATTATTATGTATAATAATAAGCTCTTCCTTTGGATATTTCCTCATTTATGATATGTGATAGCCCTTTTCAGTGATGGAGCTGTAATATATCCCTAAGGAATGACTTTACATTTTGATCTATAGAATTTACTGATTTGAAATTATGTGATACTCCCTCCATCCTAATTTAAGTGGCTTAGTTTGACCGAGCACAAATTTTAAGGAATAAAAATAGACTTTTGAATTTTATAGTCCTAAAATAAAGATGTGTATAATGTACTAAAATGTCCTTTGAATCTTGTGGTCCTTTAAATTTGCTATGAAAAATGTTTATATTCTCAACTTGGTAAATATAGAAAGAGACTCTTTTTGGGATAGACAATAAAGGAAAGTAACTGACTTGAAATTATAAGTATCATAGTAGGTCAGATTTGATTGCCTCATTTCGAATAGTTCAAGGGCAAAACTGTCACAAAAACATAACGGAGGGTAAATTTAACTTATTTTGAATAGTTCAGGGTTTTTTTTTTTGGACCCGTTTCCTTTTTTTTTTGATTACGAATATGTAGAAAATGTTTGAAAAGATTGTAGTTAAGAAAAAAATTATTTGGCTTTCCAACGATGATATTGTAGTATAAAATAGAAGAAAGGGAGTACAATTTCCATAGTTGATGTTAAAGCAACAGAGGTTTGAACAGAGGTTCAATTTGTTGACAGCAATTTTTATAACAATTTATAATTTTCCTTATCAACAAAAAGAAAAGAGGTTCAATACCACCTTTATAGTCTTAATTCCTAAGAAGATTGAAGCTGTGGAGTTAAAGAGATTTCTGGCCTATAAGTTTTAGTGGGAGCCTCTACAGGATTATCTCAAAGATATCAACAAAGTGACTCAAAAAGGTGGTGTACAAGCTGGTTGATAATGCACATATGGATTTAATAGGGAAGGCGAAACATGGATGCTGCACTAATAGGTAATAGCCAATGGGTGCCTAGACACAGGACAAAAAGGGAACACATTAGTAGTCCTATATAAGTTAGAAATTGAGAAGGCTATGATCATGTTAATTGGAGTTCTCTTACCAGTGTGGTTAAGGAAGTGGGATTTGGACATTTGGTAGTATATAGATTATCTGGGTGAATTTTTATGTGAGCACTGTTAAGTGCTCCATAATCATAATGGAATTCCTGAAGCAATTTTTTTGTTTTGTTTTTTGGGTTTAAAAGGCTTGAAATAAGGAGATCCTATCTTCCCCTCCCTATTCATTTTAGTGATGGAAAGTTTCTGTGAAATGGTGAGAGCGGCCAACATAGATGGATGGTTACAAGGATTCAATGTAACAAACGACTAATGTATTATGGAAGTCTCCACCTATTGTATGCGAATGATAGCCTTATCCTTTGTGATTATGTAGAAGATCAATTAAGTCATTTGAAATTGATTCTGGTGGTTTTTGAAGCAAATTCTGGTCTTTCTATTAATTGGAGGAAAAACCTATTCTCGGTCAATGAGGTGCCAAACAATGGTAGTTTGGTTGGAATTCTCGATTGTCTGATAGGGAATTTGCCTATTATGCATTTGGGTCTTCCTTGTGGTGCTAGTCACAAAGTTGAAGGGATACTCGGAAGAGGTTGGCAAGATATGAAAAGCGGCTTGGAAGCAGGGAAGAAATCATACATTTCCTTTGGGGGAAGATCAGTGGTTAACAGTGTGCTAAATTCTTTACTAACTTATGCAATTTCCTTGTTACCTTTGCCAACCAAGATTGAGAAAGCGAATTGATAAAGTGAGAAGAGATTTTTTATGGCAAGGTAATGATAAAAGGAAGTCCTTTAACCTGGTCAAATGGAGCACACTCGTCAAGAATAAGAACAATGGAGGATTGGATATCAAAGATCTAAGGGTTATTAATGAAGTACTATGCGTATTCAATTATGAAAAAGAGGCCTGCCAGAAAAATGCTATTAAGAACAAAAAAGAAAAGAATAAGAACACAAAATTTAAAGGTTCAAATGCTCTAATTTGGGTTAAACACACATTCTGCCATGTCAGCATCGGTGTCTAAGATATATATATATATGTATATATGTCAAGTTGAAGTGTCTAGTTTGTCACTGGGTAAGTTAAGTATCAAACTGGCAGTTGGAGCCAAGTTTGAGTGTCTGTCTATGTATTTGCCAAAAAATAAGCACTCCTGGCTCCCAGAAGCTTTGTTTGTTTTGGTCAAACTGCATACGATTCCATACAAAATTTGGGTTCAATTCTTAAGTTTGTGAAATCTTGGTACAAGTCTACATTTATTATTTAAGTCCAAATATGTGGATTTAAATAAAGGTGTAACTTCATTTTTTGGATTGAACGCTTAATTTGGGCTTTAAATTAAATAAGTTCATTTTATTAGTTTCGAGCTCAAAAGTCTACTTTGGTTGTAGGGCCAAGCTCATGCCACGTATTCAATGACGTGGCATTCCAGTCAAGTCACATGCCAATAAAATAATGTCATGTGTTCAAGTGATGTGACATGACATGACATGACAAGTTAACATAAAGACCAATCAAAGGTCGCCAAGTGTCCAGATAACATGGCTTATTCAAAAAAAAAAAAAAGTGTCCAGATAACACGGTTCATCCAATCAAATACAATCTTATCATATAGCTTTTGTGAATGGTTTGATGACTCATGTGAACCAAACAAATTGAAGAAAAAAGGATTGTACTTTTCAAAAAACTCCTTTCTCCTACAACTATAAATAGGGGTCTCCATATGGCCAGAGAAACAAAAAATACATCAAGCAAGCTGAAGGAAAGCTAAAGAAGCTCTAAATAGAAACATTCAATGCCTTTTCGTTCGTGATAAATCCAACAACAAAGTTATAATCAAGATTCTAACCCTTCAAGAACAAGCCAAGAACCCTTGAATATTTGTTCTTGAGTAGAAGAATCAAAGAACATCATTTGTAAAATCTAGTTGATAATTCTAATTAATAACCTTTTCTTGTCTTGAATATTTCACTCTTTTGCCAATGCAAAAAAAGGATGTTCCACGTACTTTAGTTGAAACATCAGAACACAGAATGTACATGTACATCAAAGACATGATAGGGCAGAACATGCCATGTACCACTTAGCCGTAGCTGGGATGGGAAACTCTTCCCATACTCGCATGTACGCATCAAAAGAAAAGTAAGAAAATAGAAATTTGTGTTGAACGCATTCAAAATATTCAAGACAAGAAAATGTTACTAATTACAATATTTAGTATGAAGAGACGATACGAGTTACAATCTCTGGGATATCACTAGATCTACAATTGACATCTTCTGATTCTTCTCACGAACATTGATTCAAGGGCTCTTGGCTTGTTCTAGTAGGGAAGAAACCCATCACAAACTAGGATTTAAGATTCAACTGTCATGAACAGAAGATTTGAAAACGCCCGCTTAAAATCTTGATTTGAACTTTGTCGGATTTATCACTGACGAAGATCGCGGGTGTAGCGGAAGAATTTGAATGCTTTTCTTTTGAGCTTCTCTAGCTTTCCTTTAGCTTGCTTGATGCATTTCCGAATTTTGTTGGCTTTACGAGGGCTCCTATTTATAGTTGCATGAGTGAGGCTTGGTACCCAAGCCATCCAAAAGAAAGGAAGTTTCAAATATCTTGGGTCTATTATACAAGAAAATGGGGATATTGACGATGATGTCTCACATCGTATTGGTATAGGGTGGATGAAATGGAGGCTCGCTTCAGGAGTGCTGTGTGATAAGAAGGTGCCACCAAAACTTAAAGGCAGGTTCTACAAAGTGGTTGTGAGACCGACTTTGTTGTACGGGGCAGAGTGCTGGGCAATCAAGAGCTTTCACGTCAAAAGGATGAAAGCTGCTGAAATGAGAATGTTGCGATGGATGTGTCGGCACACCAGGCGAGATAGTATTAGGAATGAAGATATCCGGGCTAAGGTGGGAGTGGCATCAGTGGAGGACAAGATGCGGGAAGCGAGGCTGAGATGGTTTGGGCATGTGAGAAGGAGAGACACAGATGCCCCAGTGCGGAGGTGTGAGAGGTTAGCTATGGATGGTTTCAAAAGAGGTAGGGGTAGGCCGAAAAAGTACTGGGGAGAGGTGCTTAGACAGGACATGGCACAGTTTCAGCTTACCAAGGACATGACCTTAGATAGGAGGTTACGAAGGACTCAGATTGGGGTAGAAGGCTAGTAGGTAGTCGCAGTTTTGATCTATAGTCTATTGTCCTTTGATTCTTGCTACTATATGTTGTTTCTTGTGCTTCGATTAGCTTATTTATCTGTGGTAGCTACTGCTTCCTTTTTTCAGACTGCTCTATCATGACTTATTCGCTTTCTTTAGTTTTATTTTCATTTTGCTTTGAACTGCTTGTGCTTATCTAACCTTTTCGCGTCGTGTTTTCTCTTGAGCCGAGGGTCTTTCGGAAACAACCTCCCTATCTTCCGAGATAAGGGTAAGGTCTGCGTACACTTTACCCTCCCCAGACCCCACATTGTGGGATTTCACTGGGTATGTTGTTGTTGAGAAGGTAGTTCGTGATGAATTCTTCAATTTGATTGGTTCGCTTGAGTCATCAGACCTATTGCAAAAGCTTTGTGATATGATTGTATTTTATTGGTTGAGCTATGTTATTTGGTCACTTGATTGTCTTTGATTGGTCTTTATGTTGACTTGGCATGCCACTTCATTCGAACATATGGTATTAGCTCGTTGGCCTATGATTTGACTGGAATGTCATTATCGTTGAATACGTGGCATGGGTTTGGGTCCAGATGAAGTAGCCCTTGGACTTGAAGCTAATAAAATGAACTTATTTAATTTGTAAAGTCCAAACTCCTGATTAACTGTTCAACGCAAATGAAGCTGGATTTAAATTTATTCCATATAATCATACATCAAAACTGATCCAAATAAATTTTAAGTTCTTACAATGTGATAGATGGTACTGGTGTACCAAGAAAGCTAGAACCACTCATGGTGTGGCAATCTAGAGAAGAGTATAAGATCTTCGCTTACTGATAAAAAATTAAAAAAAAAGATCTATGCAGCCTGCATTTTTGGAGAAAATTGGTTTCAAAGTTGGTGATGGTAGGAAGCTATGTTACTCGGACTCTTCAAAAATATCGATTGGTGTGTGTCGGATCCTCCAAAAGTAGTGTATTTTTGGAGGATCCAACACAGGTGCGGTAGCAATTCTAGAGAGTCCAAGCAACTTAGGTAGGAAGATCTTACTCGCATGAGCCTTTGATGGAACAATTTCAAGATATTTTCAGATCGGTATAGTGAACTGAAGTTTTTTTGGAAGATTGTGAACCAAATGGGGCTTGAGACATAATATCTTGATAGGTATAGTGAACTGAAGTTTTCTAATAGCGAATAAGGTTACTGTGGAGATCAAATAGTACACAAGAAAAGCTATTATACAGTTAATTCTTGCAACAGGATGCTGACAGGCGAAGATCAATAAATTAGATTATGTTGTCGGAAGCAAATGCGGAAGACAAAAGCACCTTACAAGGCGGCTTGTTTGCATGGATTTTTGCTAAGGAAGCTTGCTTAAAGTAGAACAACCTTCAAAGAAGACATTTCTTTCTGTGCCGCCGATGTTACTTATGCGGCGAACAACCAGAAACTCAATCATTTGTTTCTACACTGTTCATTATAACATACCAACTGTGGCACCTTTTTTCGAAATTATTATGCCCTTGTTGGGCAATGCCTGACACTGCTGCATTCATTTAAAGAAGTTGGAAAAGAAAGGTGACAGACAAAAGAAAGTTTATTGGGTGGAATACGATCCTAGTTTGAGATGTTTTAAAGCCAAATCCAATTCCACTGAGAAGATAAAATTCAATTGCATTTTTTGTTTTAATTTGTGTAAAATAATACTTTTGCTTTCAAGATTATAAAAGGGATATACTTTTGCCTTTTTGCTTTCCTTGTAGTGCTCCGTACAACACTAGCTTAGTGCTGGTTTTTAGTTTATAACGTCTTACCTTTTAAAAAAAAGTGTGGCGTGGGTGATATCTTAGGAGGAGAAGATCAAGAAAGACAAGCACCACTATCTCATAGGGTGATGGAGTGGAGGAGGATGATGATGGTGGAATCAAATTTTGCTTGACAACTATGGTGCATGATGGTAGAGAAGAAAACAGAAGGAGATGTTTTGATTGGGTCGACCAGGACAACTCATGAACAGAAAGAAAATGTACATAGCTGATATAACTGATATGCCTGATCTAATTCTACCATTTCTAGTTCGGAGTGACTTCTTTATTACAAGCTTGTAAAGTATGTCTTTGTGCAACATTGAACGGGTCCTAATGTAGTGAAGTTGTTTGAGTTATGAATCATCTGCTTTACACCCCCTAATACTTGAAGGTTTGCAACCAAAACATAGTTCGAGGGAAAGTTTTTCTCAATATAAGTAGTTGGAGGGCCACTATGACACTTTCCCGTTTAAATAAACGTTGAATTAGTGAAGGTGGAATAGTTAGTAGAAAGAATGTTACATAAAAATTTATACTATAGTGTCAGTTGAAGATATAAAATTAAATAAACAAAAGTGTGCTCTTTCTAATAGATTAAGGCTTTAGATGCTTTCACACACCTCAATATTACATCAGAGTAGTTAGAGGTTCTAGGTTCAAGTGTCATTGTTGTAAAAAATATCTCGACGTGCTTGGCTCATGAAAAAGAATCAGGCCCGCATGCGGAAGTGTGTGGAAGATATAATTAACTGAATCGAAGTGCGACCATTCTAACAGTTTGAGCTTTTAAATGGGCAACCACAAACTTCAACAAATAAAACTACTCTTTCTAGTTTGAGTTTAGGTGATGGAGCATATTTATTATTTACATTTTGGGAGACATTCCAATATGTAAAGCAGGTCAAGTGGGACAATAGGAGTAGCCATTCTGGATATTGTTTTTAAGGGATCAATTGGAAAGGAAGTTTTTGTGGTAGTGATAGTGAATCAAATCTAAGCTTCATGAAGGTTTTCTAAACTGAAGCCTTTTGTATCTTTTTTTTTTTTGTATATGGCAATGAGCCTTTTGTATTTTATTCTTGCTAGATAGTAATTACATGCAGAATTCCTTGTGAAATCTTCATTTATAGGAATGAATTAGTTAGCAGTCATTGTTGTGGGAAAAGCAACTAATAATATGCTCTTCCGTTTGTATAATTTAAATTTGGTTTTGCTTGGTTTAATTGATCAGTTTATGCTACAACAGAGTAGTGCAACAACCGTAAATACAGCAGTTCAATTGGTATTAAATTTCACAAGAATCTGATCAGCGTGGAGTCTAAACTTTGTCGTTATTAAAATTTGGGCTAATTTCCAAGGGTGCTCCACAAATTGTTGATATATTCCAGTTTCTGGCTGCAGTCTCATTTAGCATTGTATGCTGAGTATTAATAAATCAGAGTAACATTTTCTAGCTCAATGTTTCAGAGTTGTCAAATTATGTGGTAATACTTGTGTGAGGTTTAATACTATGCTTATGATGAATGTGCATCAGTGGGTCTGAAAAATCTGATTCAATCTCTGATCACTCCTCCCTTTTGCATTATATCCAGGTTGATATGGTTATTATCCCTGCAACTACAGGACAGATGGGTGTTTTACCTGGACATGTAGCGACAATTGCTGAGCTGAAGCCTGGTGTCTTATCAGTTCACGAGGGCAACGATGTGACCAAGTACTTTGTGAGTGGCGGATTTGCATTTGTTCATGCAAATTCTTTTGCGGATATTATCGCTATTGAAGCTGTACCAGTTGACCGCATTGATCCGAACTTGGTTCAAAAGGGCCTCACTGAGTTCACTCAGAAGTTAAGCACTGCATCAACCGATGTAGAAAAAGCTGAAGCCCAGATTGGAGTTGATGTACACAGTGCCCTTAATGCTGCTCTCACTGGTTAAACACGCAGCAATACAATCTTTGTCCTTGGTGAACTTTCTTTTTTCCGTTTTGTGTCTGATTGATACTTCTTCACCCTTTTGCATAAGCTGATGATGATGATGATTTCTATTTCAAGTCGTGCATAACTTGAATAAATGCTTGGGACAAGCTTTCCTTGCGGTTCTTTTTGCTGCTATTTCAGGTGTATGCTGAACTGCAATAATGAGAAATAGATTGTTCAAAAGGAATTATGCAATAGTTTCATGCTACCTAATAATTAGGCTGGGATGTACCTTCTGTGTTGGTTTCCAGGTCTCTGTGTCTCTCTGTTGCCGTTACAGAGCTTTACGTAACCCTTGCTTTACATACATCTAGGGTCATTTGATTTGTGGGATAAGCAATAACAATCCCGGAATAGAATGGGGATTTTGTTATCCCGCGTTTGGTTAAAGTTTTCGATTCCAGGATTGGGGTATTATTGTTATACCACCCTAAATGTGGGATGACAATCCCGGGATAAATTTCAAAATGAAAAAGATGATTTTCGTCCAATGTGAAATTGAAGGTCAATGTCACACCCGTATCAAGACATAGCAAAATAGTTCTTCGGAAGTCAAGAACATTAGCCATCCTAGTGGCTCTAAGAATAGGAGGTTCTTTGAAATCATACATATACGTCATCTGCTCGTTATGTGAAATTGAAGGTCAATGTCACACTCGTATCAAGACATAGCAAAATAGTTCTTCGGAAGTCAAGAACATTAGCCATCCTAGTGGCTCTAAGAATAGGAGGTTCTTTGAAATCATACATATACGTCATCTGCTCGTTTCTTAAGGATCATGCCCAAAGAAATAAAGGGTAAGCCTTACATACCTGTCCCACGTCCAATTAGCTACGCTTATTCGTCCAAACTTGCTAGTCTACATTCAAGAGAATTGACATAATCATTAGACTCATCGACATATACTTGTCATAGTCCTTCAAATGAATTCATTTATATTCTGTCGAAATTTCGGCAGCATCTCCCCTGTAAATACACCATCCCCGAGAATCTAACTCGGCCAATTTATCAACAACAATACCAACAATCATACTAACAACTTCAACAATCAATCCAAAATATATTCTAACATGGTTCAAGAACTTTCAAAGAATTCACATAATGTTCAAACAACCCAACCAACATGCCACTTCACCCGAAACCTTCCAAATTCAACAAGAACGATAACAACACATTTCCTTCTTTCAAATTCAATCACAACAACCCAACTTACAATCTTCCAAACACATGTCTCCCTTCCAAATTCATGAATTATATTTACAACCCACACATTAACAATATCATTCATACAATATAAGAAACCATACTAATATCACATTAACTTCTTCAACAATTCACAAACGATTTCCACTTCATTTCAAACCACTAAATCCTCATTTTACATCATAGAATCTACCACAACAACAATTGAAATACTAAGTAAAATCAATTCATCACATCTCACCAATTCAACCCCTATTCGGCCACATCCCTACACACACATATTTCATGAATTTCATCCATTTCTACATACCACAACATCCACAAATCATTCATAACACATAAGAGAGAGGATTAAACCTTACCTTCTTCCATCCATCCTCTTGCTCGGCTAGGGTTGGAATTGCACAAATAAATGGTTTGCTTGCTTCAACAACCACCCCATGTTAATTAGGGCCTTAAAATTAGTTGGAATACTAGAAGAAAATATTCTTTTCTTGATCAACTCCATGACTCCAAGTTCGGCCAACCATGGCCGAACCCCCCTCTCTTTTCCTCTTTTTCTTCTCTCCAAGCTTCTTGATTTAGAAGATAAACTATGCCTCATTTAGTCATCAATTGTATATATATATATATATATATATATATATATATGGCTTCTACCAACACAAGGTGGACACATGTCCCCTTTTCCCTTTTTCTTAATCTTTCTTAAAATAAACAAATATGACCACTTGTCTTGTTATATAAGCTTTGGTCCATATATATATTTATAATTAGCCCCATTTAATAAAAATATGGACATATGCCACACGGCCAACATGGCCCCTTCAAGAACCTTCTTGAATATTTTGTGAAATTCCCATTTTACCCTTAGCCTTTCTCAATATTTCCATACTAATAAACAACTTGTATATTAAAATAATTTTGGAAAATAGTCTTGCCCTTAACTTCTCGCAATTATCTTGAATTATCCGAACGTACCAAATACGGGCTATAACATCCTCCCCCCTTTAGAACATTCGTCCTTGAATGTTCAACTGGCCTCATGGGGTGTTATAATACTTCAGGAGGGTTCCTCTTATAGTTTTCCTTTTCTTCATGCTCGTTCCTTATCTTTCACCCTATTTCCATTATAATCAAACTCCTCGGTCTTTACATGAATCTTCATTCCGTGTCATGGGTTTTCTAACCCACTGCACCAACTTATTATCCTTGTCCTTCCCAGGTCACCTCTTCTCTGTTATTGTTTCGTCACAACACCTTAACAGAAGCCACGTCTTTGGTACGTAATCTTCACTTGTCGATCCAATATGGCCACAGGCTGTTCCTTGCCATCATATTCCTCGACACAAGTATACTTGTTTTTGATTTCTTTGTATTGGCACTCGTTTCGTCCGTCGTTATTCCTTGTTGGCTCTCCAGTGTGGGTTTCTTACAAATATGATCGAGCATCGCTTCACCTCGATGATTCATATAATTTCATAGCGTATATCCTCATGCTCCGTATAATCAAAGGTCCATGAACTATTTTCTAGTATCCGATGAGCTCTTTTATTTCATTCATAGAGACTGCGTTCTTTCTTTCTTCCAATAATTCCCGGACTACCAATTGTTGATTATCTTATTATAATAGTCGTTCCTGTCCGAAATATCCTTTGAATCTTATCATTTTCTCCATTATCCCTTGTGAAATTAGTTTGTAACCATTCTCTTGCTCTTTTTATTACTCTCTACAACATGTCGTTGCGTGCTTAGATACGACGCAAATTTGCCCGATATAAGGGACTCAAATCATGTCCTAAACATATCATAACTTATGTTGGCGTGAAGCATTCTCTTAAGGTGTCTTCCATCCTTTCCCTTCATGTTGGTCTCATGGTACCCCCATTGTCAATTCGTTTCTACTTCTTTCATGTATTCTCCTGATATGCCAATATGTTTTGAACTCTGGCCTCGATCTATTAAATTTTCCCCTTCTGGAGCCTGACAGTGTTGCGATTCCTTTTAAGTCCAATATAATATATTCTCCCCCCCCCCCCCCCCCTTTATAAGGGGCTCCTTATATGCCAACGGTCCTCGAGTATCCTTGTCTACGATAGCTACCTACAGGGTTTCGTCATCGTATAGTCTGGCCTGTCTATCTTCTCGCTGCTCACACTCTCGTATTTAACTAGATTTCTCATAAGAGTACCCAATTCTGATGTCTCCTTTTTTCACCCTTCCATACTTCTGTCTTGTGACTAACGGTGTCCTGGACTCGCTATTAGTCCTTTCGCACATTTAGCTTGCTTACTCGTAAGTCTTCTTAACTATGCGCTTGCGTTGCAGCTGTGCGTCCACATTATTCGAGCGTCCCGCTACTTTTGCTCTTAGCACAGAATCCTTACAGTTTACATTCTCTCCACCCTCGCTCATCGAACCTTTAACTGCATTTATGATGCTATAACTGAGCGATTTCCCACGCACGTTCCTTGCATCTCATTTCCATTTTCTCTAAGATCAAATCTTTCAGACCTCACATGAATTCTTGCTCCACACCTTTTATTTTCAAATCAACAGTGTCGACCCATTATCCTCATTCTTTCCGTGGTGCGTAATCGGGTTCCTATCGCTAACTCATTAAGGTATCCTTCTTACTCCTATGGTTAAAAAATTTCCAGTTATTTTGCTCCCAAATGTTCTCCTCTTCCCTCGACTAATCCGTTAGTACATCTTCTCTGCTTTCATCCTTAACCCACCTTGGGTTCCTTTCCTCCTCGAGCACTTTTCTCCTTTTACCGTTTGTGGCATCGGCTCTGAAGTTCGTGAAATTTTTACTTTAAACTCGCAAATCCGTTCTATTCTTAAATTATCCTTTTGGAAAGCTCCTCCATGTTCGAGGCAACCGTGTTAATTTTACCGTACATTTCCCTTTATATACTTCTCACCTTAACATCATCGCAAGGTCTAAGCATTCTTTCTCTTACTTCACATCCCCCTGTCCTAGTCAAAGCATTCTTTCTCTTACTTCACATCCCCCTGTCCTAGTCACTGTTGACACCCAATTTTGTCCCTCCCTTATTTAGTTTTATTCACTCGGACATCTAAATTTATTGACGAGCTAAATACTTTATTTTCACTACTATTATTTTCACTACTTTCATTTTCAACATCACGAGCATTACTTTATCACAAATTTTTAAATATTCGTCATCGTTCCATTTTTTCGGGTTTAGAATCGTTAAAATTAATTACAAGACAACACTTTGTTAAATCTTTATTTTCTACATATTAATTATTAATTGTCTTCACATAGTATATATTGTACTAGTTACTAAATTAGAAACCCAAGAATAATTAAATAGAGGAGGAAGAATCAACAAATTTCACCTCATAAGCAATTGCTCGGAAGTATATCAATGTTGGACTCATTTTGAAGCTCGTATTTTAAAACAACGTATTATAATTTTTATTTCATCAAAATATTATTTTACAAGGGGTAAATTCTTGATAATAGCTATCTACCCCAAAAGAAAAAAAAAGAAAAAAAAAAGAAAGAAAGAAAACTTTGCATTTGTATTCCTCTTTCCATTCCACGCCACACATCTCCCCACAATCTGATTTCTTTTTCCCCTTTTTCTTTAATGGGCTCCACATTTTTTTATTTTTTGACTACATCTCAACATCTAACCTAATTTCTCTTTCTTTTTTCCCTTTCACCCTCACAGCCGCACACCCCTTCTCCCTTCTCTCTCACGCTCCCTCCACCTCTCCTTGTCCTCTGCTCTTTCCACTTCCCTCTGTTCCCCATGCCTGTCCCCCTCCGCTCCTTCGTCTCTCTCTCTCCTCATATTTCTCTATAAAGAACAAAATCACTCAACATAAAAGGGGGATTTTTTTTAGAACAGAGAGGATTTGGATTAGCAAGAAACCCGAATCAACAAGGAGCTGGAACCGCAAAATCCCTACAAAACAAACATCAGTTTTAATCATAAAAAGGAGCCTTACTCGAAGGATAACAACCAACAATCACTCAACCTTTTTCGTTTTTGGTTTTGAAACTTTAACTACTTTAATCGGGTTCGTTCGGTTCGAGCATAGATTCGAGACGTCGACACCCACTTCACTGTGCACAAAAAGGGTAAACTTCGACACATTTATCGCTTATCGTCTTTAATCTCTGCTCGGTTTAAGAATTCAAGTTATTCTGCCGTCTTTAGTAGTTATATATTTTCTTTGTTGCTGTATCGTTTGTTTGATGTTTGGGAGCTGTTAGGATAGGATATTAATCGCCAAAAAAATGGAATTCGAAAGATGTCTGTTGTAGTTGGATGATTAGAATGAATTTACAGGATTTAGGACATATTTAAAACCGCATACACATAGGATATACAGTGGGTTATCAAGATAAGAAGAAAATATACATTCGATATACATTTGATATACACACCACTGTGGGTATATCTTAGGTATATTACGTATATGATTAAAACAGGCCAGCATTGTCTCTCTTTTACTCTATTTGTTCAAATAATATACCCTATCATAAATGTAATCCGCTTAGATTTAAATACGATAAAATGATTATACAACATGTCGGTATTGGTTGTTGAAATCTGTTTGGTTCCAATCCGAATTTTGTGTTTAGTTTTCCTGACCAATGTTCTGGTATTAACATATTTGTTGCTCTTTTTTTTTGTTGTTCCATTGTTGTCTTTTCATTTCATTGCTTCAAACAATCCATATGCAATGAACTACAGGTTTATAGCTGCTGATATACTTCAAAAAATCATAGTCATGTTTGTGTCAGCCGTTTGGTCAAGAATTAGTTCAAGAGGGTCCCTTGAATGGTCCATTATTTTGTTTTCACTTTCCACTTTACCAAACACTTTAATTATGGGAATACCTTTGTTAAAAGGTATATATAGTAAGGAATCAATGAGTTTAACGGTGCAAATTGTTGTTCTTTAGGGAATTATTTGGTACACTTTGATGCTTTTTTTTGTTTGAGTATAGAGGTGCTAAAATGCTTATTGCTGAACATTAAGCGGTTTTCCTTAAAATTGGTTAAGGCAGTTTAGGCACCTGATGACTATATATTTACATAGAATATATATGCTCTGCCGATTTATTTGAGTTCGTGTTTTATATGTTTTAACATTATCCATTGATCGTATACTAATCCTTTTTCTTTTTTATTTTCTATGCATGACATCTCGCATACGAGTCCGAGCGACTTGTCATCTCCTCCCGCATTTGGCTTCGGGCAAAGCCCAACAAAATCTTCTCGAGTAAGCCCACCCGCAGCGAAAAAAATAAAATTCTGGGCCGAGTCCCATAGCAGTGGCAGCGAACAGTAGCAGCCCAAAATGGGCTGAGCCTATTTAAATCATTTTACTCCCCTATTTTATTTTATTTTGTGCATTTAATTGGTAATTGTATGACTGATACTTTTACTTGTTTATTTGCTTAGATTAAGTAAACCTTAGCAAAATTAGTGGGGTTTGGGTTTTAATAATGAGTAGTTAATTTAAGGAAAATCAACTATTAATTCCATAAGTTTCAACTACTTATAATATCTATACTGTCATTTTCTATTATTAGAATAATTTATTTTAGAATGGCATGACTACATACTTTGAGAATCAAGATTTACTCTTACTATCTTAGAAGTTTAAAACGTAATCAATCTTATACTAACGTTAACTTAATTCTAAGAAATGAAAAGCCAATTTTAACGGATAGCCCTTTTCACTTTAATTCCTTTCCAACACTTGAAATACATAATTGTTTGAAACAATCTTAGCACAATATATATATTAAACTACTAATCTTTATATGAAGTCTTCAATATTTATTCAACATTAATCTTAATAACTCTTTGAATTTGTGAGTCGCATGGCTCACTTTTCTCCAAATACATATAAACATCACATATTCTGTCTCTTTTAGTTTACTTTAACTAAACTCTTTATACAAATTACCGTGTTTTCTACAAGTATTATTTTAAACAACACTATTACACTTTCATTTAAAACTTTAACAACATTTATAAGTCGTATTTTAAAATAACATTAGAAGTATTCTTTTATACAAATTATTACCTTCTACAAATCCTATTTTTTCAAACAACATTTCTATATATCTACCTGTAACTTTAACTATATTTACAAAATTATTTTCTTTCCTACAATACTATATTTACACTTAGCCTAATCAATCATAAGTCCGGTCGGTTAACCATTGTTAATGGGTCTTAAAGGGTGAGCAATACCTTCCCTTTAGACTAATTGAACCCTTACTTAGAATCTTAAGTTTCGCAGACCTTAAACAGGGCTAACTTTAAAAAATTAACTTTAATAAACTTTTAGGTGTCCTAATTCACCATAAATAATTAGGTGGCGACTCCTTAACAACAAACGAAAAAGAGAAATCACCAATATGTCGTACTTCTAATTTAACCCGGTTAAAATGGGGTGTGACAGCTTGGCGACTCTGCTGGGGAGATACCTAGGTTCTAACCATAACGGACTTAGTTTAAATAGGTTGTGTGTTTATTACTTGTTAACTGTTTTTACATGCTATTAATTGTTTTGTTTGATATAAACAGTTTATGTGTTACTTGCTTTGATAAAATTGTCATTCCGTTCATATTTCCTCCACTTCTGGAAAACTCACACATATTCACACACTTGAAACGGTTTCGCGGTTCGCGCCCGTTCACTACTAAATTATCCCTTTAGTTGGATTGATCTTGTGAATTTAGTCGATCAGCGGTGCAGTCGACGGCCACGGACTTTCCACTCCCAAGTTGTCCGCTTGCGAGAACCTTGTGTCATAAGAAGCCAACTCTTAGTCAGCCTAAGATAGAGCTAAACCAACACACTTTATTAAGAACATACATTTCATAACCTAGGAGGTTTAATACCCTTGGTGTATTAAGCCCATTAGATGACTTTTACCCGAACGTCCAAGCGGGTTCACGACCCCGAGTGACACCAATCATACTTTATATGAACGTTTGAAGGATAACTGTGCCTAAATATTGACTATTTGCTCTAATTAATTAAACTTTAGGAAGGAGAGAATGACTAACGTTTCTATGACAGGTATGCTTTTGCATCGGAGTACAACAAATGACAAAGATCAAGGGCATCACAAATGGAGCTAGAAGTTAGGCATAGAAATTTTATTTAATTTATTTAGATTAGGAAACACTTTATGTTGTATTCATTTGACATGTAATAAATATTACATTATTTTGTACTTTATTTTTTGAGAAATAGAATCTGTTTAATTAATCAAAGCAACGGGATGACATATTATGGCACTTTACCCTTCAAACAAACGTTAGGCCTACCTCTGGCACAAAGAGGTCAAATGCATATTAGGAAGCGTTATTATTTTTTGATATAATCGTTTACATCTGTTTGACAACTTGTTTGACTCTATTTGATGAATTATTTGCCACATGCCTTACTTGACTTTACGTGATCATGACTTTACCCAGATATGTTCACGAGACTAACATCGTTTATACTTTATGTTTCTTATTCCCAAAAGAGAGTTGATTCGTGTTGACATTCGATGGCCGACCATCCTTACATCACAAGGTCAAAGACATCATCGTTACCTCAACGCAGCTGGGTTGTTCAAGGAAAGGCAAATATTACGTCTGATCCAGCTGCACTTATTTCAACTGGTCCGGAAAACATCATGGTTTCTAATGATCCCCCTGAGACTTCTGAACATGGCACTACTATCCAACGGGATGAACATATCGCCCGCCTAACTCAAGAGATTGAGGATCTACGCAGAGAACTGAATCGGGTTAGAAACATGACCAACTCATCTGTCACATTCCAAAGTCCGCCTCCTGAACCTAGGGATGTCGCACCAAACCCGCCTCGTTTTCCATCACTTGAATCTCCAGCCCCTGAACATTTTCCTCCGCAAAACACTGTACCTACCCGCAACAACTTACCTCCAACCTACACTACCCATGCTACTCCTGATCCACCACCCGTCAACCCACCAAATCAATCACTAGGTCATACTCCTTACATTCCTTTACCCATCAACACTAACCCACCACCTACAATTACTCCTCTAAACCAAGCCATTACACACCTTGACCATCCACAACAACCTTTCTACCCTTACCATTACGTTGAACCCTACCAGATTCCACTATTCCCTTACCCTGTCTACAACACCCAAGCAAATTACCACCAATCTCGAGCACCTCACTATCAAAAACCACCTGTTCAAGTTCCCACTTACCAAAATCGACCACATACCGCACATAAAGAACGTCCAAACCCTGTTCTAAAAAACACCCGTAATTACACTCGGTTCGTTGAACCTTTGGCTCAACTATTTGAAAGACTGAAAGCGGCAGGCGTGGTACAACCTATTGAAGGGAAAATTCTCAATCCTATTCCAAAATGGTTTGACAGTTCCAAGCATTGTGCATATCATTCTGGAATTCCTGGGCATGCCACTGAGGATTGCTATGGCCTCAAAAACAAAATCGAAACCTTGATTAAAGAAGGAGAAATCCAGCTCACTGGAGCTCAACCCGATATGGGTGACCATCCCTTTCCCTACTCACGGAAACGCCGATGTGAACATGATAATTATCGAAAAATTAAGAGTCTGAAGGAGGCCATTGCACCAATTGGAAAAGATGGAGAGGGGCATGTCATCAACGATCGTTGCGCCTGTAAGGATGATCCGAAAACAAGTGCCAGTGAAGATTGCTGCTACAACTACTGAGACACCAACCATCCAGGGTGCAGAACCAGGAGAGACTCTGAAGAACTGGACTTGTACTCCGTCCCTGATTCGTCAGGAGTCTTGGTAGACTGAACATGTAGTGAACTTTTTTAAAAGGGCTGGAATCATGCTCAAAACTTTTGTTGCTTTGCTTCATATTTTGGATTACAAATTTATGAATGCATTTCTGTTTTTCCTTAATCATCTAATATTGTTATTTTCTACTACGTCAACTCTACGATTGTGACATGAAATGAACAAATAAACAACATACATCCCGAGAGAGTAACAAAGAAACTAGGGGACAAGACAAGATTCCACTCAAAAGAATTGAAATAACCGATAGGTGATGACATAAGCCTGAAAGCTAGCAATCCAAGAAGAGATCAAATGACGACATTAGGTAAGACAACCTAGTTTGCAACCTTTCCTTTAACAACCAGGTACGAACTACGTTCCGACCTGATTCCCGTGGTGGGATACGTAGGCAGCCCACATAGGGTTCGGTCGCATTTAGAACAAAAAGTCCAAAATACCTTATGCATACGAACTACGTTCTGACCTGATTCTCATGGTGAGATACGTAGGCAGCCCACATAGGGTTCGGTTGCGCTATAACAGAAAATCCAAAAAATCCTTACACAAAGAAAACCACATAGGGCCTGATTCCCCCGGAGGAATTCATAGTCTATCAACATACAGATCCGTCACACCTAGATAAAATCCAACAAACCCTTTACCATAGATATAGTAGAACTACGCTGACCTGATTCCCTTGGTGGGATACGTAGGCAATCCACATCGGGTTCGGTCCCTTTATTAGAAAAAACTTCAGACCATTCACCCTTACGAACTACGTTCTGACCTGATTCCTCAGCGGATACGTAGGCAACCCATATAAGGTTCGGTCACACCGGAACATAAATTTAGTACACCCTTCAGAACCAAAACTGGGGCATATTTTTTTATAGACAAAAGAACGGGGACATTGACAAGATTAAGGCTACCAGACAGGAAATATTATAAACCAATTGCTTTAGAAATGTCACAGTCCGAAGTTGACAGAACATTTTACAACTTACATATATATATTTACACGTATATATCTTTCCTTATACATATACTTTCAAATGAAATACTTTCTTTCGATCATTTTCACTACTGGTCATCTATCGAGATTTGTACGGAGATCGCAAGAT
Organism: Lycium barbarum; assembly: GCF_019175385.1. NCBI lineage: Eukaryota > Viridiplantae > Streptophyta > Magnoliopsida > Solanales > Solanaceae > Lycium > Lycium barbarum. The sequence continues at coordinate 11,450,487 of NC_083341.1, forward strand.
CCAAATAAGACAAATGGAGCGCCAACAACGTCAAGCTTCGAGTCAACACGAATCAACTTCCCCCTCCCAAACTAAGAATTTTTCTTTGAGTGCAGGAACTTAAAATCGCGAGATCAACAGTCAAGTCTATCAATCAGGGCCATTGTGGCCTCGCCTAAAAAACCATACGGCTTTACTTCCAACCTTATCTTTTAAATTTTATTTTATCACAACAACTTTATGACTTCATACATCTTTTTGCAGGTTAAAGACGAATCAAATCAGGATTACGCGTCATTAATTCAGCCTGTTAAAATACCGTCGACATCATCAGCCAAACGGCTATGCTATCACTTTACTCCATACTTTATTACCTTCTTTACCTACTTTAACCACTTTGCCCTGAACTTTACAGGAATCAACATTAAGTCCCCGAAGACAACCGGAAACACATCATCAAATCTCTGAAGACAACCGGAGAAGTATCATCAAGTCCCCGAAGACAACCGGAGACACGTCATCAAATCTCTGAAGACAACCGGAGATGTATCATCAAGTCCCCGAAGACAACCGGAGACGCATCATCAAATCTCTGAAGACAACCGGAGACAGATCATCAAGTCCCGAAGACAACCGGGCATCACTCGGCTATACTGCCCCATATGCATAAGCCAGACGACTACACATCATCAACTCTAACGATTTACCTTGAACTTTACAGGAATATCATCAAGTCCCCGAAGACAACCGGAGACACATCATCAAGTCCCCGAAGACAACCGGAGACACATCATCAAGTCCCCGAAGACAACCGGAGACACAGCATCAAGTCCCCGAAGACAACCGGAGGCACAACATCAAGTCCCCGAAGACAACCGGAGATGCATCATCAAGTCCCCGAAGACAACCAGAGACATATCATCAAGTCCCCGAAGACAACCGGAGACATCGCATGGCTACACAGCCTCACCTGCATAAGCCAAACGGCTATACACTTACTTTACTCCTTACTTTATTTCTTTATTTCATCATCTACTTTACCTACTTTAACGAATTTACCTTAAATTTGGCAGATATCATTTATCGTCGAGTCCCGGAAGACAGCCGGAGGCCTTACTACTATCATCCCCAACCGCAACTAGAGACATTATTACATCCTCAGCATACGCATCACGCATTCATTCAAGTCCCTGAAGACAACCAGAGACAACACTGGCCACGCGACTTCATTTTTCATTCCCCCAATCATATTTACTATCATTTACACTCTTTATAGTTTTACATTTTTTAACTTTATTACTAATTTTGACATGAATTCCAGTTTTGGCAGAAAATACAACCTGCAGGGACACAGCACAACGTGGAACTTTATCTTACGCAGTGAACTGGGGCAAATTTGCTAAAGAGGAATACCAAACTCAAAAGCAAAGGTCACGAATCTACTCTCGAACTCAATTCCGCCTATGTCCACAAACACGTGATACGTAGGTTAAAATTCTCTTTCACATCCTCCGCTAAAACTCTACTAAATCTACTCTTTTCACAATCTCATATTCCTTTCTACACCCAGTGTCTCCATAACTCAACATTGGGGCATCTTTGAAGAATTTACATCGTGCCCATTAGAGTCCTACTTAAAGGTGTGTTGCGCGCCACATTTATAATTAGGAGGCTATAAGCATATGTTCCATTCTTGAACGTTCTCATCAACTGTCTACAATACCCGCAAGATTACGAATCCACAAATACTTTCGAACTACACATGGCCTGATCCTCGTGCAGCCCGAGATATGTAGGCAACTCGAAACTGAGATTCGGCCATAATTTTCCATAATTCCTTCGGTCCTCACAATATTTTCCATCAATTTTCCTAAACCGTACTTTCTTATAAATTCATATTCGTCGGTCCAAACAAAATTGGCTACTACGTCAACTTCTTCGCCCGAAGATTCTTACATCATCTCCGGTCGAAGAGGGGCATCTGTTGACACCCAATTTTGTCCCTCCCTTATTTAATTTTATTCACTCGGGCATCTAAATTTATTGACGAGCTAAATACTTTATTTTCACTACTATTATTTTCACTACTTTCATTTTCAACATCACGAGCATTGCTTTATCACAAATTTTTAAATATTCGTCATCGTTCCATTTTTTCGGGTTTAGAATCGTTAAAATTAATTACAAGACAACGCTTTGTTAAATCCTTATTTTCTACATATTAATTATTAATTGTCTTCACATAGTATATATTGTACTAGTTACTAAATTAGAAACCCAAGAATAATTAAATAGAGGAGGAAGAATCAACAAATTTCACCTCATAAGCAATTGCTCGGAAGTATATCAATGTTGGACTCATTTTGAAGCTCGTATTTTAAAACAACGTATTATAATTTTTATTTCATCAAAATATTATTTTACAAGGGGTAAATTCTTGATAATAGCTATCTACCCCAAAAGAAAAAAAAAGAAAAAAAAAAGAAAGAAAGAAAACTTTGCATTTGTATTCCTCTTTCCATTCCACGCCACACATCTCCCCACAATCTGATTTCTTTTTCCCCTTTTTCTTTAATGGGCTCCACATTTTTTTGTTTTTTGACTACATCTCAACATCTAACCTAATTTCTCTTTCTTTTTTCCCTTTCACCCTCACAGCCGCACACCCCTTCTCCCTTCTCTCTCACGCTCCCTCCACCTCTCCTTGTCCTCTGCTCTTTCCACTTCCCTCTGTTCCCCATGCCTGTCCCCCTCCGTTCCTTCGTCTCTCTCTCTCCTCATATTTCTCTATAAAGAACAAAATCACTCAACATAAAAGGGGGATTTTTTTTAGAACAGAGAGGATTTGAATTAGCAAGAAACCCGAATCAACAAGGAGCTGGAACCGCAAAATCCCTACAAAAAAAAAACATCAATTTTAATCATAAAAAGGAGCCTTACTCGAAGGATAACAACCAACAATCACTCAACCTTTTTCGTTTTTGGTTTTGAAACTTTAACTACTTTAATTGGGTTCGTTCGGTTCGAGCATAGATTCGAGACGTCGACACACACTTCACTGCGCACAAAAAGGGTAAACTTCGACACATTTATCGCTTATCGTCTTTAATCTCTGCTCGGTTTAAGAATTCAAGTTATTCTGCCGTCTTTAGTAGTTATATATTTTCTTTGTTGCTGTATCGTTTGTTTGATGTTTGGGAGCTGTTAGGATAGGATATTAATCGCCAAAAAAATGGAATTCGAAAGATGTCTGTTGTAGTTGGATGATTAGAATGAATTTACAGGATTTAGGACATATTTAAAACCGCATACACATAGGATATACAGTGGGTTATCAAGATAAGAAGAAAATATACATTCGATATACATTTGATATACACACCACTGTGGGTATATCTTAGGTATATTACGTATATGATTAAAACAGGCCAGCATTGTCTCTCTTTTACTCTATTTGTTCAAATAATATACCCTATCATAAATGTAATCCGCTTAGATTTAAATACGATAAAATGATTATACAACATGTCGGTATTGGTTGTTGAAATCTGTTTGGTTCCAATCCGAATTTTGTGTTTAGTTTTCCTGACCAATGTTCTGGTATTAACATATTTGTTGCTCTTTTTTTTTTTGTTGTTCCATTGTTGTCTTTTCATTTCATTGCTTCAAACAATCCATATGCAATGAACTACAGGTTTATAGCTGCTGATATACTTCAAAAAATCATAGTCATGTTTGTGTCAGCCGTTTGGTCAAGAATTAGTTCAAGAGGGTCCCTTGAATGGTCCATTATTTTTTTTTCACTTTCCACTTTACCAAACACTTTAATTATGGGAATACCTTTGTTAAAAGGTATATATAGTAAGGAATCAATGAGTTTAACGGTGCAAATTGTTGTTCTTTAGGGAATTATTTGGTACACTTTGATGCTTTTTTTTGTTTGAGTATAGAGGTGCTAAAATGCTTATTGCTGAACATTAAGCGGTTTTCCTTAAAATTGGTTAAGGCAGTTTAGGCACCTGATGACTATATATTTACATAGAATATATATGCTCTGCCGATTTATTTGAGTTCGTGTTTTATATGTTTTAACATTATCCATTGATCGTAAACTAATCCTTTTTCTTTTTTATTTTCTATGCATGACATCTCGCATACGAGTCCGAGCGACTTGTCATCTCCTCCCGCATTTGGCTTCGGGCAAAGCCCAACAAAATCTTCTCGAGTCAGTCCACCCGCAGCGAAAAAAATAAAATTCTGGGCCGAGTCCCATAGCAATGGCAGCGAACAGCAGCAGCCCAAAATGGGCTGAGCCCATTTAAATCATTTTACTCCCCTATTTTATTTTATTTTGTGCATTTAATTGGTAATTGTATGACTGATACTTTTACTTGTTTATTTGCTTAGATTAAGTAAACCTTAGCGAAATTAGTGGGGTTTGGGTTTTAATAATGAGTAGTTAATTTAAGGAAAATCAACTATTAATTCCATAAGTTTCAACTACTTATAATATCTATACTGTCATTTTCTATTATTAGAATAATTTATTTTAGAATGGCATGACTACATACTTTGAGAATCAAGATTTACTCTTACTATCTTAGAAGTTTAAAACGTAATCAATCTTATACTAACGTTAACTTAATTCTAAGAAATGAAAAGCCAATTTTAACGGATAGCCCTTTTCACTTTAATTCCTTTCCAACACTTGAAATACATAATTGTTTGAAACAATCTTAGCACAATATATATATTAAACTACTAATCTTTATATGAAGCCTTTAATATTTATTCAACATTAATCTTAATAACTCTTTGAATTTGTGAGTCGCATGGCTCACTTTTCTCCAAATACATATAAACATCACATATTCTGTCTCTTTTAGTTTACTTTAACTAAACTCTTTATACAAATTACCGTGTTTTCTACAAGTATTATTTTAAACAACACTATTACACTTTCATTTAAAACTTTAACAACATTTATAAGTCGTATTTTAAAATAACATTAGAAGTATTCTTTTATACAAATTATTACCTTCTACAAATCCTATTTTTTCAAACAACATTTCTATATATCTACCTGTAACTTTAACTATATTTACAAAATTATTTTTCTTTCCTACAATACTATATTTACACTTAGCCTAATCAATCATAAGTCCGGTCGGTTAACCATTGTTAATGGGTCTTAAAGGGTGCCTAATACCTTCCCTTTAGACTAATTGAACCCTTACTTAGAATCTTAAGTTTCGCAGACCTTAAACAGGGCTAACTTTAAAAAAATAACTTTAATAAACTTTTAGGTGTCCTAATTCACCATAAATAATTAGGTGGCGACTCCTTAACAACAAACGAAAAAGAGGAATCACTAATATGTTGTACTTCTAATTTAACCCGGTTAAAATGGGGTGTGACAGTCACTATTCCTTTAGCCCCACTTATTGAAATTGGTTCTCGAACCTCACACACTCTTCTTTTGTTCCATCTTACCACACTTTATCCTTTTCACGCGCCTATCTTTGAATTTTTACCCAAGTCGTCTCGTGCTTTGCCGGTAGTTTCTCTCGGGGCTTCATTCACTGAGGTTTCTTACCTTTCACCTTTTTCCGACGTTTTGATCTCCTTGCCTTCCATTTACTTACTCTCTTTCTTTTTCAAATATCATTGTATTATAACCTTTCTAGTCTTAACCTGTAGTGAAAATAATAGCAACTTACCTTGGAACACTTGAACCATTTTTTTTTTTTTTGCTGTCACTCGAACTTCGGCACCCTTACTTGATTAATGCCTTCTTTACCGTAGCACCGGCTGCTGGGACATACACCACATGCCCGTCAATACAATCACATATGAGATATCATACGCATTCATATATATATATATATATATATATATATATATATATATAATTACTATCAACTAGCCCACAAAATACTTCCAAACGCTATTCACGCCTATCTTAATTCCAAAGCTGTGATGCACTTTCTGTCTCTCCACCAGTCTAGTCTGCCTCGTCCTACGCGTCCTCTTATGGTCTCCAACCATCCCGTATACTCTAGTTTCCCTTAGGCCACTCTAACTTCTCATTTGTCTCTCATGCCTACATTTATGGAACTTTTAGTACACTTCCCAAGGGGGTCACCCATCCTAAAATTTCTCCCACCTTAGCACGCTTAACCTCGAAACTTCAATGGACTCCAGTGCCTTAATGCTGATATAATCGCGTCCACTTCCCCGCATGACCTTTATTACATGATCTGGAGCAAGTCGAAGTCTTACAGATTCCGAGACATTCTCGTAACACGTCCTTCCCTTTACAATTACTATTTTACCCTTTTTAATTTCCAATGTTCACCTTCCACCTGTGCGTATGACTACTTCCTGTTAGGTGTACCTAGTTAAATGACCTGATTTTGAAAAATTCTGACCGGGTCTCTTTTGCAATCCTTACTATTCATAATCTGCACACAACAAATACCAACAATGCCTCACGGGGCATACAATCATACGGCATATTCCGGCCACCCAGAGCTTCCAATTCTAGATGACAGAACAAATATATCAAGACTTCTATAACTTTCCATATCATCCTTTACCTTCCCCGTCGTATGTAAGGCTTATATAAGGAATCTCATTTCCTATGACTTGGCTCTATCGCACGATCTAAGACAGAAAAAAGGTCAACAATCCCTAGATGCCCTGCAGCCTCCTGTTTATAAATGTGGCCGGCTTCACACCCATAAACAGGACTCTACTGGACACGACTTTGCAGACAACCCCTAGGACAACCTGCTCTGATACCACTTTGTCACACCCGTATCAAGATATAACAAAATAGTTCTTCGGAAGTCAAGAACATTAGCCATCCTAGTGGCTCTAAGAATAGGAGGTTCTTTGAAATCATACATATACGTCATCTGCTCGTTTCTTAAGGATCATGCCCAAAGAAAGAAAGGGTAAGCCTTACATACCTGTCCCACGTCCAATTAGCTACGCTTATTCGTCCAAACTTGCTAGTCTACATTCAAGAGAATTGACATAATCATTAAACTCATCGACATATACTTGTCGTAGTCCTTCAAATGAATTCATTTATATTCTGCCGAAATTTCGGCAGCATCTCCCCTGTAAATACACCATCCCCGAGAATCTAACTCGACCAATTTATCAACAACAATACCAACAATCATACTAACAATTTCAACAATCAATCCAAAATATATTCTAACATGGTTCAAGAACTTTCAAAGAATTCACATAATGTTCAAACAACCCAACCAACATGCCACTTCACCCGAAACCTTCCAAATTCAACAAGAACGATAACAACACATTTCCTTCTTTCAAATTCAATCACAACAACCCAACTTACAATCTTCCAAACACATGTCTCCCTTCCAAATTCATGAATTATATTTACAACCCACACATTAACAATATCATTCATACAATATAAGAAACCATACTAATATCACATTAACTTCTTCAACAATTCACAAACGATTTCCACTTCATTTCAAACCACTAAATCCTCATTTTACATCATAGAATCTACCACAACAACAATTGAAATACTAAGTAAAATCAATTCATCACATCTCACCAATTCATCACATCTCACCAATTCAACCCCTATTCGGCCACATCCCTACACACATATATTTCATGAATTTCATCCATTTCTACATACCACAACATCCACAAATCATTCATAACACATAAGAGAGAGGATTAAACCTTACCTTCTTCCATCCATCCTCTTGCTCGGCTAGGGTTGGAATTGCACAAATAAATGGTTTGCTTGCTTCAACAACCACCCCATGTTAATTAGGGTCTTAAAATTAGTTGGAATACTAGAAGAAAATATTCTTTTCTTGATCAACTCCATGACTCCAAGTTCGGCCAACCATGGCCGAACCCCCCTCTCTTTTCCTCTTTTTCTTCTCTCCAAGCTTCTTGATTTAGAAGATAAACTATGCCTCATTTAGTCATCAATTGTATATATATATATATATATATATATATATATATATATATATATATATAAATGGCTTCTACCAACACAAGGTGGACACATGTCCCCTTTTCCCTTTTTCTTGAACTTTCTTAAAATAAACAAATATGACCACTTGTCTTGTTATATAAGCTTTGGTCCATATATATATATATATATATATATATATATATATATATATATATATATATATATATATATATATATATATATATATATTTATTTATTTATAATTAGCCCCATTTAATAAAAATATGGACATATGCCACACGGCCAACATGGCCCCTTCAAGAACCTTCTTGAATATTTTGTGAAATTCCCATTTTACCCTTAGCCTTTCTCAATATTTCCATACTAATAAACAACTTGTATATTAAAATAATTTTAGAAAATAGTCTTGCCCTTAATTTCTCGCAATTATCTTGAATTATCTGAACGTACCAAATACGGGCTATAACAGTCAAAAGAGACCTTTGTTTCTCAAAAGGATTTAAATTACACGATATAGAAAGGCAAATTTACAATTTGAAGGATGTTTTCTAAATGTGCTTAATGTCCGCCACGAACTTTTTTACTCCCTCCTCCTTTTGTTTTTCTATTAATTCTAGCACCAATTTTAATAGTCCCCTATCATTGAGTAAAGCACCAAATTTTAGTGAATTACGCAGTTCATTAAACGTCAATTTTTAATATTGCTATTACATTTTGCCTGCCATAGAATATGTATTTTCAACAGACATTTCAATCCGGCAGTTGATATTATGTTTTGATTCAAGAATCCATTAATGTCCGTGTTCATACAAGCATTCCACTTTATGGAAACACAAATGTTCTCTAGGAGTTTATTACCAAGAAAATTACATTTGTTATTTGAATGGGAAACATGATTAAAAAAAAAAAAAAGCTTAAGTGGATCAAGGAAATTTTGCATTACAGAGGTTAAAAAACTCAATCCAAAGAGATTGTCAACTTATACTCCAATCAGAATCTGTGCAGCCAATACTATAGGAAAGCCTGAAGTGGGTAATGTTGTTTAAGATGTTACAGTGAAAACTGTCTGGTGTACACATCAAATGGCTCATTAGAAGTCAACTGGGGCTCCTGCAATCAAAAGGTAAAAGTAACAATCTTGACATCAAACATATGGAATTTATACTTCAAAAATCATTTTCAGTAATATTGTTCTTGGAAATATCTATTTTCTAGTGATCGATCAATTTAATCATGATCCCTTTACACTTGAAGAACAGTCCGATATCAATACATGTATTGTTAAGCTATATATATACCTGTCTCATCCCAATGCTGAAACTTCCTCCGGTAATCAGCATTGAGAGAAGAGATGAGACGATTTTGCCTCCCAAATCACTATCAGAACCGCGAATGGAAGATCTAATCGCATTCAGAATGCTCCCATACGTAGCTCCTTGTCCGCGCTCAATAGCTTGAATGAAAGAGAAGGTCATTGCACCAGTTGAAATGACCTTGGACAAACTCTGTTCTCAGCAAGTAAGTCATTCAATTAGCTTGCATGCTTAGTTTGTTTCAGTTCCAACTCAAAAAGATCAAAACTTAGGATGGAAAAAAAGAAATTTACGTCTGTATCTGCAGACTTTTGATGATCATCACAACCACTAAAGGATATGACCTCTCCTCCACTTGTTCCTTTCCATGCTCCTGATCGAGGACGATGGTCTTCCCATGCATATCGCCCAGTTCTGCATAATAAAGACGTTTAATAGCCTTAATCATAAAAGAGTCTTTATCTGGAATACCCTTAATTTCTATCTTAAATGTCTTCCTTCTAAATGGGGAGGTACATGTGAATTTGAAAAGAAGAAGAAGCAATAAATTTTCTAAAACGTTAAATATTTTAAAGCAAATTTAGTAAAGAAAATGACAAAAATGGTCCTTATGTTTTAGGGTAGGTTCAAAATAGTCCCTTAAGTAAGTACTGAACAATTTTGGTCCTTTAAATTTGCCAAAAGTTAACATTTTTAGTCTCCATCAAATATTTAACAATTTATGTTCGTTAAGTTTGACGAAAACCAGATTCTAGACAAAAAAAAACTAAAATATGCAGAAATAACACCTCAAAAAGTTCACCAGATTATAGAAATAAATAAGAAATAGCAGAAGCTACAAAAATTACACATCTAAATGTGAGTTCCCGCTAATTTTTTTTTTTTAGAGTTCCCGCTAATTTTTTTTGAGAATTCCTGTCAAAATCTAAGGAACCTCTTCAGTAGATATTTGATGGAGACTAAAGGTATTAAACTATTAATGGCAAACTTAAAGGACCAAAACTGTTCAGTGCATACTTAAAGAACCTACCTTCAAACATTAGGACCATTTTAGTCATTCTCTCGGGTATTCTACTAGAAATTTGAGATTTGAGAGTTGTTGTGTCACAAACCTGTCCATCCTACAAAAATATGGTAAATCCAGCATAGTACCACTGTGACAAGAATCTATAATAGCATGAAGCTTAGCACCATGAGGAAGAGGCCTAACAAGTGTCGCGTTTAGTTCATTATCGACGATCATTCCCTGTGTTTGAAAATCCGATGGGCAAAGTGTTTCGTCGTAACCATCAACCTCATCTCCAGTGTAATTCCTTTGCTGTAAGCCATGACCAGAATAATGGAACACTAGAGAATCCCCTGCTTGAACACCTTGCATAAGCCAGTGCATTGCCATTCTTATGTTATATTTAGTTGGAATTCTGTATGGATCTCTTTCTTCTTCTGTAAGTAAGAAAATGGAAGATTAGAAGTTAGGACAGGTTAATATTAATTGTGATGGGAAAATTGCTTTTGTCAACTATAAACACTGATACATTTAAGTTTTAACCGTTATCTCCTTATCCATCAACTACAAAATAATGGCATTAATAATAGGACATACTGTATCCAGATAATCTTCTGCAACACCACAGGAGCAAGTCAAACAATAGTGATTCAAGCAAATCAAGATTAGGGATGAAATCATCAAAAACATTCAACACCAAATTCAAGAAGCAACGAAGAACAAAGACATATATCTCATAATACATTCAACTATAAAGATTCTTCGATTTATTTCTATGCATCAACAATAATGTGAAAAAGTATTTACACAATAAGGTCAGTTACAAGAAAAACTATTTACACAAGTTTAAACTATAACAATTTAACTTGACCTTCACATTTTACCTTTAATGACATGCTTCTATTTGCCATACACAAGTTTTCATTTTTTCCTTAAACTTTACGTTTAGTCAAATGCCGTATAAATTTTAACAAAGGGAGTAACTAATAAGAGGAAAGAGAGAATATTATACCAGTGAGCATGAGAACAGACTCTTGTGGGAACTTGAACCGATTGACAAGCAAGTATTTCATACATTTAGCATCGTTGATACATCCCTTAAGCTCATTTTTAGTTCTCTTATACGTAATACCAATAATCAATGCTCTCTTTCGACCAAAAGCCGAAGGGAGCTGAGTCGGACCGGGCAGTGGTATGCGGCCCACGGACGGAGGAACGTAGTGGTTCATGTAGGCTAAGAACCGGTCTCTCCTCTGAGCCCCAGAGGTGGTTCGAGCGATCACTGCGTGACAGACCGTGCAGCGTATCGATTGAGCACCATGAGGGAGTTGTAAAGTTGTGTGGCAAGTGGTACATTCCACAAAATTTACCATTTTTAACAGATTAAGAAGATTAAAAAAGAATGAAGTTTGATAGATGTAGTATATATACTTCTATTTATGTATGTTTTGTGGAAGATTTGTTGTAAGGAATGAGATATTATTGTTTCTTATGAAGGAGGAGAATAGGGAGATGAGACAGAGGTCACGATTGACTGATGTCTCTTGTTTAGCTCAATTGTGGAGTAGCTTCTATTTATAAAGCAACTGTAAAGGGTTCGAATCTAAAATTCCAAGTTTATGGATTTTTATAGCAGTGTTAAGTTAATACTTTTATAATAACTGGGTTCACGTGAAATGTTTATAGATATTTAGTAGATTTTTTAATATATACACATGATTTGAACATAAGATATCTCTAGATCTACCCTTGGTTTAAGTTATAACTTATATTCATATAATTTTTTTTTTACACTATCAGGTCATTCAATTGATATTACACGTAAATCTTCTTAAAATGTGAGATATATGATCTTGAAAAATAAAATAAGTTACTTGCTGTTTCAGGATGAATAAGACCAGAAATATAGTGTAAAAATTCTTTATTCTTACGATTAAACACATCAACGAGTAGGTGCATGCAACTTTTAAGTTCATGAACTTTTGAGTTGACAATTGGTTCAAAAGTGATGATTTACTTGTCCCGTCTATAAAATCTTGTGACATTTACATCAAAGAGTAGGTGCATGCAACTTTTAAGTTCATTGACTTCTGAGTTGACAATTGGTTCAAAAGTGATGATTTACTTCTCCCCTGTCTATAAAATCTTGTGACGGATAATTGAAATGATTCTCACTAAACATATAGCTGCCTTTTTTTCTTCAAAAAATATCTCGTGGAGGACGAAAGAAGAGAAGTTATATTAACGAGACAATGAAGATTCGCAGAGTAGACAAAGCAGCCTATAAAAGACAGTATATTGGAGTTGGCAATTGTACAGGAAGCGCAAAAGTAATTTATACAGTCAATAGACAACACGTATTTTACACGTTATAAAATTTTAATGGTAGGAAAAGAAGAAAGTGTAAACAGTAGACATGTTCTCCGAGTATCTTAAGACTTAAGATCTAGGAATGTATATTATTATCTATTTCCTTGCTGGGTAATTACTTTTGATTTCCCATCTTTCATCCGTTCCCTAATACGTAGTAATAATTTAGAACCCGTTTTAGTTAGCTGATTAAAAGTAGCTCATACATATAAGTGTTTAAAAGCATTTTTAGATGGTGAACCTGATTTTATAAATATGTATATCAGCCCATTAAATTTAGCATTTTTGAATTCACTCTTTCAAATAGTATTGCATAATGCTCACTACTAGAAAAGAAGTTTTCCCCATCGACATTCAGTGAGAAATTTGTGCTATAAAACATGATTTTCCCACCTTATTCCTCCTGAACAATCTCACTGGGAAAATGCATTGGGGGAAATAAGTTCTCATTGAAACGCTGGTAAACTTTATAAATTTTTCGTGTGAAAACTCTACTATTTATGTTTTTTCCACCGACATTTAGTAAGAAATAGCCACTGAAAATTTTTCAGTGAGAATTCAGTGGGAAAATAGTGTTTTTTAAGTAGTAGTTTTCGCCACGTATTTACCTCGAATTTCTTTTACTATTCTTTAAACTATGATACTTTTTATAATTGAATCAATTCTCGCAACATATATACCGTTTGTTACTAAGCTCCACAGCAAGAATGTTGTTTTCCAGTTCATTATTTAATTGTATACTCCCTCTACTTTAATTTATCTAAACTTATTTGACTGGATGCAAAGTTTAACAAAAAAGTAGATTTTTAGAACTTCTAGTCTTAAATATACCATAATATTTGTGCGACTATAAAAACTTCTCACTAAAAGTAAAACATAAAGTTTTAAATCAATTTTTAAAAAGGTCCATCTTTTCTTTTAAATGGACTAAAAAGAAAATAAATTCATAAAAATTGAAGTGAATGGAGTATATCTCCAAAAACGTGTCACTGTTTTCCAGTATGTGGATGAGAAACATTTTATAAGCCAAAGACAAGAAGTTAAAAAAACAAATCTAATGGAAAAGATTCTCCACTCAATTTTATGAGGATACGTACTGATAAAAATATAAATCCAAGGGAAAGCTTAATTACAACGAGAATGAGCATAAAAATATCTTTACGAGTCTTCTCAATTAAGTTATTTTCCAACAATTGAATAAATTAAATGAAGTAAAGTACCTTTCTGCTAGAATGTTATATCTAAGCTAGCTTTAAGCTCAGAGTTCATCAATGGAGTTCATCAATGGAGGTTAGCAGTTGAGAGAGAGAGAGAGACGAGAGCAACATGAGATATTTTGTGGAAAATGAAAATGATACTCTCTATTGATCCAGCTGTACACAACTGTGTATATATTGATACAAATGTATTGATCCATAACCGACCTAACTAACTATCTTGATAACTGTACAATTAACTACTAAGTTAACTAATCATAAAACTCTAACTAACTAATTTTGCCACGTGTCACACTTAACAGTTAATACTCCCCTCAAGCTGGAGGTTGCAAAATGTTGAACACTCCCAACTTGCTCTTCAGGTAACAATGCTGCACCTTGCTTAACCCCTTGGTTAACAAGTCTGCTTGCTGATCTCCAGTGCTTAAAATACTGTCTTGATGATTCCTTCCTTGATCTTGTCTCGAATGAAATGGCAATCAATCTCTATATGTTTGGTTCGTTCATGAACGATAGGATTTGAAGCAATCTGCATTGCAGCCTTACTGTCACTAGTTGTGTCACTTTTACTCCCAGTTCTTGAAACAATCCCAATAGCCATGTAATTTCTGATACTGCTGAGGCCATACTTCTATACTCTGCTTCAGCAGAGCTTCTTGACACTTTTTGCTACTTCTTGGACTTCCAAGATACTAGTGAAGTGCCAAATTTGACTATGTACCCAGTCACAAATCTCCTAGTATTTGGGCATGATGCCCAATCTGAATCACGCCAACATGTAAGCTCAGTACTAGGTGCTGAACTTATGAGAATACCTTGTCCATGTGCAAGTTTCAAATATTTCACCACTCTGATAGTTGCTTCCCAATGAGATTGTTTTGGTTTTTGCATAAACTGGCTCAGGGTCTGTACAGTATAACTAACATCTGGCCTGGTTATGGTTACATACAATAATTTCCCCATTAGCCTCTGGTAAGCAGCAACATCCTCCAATAATGCATCATCTCTATTCTCATTACTTCATCTTGTCCATCATCTTTGTTCCTTGTTGCTTCATCAAATTCTGCTGTGGTAAGTTTGATATTAGTCTCCATGGGTGTTGGTGATGGTTTTGTTCCACCAAGCCCCATTTCAGATATTAGTTCCAACACATACTTTCTTTGGTTCAAAAGGATCCCAGATTTTGACCTTAACACTTCTATTCCCAAAAAATACTTGAGCTCCCCTAAATCGTTCACCTTAAAATTCTTGTGTAGTGTGTCCTTTGCTGAATTGATCAACTTGTTGCAACAACATGTAATTAGCAAATTATCTACATATACCAAGATAATGACAATTTCTGTATCATTCTTCATGGTAAATAACGAGTAATCATGGTTACTTTGAGTGAATCCAGCACTTTGTAAAGCTTCAGTCAACTTTATATTCCACTGTCTAGAGGCTTGTTTGAGCCCATATAGTGAATTTAATAATTTGCAAACCTTGGTCTCCCCCTGACTTCTGAAAGCTTCAAGCAACTCCATGTACACCTTTTCACACAAGTCACCTTGAAGAAATGCATTAAAAACATCCATCTAAAACAAATACCATCCCTTAGATGCTGCCAAAGCTATAACAGACCTAATTGTAACCATTTTGGCTACAGGAAAGAAGGTCTCATGATCGTCAAAACCTTCTCTTTGACTATATCCCTTTGCCACCAATCGAGCTTTAAACCTCACAATTTGCTTGAAACTTAATTTTATACACCCATTTTAAACCTACTGTGTTCTTTCCAGCAGGCAGGTTAATAATTTCCCATGTTTTATTGTCTTCAAGTGCTTTAATCTCCAATTTCATTGCATCAACCCACTTAGCACCCCTAGCATCCTCTCTAAAGGACTTAGGCTCAACTAGTGAAGAAAAATGTGCAAGATAACATTGATAACTAGCAGATGTGCTATCATAGGACAAGTAATCAAATATAGGATACATGCTGGTGCTGCAACTAGCCTTAGGATTGATGATATAATCATTCATCCATAAAGGTGGTTTAGAGGCTCTATCTGATTGTCTTGAAGCAGCAGAACTAGTAGAACTAATAGAAGTGGTAGTAGGGACCAAGCTTGGAATGATTGCAGCATCAGTTGAATCAGCATTAGGCTTTTGAACTGGATGGAGCACCAATTCATCTATTGGACAACTAGGCACAACATCTGAAGGTGAAGAATTCACTTGTGGATGGATAGTAAATTCTACATCATCTGTAAATGCAGAAGGAGATATAGTATCATCACCAAACATTGGTTCTGATGGTGAGCAAACTGGAGATTGCAACTAAGGTGATATAAAGGGAAATTCTGACTCTCTAAAGATGACATCTCTGCTCATAAAGAGATGCTTGGAATCCAAATAAAGAAGGATATAACCCTTCTGAACCTCTGAGAAACCAAGAAGAACATCTGGTTTTGCTCTTTGCCCAAACTTATCCCCCTTAACTAGATTAGTTGCATAGCAAAGGCATCCAAGTACCCTCAAATGACTAAGTGATGGCTTCTTCTTGTATAACATCTCATATGGGGTACTTCCTCCTATATCACTAGAGGGAAGTCTATTCATTAAGTACACAACAACTTGTATACATAAACCCCAATACCTGAGAGGAATCATGGCCTGAAATCTCAATGCCCTTGCAATGTTCAAAATCTGTCTGTGCTTCCTCTCCACTGTACCATTTTGTTGTGGAGTGTAGGGGCAGCTTCTTTGATGTATTATTCTAAGAGATAACAACAAATCATTGCACTGTGAGTTAAAGAACTCAGTGCCATTATCAGATCTTAACACCTTAACCATTGTTCCAAATTGATTTTTAACCATAGCTAAAAACTGCTTCAACACTACTATTACCTCATATTTTAATTGTAGTAAGTAAACCCAAGTATATCTAGAATTGTCATCCACAATAGTCAAGAAATAGTGCTTCTTATCAAAAGTTGGCATTTTATAAAGGCCCCATAAATCCAGGTGCATGTACAAGCTGAAAGGAAGAAACAACTCTAGAAGTACTAAGTGGAAACTGTATTTCTGCTTTGCTAGAGGACAAATATGACATTCATTATCTAGTGCATTGCTTGTACATTTATTTAACTCTGGAATATGTCTCATGAATGTGAGTGAGGGGTGACCTAATATCTTATGCCACAAACTGTGCTCTCCATTATTGCAAGCCATATTTGCTGTCTTTAGCTTATTTATCAACACATATCCTTCTGGATCTCCATTGATTATGTACAAGCCCCCTTGCTCTCTACCAATCCCCTTCACCCGCCATTGTAAAGGTTCTGAAAGACATAAAAGCTAGGGAAAAAAGAGAAAAAGCAATAAAGTTCCTTAGTCACTTTTGACACTGATAATAGGTTGAACCTAAATTCAGGAACATATAACACACCCTTCACTGTCTCATTAGGAAACAAAGCAGCATTTTCAGTGTGTGTGATATCAGCCCTTCCCCCTGTAGGTAAACACACTTTATCTCTTTTAGAATGTTCTATAGCAACACTATTTTTTAGCAACTTCAAGTTTGCAGTAATGTGATGTGTAGCACCAGAGTCAATGATCCATTCATTTTATGGATATTGACTCATCACGCAAGTAACAATACCTGCCATATTAACATGATGCTCCCTTGGATCCTTGTTCAACAGACCTAAAATTTGTCTGTGTTGTTCTTCAATGAAAGGATTGTAGTACTGCTTCCCACCTTGTCCTTGTTCTCCTCCTGTTGCTCTAGATGATGATGCAACATCTGCATTGTTCACTGCTGGTGATGCTTCTCTTCTCCAACCATCAAGTTTTCCAGCATTACCATTCCTCTTCCATCCATCTATGGTTCCATAGTTCCTCCATCCTTCTGTATTTCCATTTCCATAGTTTCCAGAGCCATAGTTTCTTCTGCTTTGAAAACCTGGTGGATATCCAACCAATTTATAGCAGTTTTCCTTAGTGTGTCCTTTCATCCTACAAAGCTCACACTGTTCAAATTATTTCCTGCCTCTAAATCCTTTTCCTCTTTCTGCTTGTACTTGCATTGCCATTTCCCTACTTGCTTGTGCTTGCATTGCTATTGTTTCAATTCTCTCAGCCGTCACCTTAGCTGCTACCACTTGTTGAATTTCATCCTGAATTATCATAGCATAAGCTTGGCTAAGTGTAGGTGCAACTGACTTCATGAGAATCTGCCTTCTCACTTGGTCATATGAGTCATTAAGACCAGTGAGAAAATGAAGTAATCGCTGCTGAATCAAATGCTCAACATAGTCCTTCGATTTCTCACAATCACAATTTGGTGAAGGTGTCAACACATCATACTCATGCCATAATTCCTTCAGTTTTGAGTAAAATGTTGAAACTGAATTCATACCTTGCGCTAATGTTGTGATTTTTGTGTAATTGCCAAATCCTCACTCGATTGACTTTGTCAAAGCTTTCCTTCAAATCTTCCTACACGAGGTGTGCATCTGATGCATACACAATTCCACTAAGCAATTCTGGTGAAACTGTGTTCATAATCCATGTGAGCACCACAGCATTGCATGTTTCCCATTGTTCATGGAGTTCTTCATCCACCGACTCCTTCGTACATTTACCAGTTACAAAACCTAATTTCCTCTTTCCTAACAACGCAATCCTCATCGATCTGCTCCACAAACCATAATTTTCAGATCCAGTAAGCTTCACAGGAATCAAAACAGTTCCCGGACTATCTGCTGGACCTAAGTAAAGAAGATGAGTAGCTTTGATTTTGATTTCCGCCATTGCCTCACCAATTGAAAGAAAAAAAAAAATTGAACTCGATTCTTCAATCTATTCTATTGTACTAATACAAAACAATTATCAAGTGGATCGTCTTGGATCTAACGCTCTGATACCATGCTAGAAGGTTATATCTAAGCTAGCTTTAAGCTCAGAGTTCATCAATGGAGGTTAGCAGTTGAGAGAGAGAGACGAGAGCAACATGAGATATTTTGTGGAAAATGAAAATGATACTCTCTATTGATCCAGCTATACACAACTGTGTATATATAGATACAAATGTATTGATCCATAACCGACCTAACTAACTATCTTGATAACTGTACAATTAACTACTAAGCTAACTAATCATAAAACTCTAACTAACTAATTTTGCCACGTGTCACACTTAACAGTTAATACTTTCTTTCCCTTATATTCCCTGCATCCCATATTAGTTTTCACATTTTTCTTTCTAAAGTCAAACTATAGAACTTTGACCAACTTTTAAGATATATCTTTTCACCTGCATGCATATTGATATGAGAAAAATTATAACTTATAGTATTTTTCGTGTAGTTTTTAAATACATAAATTGTAATTTTAAAATAATAAATTAATCTAATCCAATTTAGCTTAAAAAATTAGTCAAATTGGCTCTCAAGAAACGAGACATGACAACTAATATAAGGTAGAGAGAGTAGTATAAGCAACATTAGTATTAAAAAGTCCTCTTTAACACATATTCTCGACTAGAAAAGAATAGAAGAAATTTGTTCTTAACTCTTAAATGTGTTTGAGTTACCCTACTAGTCTTTGCCATAAATTCCCCCTAGCACCCACCATGAAATATATATAAGTTTTTAATTAATAACTAGAACACGATTCCATTTAATTTAGGCACGGCAAAAAATTTGCTCCCCCTAGTGCCAATATGAAGAATCCAACTATAATTATATATACATTTGCTTATAATATAAGTATATTTTGTGATCTTTAAATGACGAACTAGATATTCCAAAATTCTTAAATTGTTGTATATACACGTAAAGAACTGACCAATTTTAATTATTTGGATGATAAGTATTTGGTAGTGACTAATGAGTAAACATGTGACCACCATTGCAAAAATCTGTACTAAAAAGGAAAAAGATCATCGGGAAAATATATTTTGCTTTATGTTAAAAGGATCTATACTTATTCGCGTTCCGTGTTTTACACAAAATTTAGCAATCTAACCTTAACAGTTAAATTACGGAAAAAAAAAAACCTTAACGATTAAATTTAAAGTAAAAATACATATCACTTAATCATAAATAATAAGAAATAAATAATTATATGCATAAAAGAAATATCTTACATTGACTTTGTGCGAGTAAGTTTTTGCCACCTTATAACTGAAGTACTCTAGCATATTTCACTTTAAAATCCAAGAATTAAGTCATTGAATATCTTTTTTTGACAATTTCATCCTTACTATTTCTAGAAAACATATAGTCATTAATTAATCATGCAAGAAAATATACGAGCAATTTGGTCAAATATCAATTGTTCTTAATGATGTCAAATAATTTTGAAATAGATATGTCAAAACTTTAAACAATCCCGGAAAAAAAAAAAAAAACAGATAGGAGGGACTACAATTTTCATTTTTCATCATATCAAAGAATATGCATTTTCTCGTTTTGATAGAAGAAATATTACACTATTCAAAAGCTATTTTTGTGGGAGCTTTATTCTCTTAATCCCTGAACATGACAAGTGGCTTTCCACAACCAGCTTTCATTGATGAAAGAATTATATAGCAATTTAACACGAGAAAAGCATTATTAAAATTCAACTCCCAGAAGCTTCTATTTGAGAGGTTTGACTTTGTTTGATGAGAGAATAAAGCAGAAATTGCTATTGCTGTTACTTTTTGCACACAAAATGTTCTCTAATTTTATAGGATAAAGTTGTTTTCGACATTAAAAATCGAATTAGTATTGCTATAACTTTAAAAAAAGTTCAACTAATTCCACTGAGATAGATGAAAAGAAATCATATAATTTTTTTTTTCCTCCACTAGAAATTAAACCTGAAATATCATGATTCTCAATCCACTTCATTGATACTAAGCCACATCCTTGAGTGCTAGTTATATTCCATCATTAGGAATTTATCTTTGATAAATAGACAACACTTTATGTCCATAAGTTAAAGGCGTAAGAAAATTTCACCACCTAGGCGTTTGAACAGCATTTGGTTGAAAGTATTTGAAAGTTAAAGTAGTGTTTGAACATAAATTAATTTTACCAGATAAAAGAATTTGGAGATTTTTATGTGAAAATTATACTTATTTTACTTGATTTATTAATAATGCTCGAACAAGTTTTCCAATATTTTATCAACGTCCAGAATACTGAAATTCAATATAATATTTGTAACTACAGTTGATCAAACTAGACAGTTATTGAATGGCAACATCTGCAAATTATAAAATACTCTTTATGTTCCAATTTATACGAAGGGATTAATGTTTGGGGAGTCAAATAATTTTTTCTTTAATTTGATTATAATTTTTTTGAATTTTCTTAGATATTTTGAAAAATTAACTATGTTGACTTGTGATACTTTTCGTATAGTTTTCAAATGTGAGTTTCATTTTTAAAAATTTAAAAAATCGACACCCAAATTCATAATCAACCTTAAGTGCTTTAATTCTCATATTCTGAACACATTCACATAAATCGGGATAGAGACAGTAACATTTATGGCCCAACATTGCTTATTCTTAAGCCATTGTGCCTCTATTAAGTATTTATTACTATTAATAATGCATATATTTACTCTTATTATACGACAACGACGATAATTGAAGATGAACCTTTATTTAATAGAGTAACCAATCCAGTTCATATTTTAAATTTTAAATGAGAGAATCATATACTTCAACATGATATCAGACTAGGAAAATATTCTCTTGAAGTCTCACTGCAGCCCATTATATATCACGTGTTTCATTTCATTAAAAATAATCTAGGCTTGCCCGTGAGGAGGACAAAGTTAAAGAATATGCCCTAGCCATGCATATGCGCGACTACACAACGAGGAGAAAGAGTTGTGAAACATCTACACTTTATCTTTATTGATAATCATAAAAATTTACACAAAAAAATAAAAATAATAACTAGTTCTCAATCTCAAACTAATTGAAATCGGCTACGTCAAAATTTGGAAATCATAACGACGCCTCAATCCCGTATTAGTTGGGATGGGCTACATGAAAAATTGAGAAATTAATAAAATAAAAATGAAAACAAGAAAATAAACTAATTTTTTTTGCTAGGACCATTAATTCTATGTCCTTATAATTTCCTAATAGTATCTAGAGTGCTACAGGAGGAAGCAGCCACTTAGAGCCTTCAATATAGCCAAGGGATATAAAAGATTTTATCTCTGCATCAGTTAATTTCTTCACATATCCAGCTCTACGATTCATAGTTGCTCCTGCTCCTTTGCAATTGTATTCCCCGTAATATACCGACCTGAAAATAATAAAGATTTAAGTTATATGTACTGACATTAGTAAAAATATCATTTGTGTAATTTATATGTTATAACATGTTATTTATTATACATTCTAAATTATTATTCAATACTTATTAAATAAAGGAGTTAATTTCTCAAATAGTCATTCAACGTATCGAAATTATCTATTAACGTCATTTTTTTGGTCCCCCATAAAGTCACTCAAGTTCACATAGTTATTTGACAAAGTAACAATTGCTAAAAGTCGCTCCTTAAAAGTGAGAGAAAAGATCCAAAATAGTCCTTAAATTTAGGCTTTAATTGACAAGGAACACTTAGAGTAAAATATGTCATATAAATTGAGATAGAGAGAGAGTACCAAATACCATAGAAATTATTATATTAGGAACTTTTTTTGTTTGCATATACTATTATAAAAATAGGAATTGGTGGCAGACAAATTATTTAGCTAAATAATGAAATCTGTCGCTAATTCTATTTGGCGACGGGTTAGCGACATATTATCAATTTCCTTTAGCTACAAGCAATTTAACAATAGATTAGTGACAACTAAGTTCGTAGCTAATTATTTTTTTTTTTTTTGTTTTTTTGTGTAGATATATATGCTGACGAATGTAAGCAAAATCAACGATAAAAAAAAAATTTAACTTCAATACATTGTCAATAACTTACTTGTCATAATCTGTTTTGCCATTATCAGACCATCCTTCAGGATGAACAACATCACTCATATCAGTGTATGAGAAAACAACTTTGGAGAAAGGCTTCCATGCCCTTCCTAAATATGCTGTATTTCCTGTTCCAGTGATCATACAATGCACAAAAGAATATCCACTGTCAACATTGTCCGCAGCTCTTGCATGAGCTGTGATCATTGCCATTGGATCCCCTGGAATTACATGCATCTCTGTGTTCTATATTTTCCAAAAAATAAAATATTTCATTAACTTTATATTATGATTAATAGATCTAGGGGAATGCAATGTATCTCTGTGTGTGAAAAATCACTGCAAAAGTGCAATGGACTTGGTAATAAAAAAATAAAGGTTGAACCTAAGAATAGACGTGTCAATGACCGGGTCGGGCTGAACTGAGTTAATAGATTCGCGGATCAAGGTTACTTAAGCTAAGACAAGTTGGGTCAAGATAGACTAAACAATAGATGATACCCCAACCTGCCTAACTCTCTTACCAGATTTTACCTTTTTAAATTTGTTTTCTTACAACTTATTTAATTACCAAGCAATATTAATTTTTTTTTTACTTATTACGGTTACATATAACCTATCAAACAATTATTTTTGAAATTCTTTTGATAAGGTCTTATGGGTCAATTATGGGTTGTATTGCGCGGGGCAAAATGGGTTGAGTGAATAAATTGGGGGTCTAAGGCTAGGAGGCGCAAGGGGGCTTCATCTGAACCCCTTGTCAAAAATTGCACTGTATATACAAGGTCAAAATTAATTTTATGTAAATATAGTAGATGTTGATTCCCTTAACTTTTTTATATTTTGAATCCCCTCAATAAAAATCTTAGCTCTACCACTGGACAGATCATTAACCTACCCATACTTGAGTGAAGAACTAAAGGGAAAAGGCGGGGACAAGAAGTTGTACAGGCTAGCCAAAGCGAGGGAGAGGAAGGCTCGGGACCTGGATCAAGTGAAGTGCATCAAAGACGAGGGAGGCGAAGTTTTGGTGGAAGATGCCCATATTAGACGAAGATGGCAGACTTACTTTCATAAACTCTTGAACAAAGAGGGACCAAAACATCGTATTAGGCGAATTGGAGCTCTCTGAGAGTCGCTGCAATTTTGGGTACTGTAGGCGGGTCAAGGATGAGGAGGTCGAGGGGGTTATGCGTAAGATGAGCAGGGGAAGAGCAATCGGGCCAGATGAAATTCCAGTAGAATTTTGGAAGAATGCAGGCAGGGGAGGCTTGCAGTGGCTTATGCGGTTGTTGAATGTTATTTTTAGGACATCGAAGATGCCTGAAGAGTGGAAATGGAGCACCATGATCCCGTTATACAAGAACAAGAGGGATATCCAAAGTTGCAACAATTATAGGGGTATCAAGCTGCTGAGCCATACGATGAAAATTTGGGAGAGAATGGTAGAAGCAAGAATGAGGAAGATAGTGTCTATTTCGGAGAACCAGTTCGAATTCATGCCATGGCGTTCGACTACAGAAGTCACCTTGTGAGGAGGTTGGTGGAGCAGTATAGGGAGAAGAAGAGAGACTTGCACATGGTGTAGAATTGCACATGATGTTTGTTGACTTAGAAAAGGCTTACGACAAAGTCCCAAGGGAGGTGCTATGGAGATGTTTGAAAGCTTAAGGTGTTCCTGTAGCATACATTAGAGTGATTAAGGACATTTATGATGGAGCCAAGACCCGAGTGCGGACAGTTGGAGGTGACTCAGAACACTTTCCAGTCACGATGGGTCTGCATCAGGGGTCCGCTCTTAGCCCGTTGTTGTTTGCTTTGATGATGGACGCACTAACGCGCCACATTCAAGGAGAGGTGTCGTGGTGCATGTTGTTTGCAGATGACATTGTGCTTATTGATGAGTCGCGGAGCGGTGTTAACGCGAGGCTGGAGGTTTGGAGACAGACCCTGGAGTGGAAAGGTTTCAAGTTGAGCAGGACTAAGACAAACTACTTGGAGTGCAAGTTTAGTGACGTGATACAGGTAGTGGACGAGGACATACGACTTGATACTCAAGTCATCCCTGAGGGAATGGTGAGATTGATGACGATGTCACACATCGTATTGGAGCGATGGATGAAATAGAAGCACGCATCAGGTGTGTTGTGCGATAAGAAGGTGTCGCTTAAACTAAAGGGAAAGTTCTAGAAAGTGGTGGTTAGACCGATTATGTTATATGGGACGGAGTGCTGGCCAGTTAAGAAAACTCATGTCCAGAAGATAAAGACAGCATAGATGCGGATGCTGAGATGGATGTGCAGGCATACTAGGAGAGATATGATTCAGAATGAAGTGATTCAGGACAAGGTGGGTGTGGTCCCAGTGGTGGAAAAGATACGGAAAGGAAGGTTGAGATGGTTCAGCCATATGCAGCGGATATGCGTTGAGGTGCCAGTGAGGAGGTGTGAGAGGTTGGCAGTGGTGGGCCTAAAGAGAGGGAGCGGTAGGCCTAAAAAGTCTTGGGGAGAGGTGATTTGGCAGGATATGGCGCAACTTCAGCTTACCAAGGACATGACCCATGATAGGAGGGTGTGGAGGTCGAATATCAGGGTAAAGGGCTAGTAGGGGGCCGCGAGGATTTTTCTTCCGTACTAGGAGTATTATCACCTTTGTTCACTGGCTTATTTTTTTAGATCTCTAATATAGCGTGCTTGTTTCTGTCTTTCTTTCTTTAACTTCATTTATCTTATTATATGTAGCTATTACTGCCTATTATTATTGTTGTCATGACACCTTCTCTTGAGCCGAGGGTCTAAGGGAAACAACCTCCCAAGGTAGGGGTAAGGTCTGCGTATACTCTATCCTCCCCAGACCCCACCTTGAGGGACTATACTGGGTATTGAACATAGAACTTGAGTGGATTGGACGGGTCATATTTTTATGGGTCAATTTTATTACCCTTACTTATCGATCAGGTTTAAATATTGGATCCACCTATGAGGGCTGAAGGAGGATTGTTAAATAAAAGTTTACGAGAATTGAAGATCTTTAAAATTACCAGATATAAGGATTTTCCATTGCCAAAGATGAAATCAACAGTGCCTTCAATATAGCAATCTTTGAAGAAATGCTTGCCGCTATCATCACAAAAGGTGTCTTGAAATCCATACATTTTACAGTTATATAATGATGCTTTGTCTCCTCCTGTCCTCAATGCTGCTGCTTGTGCTAATTCCCTTTTCCCATCTGGTCTTGGTGCAGAATTCTAATCATAATTATAACAAAAACCCAAATATATTACATACTAACATTAGGTAAAACAAATAAAACAAGAAACACACGTAATTTTGACGTAATTATATAGTTAGAGACCTTGATATTGAAGGACTCAATGGATTCTTCCAATGTATTACAAGGGATTGTTGGTTTGTTTCTAATCTGTCTCAAAATGCTAGTCACGTTTCACTTTTTGAGAGTTAAACTACTTGAACTTTGATCAATATTTTAAGATATATTTTTTCACCATATTATTCTATGAAAAATTACTACTTATAGTACTTTTCTTGTGGTTTTTGAATATCTTAATTTTAGTTTTAAAATGCTAAATTAATTTATTCTAATAAAACTTCAAAATTCGGTCAAATTGACTCTTGAGAAGCAAAAAAGTGACAACTATTGTGGGAGAGAGGAAGTACCAATTGAGACTCTATGGAGATGATCTACAAGGTCCATAATTATTTTTCTTATTACAGAACGCTTACCTAAATAATGTATAGATTCAGTTGTACTCAATTTTTTCTGGTTCACCCAACATTACCCATTTATTTTACTGTTGCTGAGCAGTTTTGGATATTAGACGGACCACCCGAGAAGGTAATTCTATTGTGGCCAATTTTTCCTCATTTGCAATCAGTTTTGCTCTAACTAATTATTGCCCCTCCCTTCCAAGTGTAATGTCTATGCTATGTATGAATGTGCCTAAAATATATCTAGGGCAAGCTCGGTGGTTCCAACTTCTTGAATTGTATCACCATTTTATTTAAAAGTTTGAATTGTTAGAGGGAGCAAATTTTTATTTTGCTTAACGCCAACTCACACGCAGACCTGTTTTTTTTTTTTTAGGGATTAAGCATGTGATTTTTTGATTTTTTTTTTATAATGAACGATGATGAAACATGAACCTAGAACCTTTAAAAGTCTAAGTTGTTAGATAGATCACACTTTTATTTTCTTAATTATATCTTAGTGAGACTTAACTCGTTGTTCTTGTCTTGAACAATATGTAAGTATAAAATCACGCTCATTCTGAATCCGCTGACTTTGGATCTTGAATTCTCCTCTAGGCTCTAATCATACCATAACTTTCTTAAAAATGAAGCAAGAATACCTACCACAAAGTTGATATTAACGGCGCTGAAATATTCTGATTCAACGATCACAGTGGCACTGTCAACAGTATTATATTCTTTTGCAGTTGCATTAAAGATAATATTTGGGACATTCTTAGAATCTCCATATAATGTAATGAAAGGCTTTGACCTCTCAATTTTGACTTTTTCTGTGTAATTTCCTCCTCCAATTGAAATAATAACTCTTCTTTTATTCCCTTCTGGAATGCTTTTGATGGCATCCGTCAGAGTCTTGAAATCACCACTCCCATCTGCCCTCACCTGCAATAACGAATTCAAAATTTAGAGTCAATGAATTTTGATATATTAAAGTTGGAGCAATCTCAAATCGAACACATTAAAACATATAGATTTTCATCATAGTGAAAAAGAATACACGAAAAAACCACGGATCCTTCCGCTCATTTTGTGTTGAGGTATTTAACTTAAGTGAATTGAATATGAAATTTAAGAATGAAAAAAAAAAAAAAAACTTCTGAACTCACCACTTCCATCCAGCCTCACCTTTTAGAGTAGCATATCGAAGAACTTAGGGGTCGTTTGGTAGATTGACTCATTAGTCCCGGGATTATAATCCCGGGACTAATTTATCCCATCTATTGGGATTATTTTATACCATCTAAAAGATGGTATAAAATAATCCCAGTATAAGTGGGTTAAGAAGGTATAAGCTGGGATATCCCAGCACTAATTTTTGTACCATGTTTGGTACAAGGTATAAATTTATCCCAGGATAAATTTATACTTTCTACCAAACATGGTATAAAAATTAGTGCTGGGATATCCCAGCTTATACCTTAAACCAAATGACCCCTTAGAGTTAGTGGATACTAAGATCAATTAAAGTTGGAAACATTAAAAAGTACTAGTACTCATTTTCATCATATGAAAAAAAAAAAAACACGAAAAAGCTAGCGACTCCCTCTATTTCATTTTATGCGAAGGTGTTTCAATAGCCGTGGGTTTCAAAAAAGAAAAAGAAATAACTTTTTAAAATTTGTAGTCTTAAACATGTTGTAACATTTCCATGGCTATAAAATCATGTCATTAAGGGTAAATCGTAAAGTTTGAAGCTAAATTATTTATAAATATACAAAAACGTTACTTTTTTTAACAGAACAGATTAAAAATGAGAGATCGTCACATAAAATGGAACAATGGAAGTATGAAGTATGTTTATGAATAATCTAAGAGGAAAAGAAATTGTAATAATATGTAAAAGGTGACCTTAATGATAGATTTATTAGCCTCAGCAGCTACAAGGGCAGGGTCAAAAGTATCTTTTCTTGTATCTAATGGCTTAACATTTGCATCAAACCAACTATTTAATTGTGATTTATCAGCTGGAATTGGGATTGAATCATCAGAAAAAACTCGAGGGATGATAAAAATTAGAATGGTTAAAACAATAGTTTCCACAGCAAATATGGTGTTTTTTCCAGCCATTTTTTTTTGTTTTTGGTTTTTCGAATTGAAATTATATTGATTTTTTTCCCCTATACAAGCTAAGTGAGTGTGGATATTTATAGAGAAGAAAGGGAAAGACTTAAGAAGAGAAATTAGCGGTAGATATTAAATTAAAGTGAGTGTGGGAACAATTAGAGATAAAGGAAAGAGAAAATAACTCTATGGTAACACTAAAAAGGGGCATATGGATGATGGGACATTATTGAATTCTTGAAATTTTTGCATGGTTCTTTTCTGTTAGTAGGTAAGTATTGTAGGGCAGTACGAGTACTACGTTAATAGATGGTTTTTCTTAAGGTTGTTTATAACAATTTAGTACCCGTAAAACAAACAGTTTATATTTTATATATACTGACATTGTAAAGTATATTTACGCAATCAAGTTACTTATACATACTTTCAAGTTCCTCTTGTTAAATAATACCAACACTTAATAAATTTGTGTAGAAAATTCAACCAAAATCACTTTCTATTCAAGAAACCAAAAACCAAAAAGAAATGGCTGGAAAAAGCATTATATTTGTTGTTGAAACCATTATTATAACCATTTTCCTCTTCAATAATATTGTTGGAGTTTTTTCTGATGATTCAGTGTCGATACCAGCTGATAAGTCACAATTAAATAGCTGGTTTGATGCAAATGTTAAGCCTTTAGATGCAAGAAAGGACACTTTGGACCCTGCCCTTGTAGCTGCTGA
Source organism: Lycium barbarum (assembly GCF_019175385.1). NCBI lineage: Eukaryota > Viridiplantae > Streptophyta > Magnoliopsida > Solanales > Solanaceae > Lycium > Lycium barbarum. The sequence goes on from NC_083341.1 coordinate 11,479,905, forward strand.
GGCTAATAGGACTATCATTAAGGTTACACTTTATTATTGCTATTTCTTTCCCTCTTAGATTATCCAAAAACATATTTCATACTTAGTGTTACCGTAGATTTATTTTCTCGATTCCAGAATTAGAAATAATACTGGGGTAAGTTATTCTTGTCAAATGGTGGAGTAATGATACCAGGATTACTTATTCCTAGATAAATAATGAAAAATGACAAAAATATCCCTGAGGCCCCTCAAATCCCTTTTATACTAAATAAAGTGAAAGATATTTTTGTAAACAAATAATTTCCTCTTAGAAATTATGCAATGCATGTTATTTTTAATGCAACAAATCAAACAGTCAATACCAAATAATATCTTGATAACTAATCCGAACATAACTACTTTCAGCCTAACTTGTTTTTCAAACTAAACGACCCCTAAGAATACTAGATTTACTCGTATTCCCATTTCTGCCGTAACCCTACGCGTATAAAGACACTCCCATCATCCATATGCCACCTTTTTATTGTTACCCTAGAGTTACTTTCTCCTTCTTTTATCTCAAATTATCTCCCACTGATTTTAATTTAATCTCTACCTCTAATACCTCTCTTAAACCCTTCTCTTTCTTCTCTATAGATATCCACGCTCACTTTGTACAGGAAAAACCAAAATCAATATAGTTTCAATTCAAGAAACCTAAAACCACTACTAGAAATAGAAGGTTTTTCCACCGGCATTCAGTGAGACATTTGTGTTATAAAATATGATTTTCCCATCTCATTCCTATTGAACCAGTTCAGGGAGGAAGCACGTGGTAGGAAACAGATTCCCATTGAAACCATAGGAAACTTCCTGATTTTTCCGTGTGAAAACTCTACTATTTAGGTTTTTTCATCGACATTAAGTCGGAATAGCCACTACACATTTTTTAGTGGGAAAATAATGATTTTTTAGTAGTGACCAAAACAAATATGGCTGGAAAAAACACCATATTTGCTGTGGAAACTATTGTTTTAACCATTCTACATTTTATCCCTAGAATTTCTTCTGATGATTTATTCCCAATTCCAACGGATAAATCACAATTAAGTAGTTGGTTTGATGCAAATGTTAAGCCATTAGATATAAGAAGGGATCCTTTAGACCCTGCCCTTGTAGCTGCTGAGGCTAATAAAACTATCATTAAGGTTACACTTTACATACTATTGCTGTTTCTTGTCCTCTTAGATTATCCATAAACATATTTCATACTTCCCTTTTTATTTTATGTGATTGTCTTTTATTCTTGATCTCTCTTAAAAGAGAATTGTTAAATACAAGTCCGCTCTGGAAAGAAGAAGTCAATGCAATCCATAAAGCATAACAACCTGAGGGTCAATCTCATGTGTGTTCAGAATGACACGCTCGATATCAGGGAGTTCAGTATAGTGCTGCAGAAATAACACACCAATTAACCAACTTGCATATATTTTCTATATTAAAAAAATAATTTATCTTTAAGCTTTTCGTTTTACCCTCAATGGAATGATTTTTTAGCCACAAAATATTAAAGACATGTTTAGTACCACTAATTTCAAAGTTTCCACTTAATCAAACACCTTCATATACAATGAAACGGAAGGATTAACTTTTTCTTGTATTTTTTTTTTTCATATGATGAAAATCCATATTTTTGTAGGTTGTGTTAGTATGGAGGATTTTCAATTTCTTATTTGGTTGGTCAAAATGTTTTTCAAAACATTTTCTATTGGAAAACAACTTTCTTAAGGAGAGCAGGAAAAACAAGTTCTGTAAATGACATTCCAAACACATTGTCACCTCCTCACTCCACAACGACCCAACCCACATCACTCTTGGAATTATTTTTGCTTACTTATCAAACACTTATTTTTCAAGCAAATATTTTACATGGTAAATAGTTTCCTTTATATTAAATACACCCATAATTTTATCAATTTGTGATATACTCCACCAATTTAATAGAATTTAGAAATCACTGACTCTAGATTTTGAATTGTTACTCAGGTGATGGCAGATGGAAGTGGTGATTTTAAGACACTGACGGATGCCATTAATAGCATTCCAGAAGGGAATAAAAGAAGAGTTATTATTTCAATTGGAGGAGGAAATTACACAGAAAAAGTCAAAATTGAGAGGACAAAGCCTTTCATTACATTATATGGAGACCCTAAGAATGTGCCAAATATTATCTTTAATGGAACTGCAAAAGAATATAATACTGTCAATAGTGCTACCGTGGTCGTTGAATCTGAATACTTCAGTGCTGTTAATATCAACTTTGTGGTACGTATTCTTGCTTCATTTTTAATAAAGTAATGTTATGATTGGAGGAAAATTCAGGATTCAAAGTCAGTGGGATCAGAATAAGTGCAAAGGTCCTACTTATGATAAGAAAGAATTTTCACGTGTTTGACTCATAAAAAAAAAAAGGAATCAGGTCCGCACGTGTGTGAGCTTTAAGAAAATAAAATGTGTTTTCTCTAACAGTTGTTTAAACTTTTAAATGGGATGATCATACAATTCAAGAAGTTGGACTCACCGAACTTACCCTAGATCTGTGTTAGGGATGACCATATATAATATAGCAATCACACTTAGAAAGAGTGCGGGAAATTAGCTAAAGCAACGAGTGTTAATGCGAAACGCATTGCAAAATAGGGAAAATCGATCACATTAATGTCACCTCCAGGGTGGTCTGTTTGATATCAAAAACTGCTCAACAATAGTCGGACACATGGGTAATGTAATTGGGATGATCTAGAAAAGTTCTGGTATAGCACGGAGTTAAGAATTCACAAGGTAAACATTATACAGTAAAAGGAATAGTTATGAACCCCATAGACCATCCTCATAGAGCCTCAACCCCTTGGATCCAGAAATGATACATAGAAAGATCTTCAATATCAATAGGTCTGTAACTATAATTACCTCAAAATTGCATGTGTTTCTTTCTTTCTTCTTACCAAATATTAGTATGTAATATATTTGGTTTTTGTTATAATTATTAATATATCATGATTAGAATTCAGCACCAAGACCAGATGGGAAAAGGGAATTAGCTCAAGCTGCAGCATTGAGGACAGGAGGAGACAAAGCCTCTTTGTATAACTGTAAAATGTATGGATTTCAAGACACTTTTTGCGATGATAGCGGCAAACATTTCTTTAAAGATTGTTACATTGAAGGCACCGTTGATTTCATCTTTGGCAATGGCAAATCCTTATATCTGGTAATTGTAACAATTTCAATTCTATTTAACTTTTATTAATAATTGATCCTCCTTCAGTTGTCCCAGGCGGATCCAGGATTTAAACCTAATAGTATAGGTCCAACCAATGACGAAGCCACATGCCATATGACCTAGACCCATACATGTCCCCGATGAAAGTCAGAATGAAACCAATTCATTCTAAGGAAAGCAGAGTTTTGCGAAGTTTTAAAATGGAATTGAGTATGCTCTTGCCTAAGAGAAAAGTTTAATAAAGCGGAGAGAAATTTTCTGACAAAAAATAACTTTTCTCCCCAACCGAGGTGGTAGATCAGACCACCTTATGGCCAATCTGATTACCAGTCAAAGACAAAGAGACGGGGTTGAATGCGACTCTAGCAATACCAATCTCCTCTGGAGAATAAAGAGATTCATATAAATTCCTTTCTACGCAAATAGGATAAATTTTTCTAAGCATATAAAATCCCCTAACATAAGAGAAATACAAGCTCAATTTCTAGGTGTAGCATTATTGAATTGTTTTAAATTCCTCATTAGAATTTCTGACTCCATGACTGGATAACCATTATTTATTATCACTAAATCCATTATGAGTTCAAAATTGATAATATTAATTGTTGAAGTGATTTTCACACACACACACATCGCATTCGCCTCTATTAGTCGTGATATATAGTTAATGAGTTTAATTTTATTTTATTTTTTGGTTGAAAATATAGAACACAGAGATGCATGTAATTCCAGGGGAACCAATGGCAATGATCACAGCTCATGCAAGGAGTGCAGACAATGTTGACAGTGGATATTCTTTTGTGCATTGCACGGTGACTGGAACAGGAAAAACAACATATTTGGGAAGAGCATGGAAGCCTTTCTCTAAAGTTGTTTTCTCATACACTGATATGAGTGATGTTGTTCATCCTGAAGGATGGTCTGATTTTGGCAAAAAGGAGTATGACAGGTGAGTCGCTGTCAGCATATACAAGTTAAAGGGCAATTTCCACTATTGGTCTTTAATTTTTGCCCCTCAAATCACAGGTCTTTAATTTTTGCCCTTCAGCATTTTAAGTAATAAAAAAGTGGCCGAAAATATTCCTGACATCGAAAGAACAAAAAAAGAAATTCGGATCTATGACTTAATTTTGCAAGGCAAGGTTTCATAGAAACTTTGTCTATTCGGGCAAAGTTAAATAGAAACTATGTGTTGTCCGGACAAAACATAATTTCTATGTAACTTTGCCCGAATAGGCATAGTTTTTATGGAACATTGCCTTGTGAAATTGTTATTTTTTTTTTACTCTGATGGGATTCGAACCCAGAATCTCTGATTTCGTAAACCAGCGAATAAGAATACTTTGACCCACAAATTTTCATTACATGAGAAGTAGGGGCAAAAACTAAAGACCATTCCTTATGAAGGACAATCCGCACACACAAAATAATAATAATAATAATAATAATAATAATAATAATAATAATAAAATAAAATAAAAGAAGAAGTTAAACTCTTACCCATCATTACACAAAAAAAATAATAGAAATTAACTATATAAAATTCATCGCTAGTCTGCGCTAAACAACCCGTGCTAAATAATTCCTATTTTTTAGGCAGTGTATATCATTGATATGCTTGTGTCGGGGGTTATCGCTAACAAAAAGCGTACAATTAGTTTTCCTAATATACTAATTATAATGGTAATTAAGTGAGTATAAGTGATTAAACTACTACGATGCCTTTTCAGAATGGGAAATATCAAGCTGGGGGTATAAACTTAACATTTTTATCATGTGATTGGTCCCGTATATAATAGTGGGTATAAAATTTATTTTCTTGTATCATGTGTTCGGCTTGCTTTTTTTTGTTATCATGGTCCATAATAAAAAGACGAGTTTATGTTATATAGATTGATGGTGTAAAAATATTTATATAATCATGTCAATTATTAAATAATTATAAGCTATAGATTTCTCAGCGAAAATTAATTAGTATTTTGATAAAAATGATAAATTACCTGTTATCATATAAATTAAAATTTACTGATATAATCAGTGTATATCACTTAACCCTAGACAGCATATAAATTAACCAAACATAGTGCAGAAATAAATGATACATAACTTGATATAACATGTTAAATTATACGTAAATTATCTTAACTTAAATCATTATCATTTTCAGTTCGGTGTTTTATGGAGAATACAACAACAAAGGAGCTGGAGCAACTATGAATGGTAGAGTTGGATATATGAAGAAATTAAATGATGAAGAGGCAAAACCTTTTATTTCCCTTGCTTATATTGAAGGCTCCAAGTGGCTGCTTCCACCTGTCACACTATAGAAATATTAGAAAATTACAAGGACATATTAATGGTCCTACCAAATTTTTTACTTTATTTTATTGTTTTCTTTTTATTTTATTAATTTCTCACTTTTTCATGTAGCCCATTATCCCAACTAATATGGGATTGAGGCGCAGTTGTGGTTTTCCAATTTATGGGTTTCAACTAGTTGAGGTTGAAATTTAGTTAGTGTTCCCCCTTTTTATGTAAACTCTTTGTTAAAAGTAACAGGAATGGGCAATTTGCACGATTTCCTTTCATACCGACTGGTCTTTAATTTTTGGTCCTCGATTCGCTCGTCTTTAATTTTTATTCTTCGCTTAAAAAGGTGGTCGAAAATATCTCGAGGTTCTGAGTTTGAAACCCACTAGAGTTGAAAATAATAATAATTTCGCAAAGCATAGGTTTCTATGAACCTATGCCTATTCGGGTGAAGTTACATAGAACCTATGCCAGAGACGACAGATTTTGCCTTAAGGCATAACTAAAGTCTATCGGAGACGGCATATTTTTAGTTTGCAAAAGTCTTGCCTTGCGATTTTTTTTTATTTACTGAGAGGGGGTTCAAACTCAAAACCTCGGGATATTTTTGACCACCTTTTTAAGCGAAGGACAGAAATTAAAGACCTGCAATTTGAGGGCCAAAATTAAAGACCACCCCCAAAAAAAGCACAATTTGTGCAAAAAAAATGTTTTTTTTCCTTCTTAAAGTCCAACAGGCCTTAACAAATGAAATCAAGAGCCCAAATACGTATAAGATAAAGGAAATAACACAAATGTCCACTTCAGACAAAATAATTACTCGACAATGTCCGCTTACTTTCCTGCCCCAAAACTATTTACCCGATGTCCTCAAAATTATAATACCAACATGATATCGCTCTATCTCTTATATATCTTGATGGTATCACATAAAACTTCTTTCATTTCTTTCAAAACATTCATCACCCCTTTAAGAAATTGACTGAGAGCAAAACTACACTTTTTGGGAATTTTTGGAGCATGTAGTACAACATATTTACCGAAATATTCAAGTGGTGAAAAATCATAACCGGTGCTAAAAGGGTTATACATGAATATTTCAGGATTTTTGGACAAAGGGGATGTCTCGTCATCTTCCTAACTAGGGATGATCAGACTAACATTTCTCTCTGGCAATTTTGGCCATTCTTGGGGATTATAACTGACAAGGTATTCATACTTATTAGGTTGGTTGAGCGAACCAACTGATGGGTCGCCTTTAGTATACCTTTCCCGAAGGATGTCTTCGGTCGATTTGATCTTTTTTCTATTTGGCGTTCTTCGTTATCTTCTTTGGCTCCTGGTAGTACTCAATTGGATTTTCAAGGAATTCTTGGCAAGAACAATCAATATCCCCATGAGTAGTGGCTTGTGAATGGATCATTGAACCACATCACATTTTTACCTTCAATGTCAAAGTGCACAGTCTAGTCTTGTTCTGTCATGATTCCTTCAATTTGTTTGAAGAAAAAGTCAAGCTCATACTTGTAAGTGGAGTGGTACCTGGGTTGAATCATATTAATTGCAAAAGTGGCCTTGTTGGGCCCTTCGAGTTAAGCATAGTCAAAATTTATTATTGATCATTTTTTCTTACTATGTTTGACTCTGTGGACTTGATAGATTTAGGATGTTCTCTCAATTTCTCATAATTTATCACCCATGAACCTGGAAGAACTTTTACAAGTTCTGCCTTTGAAATTTGTCTCGGGATTTGGGAGCATTTGATAGTGCCTTTGGTAGCATCAACATTAATAAGCAAAGCATTGCCTGCACCTGGAAGGGAAAGATTCATGACATGATTTTGAACTCTCCAAGCAAGTTGGTAGTAAAGAGTTGCTTGGATGGCATCCTTGGCAAGCGGGGTGTAACACTTCGTACTTTTAACGTAAGCTTTAATCATGATCCTAGACTTGGAAAATCAGATAAAGAATGTGGGAATTGGAATTTTCCTGTTCTGTTGTGAGATAGTGGTTTACGCCCATGAACAGTGGACGTATTTCAATTTACGGGCCGTAAACCAAGTCGTAAACTGGTACCAAGGATTTCTGAGCATTCTGGAATTTGGCATTTTGATGTCACATGGTTAAATACGGACCGTATTTCACTATACGACCCGTATTTCAAATCGTAAACTGAAACCAAGAATTTCTGAACATTCTGGAATTTGGCCGTATTGCAGTTTACGACCCGTAAACTGAAAATACGGCCAGCACAGTGCTGGACGTAAACTGCATTTTCCCAGGACAATATATATTCGTCCATACCAGGTCAAATCATTAGTTTTCATTCCTTCAAGCCCTAGAACGACTTCCCACCCTCTCCCATCATCAAGAACACCAAGGTAAGCCTACTCTAATTATTCAAACTCAATTCTAACACCTATCTTTGTAATCTAAACAAGAAATTATCATTCTAAAACTAGGGTTTTCAAGAAAACCCATCTCAAGGTTAAAGAATTCAAGATTTTGGAAATCTTCTTCAAAGCTCAAGTCTTTAATTCAAGTTTTGGAGCAATTAAGGTATGTAGAACTTCCATCCACATGTGAGAATCTCTACGTTCTTCCCCATGCTCCGTTTCTTGATATCCATGAAGTTCAAACCCTAGGGCATTAAACCCAACATATTGGTAGCCTGTATTTATGTATTTATGTATATGGATTTTGTATCTATATTAGTTATTGTATTCCTAATATTCCATTACGGTTATTAGGAACCCTAGCTTAATCCATGAATCATGAATTCTTCCTCATGTGTTCTCATTATGTTTATATGAAACTTTATGATTTTATGTAGCAAATTACAAGCATGTTTTCAAGTCAATTATATATATATATATATATATATATATATAATTATGAACTATTGTTATTACTCATGAATCAAGAACATGTTTGCAAGACTATGACAAGTTATCTCATGAAACCATATTACAAGATATTTCATGAAACCATGTTTACAAGTTATTTCGTGAAATCATGATTACAAGTTATTTACAAGTTATTTCATGAAAATCATGGGCTTCTTAGCCAACTATATTATGTTCATGTTTTTGGGAATTGCTTAGTTAACCGAGAAGGATCAGATAGCCTGAAACTACGTAGCCACCGTAGGATAAGGGTTGTCAGCAAGGAGGCAACACCTTCATTATGCAGTTTGGATCCTTACATGCTTATTATTACTTAAATCTCATATCCCTGGCAAGGTTGTGAGTGTTCTGCTGGTAGGACGCAAGTACCAGACCATGTTGTCAGTTATACTATAGCATTCCCCACGTTACAAGTAGTTTTACATACAAGTATTTCTATTGATTACTGTTTTAAGACTTCACTCACGTTTCATGTTCATGTTCAAGTTACATTCAGTTTCAGTTCATATCCTATATCTATGTTGTGCCATGTTCTTCATTTCAGCAGGTTTTACATACTAGTACTATTCACTATGTACTAACGCCCCTTTTGCCCGGGGCCTGCACTTCACGGTGCAGATACCGATTTTCAGGAGCATACATCTGCGCAGTAGGATCACTTCAGATATCAGCTTATTGGTGAGCCCCACTTCTCTCGGGGTTCAACATGGAGTCTGCATTAGTATTCAGTTTATGGTAGTCTAGAGCCATGTCCTGGTAGTTAGTATTCAGACATGTTTTAGAGGTTTCATAGACAGACGTTAGTTCATAGAGTTAGTTATGCTTTTATGTTTGCAAACTATTGTGTTTTCATGATATTTCATGCTATGAGATAATTTCAAGACTGTACTCCGCAAATTACATTTTCATGATTTATTTAAATTGCATCATATTGATTATATTGTTTTGATGCCCATGTTGACAAGCAAGCCATGAGGTTCGCTCGGACACATGCAAGCAAGGCCCGAGTGCCGTGTTACGCCCAGGCCATGGTTCGGGGCGTGACACGGGGCTTTTAGAATTTAGACATGAATTTTAAATGCCTCCGTAAAATATGGATCATATAGAGACATGTTGAAATTCGAGAACACCGTCACAAAAAATGTTCCTGTATGCAAAGTAACTTCACTAATGCCGAGGTTAGCATATTGGTACTCAACTTGGTATCAAAGAAAGAAACTCTTGCAACAACTGGTTGTCCTTTTCGGCCATGATAAGTCAAGGCTATCCGGACAACTCCGAAGTGTATGTGAGTGAAACCATGGTTTTCTATTGTTGTTGAAATTCTTCGGGAATCTGCAAGGTGATGAACTGTTTTCCTTGTGTTGCATAAATGGGATGTTGGTCAAGTTTAGAACTAGCAACATATTCTCTTACATCTTTGGGGATGTGTTGGACCAAAAAACGAATTTGGGAACATGGAGACGATTATTTTTTTTAGAAAAAGTGGAATAAGGATTTATTAACGGCAAAAAAGTAGACTCTATTTTCTTTTATTTTGATTTATAATATCTACTTCATACAAATAATCATATTTTTTGAAAGGATTTTTAAAAGAGTAGTAAACATATTAACATTTGCACCAGAATGTAAAGATTAGAAGATGGAGATGCATTATACATATAACATAATTTCTTACTTAGGGCCTGTTTGGAAAGCCACCCAGGTAATTGGAATTGGGTGTAATTACACAGTTTGGCCTGTTTGTTTGACCAAGTAATTATACAGTTAGGTGAGAATTGAGTGTAATTGAAAGGGTGTAATTACACTTTCCAATTCTCGGGGGGGGGGGGGGGGGGGGGTTTGAGAATTGGGTGTAAATACACCACGTAATTAGTTTGTTTCTTTTTTGTTTATTTTAATTTATTTTTATTTTTATAAATGTATTTTTCTTTTTATATTAGTTATTTTTCATTTCCTTTCTTCTCATTCCCAACCTTTACTTCTTGTGGTTTCATGTAATTGCTCGTATATTTTTAATTTTTATTTTATTCATTTAGCATAACCGTGTTATTATTCTAATTTTTTAAACTACAACTCTTAATATTGGAAAGAATGAGTCATTAACAAACTTGACATATAACGAGTGACGTTATTAAAGTAGAATTTCATTGTGAATGAGGTTATAGACTTATATTTTCCCTTTCTTTTGAATCATTTACTTAAGTTATGTTGGAACTTACTTATGTAATGTTAAAATTTGACATAAGAGTATTATGTTAAACTTTTTCTTTTGGATTTTGAATTTAGGTAATATTTTCAATTTTAAGTTATTTGCTTTCACATTGCATGTTGTTTATTTTTCACTTATATTTGATGGATTTTTTGTGTCAAACATTTGAATAATGTTATTACATTATATTTATAAATATTATTTTTTTTGTCAAAAATGCAATCTACGACGTTCTCACAAAAAAAGTCTTCTTTTAAGTTTTATAATTAATTAAAATTAAATATTATTAATATGAAAATATATATCAATTATTTTTTAAAATATAAGTTACAAATATGTGATTATTAATTAATATATTTCAAGAAAGAATGTGTTATTAAATAACTAATTTAATATCATTTATAAAGGCAAATATTTTTTAAATATTAATTTTAAATTTTTTATAATTAAGTTTTATTTTTAAATTAATCTAACTGTGTAATTATACTTGTGCAACCAAAAAACACGCTTGTAATTACACTGTCATTACGTTATGACAAACAAACAGGTTGTTATAATTACACTTCTGTGTAATTACTAGGCTGTGTAATTACTACCCTAGTAATTACACCAATTCCAATTACCAGGTGGCTTTCCAAACAGGCCCTTAAAGTCGCTTCCTCCTTCAAGATGATGGGTTTGGCTCAGTATATATATAATATACTAACAGGGTATAATAGAGGATCATGTTCATTTATTCAAATGAGACATTCTTTCGTCCTACATGATACCATTATTCTATGTACCATATACTGAGATACCCGTATATTGAGATGGTATCATTCAGTCTTTCAGTGAGACACCCTTTCAGACCTCCATGATGCCATCATGGTATATATCATATATTGAGATGATATCACGGAGGAAGAGTTTTGGGCGAGAGGGTACTCGGATAAATATTTTCAACCGAATAGGGTAGAAGCGAATTAGTTTATGAGGGGGCATGGCCAGATAAATATTTGGCCTTTTATGGGTATTTTGTGTTTTTTCCCCTAAAATAAAGAGAACAAATTCCGGTCCAAGTACACATAGAAATACAACCCACAAAGTATTGGACATGACTATATAAAATACAGTATGTTGTGAGTAACTGGTTAAACTTTAGAGATTTTTTAAGTTGAACTGTTATTTTTAAGGTTTAGGATTAAAGTGATCACTTTTTTCGTACACTAAGCACTATTTAGGTTACGTGGTATTTATGAAGGACTAAAATAATCATTTTCCATACATTAAGGACAATTTCGATTACATAGTGTATATAAAGGACTAAAATATTTCAACCCTCATAAATTTAGGACTATTTTGATCATTTTCTCTTCAATCTCACATACAAGAATATGTTCCCACATAACTTAATTGGTATTATTTCATACACTAATAAAACAATACATAATTCCACCCCCCCCCCCTACTTTTAGTGCAACAAGAAGCAAACCACATAAGAGATGTAAACCTGTAACACCCCGTATCGTTAGAGTTCTAGTGGAACAACTGAAGGTTTGAACGTTTTCCAAAAATGGTTAATAGACCTACTTGGGGAAACCATAAATGCTTGATTAGTTGGGAATTTGGGAAAGTACCCTTAATAAAAGTTGTAGTACGTAGAAATACCTTTTTAACGATATAAGGACCAGGCCAATCAGAGATCAGAGCAAGGAGATATGATCGTCTCAATATGGCTAATAGTAAGGCACTTAAAATTCTATAGAATCGGCTAAGTTTTCGATATGTTTGCCTTACGGTCAAATTTCGTGAAAATTAGTTGGGAATTTGAGAAAACTTAAAACATGAAAGTTGTATCTCTTTGAAATAGATTTCCAACGGTATATTGTGGAGCCCAAACAGAGCTCTGTACAAGAAGTTATGACCATTTTATCGAACACTGTATAAAACCGACACACGTCGCTTTTCAGGGCGCGTGCGATGGCCCCGCGTCGCGGGGCGATCGCACAAAAACACCCTCTCTGAGTATCGACCTGCAGAATGTCGCGCGATGCACGTGCGTCGCGGACCTATCGTATAACAGGTCGAGTTTCAGGTCAAAAGTTGGGATTTCACGTTTTAAGTTATATTTAAGCTTGGGGTTTATTTCCCTAACACCCCTAGTCACGAAAAATCACCCTAAAGTCAGAGGGAACAAGTCCCAAGCCTCAAGAACCCTCCAAGGTAAGTTTTATCATCATTCTAGGTTGAATTCAAGTCCCTAATCTCTTTCTAACTTGAGTAAACCCTTCTAATCAATAGAGTTGTGAGTGGAACACTATTGTTGGGTGTGGAAACCCTATACCTCGAATTCAAGAGGATGGAACGTCAAAAAGGTAATGCTTCTGCACTCTAATCATTCATAATAGTGAATTGATGAGTTCTTGGGAGAATAGTAAATGGGTTTAGTAAAGAGAATTACACGAACTAGTAGGGTTTTGGATTGTTGACTTGAGATTGTTATAATGATATGGGTGATGGAGAATGATGTTAATTACACCTAATTGAGATTGTAGAATCACCTAGAAGTAATAGAATGGGAATTGAGTGAAGAAACACCATTAATGGAGATTGTGGAGCTTTATGCCCACTAAGTGTTTGATAAAATGCTTAGATGACCAAAGCATGAATATTATTGCTAATATAGAATCCCTTTGACTTGTATTGATATAGATCAAAGTTGAAAGGGTTGACGAACATTGTATTACGGTCAAAGGCTGGAATAAAGGTATGTGAGGCTAACTATCTACGTTAGGGAATATTTATGATTCTCCCTACGCCTCATTCTTCATACTTGTCAGTAATTTGATTCAGAATATAGTTTAGCCCGAGTTTCATGATATGATATAGAACTGCTATCTTTTAGGGTTGCAGTTACAAAATTCGTTCATGGTTGTCACTTTGAACATCATGAACTCAACACGTAATTTTTATAGACTTATGCATTGTTATCACATGAGTCTCAGTCAGTGTATAACCCGTTATTTGCATGAGTCCCATAATCAGAAACAGTTATCATGCTATCAGCTATAGCCAGTGTCAGTATTGTAAATTGTTAATGTTGAACACCTGTATCTGTATTTTTGGGCCCTAGGCCACAGTTTATGCATACGTATTGCTTGGGCCTGAGGCCACAGTTTTTGTGCACATTATTTGGGCCCTAGGCCATAGTTATATTTACAGTTTTACAAGTGATTCTTCATCCAGAACAGGGAGTACTTCAGCTTCTTGCTTTCCTGTTTAGTTCAGTTTCAGTTCCAGTATTTTATTGCTTCAGTTGCTTTACATACTAGTACAATTCAAATGTGTTGATGTCCCTTTTATTGCTTGGGGACCTGCATCGAGATGCAGGCAACGATATACAGGTTGACGACTCAGCTATTTAGGAGTGCACGTATCAGCTACTGGTGAGCCCCAAATTCCTTCGGGGCGTTGTCAGCTATTCAGTTATTTCAGTTTATAGATAGCTCTATTATTCAGCACTCTTAGAGGCTTCATAGACACAGTTCAGACAGTCAGATATTTGTCAAGTTAGCCTTGTAAACAGTTATACTCAGTCGTTCAGTTGTTTTGGTTTAGCCATGTTAGCTACTTTCATATCACTATTATGAGATTCATTCTTATGAATATAAGATACTATCTTATTGGTATAAACTACCTTATTGGTATATACCGCTATATATATATATATTCTATATTCATATATCTGTAGATATGTCAACTTTGCATTAGTAAGAGAGTTCAGATTGTCTAAGCATTTCCGCATTATGATATTCCAGTTAGATTTTTAGTTAATCAGCATGTGTTAGTTTTATTTTATAAATTAGTTATGTTTTGGTATCACATGTTGATTCAGCCAGCCAGTTGGTTCGCTCGGTCACATGCAGTCAGGCATCAAGTGCCGTGTTACGTCCAGACCCAGGTTCGGGGCGTGACAAAACCCCACAAAGCAAGCCTCGTGCGACGAGCTCAAATTGAGGAAGTTGTTAGTGAGAAAAATCGATCCAGGTATCCTATGTGGGAAATCACTCGTTGAACTAACTCAACCACCCTTACAGGCCCACTACATAAGTTATACGACTATAATTTATTTTTTTATGTTTAACCAGACGATGTAGTTCGTAAGACTTTACTTATCTTCCCTTGTTTAGCTTTCCACAAGATATCTTGTTTTTAATCAAGTTATACATGCTGATAGCATTTTTTTTCTACAGTATTTAGCAAATTTTAACTTGTGATGCGTGATGCCAGGTTTTTATGATTTTTATCAAACTATTAATGTTAGTAACATTATATTTCTGTATAGTTATTTCGTAAGCAATATGCCCATATAATTATTTTTTATTTGTAGAAAATGTTTTCCATATTTTTTTGGGCCAAAAATGGCGCTTTTATTTGGTAAAAGTTGAGGAAAAAGAGGAGAGCATACGGCTGTGCAAAGTCCCGGAGAGCTCGTGATCAATTTACTACTCCTATATCGTAGGGCTACAAGGTTTAAATAGGTAAAAAATTATTATACCGGTTTTTACATCTAACCAATTAATATATATCACATCTTGATATATTTTATATTATTTAACTATGGTTAATTAATATTTTCTCGATCCATTTTTACCTATTCATATTTGATTTGACGCACCCTTAAAGAGCAATAAATAAAATGATAGTTTTATTATATCACTCTAATAATTATAAATCATTTTAAGTAATTGAAATCAATCAAACATACTTTAAAAGTTGTGCAACACTAACAATCCTTGAAGTTTTAAATTCAATGATTAAACTTAAACAAGTAAAAATGAATATATATTTTTAGCATACTGAACAATCAAAAAATGGACGGAGGGACAAATATATATTTTCACTTTATTAAATCATTTTACTATAGTAACTTAATTAGATTTGGTGTAAAATCTTGGTATGAGTAAGCATTTACGTTTTTACACCTATCCTCGCTAGAGATCAAATTGCCACATAAGCTTTTATTGCTCCAATCTTATTTTTACTTTATTAAATTATTTGTCTATAGTAATCTAATTAGGTTTGGTGCAAAAAACTCGGCGTGAGTAAACATTTACGTTTTAACAGCTATCCTCGTTAGAGATCAAATTGCCACATAAGCTTTCACAGTTACAATCTTATTTTCACTTTATTAAATTATTTCACTGTAGTAATCTAACTAGGTGTGAGTAAGCATTATGTTTTAACGGCTATCCTAACTATAGATCAAATTGCCACATAAGCTTTCACACTAATTTCCTTTTTTTGTGATCACCCTAATACCCAAATTCCCTATTTTTCAGTTGATTAACACTGCCTCATTACCCATCTAATTTCATACCTACATTAATACTACTATATAAGAGTAGTATTATTTCAAGAATTTAAGATCAAGAAAATTTCCATTTTGTTTTTATTTTTATCATTTTTTACAATCTTGATCTACTATTTTTTTTTTTTTTTGGGTGTTCTTGTTTAGGCAGTCATGAATGCACTTGCAGCTACAAATCGTAATTTTCGACAAGCAGCTAGAATTCTTGGTTTGGATTCTAAACTTGAGAAGAGTCTTTTGATCCCTTTTAGAGAAATTAAGGTATATAGAATGAATTAATTGATGTATATTAGTGTTAAGTTGCAATCTTGTTTTGAGAATTGTCATGTTGTTATTGAATCTTTTTGAGAAGAATGTTGAGAATGGTGATGTTTTGGAAAACCAGACAAATTCTGTAGCTAGACAGCAAAATTGGTCGCTAATCCTGACATAATCGCGTGGTTGTCTATTCTTCCATGCGTATTGCTGTTGCTCCGTATCTTTGCTCATTTGCTGTCATTTTCCTTTATATATTTTATGATTTTTTTAATGTCTGCGTCCAATTCCCTTTCTTTGTTTTTTTTTTCTTTTTTCCTTTTTTTCTTTTTTTTTTCTTTGATTTTCTTTCCTTTCGAGCTGAGGGTCTTTCGGAAACAGCCTCTCTGTTTCTGCGTACATCTTACCCTCCGTAGACACCACTTGTGAGATTACACTGGGTATGTTGTTGTTGTTGTCGTTAATTTTGTTAGGTACGAGTGGTTTAGCGACCAAGTTCATAGCTAATTCCATTTTTTTTTTGAGTGGTTTGAGTGAAGAACTCGAATTTTCCTTCTTTTTCCTCAGGATTTTGATGAAACTAGTTGAAATGTGACTGTTACACTGAAAAAATATCAAGGAGTGGACATTTTTATTTATTTATTGAGATTTTTTAATCAAGTTGAAATGTATAATTGATTATTCTAAAATTTTAAACAATTATCAGGTGTACACATTTATTTGTATTTGTTTAGTATTGGATTAGATTGGTTAATGAGTTTAGTATTTGATCAGGTGGAATGCACAATTCCAAAGGATGATGGGACGTTAGTTTCCTATGTCGGATTTAGAGTACAACACGATAATGCTCGCGGACCCATGAAAGGAGGAATCAGATACCATCCTGAGGTTATTTTTCCCCTCATTCTTTCTCCATTTTGTCCTTTTACTTGAATGTTGAACTTAATGCTTGTCTTAATATTGATTGAACTTTTCTCGTGATAAGTTTCATTTATTTTTAATACTCATAGGAAATGTTGTGCTTAGCGAAAAATGCAACTTTGTATGTCTAAAGGGTTTTTCAGGAACTGAACTCGAACCAGCGCCTCTAGGGAAAAAACAGATGTACTGAACTACTTTTCATTTTGATTGTGCTGCTAGTTTCTTTAAAAATTGAATGTACGTAGTATTGCTTTTAGTATGCTGTCCGAATAAATTTTTTCCAGGTTGGATAAACATTGGTATTTCATTGAACAAATTATTATATGTAAGAGCAGAGAGATTGTAAGTGAAAAGAAGTAAGAGTAGATTTAGGAGAAAGAGAGGGGAGATTATATGTAACGAGAAAAAAAAAAAAGAGATTTAGGAAGTAAGATGTCTAAAGAAGAGTAAAACTTAGAAGGAATCCTGATGCCAAAGGCACAAATATGGTTGGAACATGCCAACTTTGTATTACAACTCAAGTTTGATCTATAAATTCAAAGGAAGGGGTGTTTATAGGGATTGGTTAGAAGTAGTTCTCAGTATTTGTGAGTACAACACCTAAAAGGGTTAGCTTTGATGGGAAGATTGCCTTGGTTATCTGTGTTTGGGGGTAGTAAAATATAATACTAGTAGGTCTTTACATATAAAATTTAGCTTTTGCTTATTGAAATAAACTGTGTTGGAAAATTGTTTTCCTCAAAGAAATTACTTAACATTGATTAAAATGGATGCTAGAATGACCATGAACAAGCAAGTCTTCCATCATTTCATGATTACATCTCCTCAACTAAGTTACTTTGCATTTCTTGTATTTGAATGTAGAACAAAGTCAGTGGTTGTGTTGGTTACCTCAATACAATATATTTCAATTTGTTTATGTTTCTAGAATAGAATTTGCACTAAGATGGTTGAACTTTCTTTTACAAGGTTGATCTTGATGAGGTGAACGCCCTTGCTCAACTAATGACTTGGAAGACTGCTGTAGCAGATATCCCATACGGGGGAGCAAAGGGTGGGATTGGCTGCATACCAAAAGAGTTAAGTTTGAGCGAATTGGAGCGCCTTACACGTGTTTTCACACAGAAAATTCATGACCTTATTGGAATTCATACTGATGTCCCTGCACCTGATATGGGCACTAATGCTCAGGTTAGTGATACAATTTCTCTGATGTAACTTTGTGAGAACATATTCTTCTTTGTGGTGCTTCAGAATATAAAGAAAAAAAAAATGTACTTATATGGTGTTTCCTACAACAGACCATGGCTTGGATTTTGGACGAGTACTCAAAATTTCATGGCCACTCTCCTGCAATTGTGACCGGGAAACCAGTTGTAAGCTTTTGCTGTAAATTATTAAATTCCTTATGTGCTATTACGTTCAAACTTATCCGAGAAAATGACAAAAATGGTCCCTTATCTTTGGTAGCAGGTCCAAATAGTCCCTTGAGTATCAATTGAGCAGTTTTGATCTTTTAAGTTTGCCAAAAGTGTGCATTTTTGGTCTCCGTCCGTATTTATCAAACTCTAATTGTTAAATTTAATCGAAACTGTGAAAACATAAACTATTTAGCAGGAACTCACATTTGGGAATATTGATTTTATAGTTTATGTTATTTTTGGACTATATCAAGAGTCTGGTGCAATTTTTGAGGCACAATTTTTGTGTCTGCTGTAGTTTTTTTATGTTGGGGTTTCTGGAATTTTGATGGAGATTTCTGGTTAATTTATTTGCACAGCTCTTGTTAAATTTAACAATTAGAGTTTGGTAAATATTTGATGGAGACCAAAAGTGCTATCAATTGACAAACTTAAAGGATGAAAACGGCTCTGTTGATACTTAAGGGAATATTTTGAACCTACTACCAAAGATAAGGGCAGGGACCATTTTTGTCATTTTCTCAAACCTATCCTATTGGAATTAAATGAGTTATTTGACAATCCTTTTCCACTATTTTTCCTAGGACCTTGGGGGTTCGTTGGGTAGGGAGGCTGCAACAGGGCGTGGTTGTGTTTATGCTGCAGAAGCATTACTTGCTGAGCATGGGAAGCAGATTAAGGATTTGACTTTTGCAATTCAGGTAGAATTTTTTATTTGTTCAATTCTAGCAGCCATGATATTGCACAAATAGTAAGTTGAAGTGATCCTAAAAATATTTTTTTTGGCATCCTAAGGGGTTCGGGAACGTAGGATCATGGGCAGCAAAGCTTATTCATGAGAGAGGCGGCAAAGTAGTTGCAGTTAGTGATATCACCGGAGCAGTCAAGAATCAGAATGGTCTTGATATACCGGCTTTGCTTCGTCATAAAGAAGCAACAGGGAAGCTAATTGATTTCAACGGTGGCGATGTAATGAGTTCAGATGAATTGCTTACACACAATTGCGATGTTCTTATACCCTGCGCCTTGGGAGGAGTTTTGAACAGGTACAAATCCTCATTGTGCTTATCAATTATTTCGTCTTTGTTAATCTGACTAACTTAGTTCTTGTATTTCTTTCCCGATGGTAGTGAAAATGTTGAAATCATGAATTGGTCAGCGTGTAGGTGGCATAACTAAGGATGAAAAAAGACAAAACTAATTGTAGGCCTTATTAGCATGATAGCATCAATAGCTGGAGTCCTTTCCCCTATTCACAGTCAAACCTCTCTATATCAATGTTGTTTGTTCTGATATTTTTTGGCTGCTATAGCGAAATGCTGTTATAGAGAACATATAATCGAGTCAGACCTCTATATAACAATAATCCTCTATAACAACATTTCACTATAACAACCATGTTTTCAGTGGAACCGAGCTTTCATGTTATGTTATATTATATGTTCTCTATTACAACATTTTGCTATAGCAGCCAAAAAATATATCGGAGCAAACTACGCTGTTATGGAGAGGTTTGACTGTATAACATAACATGAAAGATCGGTTCCGCAGGAAACATGTCTGTTATGGTGAAATGTTGTTAATAGAGGATGATTGTTATAGAGAGGTCTGACTTTATCTTCTTTTTAGTGAAACTATGCTGAAATGATATTGTACTTCTTCCTAAAATTTATTTATCAAGAGTAAATTCTAAAATGGATTGTATGTACTTATTTTGTTTAATTTTAGTTTTCAATATTGGCAAAAATCAGTATCTTCTCCCCTGTTTAAATCTGTGTGGATATACATAACTGGAGTTTTTTGCTGCTTGAATGTCTTCCTTATTCTGTATCATTTTAAGATATACATGTGAACGTATTATACCCACTGAAGTGTTCTCATCTTTCCTTGTCTATTCTGATTTTCCTGCGAAGAGAAAATGCTGATTATGTGAAGGCCAAGTACATCGTAGAAGCAGCAAATCATCCGACTGATCCAGAAGCTGATGAGGTACCACTTTTTGCAGGTTTTCTAGTTTGTTAGACTAGCATGATAATAATGTCTAACATGAGACTGCCTTCTGCAGATTCTGTCAAAGAAAGGTGTTATAATACTTCCCGACATATATGCTAATGCTGGAGGTGTGACCGTTAGTTATTTTGAGTGGGTTCAGGTAAAATCATCTATACGTGACATCCTAAATTTTTCCGCTTGATATTACACCAGAAAACGTATGCGAGGTTAAGGTCAAATGTTATCTTTTCAAGATATTAGAGTATATTTAGTTGGAATTCTCTAATCTTTACGAAATACTAGTTTTTTCCGCATGTAAGAGTATAGTTTAGTGGATTCGCTTACAACAACTTAAAGATCATAATCACTAATTTGAACTCTCCAGTTTCATAATTGATGGCAACTCTGCATTGCGTCACTCTTATCAATCACGGTGTTCAGTTGACCTGCACCAATTGAAGCCTCTAGCATTGGAATTAGGTGCTGATGTTTGTATACAATCAGACCTCTCTATAACAACCATCCTCTATGACAACATTTCACTATAATGGTCAAGTTTTTTGGAACTGATTTTCATGTTATGTTATATTATATGTTCTCTATAATAACATTTTCGCTTTAGCAGCCAAAAAATATCCGGACAAACGACACCGTTATAGAGATGTTTGATTGTAGTAGTCAATGAATCTCGTCCATGATTCTTTATATATATATATGCTCTAGCATTGTCCCTAAAAACATAGCTGAAACCTTCAAATGTTGAGATCAAAGTGCTTTTGTTTTGTAGATGTTATTTTTATGTTCTTTCTCATGTGCAGAATATTCAAGGCTTTATGTGGGATGAAGAGAAGGTTAACCAGGAGCTTAAGAAGTACATGACAAAAGCCTTCCATAATCTCAAAAACATGTGCCAGACGCACAATTGTAATCTTCGAATGGGTGCCTTCACATTGGGGGTGAATCGCGTTGCGCGTGCCACACAATTGAGAGGTTGGGAGGCGTAATTATATTCACCTATTTGTTGCAGCTGAATATTTAAACGATTGGTCTAACTTTTATAAACGGGAAAGATGTATATTCGCTGTTTTCCCTACATTTTTAAGCATGTTCAAAACATTTATGAAAGCTATAAAATGTACTTGAAGGGATTTTTGGTGAGTACACTTAATGTATGTTGGTAGCAGAATTGGTAGTGACATTTAGGGGTGGTCATGGTTCGGTTTGAGTCGGTTATTGATTAAAATCATAATCAAATCAATTTGGTCGATTTTTAAATGTCTAAAACCATAATCAAACCAAATAAAATAGTAATCACTGATTTGGTTATTGTCGTTTGGTTGGATTTTTCGGTTTATGACTAGCAGCCATGAGACTTATCAGTAAAACATTAAAAAGTTGAAAAGGACATGTCTTTTTTTTTTTTGTTCAAATGATAACTTTTATTTATAGTTTAAGATGGAACATACATCATAGAAACATTTTC
The DNA here is from genome assembly GCF_019175385.1 of Lycium barbarum. NCBI lineage: Eukaryota > Viridiplantae > Streptophyta > Magnoliopsida > Solanales > Solanaceae > Lycium > Lycium barbarum. The sequence continues at coordinate 11,502,001 of NC_083341.1, forward strand.
ACTATTAGTGATAGTGTAGTACTTAAGTTACCCAAAGTTGTTAAACTATCACATATAGAGCTAAAAACTAACTTAGTAGTGGCTGCACCATCTTTGTCATCTTAATACACATACTTGGAAATAAAGTAGAGCATAAGAGCTTTTAGTTGTTGTTACAAACATATATATTAGTTAAACATAAAGACTACCTAAATTAAAATGAAAATATATGAAATAAAAAAACTTTGTGTAATGATCCCAAACTTCGGGGCAGTACTTGCATTTTGCCCTCAATTCTCCCATTTTATTAAAAAAAAAAATTGTGTAATGATCTCAAATTTCAGATGTTTTTCTACTCGACTATAAGGAGTTGTTCTTTTCTGCTTTTTAGGAGGATTACCCACGGAAGAAGTATTAGGGCATTACCATGTGCTTGAGTTGCAGCAAATGCTGATGTTACCGAAATATCTTCTATAAGAACCTCCAAATCTACAACCTTTGTCTTTTTCATATGAAAAATATTAGAAGTTAAATGATTAAAAGGTATAAAATATTTATAATTATTTATGAAAAACTAATATTATACATATAAATAATTATAAAATTTATATATATAATTTATCGGTTTGGTTCGGTTATTAATTTGGTTATTTTTTGATAGAACTATAACCAAACCAAATATTATCGGTTTTTAAAATTTAAAACCAAATTAAACCAAACTAAACCAAATGTCGGTTTTTTTATTCGGTTTGGTTAAATTTTCGGTTTGATTTTGGTTCTAACCAAAACCGTGAACAACCCTAGTGACATTACTGGTGGTAGTAATAGTTGCATCTCCTTTGGCAACTTGGTGAATTAGCACTCTAATGAGCCCAAGCAATTAACACCAGAGGCGGAACTAGGACTTGAAGCTTATGAATTCGGGACTTTAGTTATTTGAAGTTACTGGATTCTGTATTATCCCATCATCCCTCGTGGTTTATGTGGCACTTTTCTCTTCTGGAGATTCAAAATATGTGATCTATGACCAATATTTTAAAATATATATTTTCATCATATAGACACTAGAAGAAGTGCAACTTACACTACTTGTTGTATAGTTTCTGAATATCTAAATTTTAATGTTAAAATATTGAGTTGATTTAATTCCATTTAGCTTTAAAAATTAGTCAAATTGACTTTCGAGAAGCAAAAACTACTATTTAATAGAGACAGGTGGAGAAATAATTTATATATATTGAATGAATTTTTAATGACAAATACATTATTTGGGCAAAGCAACTGGATTCACCAGCCTCATAATCTATAGTCTAGCTCCGCCCCTAATTAACACATGCTTAATCCTCTGCTTCCTCATTTCCCTCGATATAAATACCTATTACTTGCTCTGTCTCAATTTTTGTGATGCACTTTCTTTTTTAGTTTGTCCCAGAAAGAATGATACATATCTATATTTAAAACTAATTTAATTTAAAACTCCCCCTTGTACCCTTAATGAAATGACTTACAACCACACGAATATCTATGACTTGTTTTAGACCATAGGTTTCAAAAGTATGTCTTTCTTTCTTAAACTAGTGAATATGTCCGTGCGTCGCATGGTTATTTAAGAAAATTAAATATGACTAATTAATTATTTTATAATTTTTTTATTAAAACTATCTATTTTACTATTGATTAATTTTATTTCTCTACGCCAATTCCCCAATTGCAATACCATTGGTTGTTTCTTGATATAATTATTTTTTTAAGGTTGATTGCTTTTTTCTTATACCCGCCAGCCTCACGACGTTGTTACCTTGTTGTGTCATTTGCCAAAATTGGATGTATCTGTAATCACCGACAGAATGATATTATTGCATTAAGCAATTCAATCTCTGAGAACATTCCTTTGAAGCAGAAGAGATTTATCTAAACCAGTCCACTCAATTACTTAATTATAAGTTTTAGGAAACCTTTATCCTCGTGTGTTCAAAATTCTCTGTTGAATACTATCTCTTCTCTCGTACGAAATGATCAAGGAATACTCGGAAACACATCTCGAAGAATTTGGAGTAGGAACTCATAAAGAAACGATCTAATTAATAAGATACAAAATGAGAATTGTATCCATACGATTTTGCACTTCTCAACAAATATCATTAAAAGACGCACTTTGACGTTAAAAATGCATGCTCTTACAAATATTTGGAAAAGGAAGATATTGGGTAGCACTAAAGGCTTTTTCGTTAGTGAAATCTCTTTTTACCGGGAATTCAAAAAGTTATAACACGCCAAACAAAAATAAATAAGTAATAAAACGTTAGAATAATTTGAATCAACTTGAAAAAAGAATATAATTATTCTTAAGTAATTCAATTAGATATATTAAATTATAATAATTAGAGAAATTGGGTAAAAAAGTATTAAAAAAAATGAGAAAAAGGCATCTCTTGCTCAAGCAACTAAGTCTAAAATCCCTATCTTCTGCTGCCTCAAGCAATTAGTTAAGAAGAGAAGACAATATCAGGCATCAAGCATAATTATTGCATTAGCAAATGAAATGGTAAACAACTCGCCTCATTTGAGAAGCATAACTATTGCATTAGCAAATGAAATGAAATAGTAACTAATTAACTATTAACTAATTAACAAGAGAGTTTCTGAAAAATACTTTTAAATAAAAGGAACGTAGCATTTTAGAGAACAAAATGAATAAACTTTGGCGGGAGCTTAAAACTTTAGAGAACAAAATGAATAATCATCTGTTTCAATAACTCTTCCTTGAAACATTGAAACTGATAATCAAGTATAAGTATTCAACACAATTTATTAAAAACATAAGGTTAACATTTATTTATTAATTGCTAAAAATTGGGAAATCTATTGAACTAGGACAATCTGTAAATTTTAATTTTTGCTGTTTTTATTTTATATGTCAAAGTTTGATAGTTACTTTAATTTTAATTGAGAAGGAAATCAGCCCAAAAAATTCTGAAACAAATAAAAAAGAGATAAAATAAACTTACCTACACGACGAGTCCGGAGCCAAAATGGCATATTTTTACAGCAATTAGACCAAAATAGGCTGTCTTTTTTTTTTATACCCAAATGGGTATTTCGTTGATCATTCAACGAAATACCCCAGTTACTGTTCATAGCAGCAACTCTTTTTTTTTTTTTTTTTTTTTTTTTTTTGCTATTTCGTGGATTGATCCACGAAATAGCTTTTTTTTTTAATTTTTTTTTTGCATTTCGTGGAACAATCCACGAAATAGCTTTTTTTTTTTTTTTAATTTCGTGAAAAAAATGATTTGTTTTTTACATATCATGACACAATCCACGAAATAGATGTTTTTTTATTTTATTTCGTGAATAAAAAAAAAAAAGAAATAGGAAATTATAATTTTTTTTTTGTTTTTGCATTTCGTGTATTAAAAAACGAAATAGGATAATTTTTTTTCTAATTTCGTTCGTATAAAAAGGAAATTGGAAAATATATATATATATATATATATATATATATATATATATATATATATATATATATATTATTTCGTGTATTAATGAAGGAAATTGATTTGTTTTTTTATTTTTTTTGCATTTCGTAATCTAATGAAAGAAATAGGTTTTTTTTTTTTTTTTTGTATTTAGTGAATAAAAAAACGAAATAGGAAATTATATACATATATATATATATATATATATATATATATATATATATATATATATATATATATATATATATATATATATATATATTTTGCATTTCGTGTATTAAAAAATGAAATAGGAAAATAATTTTATTTTCATTTCGTTTATATAAAAATGAAATAGGAATATATATATATTTCATTCATGTACCAATGAAATATTTCGTGGATTGTTCCACGAAATGCAAAATAAAAAATAAAAAAAAAACATATTTCGTGGATTGTTCCACGAAATGCAAAAAAAAAAAAAAAAAAACAGTTTTATTTATATTAACGAAACTGTTTTATTTTTTAATTTAAAACTGTTTATTTTTTATTTTTTATTTTGCATTTCGTGAAACAATCCACGAAATATAAAAAAAAACAGTTTTTTTTATATATTTTTGAAATTGATCTTATATATATATATATATATATTCCAAATTGATTAAAAGCCATTTTTTATTTTTTTTAAAATATATTTTTCAAAAAACTTAGTGTTTAACTGTAAGGTTATTTTAGTCAACTTTATATATCGAGAAAATTAGTCAGCTTTATTTTCAAAAATTGAAACCGCAGAAGTGAAATTGACATTCACAGATACATTATCCCTGGATTTTTACGTTGAAATCTATTGCGTATCATCATCTTATAAGTAAATAAAACTGAAAATTTCATGCCAATTTGGGGAAAAATTGAAATTGAATGTGATAAAAGGCGTTTTTTTAAAAATCGGCTCGGCCAAACCGCCTTGCGGCACTTTGTGTGCATAGATCTCGGAAAAATACCCAAAATCAAAAAAAAAATCGCGTAAATCAGACGTCCGAGCGCAAAGTTATGACCATCTAAAGTTTGACGACTTTACAACTAGTTTTTCTCCCTATATTTTTTAGAATTATATTTATATTTAAAATAAAGTTATGTCTTGACTTTACAACTAATTTTTTTTTCGTTTATTAAAAAACGAAATAAGATTTGTTTTTTATTTCGTGAATATATAAATGTTTTTATAAATGAAACACAAAAATATATATATATTCATCCTATTTCATTGGTACATGAATGAAATATATATATATATATATATATATTCCTATTTTTTATTTTCCTATTTCGTTTTTTAATACACGAAATGCAAAATATATATATATATGTATATAATTTCCTATTTCGTTTTTTTATTCACTAAATACAAAAAAAAAAAAAACCTATTTCTTTCATTAGATTACGAAATGCAAAAAAAAAATAAAAAAACAAATCAATTTCCTTCATTAATACACGAAATAATATATATATATATATATATATATATATATATATATATATATATATATATATATATATATATATATATATATATATATATTCCAATTTCCTTTTTATACGAACGAAATTAGAAAAAAATTTATCCTATTTCGTTTTTTAATACACGAAATGCAAAAACAAAAAAAAAATATAATTTCCTATTTCTTTTTTTATTCACGAAATAAAATAAAAAAACATCTATTTCGTGGATTGTGTCATGATATGTAAAAAAAAATCATTTTTTTCACGAAATTAAAAAAAAAAAAAAAAAAAAGCTATTTCGTGGATTGTTCCACGAAATGCAAAAAAAAAATTAAAAAAAAGCTATTTCGTGGAACAATCCACGAAATAGCAAAAAAAAAAAAAAAAAAAAAAAAAAGAGTTGCTGCTATGAACAGTAACTGGGGTATTTCGTTGAATGATCAACGAAATACCCATTTGGGTATAAAAAAAAAAAAGACAGCCTATTTTGGTCTAATTGCTGTAAAAATATGCCATTTTGGCTCCGGACTCCCTACACGACTCACCCCCCATCACCCCCACTAGCTTACTAATCCACGTGCACGGTTATATTCTGACTTAAATTCAAAATTTAACTGTACCAAACACTAATCCACATTTATATATCTTTTTCTTTCACTTCTACAGATCATTTTTCATTTTTGCTCAGTTTACTTTTTTTTTAATTCAGTCCTTAATTTGATTGCGAAATTTTGAAGAAAAAGAAACAATTTACTTGCTATTTAAATTTTGTTGCCATTTGTTACTTACTTTAATTTCATGTCCTTTTGACGATTTCGATAAGTATTATGTTTTGCCGGAATAATATCAATATGTATAGTGATGAGGATGATGAAAGACTTGAGATGGTTTAGAAACGGGGATGCCATCATGTCATTAATCTTTTGTTACCATTATTTTTGTTGAATTCTTGTGTTGATCTTTCGTTGCTCCATTCGATAAGTATTATGTTTTGCAGTAATATTATTAATATGTATAGTGGTGAGGATGATGAAAGACTTGAGATGGTTTAGAAATGGGGATGGCATCATGTCGTTAATCTTTTGTTACCGCTGTTTTTGTTGAATTCTTGAGTTGATCTTTCGTTGCTCCAGGTTAATGATTCATGGAGGTGTTAATCTGAAATTGGAAAGCGGAGGACAACAACTAGCTCCATCTTCTACGTACTCATGAATAATTTAGTTCAACTGCAAATCACTCTCAATCAAAACTCTATAGATATTCTCTTTTATCTCACAACCCAATTTTTCCAGTTGCTGTGGAAAGGAAGGCAAGGGATTAGTTAGGAAGGGCGGTGCAAAATGATACCGTAATATAAGGTGCTTCGTGACAACATTCAGTGCATCAAAAGCCTGTTTGAGGTTGACGAGAAGAGGCGGAGTGAAAAGCATCCGTGCAATTTACGAAGCTGGTACCTAATGATACTACCTAATCATATAATTGACTCAATTTCTGACTTTGTGTTTAACAGTACTTTTTTTAACTTTTTAGATTTTTGTAATTGCTATGGATATTCCTTATGCTTTGAAGAGACAAAGCATGTCTCTATGGGTTTTGGTGGTAAGTTTTACATTAGGGTTAGTGGGTATCTTTTAATTATGCACTGTAATTGACTTAGTTTCTGAATCTATGTTTCAGTTTCAAATAAAGAAACTATTTATACGATAAAGTAAAAATCTTTCTAAAAATGGAGATAACAGTATTTCTTACTTCATTATGCCATGATGAGAGGACATTCAGAAGTATTTTAGTGTATCCGCTGAAATTTTAGTTTTATTTTTAAAAACATGTATGTAACATATATATGTGAATTTTGAAAATATGAATTGATCTTTTATAATTTCTTTCTCTAATATTTTTCATGCATCGCGCGAGTACTATACTGACATATATCTTTAAAGTTACTATAAATTATACTTTAGTGAAGAAATGGAGGTGTGCATAAGATTTTTGCAATTACGTTGGATATTTTAAATTTAATCTATTTATTTATAGTTTTTACAAAATCTACATAAATAACAACTTTTAAATAGAATTCTACCAGTTAATATAAATTTATATTGAAAGGCTTAAGCTGAATGATACCTCTGAAAATTTGTAAAAATGAATTTTAAGTTTGAAAATGAAATATGTGTAGACACGTAAGTTTTGATTATTGGAGTTAAATTGGACTATATTTTGCAAGATATATTAGTCTAGAAATATTAGGGGCGGATATAATTGAATTTAAAAATATATGAATTTAATTAAAGACGAATAGATAAAAATCGTTAAAAAAAGAGGAAATTTTCTAAAAGTAGTTTCTTATAGTTTAGGTTTATTCTAATATGATATGAAAAAAATATATGTCTTATTATAAGTAATTTGCATAAAATCACGTAACCGAAACTATAACAGATAAAGTCAAAAATAAGATATTGAACAATGAACGAATTTCAAGCAACAAATAAAATTATTAACTATAATTAAGACTTTTAGGTAGGGAATCTCTGTAATTTCTTATTCAAATACTACCCAGACTAACAGTTATTTAAAATATCGATAAAAGTATATGAAATAGCAAAGATATTTCACTTTAAACTAAATGGGGAGAGCATCAATTTATATAAAAAAAAAAGACGTATAAGTAGGATTAAAGAAATTATGAGCATATTTATAATTTGATGTAATTTAAATGATAAAACAAATTAAATATACTCAAAATTATTATTACTGATAAAATTAAATAGAATACTGAGAAATTAAAAAAAGTGTCCAAATAAAGAAATCAGGAGTAAGAAAAAATCCTATATTTCTATCTATATATTATGACAAGGCAAGTAATGAATGACAATTAAGTCAGGTGGCAAGCTTACACAATTGTTTGGCAATGTAATGATACAAAGTAATAAATATAATACAATATAATAACGATATACAAGGAACAAAGAATAAAAAAATTTAAAAACATTAGCATAGAAATACGAGGAATAAGACTGAAGCGCGCGTGTGTATAAATTCAGTATAAACATAGTTAATATTCTTCGCGCATTAATATTCAACAAAAATTATATATAATCAATGGTAATGGATAAAATATTTTTCACTTTACAATTTATAAAATGATAAGTTTTTTAATTTGATCAAGAAAATAAGATAATAATTTCTTAGTAATATTTTTCTCTAACACCTCTGCACATTGCGCGGGTATTATACTAGTGAGATTTAATGGGGAATGAACACGGGGATATTGCAAAAATAAAAATAAATCATCTTATATAGATTTTTAATAGAGAAATTAGGTAAAAAAAAAATGGGGAAAAAGATAAATAGAAATGGTAGCCATAGAGAGGTGTCACATCGTCTTGTCTATGCCTAGCTTTATATCATATATAGATTCCGTGCCTAGTTGACGAGTTATGAAATTTCATAGTTTTGATGATTTGATAAACATGCCAAGGACTAGGTCCTTGATCAGGTCCCCTAAAGACTGTACATCACATGACAGCTGTAAAGCTGTGTGCACTGTTCCGTCAGGCGATACCACGACAACACAACTGTATGCATGCTAAAAGAAAAAGACTAGTGTAACGTCTCTATTGAAGTCATATGCATCTCACATGATCCTCACATGCTCTCATTTGAGTTCTTATTTAAACAACATGTTGGCATTGTTTAACCTATCACTTGAGAACCTTAATATCCAGATCTTTACAAGTGCAACCGCTGTTCTCTTGGTGCTTTCAAGAACAAAGCTAAGACAAGTTCAAGGACCAGATCTCAACAACGGAAGATGTTTTGAGTCCTATAGTTGTCTAGTCTTTATTCTTATGATCTCTAAATTGTAAACCTACACTACTTCAAGAAGGGTTTTGTAGGTATTTTATTTTTATCAAGCTCTTGTTATAAATACTTGGCTAGAGTTAGTCATAGTGGTGTTAAGGTTCAGCTGGAGTTAGTTGAATCAATTTGGTGCTTGGCTAGAGTTAGTCAAGAAGATACTTGCAATAGAGTTATTGTAAGGGGAGGAATTAGTGGTCTAATTCCTAGGTTGCAAAAGCTTGTAATCTGAAACATTGCTCAGTTTAGTGAAGTTGGAAATCCTACTGAGGTAGGTCGTGGTTTTTAATCCCTTGAGCAAGGAGTTTTCTACGTAAATATCTTGCCTTAGTTGCATTGTGTATTTATATGTGAAAACAGTTCAGGGACCAGGTCTCTTAGACTGTTTTGGTGGATTTATCGGTTCTATCAATTGGTATCAGAATAGGTGCTTTCTAAAAGGTAACACCTAGAAAGAATATCTCGTTATGTATGATCCACCAAGTATTGAGAAAGGATAATATATCAATAGGCCACCAATATTCAATGGATAATATTATAGATGTTTGTGTGACTAGTGTTGCAATAGATCCAAAGATAAAGGACGAGCAAAATGATGTTGACAGGGAGGTAATTCAAAAGGATATCAAAGCCAAAAACATACTTAGTAGCAGTCTGGGATTAGAATAATACAATTTTATTGCCCATTACAAAACTGCTAAAGACATTTGGAAGGCTCTCCAAAATACATATGAAAGAATAAATAGAGCAAAACAGTCTAGGATTGAGATGCTTACTACTGAATATGAGTTCTTCAAACTAAAGGATGGTGAGTCAATTTTTGATATGTATGCTAGATTCTCCTCAACCATTGACGAGCTTGGATCTTTGGGTAAAGGATATGAGGAAGAGTCCCTTAACCGCAAACTACTATGGGCATTACCAATATCATGGGAAAAGAAAGTGTGTACCATCGTTGAATCTGAATATTTGGAAAATATAATTCTTGATGAGCTTATATATGATCTCAAGACCTATAAGCTAAAAACAAAGATGAAGAAAACCAGAAGTGAAGAAGGAAGAACAGGAAAGTTACCAAGGATGAGGACAAAAATAACCCAGGAAATGAGGAGTCTAAATTAACTCTCATTGCCGAGGAACTGTCGAAAATAAGATGCTGCAGCAGAAATGCTCAAGAAGGAACAGAAAAGAACCAGGTCCCGGTCGACAAACTCAATTCAAAAACTACTGCGGACATCATGGTAGAAGAGGCTATGGCTACTTGGGAAGATGCCTCAGACAAATTTGAAGATGAAAATGTTGCTGGGGAGGCATCCTCGATGGATATTGACGGGAAGCTTCACAATACAATTCCTTTATTGCACTTATGGCAAAATCTGAAGATGAGGATGACAATGAGGTAAATCTTCCTAATGTTCAAAGAAATCTAAAAAACTACTCTTTAAAGAAGTTAATATCTCTTGCAAATGTATTGATTGATGCATATCATATCCTTGTAAATGAGAAAAACTCTCTAAATGAGGAAGCTAATGTTTTAGGAAAAATAAGAGATGATATAGCAGTCACTATAGTGGATCTAAAGGAACACGTTGAGGCATTGTCTAGAGATAATGCTCTGTTAAACAGCCAAATGAAAAAATAGATAAACACGACGTGGAGAAAACAAGAAGGGGAGGGCAGTAAAATTCATCTTGAGATTGAAAGTAAACTTGAAAAGGCCAAGATGAGCCTCATTGATGAAGTAGATAAGAATTTAATAATTCAAAAGGAGCTAAAACAAGTTAAAATTGAACTTGAGAAGTCACTCTTTTGGACCTTGCCCTTAGATAAAACTGTTGGTACGCGCAATAATGATGATAGAAAACAGAGTTTTGGTGCTAAAAAGGTCAAGAATCCCTACAATATGTAGGGTGAATGTTCCTCTGTGACTCAAAACTAACGGGGTGCACTCATTATGATCATGCTGCTCATTATAAGGACTTAAGTAAAGCAAAATCTTAGTATGTACAAAAAAACAGAGAGGATGTTGAGAACAGACCAAGAAAATAGGGACCTAGTCCCGTAAGAAAAAGAGTGTGTTACCAGTATGGGCGAACAAACATATAGTTCACCCATTCTACCAGTACTTGGGACCTAAGTTGGTTTGGGTTCCTAAGTCCAACAAGTGATCATGTATAAAAGATGGAGTGAGAGAGGGGCAGTCAAAAGTGGTTGGTACATGGTGACTGCTCTAAGCAAATAATTGAAGAAATGGAGAATCTTCTTTCACTTAAAGCCTTAAAAAGTGGGAGCATGTCAAGTATTATCATGAAGAGATAATGTACTCTTCATGTAAGAAAAATTTGGTAAGACACTCTTCCATAGAATTGAATGTGCGTACCAAGTTGAAGATTTGAACTATAAGTGTGCTGAGTTGTGTTAGCCGCAAGGAGTTTAGTATGATAAATCTCATTCTGTCAACAGATGGTTACTTGATCTCTCTAAATGATGTAAATGAGAAGGATACTGGCTCTAAATGCATATCACTAGAATTGAGATGTGCAAGTTCTCTTCTGGTAAATCAACTTATGATGAAGAACCCAATCCTTATGAGATCAATAGCAAATAACAACAACTTCTGTCTAAGAAAAGAAAGACATGAATCCTAAAATATGTCAAGATGTTGTTGATGGAAGATGGTATTTTCATCATGACAGAGGAGGACAGAGTGAAAAGTTAAAATGATGACTCAAGCTGAGGATAGCAAATGAAGAAGGTATATCAAAGTGTCCAGAAGATGTAAAAGAACCTGCTTCTTTCAGCATTTGCAACCGAGCTCCACCTAAGTCTGAAGATATTACTTCTGATGCACCTTGGGCATAACAAATTTCTCTTATAATTGACATGAGAGAAGAAAAGGGAAGGGTATCTAGCTCATGGATAGTAATTCTGAAGAAGGAATGGCAAATAAGGAAAATCTTTCCTGGTTTTGCTATTAGTAGTCATCGAAAGGTAGTTTGATCAGTCAACCCAAGTGCAATCAAGGATTTGCTCAAAGGGTCAGGATGAAGAATGTTAAGATCACTGAGGTGTCAAGTGAATCTTTGTTGCATGCAAACAACCAGAAACCACTAATCCCTGTACTAAGTGCTAAGATGGATGGTAAAATTCAACCAAGTTCAAAGGGGTTCTCTTTGATAATAGCTAAGAGGAGACAACAATATCTTAAAGGAAGGAAGGACCTAGCTACTCTTTCTCAAGAGATAACATCAGTCTGTTGGACATGCTGAAGTCTTTTGAACTAGATTCCTTATGAATTTGAAGAGTGCTCATGGAATAAGATATCTTGAGTGAATATGAATGACCCTTTAGATACAAATAAGTAAATGACATGAGTTGAATATGTAATCAGAGATATCACCAAACCTTGAAATGGCATGTAATCTATAGAATTTGAGCAAAAGAGAGGCAACAGTCTTGACGATGTGGAATATCACCTTCTGAAGGACAATGTAAAAAGAATGACATTCTGCATGAGGGTATGCACCATATACCAGTTTGGACGCTTCTTCATCAAGGCTTTGAGTTGGGTGCATATTGAAAGAAATCAGTTGGAGTCGGTTTTGTTCAAGATCATCTAACGGTTCCTCTGTAACTGGCTATGATAAGAGAAAAGGTACAATACGTGAAGTTTTTTTTTAGAGATATCTAACTCACTCCTATACCATTACAGGTATGCTCACATGATAATCTCAGGACAACCTAACATTAGAGATATAACACTCATCAGAATTTTTGCTTAAGCTGTTGTCAAAAGTGTCAAAGGACCAGGTCCCTGTGACTTAAGTTAGTAGTATTGTCAAGCACTTACATATTTGTTAATTTTGCCTGAGTGCCACGTCACTATTAGTTCCCGCCTTTTCTAAAATGATCCAAATTGCTTCATCTTCTCAGAATCAAACCACTTGAAATGATTTTTTTTAAACCAATAAGAACCTATTTTCTCTTCTCCTCTTTAAGCCAAAAAGTCACTCTCTTTCTGTCTCTCCTCACTAATTCAAATCTTCAAACCCTTTTCATATTCTACTCCATCTCTCCTCTCCTAGCACATAATCAACCATGTCTAACCTACATTCTTCATCTCTTACCTCAACTAAAACCAACCCTGCACCCTCTTCTATCAAACCATTTATTTTGTTAGACCTAAAGTCAAACCCCTTTCCCTCAACATCTCAAAACTCGTCCGACCAATTGAATTCTGAATGTTAGTTGGGCGAAATTCTGAATGTCAGTTGGATGAATCTCAGTTGGGCGAAATTCTGGATGTCCCAGCTGAATGAATTAAAAAATGGGGAAATAACAAGGACATCAAGGCCTTAGACCACTTCAAGAGTATCACAGTCTGAATAGGAGAGTGGATGACCACTGAAACTCTGCACAAGAAACAGATGAAGCCATAATATAAGCTTCTATTCGAGCTAGTCAACAAAGTGGTACTGCCTAGGATCGAAAAGAAGTGCCTAGCATCTAAGAAGGACCTGTTCCTAATAGAGATACTAGACGGAGGACATTTCTTCAGCTTACCCTCATCATGGACGAGCACATGATGAAAGTTGTGGACACAAAAGATGACAAGCATGGTCTCCCTTATGGTTTCCTTCTGGCTAAAGTCTTTGATCCCCTCTTCCACAACATCTCAAAACTCATCCGACCAAAACCCTATCTCTTCTTCCCCTATGATAGATGTTCCCGGTCCCTCTACTACTGATCAGTGCTTAAATCATGAGAAAAATGCCTCCTCCGCCATAACCCTAAGATCTTCAGAAAAACCCGACTCACAAGGGAACATGAAAACCTTACAATACCTTGATCTCTCTGAGGAAATCGCTGAGAAGGATGACAGAATGGAGGTGACAAAGGATGACAGACTGGAGATGACAAGCAAGGGTATCACTGAAGATCACTCGATAGTGGAAGAGGACCTACTTAAAAAGGAAGCAGGGGTTTCAAAGGAAACATCTCCAAACTCAGGTAACTCAGATTCTCTTGATAGTGATAAAGTTATAGAGAAATGTGTTAATAGAGAACCTCTAAATGCTGGGTGTGAGGAGAATTTGAGTGCTCCTATAAATGAAGAGACTGTGGATGTCGTAGTTGCTGAGTGTGAACAAAGACATAGGGGTTCTGTAGTGGTTGAAAACATAGAGAAATTATTAGAAGAAAATATTGAATATGTGGGAATCAATGATGATTTTAGACATGAATTGCTAATGGAAAGTGATAATATAAGTGTTGGTTTGGAAAATGTTAGTGAATACCTTAATGACATTGTTAGAAAGGTTGTGAATGATGTTGCTGATGGAGAATCTGAAAAAATTTCTGTTGAAGAAGAGTTTGAGAAGGAAATTGTGGAGACTGAAAGGGAACAGGGAAATTCCAAAGGAACAACGGTAATGAAGAAAGGACCTAGTCCCGAAGGAGATTGTTGGGATCTTGTACCTCTATCCACCGTTGTTGTTCCTTAGGAAGGCCCCTCAGAAAAGGAACCTGGTTCCCCAAAACCATCTGAAAAGGTAAATCCTGAAAGAGATAGAGATAAACTTTGATGAAAATATAGTATTGGGGACATTTTTTAAGCGTAGAACTGGAAGTGCTAAGTCAAAAGGAAATAAAAAAAAAAAGGTAAACCCATATTCGCTCGAGGAAAAGGACCACCTACCACTAGACAAAGGGCCACAACACAACTTAACTCTGCTCCTCAAGGTAACAAAGAGAAGAGTACTGCAAAAAAAAGAAAGTTGGAAAATACATCCAACTTAAGACATTTGATAGATGAAAAGGAAGTTATGACTGTGACTGATAAAGAAAAAGAAAAAGAAGAAGAAGAAGAAGAAGAAGAAGAAGAAGAAAAAGAAGAAGAAGAAGAAGAAGAAGAAGAAGAAGAAGAAGAAGAAGAAATTCAAAAGGAAAAAGGAAATTTGTGATTGATGAAAGGAAAAATATGGTGAAGTAGAAACTGAGAAATTCACTGAAAAAATAAGAAAGGTGAAAGAGGTGACACCTTCTCCTAAGAGAAAAAATAGCTCAGCCAGTGGGGAAGCAGACTCCTCTAAGAAAAGAAAAGTAACCTTGACTGAGGGACCTGGTTCCTGTAAAAAGGGAAAATCTAGAAGGGATGAAGAAAATTTGAGGAAAGAGAATCTGAGAGGTCAAAAAGTGTTGCTTGGCAGAGTGTTTGATCCAGAGGTGATTGGACACCAAGGATTTGATGATTTAATGTAGATCTTGAGAGCTCAAAGTTGGGATCGTCTTCTTTAAGGGCCTGCATTAGCCTATGAGAAGGAAGTAGCAGAATTCTTTGTGAAATTGCAGTATACTGATAATTATACCTTGGTATGCAAGGTTGGAAAAGTTGACTTTACATTGGATGAAGCTCAGTTGGGCAAAATTCTAAATGTCCCAACTGAATGAATTAAAAAACAGGGAAATGACAAGGACATCAAGGCCTCAGATGACTTCAAGAGTATCATAGTTCGAATAGGAGAGCGGGTGACCACTGAAACTCTGTACAAGAAACAGATGAAGCCATAATATCACCTTCTATTTGAACTAGTCGACAAAGTGGTACTGCCTAGGACTGAAAAGAGGTGCATAACATCTAAGAAGGACCTATTACTAGTAGAGATACTGGATAGAGGATATTTGGTCAGCTTACCCTCTACCATGAATGAGCACATGATGAAAGTAGTGGACATGTACAAAGCATGACAAGCATGGTCTCCCTTATGGTTTCTGTTATAGCCTGTATTTTATACATTCGGATATTTCAAGGAAGTCGTGGTAAGTTAAGGGCAAGACTATTTTCCAAAATTATTTTAATGTACAAGTTATTCATTAGTATGGAAATATTGAGAAAGACTAAGGGTAAAAAGGGAAATTCATAAAGTAGTTCATGGTAATATTGTGGAAGGCTAGGGGAAAAATGGGAATTTCACAAAATATTCAAGAAGGTTCTTGAAGGGGCCATGTTGGTCGTGTGGCATATAATCATATGTCCACATTTTTATTTAATGGGGCTAATTATATATATATGGACCAAAGCTTACATAACAAGATAATTAGTCTTCTTTGTTTATTTTGAGAAAGTTCAAGAAAAAGGGAGAAGGGGACATGTGTCCACTTTGTATTGGTAGAAGCCATATATATATACAATTGATGACAAAATAAGGCATATTCATCTTTTAAATTAAGAAGCTTGGAGAGAAAAGAAAAGAAGAAGAGAGAAGGGGTTCGGCCATGGTTGGCCGAACTTGGAGTCATGGAAAATTGATCCAAAAAAATATATTTTCTTCTAGTTTTTCTACCAATTGGAAGGTCTTCTATAATGTGGAGTAGTAGTTGGAGCAAGCAAACCATTCATTCTTGCAAGGCACAACTCTAGCCAAGTTGAGGAGCTAAGTGGAAAAGGTAAGTTTTAATCCTCTTTTATATGTTATGGATGGTTCATGCATGTTGTTGGGTGTAGAAATGGATGAAATTCTTGAAACTAGGTATGTTGATGTTGTAGCCGTGAGTGGGCTATTTTGTGTAGAAGGAATGAATTAAATTTACTTAGTATCTTGGTTGTTGTGTTGTGGATTCTATGATGTTAATGAAAGTTCAATGATTCAAGTTGGAGTTGTAATTGTTATGGGCTGTTTTTAGAAGCCAACGTGATTGAACGTAGTCTTTATATTTATGTGAATAATATTGTTAACGAATGAATTGTCGTTATAGTTCATGAATTTGGAAGGAAAGAATGTGTTGGTGTTGGTTATGTTGAGTTGAGAAGGGTTCGGGTGGCAGATATAATTCATGAATTTGAAAGAAGGAAATGTGTTGCTATTGTTCTTGTTGAATTTGGAAAGTTTCGGGTGAAGTAGTATGTTGATTGGGTTGTTTTGAATATTATGTGAATTGTTTGAAGTATTCTTGAATCATGTTAGAATGATTTCGGATTAATACTTGAATGTGGGATCATTGGTGTTAGCTCGATTATATGTGATTGAATTGAATATAAATGAAATGCCGTTGAATTGTATGACAAAGGTTGTTAATGTTAGAATGCGTCTTGAATTAATTGTTGATGTTGTTGACATGATTATTGGGATTGTTGTTGATAAATTGGCCGAGTTGAATTCTCGGATTGTTGATTTGATGATTTGGCCGAGTTGGATTCTCGGGGATGGTTGTATTTACAGGGGAAATGCTGCTGGAATTTCGGCAGATTATGAATGAATTCATTTGAAGAACTAAAGCAAGTGTATGACAATGAATCTAATGATTGTGTAAATCCTCTTGAATGTAGACTAGCGAGCTTGGACAAATAAGCATAGCTAATAGGAGGTGGAACAAGTATGTTAAGGCTCGTCCCTTTCTTTCAAAGGCATGATTCCCATGATTACAATTCCATAAATGTTTTCATAGCCTCCTTATTTCCAAAAGTAGATGTGTATGATTCCAAGGCATGGTTTCTTTTCCCAATAACCGTAAATGTTTTCCAAAGTGTCCGTATTTTTCCAAATAAGAGGTTTATGACTCCGTAAGCTTTTATGACAACAACGATGGATATGTTTTACAATGACAACGATGATGTCAAAGATGAGAATATTTCTATGATGACTATGATGAGAATGATTTCATGTTTAAGGTTCCAAGTTTACGATTTCAAAGACGGTATAAGAATGTTGAGTTATCTCTTGATTTCCCAATTTTATTCATGGATGACGACTATTTTTAAAGATTCTAAACTATATGAATAGACGCCTTATGAGATTTATGATCTTATCCTACGTTCTCTTAATGTTATCCTTCGTTGATAGCCTCACCTTATAATAATTGTTCCTTCAAGGTGAGACAAGGCCACGATGACTATTCCATAATACATAATCGGAGGTTACCGACCTTACGTCACTCCGATAGATACATGACTTTCCTTGGGCTCTCCTGCATGCTGCTATATGATATATGTATATGTATATGTATACGGGGAAGATGGGAAAAAGGGCCAGAGCGCTATAGACACTGGGATATGCAGACGATACATGTATCTGTATATGACATGATATCATCCCGGACGCGGGATATATGTGGCTAAATGGATCGGAGCCGACGCCTTGGCAATATGAGATGTTCTATTATATATATATATATGAAACAGAAATGTCTTTCAAAGGAAGTATTACTATGTATATATGTATATATGTGGATCGGGCTGCACGTTCCGCAGCACTCAGCATGCATGGTACCGCCAAAAGGCATTCATTGTACATATTACTCTTTTATCTTACGGTATGCCCTATATGTCCATTCTGTTATTACTCATATTCTACATCCCTTACTCTGTTACTATTCATGCCTTACATACTCAGTACATTGCTCGTACTGACCCCCTTTCTTCGGGGGCTGCGTTTCATGCCACGCAGGTACACCCAGATGAGTAAAGGACCTTGCTAGAAGATGCTTCAGCTGGATTGGCGAACTCCACTTCCTTTCGGAGTGTTGCCGAGTCAGAGTACATATGTTATGATTTCTGATTAATGTTAGAGACTTTGCAGACAGAGTCGTAGGTATAGAATGTCGGTATTGTAATCGGCTCCACCAGCCAATGTGTTATTATGTTTCCTGTTACGAGTTTCATGTGATGATAGATTTTATTTGAATTGAGTACGATGAAAAGAAAGATTCTGAAAGCTTTACTATGTTTTTCATTTCTTATTTGATTTAAGAGTCTAAAGAGATTATGTATGTAATAAGAGTCAGCGGGTTCGCTCGGCTCCGAATATGGGGTCGGGTGCCCATCACACCCTAGTAAGGTTAGGGTGTGACAGTTTCCTTCTGGCTAAAGTCTTTGATCACTTCAAGGTAATCACTGGAAAGGTCACCAAAGGAATTAAAAAACAAATGTTTTCCTTAGGCACCCTAGAAGAGTGTGATATTGTGCAAAAGAATGGGGGATTAGGATGTACCTCTACTATATCTAATCTCATTGAGGCAAACGAGAAGATCTTGGCTGAAGTAGAGAGCCTGGGGGTTGAAAATCTCTGTTGAAAGCTGAAATTGCCAAGTTGAAGCTAGAAGGACCTGGTTCTAGTGGTGTGCAGATAACAGAGGTTGCTGAGTTGAGAGAAGATAATGCTCAGCTGAAGAAGAAGGTTGAAAAACATCAGGAACAGATCTTGGATACCCACAAAACTGTAGATGCCAGGCTGGGCATGATGCTCAAAATTCTCTACACCACTAAGACTGCAAACCCGTGACTCAATTCTCTTAGTTCACTATTTTATTAAACTCTGTCCTTATTTTTGCAAAATACTTCTTTTGGTCTGAATGATGACATTAGCACCATGTCAACTTTATTTTGTATGTTTGTGGTACCAATTGACTACTAAGTTCTCTTACAAATTACTTCAATGACACTCTATCTGTTTTGTGCACATGCTTCTCCTTTGTATTATTTTGGTTGCTTCTGTTAGTGCTCACTCTGAGTTTGCCCAAGTGGCGTGAGTTAATATATTTGAACTTCTTTAAGCTTGTGCTAAACTTTTGTCTCTTTTTGATGATGCCAAAAGGGGGAAACAGTTTTGATGATTGGTGGTTGATGCAAATGAAAGTGAAACATTTATGATGTTTGACGCAAATGTCTATGATGTTTGACGCAAATAAAAGTGACTCGTCTATAATGCTGTGGTCGCATCTACTAAGGGAACCTTGGTCCCCCAAATGAGATTGATATGGTTTATGATGTTGAGGGCTATATTCTTAGGGGGAAGTAAGTCCCAAATGAACTTCATAACTGAATGTTGCATAGCTATTTTGATTACATAACAGGTGAAAATGTCAACATGAAGTTGAGGGTCTAATCCGCAGGGGGAACCTGGTCCCACAGGTACAAATGAAGCATTACATACTCTTATGCTACTAGGGTTTACTATGAAGAGGAAACCTGGTTCTCAGGGAACATCAATTATAAGTTTGTCATCATCAAAAAGAGAGAAATTGATGAGTTATGACATTTCATAGTTTTGATGATTTGACAAATATGCCAAGGACTACGTCCTTGATCAGGTCCCTGAAAACTATACATCACATGACAGCTGTAAAGCTGTGTGCACTGTTCCATCAGGCAGTACCATAGCAACTTAACTGTATGCATGCTAAAATCTAACCACCAGTGTAACGTCTCAATTGAAGTCACATGCATCTCACATGATTCTCACATGCTCTCATTTGAGTTCCTATTTAAACAATTTGTTGGCATTGTTTAACCTATTACTTGAAAACCTTAATATCCAGATCTTTACAAGTGCAGCCACTGTTCTCTTGGTGCTTTCAAGAACAAAGCTAAGACAAGTTCAAGGACCAGATCTCAACAGCGGAAGATGTTTTGAGTCCTAGAGTTGTCTAGTCTTTATCCTTATGATCTCTACATTGTAAATCTACACTTCTTCAAGAAGGATTTTGTAGGTATTTTTGTTTTTATCAAGCTTTTGTTGTAAATACTTGGCTAAAGTTAGTCATAGTGGTGTTAAGGTTAAGCTAGAGTTAGTTGAATCAGTTTGGTGCTTGACTAGAGTTAGTCAAGAAGGTACTTGCAATAGATTTATTGTAAGGGGAGGGATTAGTGGTCTAATTCCTAGGTTGCAAAAGCTTGTAATTTGAAACATTGCTCAGTTTAGTGAAGTTAGAAATCCTACTGAGGTAGGTCGTGGTTTTTAATCCCTTGAGCAAAAAGTTTTCCATGTAAATATCTTGCCTTAGTTACGTTGTGTATTTATCTGTAAAACAGTTCAGGGACCAGGTCCCTTAGACTGTTTTAGTGGATTCATCGGTTCAATCACTAGTCAATCTATATCACATAAATTGGAATGGATGAAGTATTTAACTTATAAATACCACCAACTACTAAAGTTGTCTTTGAAAAGCCTGGCTTACATAATTTTAGCTTACAGTACTATTAACTACCAACTACAATTTGAAATAATTGATTGAGGGATAACAATACCATTGGTATCCCATGAATATCCAACTGATCATTATGAAGAGAGCATGTGCACGTCTCAAGTTCCTACATCTTTTTCAATTCACCGCAAGCCTTTTAAGTTGTCATTTGTTTTCTCTTTAGATATGTTCGTGACATGTGTGAGTTTTAGGTCAACATTGCATCCACTACACAAAAGTTAGAACGCTATGCCTGCAAAGAAGGAATTCAATCCAAGTGAGTGCTCTTATTTGCACCATAGAAAACGATGTGCGTAGTGTGTTAGACATAGGTCAAAAGGACCACATCAAGATGTGTGATGGATGACTGAAATCTTTCCGCCCTTAATTATATTAAAGGTCTCAGACTTGAATCCTGAAAGTGAACAATATTTGTCAGCGAGCATTTTCCCCTCACATTGAGTATATCAGGCGCAAATTTAAATTAGTAGTCTAACAAAGAGGGCAAAAGGATCACACAGAGAATCGAGATGTGTGCTGAATGGCTGAATTATTTTTCTTTAATCGAAGGTTTTGAATTTGAATATTAAAAGTGAAAAATATTTCATTAAGGAATTTTACCCTCATAGTGAGTAAGTGAGTCTATCTGATGCAAATTTAACTTAGTAGCCTAACAAATAGGCCAAAAAAAGTACTATACCAAGAATATAGATGCGTGCTGGGAGGCTAATATTTCTTCGTTCTTACTTGAAGGTTTCGAATTCGATTCCTGAAGTGATAGTGATTGTTTCGCCCTCACAATGAATCTATTTGGCACAAATTCAAATTAGTAGCCTAACAAATACGACAAAAAGGAATTCACAAATTTCAATCAGGTTAATTTGGCCTAGTATGAAACTTTTTCCATGTATGATGTGTTACAGGTCGGTCATTGGCCTCTGGCCAGTTAATGATCCACCATTCACCCACTATATATATATATATATATATATATATATATATATATCAAAGCACTCTATTCTTCCAACCCCTTTTTCATCTTCACGGATCTGTGTCAGCCAAAAAAAAAAGTTTAAAATAAATAAGTTAAATTATATACCTCGATAGTATTAATAAAAATTATACGGTTAGCGCAATTTACTCGGTCATAATAGGTTATATCTTTTAGATTGTGAGACCAAATATGAAGAATTTCCTGTTATTATCGATCAATTTAATGTGATGTGTAACAATTCTTTAGATCGTTAATACACCTAACATAAAGTCGATTTTTAATTGCAATATTAAAGTTAGGAAGGGGCGGTTGTGCAAATGATGGGTGGAAGGTGCACTTTACCTCTTTCTCGACAAGTGCATCTATAAGGCCCACGGGTTTTTTAAGTGTCATGGGTCCATAAATTAGTAAATATCCCACTATCCCTATGCACAAACCTTAAAGGCACAATCTGGACCAAATTAAAAAGAAAAAAAAGAAAAAAACCAAAAAAACAGAAGCCGTTAATATTGCTAGCATAATCATGCAATCAAACACTTTCCAATTCATTCTTTTGATCATTTTCTTGATCTCACCTCATTCTTTGTCCTTCAACTCCGACGGAGGAGGGATGACCTCATCCAAAACCTCTTCATCCCCTAGCGGAGGAAGTGGTGCAGCTCATGCACCTAACTGGGATTATACCTGGGGTCGGGGTTCTAGCCCTGGAGGAGGATGGGGTTATGGCTCCGGGTCAGGTAGGTCACCTGATGGATTAGGTCGAGGCTGGGGTTTTGGTTTTGCATCCGGGAGTACTGGATCCGATACTGGCTATGGTGGTGGTGGTGATAATCATGGTGGTGGTTATGGAGCTGGAGATGGTTATCGTGGTAGTGATGGTCGTGCTGGTGATGGTTCAGGAGGAAGAGAGATGCCCTCGCCAGAAACACCTTCACCTTCTAGTGGAGGAAGTGGTTCAGCTCATGCACCTAACTGGGATTACAACTGGGGTTGGGGTTCAAGCCCTGGAGGAGGATGGGGTTATGGTTCCGGCTCAGGTAGGTCTCCTGATGGATTAGGTCGAGGATGGGGGTTTGGTTTTGGGTCTGGTACTGGCAATGGATATGGTTTTGGTTTTGGTTCTGGTTCTGGTCGTGGTGGTAGTGATGGTCGTGCTGGTGGTGGCTCAGGTGAATATGGTGGCGATAATGCGCCATCGATTTCAAAGGAGAGAGATCATCATGGGTAAACATATATACTGTGGATGTGTACTACTACACGTTCTTGTTACGAATATATATAAAAGAGTATGGTAAACTTTAATGCACGTGTGTAATAGGGTTTGATATGTATAGTACAGAGAACACCATGAGAATATATAGTAAATGAGTATAATAATGGAATATATATATATATATATATATATATATATATATATATATATATATATATATATATATATATATATATATAGTTATATGATGAATGTTTACAAAAAACATTTTGAGTTTATATTCTAAGAATTAGTGAAGTTAATGTGTTTGAATCAAACAGTTTGATTATATTTCGAGTGTTTGTGTACTGAGGATATGTAGCAAAATATATGCAATGCATAATCAATGTATTATTTGTTATACAGATACACTGATTATACATTTGTTACATGCTGAGTATACATCGAAATTGTGTTAGTGGAATAACTAGAAGTACACTGTTAAAATCCCTATATATAATGTATGGTTTGACTTTAATTGTTCCCATATTATGTGAGTACTTTCCAGAACAATTTGTTGCCTATATATATTTGACCCCGCATTAGATCATTTCCGGTCTTCTCAAGTTTGATACTGGTTATTTGTTCAATACTATCTATTTACCAATGGAAAAAGTTCAAATTTTGTTCTCGAGTTATGTGAAATTGTTTATTTTGTGCTTCGTTAATAGTACTGAGGGTTAGAACTGCCACTATCATGACCAAACTGGCCAATATTTATCCATTTTTACTAACAAAAAATAATTAAGCACAATCGCCTAATTTAGTTGAAAAAAGACATAAATATGATCACCTTTTTTTTTTTTTGGGGTGGGGGGTGGGGGGTGGGGGTGTGTGGTTGGTTTATATTTGGACCTTCTTCTTAGAAAAAAGAAAGAGAAAACACACTAACTTGAAACTTATCTTTCTCCTTCGTCAGGCGATTTGTAGTGCTAATCATTTTTTGCAAGTGGAAAAGGGTAAATATAGGCCAGTTTGGTGACCGATGGGAATAATTTTGAGCCCAATTATTAATAGAGAGCAAAAATAAACAAATTTTGCATAGTTCAAAAGTTCTTTTTTTTTTAACCTTTAGTTTTTCGATTTATTAAAGTGACAATAGTACAGTATACTTATTATTTGTTATTTAGTTGCCATTAGCAATTTTGGGTAGAATCGAAGTTATGTACTTTGCTTAATAGTGTAATCTTTTCTTACATTATTAGTTGGATTTTAATCTGTGTTAATATGTTAATTAATATTATTAAATTATCAATTAAATTTTATCAAAAGATTTATCTATAATTATATAATAACTAACTTGATTGTGTCAATATTTAGTTTCTATCAGTTCATTTCATGGTAATTATAACTAAGAAGATATATAGACCGACAATGTAAATAGTTTTTACACAATCAGGTCATCCAAAAGATATTTATATTTAATTTTACCAAAAAGTAACATTTGTAATCTTCAAAGTAAGGCAAATTAATACCCGCCACAGTAAATAAAGTTCACAAGACAATATAATTTTTTCTTATAAACTCTTACCTAATTAATGAACTAATTTTATAAATATTTGGATAACCCCATTTTATGGTAACTACTAGTATAACCTAATACACTTGAAAGAATTAGTCCAAAATTTGAACACCGACCAGAACTAGTCATCCACTCAAGATCCTACTTCATTGATTTCGCCTTCCTTTACTCACTCACTTTTTTCTTGTTCTTCGAATTAACACATTCATTATCTCAAAATTAACACATTCGAATTAAAAGGGAAACTATAGTTTATAGCGAAGAAGAAGAAAAAAAATGATGTATAGATCATCGAGCACAACTCGAGTCTCAGACGATCATTTCACCAGTTACTATTCATCATCTTCTAATTCATCGCCCTCGCAAAAAGTGTCACCAGCATTAAGAGCTTTGTCTTTAGAAGCCAATGAATTATTACCAATAAATGAACCTCTCTCTGATATTGCTAAAAAGGAAAAATCTCGTGCCAAATTTGCTGAAAATGCTGTTCATATAATACCTTTTGTCTTGCTATTGTGTGGATTTATCCTATGGTTCTTGTCTAATCCGGGTAACTTTTATTATATTACTCTTCTAATTTCGTTTTAAAATTCTTTCTTTTTACGCTATGAGGGAAAATGAAGCGGAAAGAGGAACACTGAGGAGAATTGAACATTATGTGAAAGACTTCGATCTATAGGTACCACTAGACCGTAAGCTATCACTATAAAAGGAATTAGTGACGGGTAACTTAAGCAATTAAAAATCCATTGTTAATTTTATTTAACGATGGATTAGCGAAAGATCATCCAAACATCCTGTTAGTTACATGTTATTCAGATAATCGCGGAATTTCGTAGCTAATTCTTTTGCTTGTAGTGCATGGTGATTATTACTATTCTGTTTCAAGCTTAATTTATCCACAAACTTATATGTAGAATATATAAGAGCACTATAGTTCGTCTCTATATTAGAATTTGGATAAACTTTCAGCGATTAGATTGCATCCAATGATTAGTCAACCCAAAAAAAAAAAAAAAAAAAGAGAGAGAGAGAGAAGAAGACGTTGTATCAAATGATAATTTAATTTGCTAAAACACTGGATGAAATATTTTTACTTGACTACGTTATAATTTCTTCAAATTAATTTAGTGGTGAAATAGTTTTTGCTCTAATATGTATCTGATCTAAGTAATCACTTGGAATTAATTTCTTACCTGAATCTATTAGACTAATTTCATTTGACTTTTTGACCTCACCTATGCTGACAAGTGATCATACTTTAACATTTGGAATGCAACATTTTAAGTTGTAAATCAGCATTTACTGAAGGTGTTTTTCATGTTCGGTATTTATTATAAATTTAGTTTTGTCCACGAGGCCTAATTATTCTTGTGTTACTCTCACGACAATAATAGTTAGTAGGGATCGACTATATGAATTCTGACAGATCATGTTACTCCGTATAAACTCATCTATTTTGTATATTATTGGAACTAGATGAGTTTATAATTTTGTATCATATTTTACTCTCTATTTTCGAGAACTTGTGTATGCGGTTTTAATTTTATCAACTAAATAAAGCTGCTTCTTAATTTGTAAAACAGACGTTGATGCACCATTGAAAGGAGAAGGAATTGCCACAAGAATAGAAGGATTGACACTTGATGGAGATCTAGACCCTGATGGCATGAACATTACAAATTTACCCCTAGAGTTGAACGATGACGATTTAATAAAGCAAGATCAAAGTCGTCAAAAATCTTATACGATCTGAGTTTTACTTTGTTTTCTCTTACAATTCTCTTGATACAAAAATTCTCATTTAGTTTGGTTTTTGTTGATCGTTCCAACATGAAAGTTTCATTTCAAAGAAGGATAGTGTATATGTACTATATGTGGTACATTTTGTCTATGCATGTTTTGGGTTTGGAAGAGTTCAAATTAATATGTTGGATCCAATGCGGAAATATGCCTAATCTTTTAGATTTTGCTTGTTTAGCACAATGATTTACAATCTATTTACTTTGTGGGGAAAATTGGACATATATTTTTTGAGGATAGTTGATGCAGGAAGGAAAAAGAAAAGAACAAACTTGTTTGAATAATTTTTTTTTTCTCGTAAATCCCACTTAACCGGCCTCCTTAATCTTATGGGTTTGAGAAACAATATCCCAATCACTTTTTGAATGGCTAATAAACCCCCTTGATCGTAAATCAACGATCAAATCGTTGCATGTAATTTTAAAACGACAATAAACGACCTTCAATTATGTCAACTATTATATATTTATCTAAAACATAAAAGGAATAACTAAAATTATTGATGTGGCAAGGGTACCAGAGAAGTGCATGGACTGGGAAAATGAGGTGGCATGGCTGTGTGCACAGGCAAATGGCAAAGCTTCTCAACCTCAAGCGTGTAGAATGGTCGTTGCTGGCAGTGTCTATAATTTATGGCAAGAGAGGAATAATAGAGCTTTTTCAGCAGAAACAGAGGACACCAGAGGTATTGATTAGGCTGATACAGGGGCGAATTTGTGTGTAAATTTTGGATCACGTGAACACATGGTCACTCGACTAATCTCGATATATTATGTGTATAATTCTGAAAATATATCTAATATTAACTAAGCGAGCATTGACCTAGAAAAGGCTTACGACAAAGTCCCAAGAGAAATCCTATGGAGATGCTTGGAGGCTAAAGGTGTACCTGTGGCGTACATTAGGGTGATCAAGGACATGTATGAGGGAGCCAAAACCAGGGTAAGGACAGTAGGAGGAGACTCAGAGCACTTTCCAGTTGTGATGGGGTTGCATCAAGGATCAGCTCTTAGTCCGTTCTTATTTGCCTTGGTGATGGATGGATTGACGCGGCAAATTCAAGGTGAGGTGCCATGGTGTATGCTTTTCGCGGATGACATAGTCCTGATCGATGAGACTCGTAGCGGAGTTAACGCTAAGCTGGAGGATTGGAGACAAACTCTGGAGTCTAAAGGGTTTAAGCTGAGTAGGACCAAGACAGAGTACTTAGAGTGTAAGTTTAGTGAAGCACCTCAGGAGGCCGGCTTGGAAGTGAGGCTTGGTACCCAAGTCATCCAGAAGAAAAGTAGTTTCAAGTATCTTGGGTCTATTATGCAAGGCAGCGGGGAGATTGACGATGATGTCACACATCGTATTGGGGCAGGGTGGATGAAATGGAGGCTTGCTTCCGGAGTGTTATGTGACAAGAAGGTGCCACCACAACTTAAGGGAAAGTTCTACAAAGTGGTGGTTAGACCGACTATGTTGTATGGGGCGGAGTGTTGGCCAGTTAAGGTTTCTCACGTTCAAAAGATGAAAGTTGCTGAGATGAGAATGTTGAGATGGATGTGTGGCCACACCAGGAGTGACAGGATTAGGAATGAGGATATTCGGGACAAGGTGGGAGTGGCCTCGGTGGAAGACAAGATGCGAGAAGCGAGATTGAGATGGTTTGGGCATGTGAAGAGGAGAGACACGGATGCCCCAGTGCGGAGGTGTGAGAGGTTGGCCATGGATGGTTTCAGACGAGGTAGGGGTAGGCCAAAGAAGTATTGGGGAGAGGTAATTAGACACGACATGGCGCAGTTACAGCTTACCGAGGACATGACCTTAGATAGGAGGGTTTGGAGGACCCATATTAGGGTAGAAGGCTAGTAGATAGTCTCATTACCCTGCCTTATTAATAGTCGCATTATCGTAGTATAATTTCTTGTGCTCTAATTTATGCTATTATGCTATTATCTGTTATTTCCTGTGCTTTGATTATTCTATGTTATCTGTGTCGCTTGCGTTACTTCATTTCCATATCGCTTTGAATCTTTTAGCCGTATCTGACCTCTTTTTATGTTTTTATTGAGTCGAGGGTCTCTCGGAAACAGCCATCCCACCTTGGTAGGAGTAAGGTCTGCGTACACTCTACCCTCCCCAGACCCCACGTTGTGGGATTTCACTGGGTTGTTGTTGTTGTTGTATTAACTAAGCGAGTGTTGACACCCAATTTTGTTCCTCCTTTATTTAATTTACCCGGGTTTCTAAATTTACTGACGAGCTAAATACTTTATTTTTTTTACAATATTTTATTGCCACTACTACTAATATCATTACTTTTGTTTTCGACATTACAAGTATTACTTTACTACAAATTTTAGATGATTCGTCATCATTTCATTTTTTCGGGTTTGGACTCGTTAAATTAATTACAAGACAACACTTTGCAAAATATTTATTTTTACATATTTATTATCTTTACACAATATATATATTATACCAGTTATTAAATTAGAAGCCCAAAGAATAATTAAATAGCGGAGGAAGGACCAACAATTTTCAGCCAAATTAATGGCCCAAAATACCAATACAATATTATTTCCTACTCAAATAAACAACCCACATTTTTATACCCAACCCGTATTTTTACCCACATTTAAATTAATGGGCCAGCCTAAACGGACCAGCCCATACCCGCATACCCGACCCGACCCAATACTTTTAAACCTAAACCACCCCTTCCTCTTCTTTTTCCTCTTCCTCTTCACCCTGATTTTTCTCACCCGCCGCCTCCCTCTCTCGTCTCTTTCTCCTTTCATCTTCTCGCCTCCACGTGCTCCCTGCCACCTCCACTGCTGTCCCCCACGCCTGCTCTGCCATTCCCCACGCCCACGTTCTTCTCCACTCATCTCACTTCCCCGCTCCTCTCTCTCCTCATCCATAAAAGGAGAGGGGCTTACAACTTGAAAGGGGGGGGATGGAAGATCGTTTTAGAAAAAAAGAGGGATTTGACGAGCAAGAAAGAGGAGAAAACAGAAAAAACGAAGGATTTGAAACTCAAAATCCCCCCACAAAAAAAACATCAATTTTAACCAACAAAAAACAGTCAACAATTACTCTATTTGGCTTTCCTTGTTTTTGTTTTAAAACTCTAGTTATTTTTCTTATCAAGTTCGAGTTCGTCGCGTTCGAGTATAGATTCGAGACATCGATACCCGCTTCACTGCGCACAAAACAGGTAAACTTCGCTATAATTGTCACTTGTGATCTTTAATTTCTGCTTGTTCAAGATTTTTAGTTTATGCCGCTATATGTTAGTGGTTATGGAATTTCTCTGTCGCTGCGTTGTTTGTTTGACGTTTGGGTGCTGTTAGGATAGGATGTTTGATTACTAAAAATGGATTTGAAAGAGGTACATCGTAGTTTTGGATACCTAAACTGATTTTCCAGAACTTAGAATCTATTTGAGGTCAATTATGTATAGGGTATACAATTGTTTATTAAGATAAGGAGAAGATATACATTCGATATACAGATAATATACATACCGTGATGTGTATATCTTAAGCATGTCGTGTATATGATTTAAACAGATCGATACTAGACCACCTTCATAATTGCCTCTTCATCTGTAAGTCTAAGTTTTCTGTCTTGATTAATGCTAATGGGAAACGTATATGTCTTTCAATACTTTGATTAAGTTTACAAGCCTTTTAAGATGGAAAGTGCATTCATTTTCTCCTGTGACATGTCGTGGTGAATGTGTGTATGTATTTATATATGTATAAGGTGACCAAGACTATTTCTATCCCTTGTTTATTCATCTGTTTCGAGTTTTATGGGAGAAATAAACATAAGTAGTGTTTTAGTTAAACACGAATCTATATGCTAGTTCAATCGAATTTCGAGTATACCAGTCCCTAGAGCTGTACTTTGAGTTTGTTATACCTGTGGTTGAAACTGCTACTATGCAAAAAATAGAACTCAAACACTTGGGGCTTCGAAGTCTTTCAAGGCCTTTAATTTGTTGGGTTCAAGGTTGAGTCTGCTGAAAACTGAGCTTGGAGGGGCATGTTGAGTCTTTTCCAAGTCCATTCTTATACGGCTGCATTTGAAAAAGGAAATATCCTCTTATTTTTGCTATGTCCTTTCAATTCCTGTGCCTTTATTTTCTATTTGTATGTTAAGCTCAAGTCTTCATTTGTTTAATCTTAACGTCATCTTTCGGTGTCAGGGCATCAGAATATTTTGGAAGATTACCCTTCCATGTTTAGCTGAATCTCCTGGAATGATTTTGGTGTATCTGTTTGACATTTATCGGTTCCTTGTATGATTGCCTATATGTAAACATGTCTTTAAAACATAATCAGCTTATCAAATTGTCCAATTTCAGTCTGTTTTTGTGGGATTATAGGTTGACTAGACTTTAATGAATGCTGTAATGACCTTTTTTGTTGCCAAGACTTAAGCATTGATAGGGTGCCCTGGTCTTGAGCTTATCATAGCTGCAATTTCTGAGTTTGCCTCTTGTTTGTCACTTGTTTTTTTTTAGCTCCACTGTGGCCTGTTAAGTGTCTAAGTCCAAGCATGACATTCATGTCCTATTTCTATAGATAATACTACTTGCTGCTTGCTGTTAATCTTGAGCTTATTTGCTTCTTGAAACTGCCTACACTCTATGCAAAGTTTAAATGATTATCATACATGTCTCCCAAATCGCATGGAATCTGGTCTTATCACCTCCAAACTGTCTACTTTTGAGTAATGAAAAATCTGTGTGAGTTTGTGTCTTTTCTTGTTGTCTGTTTGGCCTAGCATGGCTCTGTATAAACATGTACCATCTGGTTCTCTTTCTGTTGGTTTAAACTGATTCTGAGTTTTTTTTTTTTTCGAAACCCACCTTATCTGTTTGCCTATAATAGATGTTATTATAGCATGGTGATATTGCTTACTTGTTGTGATCTTTAGAAATTTTGTTGGGTATTTATTGGAGTATGGGACTCTGGATTAATATAGTTGCGAAAACATGTTTTCTAAATGTGTGCTATACTAGTTGCTTCTATAGTTATTTATTTGAATCCAATATAAGTCTTACCTTGTCCATTCTCTTATGATTCTGTATGTTAAAGTGTTTTTACTCACTGTATAGCAGCAGTGTTTGATAGTATTGTGCAAAATGGAGAAAGATGTACACAATAGATAAGTGCAATAGGGTCTCATTGGTATAGGTTTAAACCTTCCCTGGTGTTAATCTTCTATACATCCTTATGAATGTGTATACATGAGATATACTCAAATATACACAGAATATTCACAATCTACTGATCCTCTTTTAGTTTATGTTCTACATGTTTAACTTTATTCGTTGAATAGATACTAATTCTTTTTTTTTCCATTTTTTTATGCATGACATTTCACATACGAGTTTGAAACGACTTGTTTTCTTCCGCATTTGGCGTTGGGCTAAAAGCCCAACATGAAATCTTCCTCCGGTGTCAGCTCTGTCCACTGCCCAAGTAGAAAACAAAATCTGGGCCAAAGCCTAATAAACCAAGACAGCCCACAGCAGCAAATATGAAGGAATTTACTGGGCATAAGCCCAGTAATGGAAACAGTTCATCACGTTTGGGCCTTAATAAGTGGGCCAGATTCATTTTACTCTTTCCTCTCTTCCTTATTTTTATTGGTGTTGTGTATTTTTATTTGCTTTGTAGGACTAACATCTTATTTTATTTTATTAATGTAGATAATGTCTAGTATATTAATGAAGTTTAGTTTAATAGTGGGTAGTTAATCCAAAAAAAGAGAAAACTAATAATTAGCTTCACTAGTTTATGTCGAAATTATTTATTATCCCTAATATTTATCTTTTGGAATAATTGCTCTTCAAAGTACCATGACTATATATCTTGACTAAGAGAATCAAATTGCGCTTACTATTTTAGAAGTTTTAAAACACTCCAAATTTTATACTAACTTATCCTAAGAAAAATAAAAGGAAATAGGTTTCAGTGGATAACTTTTTACTTTAGTTCCTTCCAACACTTAATACACGATTGTTCGAAATAACCTTAGCACCATATATATATATTAAGTTGCTAGTCTTTATATGAAGCCTTTAATATTTATTCAACATTGATTTTACAATAACTCTTTGAAATTGCGAGTCGACATAGCTCACTTTTCCTCAAATACGTACAAACATTATCTTTTAGATCATTTTAACTAAACTCTTTTATGCACTTACTATTTTCTACAAGTGTTATTTTAAATAATGCTATTATACTTTTCGTCTTAAAACCTTAATCATATTTATAAGTTGTATTTCAAAACAGCATTAAAAGTACTCTTTTATACGAATTATTATTATTTTTTACAAGTTCCATTTTAAATAACACTCTTACATATTTATTTATAACTTTAGTCATACTTATAAGACTACTTTATTTTTTTCTATAATACTATATTTACACTACCCCAGACCCCACGTTGTGGGATTTCACTGGGTTGTTGTTGTTGTTGTTGTAATACTATATTTACACTTAGCCTAATTAAATTTTAGTCCGGTCGGTTAACCATTGTTAATGGGTCTTTAAGGGTGCCTAATACCTTCCCTTTAGACTAATTGAACCCTTACCTAGAATCTCAAGTTTCGCAGACCTTAAACAGAGTTAACTCTAAACATAACTTTAATAAACTTTAGGTGTCCTAATTCACCATAAATAATTAGGTGGCGACTCCTTAAAAACAACAAAAACAGGAATCTCCAATACGTCATACTTCTAACTTTAACTCTCCGCGGTTAAAAAAAGGGGTGTGACAGCTTGGCGACTCCGCTGGGGAATACTTAGGTTCTAACCATAACGGACTTAGTTTAAGTAGGCTTTGTGTGCTTATTTTGAAATCGCTTTATTTATTTGTTAATTATTTTTTACATGCTATTAATTGTTTGTTTGATATAAACTGTTTGTTTGATATAAACTGTTTGTCTGATATAAACTGTTTATGTGTTACTGCTTTGATAAAACTGTCATTCCGTTCATATTTCCTCCACTTCTGGAAAACTCACACATATTCACACACTTAAAACGGCTTCGCGGTTCGCGCCCGTTCACTACTAAATTACCCCTTTAGTTGGATTGATCTTGTGGATTTAGTCGATCAGCGGTGCAGTCGACGGCCACGGACTTTCCACTCCCAAGTTGTCCGCTTGGGGGAACCTTGTGTCGTAAGAAGCCAACTCTTAGTCAGCCTAAGATAGAGCTAAACCAACACACTTTATTAAGAGCATACGTTTCATGACCTAGGAGGTTTAATACCCTTGGTGTATTAAATCCATTAGATGACTTTACCCAAACGTCCGAGTGGGTTCACGACCCCGAGTGACACCAATCATACCTTATATGCATGTTTGAAGGATAACTGTGCCTAAATATTGACTATTTGCTCTAATTAATTAAACTTTAGGAAGTAAGGAATGACTAACGTTTCTATGATAGGTATGCATTTGCATCGGAGTACAACAAATGACGAAGATCAAGGGCATCACAAATGAAGCTAGAAGTTAGGCATAGAAATTTTATTTACTTTATTTAGATTAGGAAACACTTTATGTTGTATTCATTTGACGTGTAATAAATATTACATTATTTTTTACTTTTGAGAAATAGAATCTGTTTAATTAATCAAAGCAACGGGATGACATATTATGGCACATTTTATCCTTTAAACAACGTTAGGCCCACCTCTGGCGCAAAGAGGTCACATGCATATTAGGACGTGCTAGTTGTTTTGATATAATCGTTTACATTTGTTTGACAACTTGTTTGACTTTACTTGATAAATTATTCGCTACATGCCTTACTCGACTTTACGTGACCATGACTTTACCTAGATATGTTCATGAGATTAACATCGTTTATACTGTATGTCTATTTTATCTTATTCCCGAACAGAGAGTTGATTCGTGTTGACGCTCGATGGCCGACCATCCTTACATCACGAGGTCAAAGACGTCATCGTTACCTGAACGTAGTTGGGCTGTCCAAGGAAATGAAATTACTATGTCTGATCCGGCCGCATCTGTTCCAACTGGTGTAGAAAACCTCGTGATCGCTAGTGATCCGCCTGAAACTTCCGAACATGGAACTGCTATTCAACGGGATGAACATATCGCCCGCCTGACTCAAGAAATTGAGAATCTACGTGGAGAACTAAATCGGGTTAGGGACTTAACCAATTTATCCATCACACTCCAAAATTCACCTTCTGAACCTAGCAATACTGTACCAGAACCACCTCGTTTCCCATCACTCGAATCCCCAGTTCCTGAGCATTTTCCTCCCCAAAACAATGCACCTACTAACAACAACTTGCCTCCGATCACCCCCGCAAATCCACCAAATCCAACATCCGTCTATACTCCCCCACAAAGTCAACCAACCACTTACACTAGCTATACTCCTCCACAAAATCAACCACCCACCTACACTACCTATGCTACGCATAATCCACCACTCGTCAACCCACCAAATCAATCACTAGGTCATACTCCTTACATTCCTTTACCCACCAACACTAATCCACTACCCACAACCACTCCTCTAAACCCATCAAACCAACCACCTGCGAATACCACTTATAACACAACCCCTCCAGTCCAAAACACTCCCATCGCCCAAACTTATCCAACCCAGCATATACACGGGGCACACTTTGTCACCCCTAATGCACAATGCGTTCCTCCGGTATATGCCGCAGAAACACAAACCTTTACCAATCCAATAACGGTCAGGTTCCAACCCGAAGTAGATCAATACGAAGAAATGGAAAAGGATGCAAAGGCAGGGGCAAATAACATATTGCTAAAAGAGATCCACAGTCTCAAAGAAGCAATGAGAAACCTTCAAGTTGCTAGGGGAACCAAGAGTGTAGAATACGAAGATCTCTGTGTTCAACCTGACGTCAATTTACCCGTGGGCTACAAACCGCCGAAATTTGATACATTCAATGGAACAGGCGACCCTCATACACACTTAAGGGCTTATTGTGACAAACTGGTTGGAGTAGGTAGAGACCAGAACATAAGGATGAAGCTCTTCATAAGAAGCTTATCTGGCGAAGCACTTACTTGGTATACACAACAGGATGTCCGTAAATGGCGTGGTTGGAGTGACATGGCGCAAGACTTTATGGACAGGTTCAGTTTTAACACCGATATCACACCAGATAGAGTTTACATGACTAAGTTAACCAGGAAGTCAACTGAGACGTTCCGCGAATATGCGTTACGTTGGAGGTCAGAAGCAGCCAGGGTTCAACCTCCGATGAATGATAGGGAAATGACTGCTACCTTCATTGAATGCCAGGCTGGCATATTTTACGAGAAAATGATAGGTATGATGGGACAAAAATTCACAGAAGTTGTTCGAATGGGAGAAGCACTGGAAGAAGGAATCAAATCGGGGAAAATTCAGGATCTTATTGCTTTACAAGCAATGAACAAAGCTATACAATCTGGTTCTATCAACGGGATTAAAAAGAAGAAGGAAGATGTCGCTGCAGTCATGAACGCTCAAGGACATGAGCCGAGCCAAGCCATTCCATACTTTAACCACCCACAACAAACTTTCCACCCTTACCACTACCCTGAACCCTACCAAGCTCCACTACCTCCTTACCCCGTTTACAACACCCAAGCAAACTACTACCAACCCCGAGCACCTCCACATCAAAACCCACGTCCGTATCAACCCAACCAAGCTCCAACTTACCAAAATCGACCACATACTATGCCTAGAGCCCGTCCAAACCCTGACACCAAAAACACCCGTAATTACACTCAGATCGCTGAACCCTTGGCTCAATTGTTCGAAAGAATGAAAGCAGCAGGCATAATACAACCGATTGAAGGAAAAATTCCCGAGCCTATCCCAAAATGGTTTGATGGTTCCAAAAGCTGCGCATACCACTCTGGAGTTGTTGGGCACGCCACTGAAGATTGCTATGGGCTTAAAAACAAAATCGAAGCCCTGATTAAGGAAGGAGTAATTCAGCTCGCTGAAGCTAAGCCCAATGTGGTCAACAATCCTTTGCCTGCTCACGGAAATACCAAGATTTAGAGGAGTCCAGTGCGGAAAGAGTCAGATCAACAACTTTGTCGCTCTCGTGGGAACAATCCAATACAACTACTCGCAACACCAAGGCACTGACAATATGGGGCGCCGAACCAGGAAAGACTCTGAAGAATTGGACTTGTACTCCGTCCTCGATCCGTCGGGAGCCTTGGTAGCATGAACATGTAGTGAACTTGTTTTCTTTTATTGATGCTTGAACCGTACTCAAAATTTTGTTTGTTTTGCTTCACCTTGTGGAAGCTTGAATTGCAAAACTATGAATGCATTTCTGATTTTTCTTAATCATCTATTTTCTACTTTATTTATCAAAACTGTCAACTCTACGATTGTGACATGAAATGTACGAATAGACAACACACATTCCGAGAGAGTAACAAAGAAACTAGGGGGACAAGACAAGATTCCACTCACAAGAATTGAAATAGCCGATAGGTGATAACATAAGCCTAAAAGCTAGCAATTCAAGAAGAAATCAAAGTACGACATTAGGTTAGACAACCTAGTTTGCAACTTTTCCTTTAGTGCGAACTACGCTTGACCTGATTCCTCGGTGGATACGTAGGCAACCTACATAAGGACTCGGTCATACTAGGTTAGAATTTTTGCCATTTACATGCGTACGAACTACGTTCCGACCTGATTCCCGTGGTGGGATACGTAGGCAACCCACATAGGGTTCGGTTGCACTATAACAGAAAAACCAAAAAATCCTTATATGAGGAGAACTACACACGGCTTGATTCCCTCGGTGGGATTCGTAGACTATCAACATACGGGTCAGTCATATTTAAGTAGAAATTTGACAAACTTTTACCATTTACATAACAGAACTACGCCGACCTGGTTCCCATGGTGGGATACGTAGGAAATCCACATCGGGTTCGGTCCCTTTATCATAAAATTTTAAACCATTCTTATATACCTTACGAACTACGTTCTGACCTGATTCCCTAGAAGGATACGTAGGCAACCTATATAAGGTTCGGTCACACCAAAACATAAGTTTAGCATACCCTTTTGAACCCAAAACTGGGGCATATTTTGAAAAGATATAGACGAAAGAACGGTTGGACATCGACAATATTTAGGCTATCAGACAGGAAGTATTATAGACCAATTACTTTAGAAAGTGTCACAATCCGAAGTTGGCAGAATATTTTACAACTTACATATATATACATTTACATATATATCTTTCCTTACATACATACATTCACATATACATATTTCACAACTTATATACGTATAGTTACATTTCCTTATACATATACTTACGTACCTACCTTTCAAATGTAATATTTTCTTGCAATCATTTTCACTACTGGTCATCTACCGAGGTTTGTACGGAGATCACAAGATCCAAACAAACAAGACAAATGGAGCGCCAACAACGTCAAGATTCGAGTCGACACGAATCAACTTCCCCCTCCCAAACTAAGAATTTTTCTTTGAGTGCAGGAACCTAAAACCGCGAGATCAACAGTCAAGTCTATCAATCATGGCAGAAAAGCATCCTTTGGCTCATTGTGGCCTCGCCTCAAAAGCCATACGACTTTACTTCCAACCTTATCTTTTAATTTATTTATTTTTATCACAATAATTTTATGACTTTATATACCTGTTTTTGTAGGTTGACGAGATTGAAGGCGAATCAAATCAGGATTACGTGTCTCGAATTTGGCCTGTCGCGATACCGTCAACATCATCAGCCGAACGGCTACACTTTTACTTTACCCCCTACGTTATCCATTACTTTATCACTCACTTTACCTACTTTAACCACTTTACCCTGAACTCTACAGGAATCAACATCAAAATCTCCGAAGACAACCGGAGACATCATACAACTTCACCCTGGACTTTACGGGAATCATTATCGAATCTCCGAAGACAACTGGAGATGTCATATCATCAAGTCTCCGAAGACAACCGGGGGCATCATTCGGCTCTACAGCCTCACATGCATAAGCCATACGGCTACATTATGACTTTACTCTCTACTTTATCATTCACTTTACCAACTTTAACGACTTTACCCTGAACTTTACAGGAATTATCATTGAGCCTCCGAAGACAACCGGAGACATCATCCACTTTACAACTTTATCCGGGACGTTACGGGAATCAGCATCAAATCTCCGAAGACAACCGGAGAGATATCATCAAGTCTTCGAAGACAACCGGAGACATCGCATGGCCACACGGCCTCATACGCATAAGCCAGACGGCTACACTACGACTTTACCCTCTACTTTATCATTTACTTTACCAACTTTAACAACTTTACCCTGAACTTTACAGGAATTATCATTGAGCCTCCGAAGACAACCGGAGACATCATACACTTTACGACTTTACCCCGGACTGTACAAGAGTCTGCATTAAATCTCCGAAGACAACCGGAGACATATCATCAAGTCCCCGAAGACAACCGGAGACATCGCATGGCTACACGACCTCACCTGCATAAGCCAAACGGCTATACACCTACTTTACTCCTTACTTCATTTCTTTATTTCATCATCTACTTTACCTACTTTAACGAATTTACCTTAAATTTCGCAGATATCATTTATCATCGAGTCCCGGAAGACAGCCGGAGGCCCTATCACTATCATCTTCAACTGCAACTAGATAATTTATCACATCCTCGGCGTACGCCTCACACATTCATTCAAGTCCCTGAAGACAACCAGAGACAACATTGGTCACACGGCTTCATCTTCATTCTCACACTCATATTTACTATCATTTATACTCTTCGTAATTTTACACTTTCAACTTTATTACTAATTCTGACATGAATTTCAGTTTCGGCAGAAAATACAACCTGCAGGGACGCAACACAACGTGGAACTTTATCTTACGCAGTGAACTGGGGCAAATATGCTGAAGAGGAATACCAAACTCACAAGCAAAGGTCACGAATCTACTCTCGAACTCGACTCCGCCTACATCCACAAACATGTGCTACGTAGGTTATCCAAAAATTTCTTTCATATTCATCGTTAAAACTTTACTAAATCTGCTCTTTTCACAATCTCGTATTCCTTTCTACATCCCCAGCGCCTCCATAACCCAACACTGGGGCATCTTTGAAGAATTTACATCATGTCTAGTAGAGTCCTACTTAAAAGTGCGTTGCGCGCCACATTTATAATTAGGAGGCTATAAGCATATGTTCCATTCTTGAACGTTCTCGTCACCTGTCTACAACCCCCGCAAGATTATGAATCCACAAAAATTTTCGAACTACACATGGCCTGATTCTCGTGCAGCCCGAGATATGTAGGCAACTCGAAACTGAGATTCGGCCATAATTTTCCATAATTCCTTCGGTCCCCATAATAGTTTCCATCAATTTTCCTACACCGTACTTTCTTACAAACTCATATTCGTCGGTCCAAACAAAATTGGCTATTACGTCAACTTCTTCGCCCGAAGATTCTTACATCACCTCCGGTCGAAGAGGGGCATCTGTTGACACCCAATTTTGTTCCTCCTTTATTTAATTTACCCGGGTTTCTAAATTTACTGACGAGCTAAATACTTTATTTTTTTTACAATATTTTATTGCCACTACTACTAATATCATTACTTTTGTTTTCGACATTACAAGTATTACTTTACTACAAATTTTAGATGATTCGTCATCATTTCATTTTTTCGGGTTTGGACTCGTTAAATTAATTACAAGACAACACTTTGCAAAATATTTATTTTTACATATTTATTATCTTTACACAATATATATATTATACCAGTTATTAAATTAGAAGCCCAAAGAATAATTAAATAGCGGAGGAAGGACCAACAATTTTCAGCCAAATTAATGGCCCAAAATACCAATACAATATTATTTCCTACTCAAATAAACAACCCACATTTTTATACCCAACCCGTATTTTTACCCACATTTAAATTAATGGGCCAGCCTAAACGGACCAGCCCATACCCGCATACCCGACCCGACCCAATACTTTTAAACCTAAACCACCCCTTCCTCTTCTTTTTCCTCTTCCTCTTCACCCTGATTTTTCTCACCCGCCGCCTCCCTCTCTCGTCTCTTTCTCCTTTCATCTTCTCGCCTCCACGTGCTCCCTGCCACCTCCACTGCTGTCCCCCACGCCTGCTCTGCCATTCCCCACGCCCACGTTCTTCTCCACTCATCTCACTTCCCCGCTCCTCTCTCTCCTCATCCATAAAAGGAGAGGGGCTTACAACTTGAAAGGGGGGGGATGGAAGATCGTTTTAGAAAAAAAGAGGGATTTGACGAGCAAGAAAGAGGAGAAAACAGAAAAAACGAAGGATTTGAAACTCAAAATCCCCCCACAAAAAAAACATCAATTTTAACCAACAAAAAACAGTCAACAATTACTCTATTTGGCTTTCCTTGTTTTTGTTTTAAAACTCTAGTTATTTTTCTTATCAAGTTCGAGTTCGTCGCGTTCGAGTATAGATTCGAGACATCGATACCCGCTTCACTGCGCACAAAACAGGTAAACTTCGCTATAATTGTCACTTGTGATCTTTAATTTCTGCTTGTTCAAGATTTTTAGTTTATGCCGCTATATGTTAGTGGTTATGGAATTTCTCTGTCGCTGCGTTGTTTGTTTGACGTTTGGGTGCTGTTAGGATAGGATGTTTGATTACTAAAAATGGATTTGAAAGAGGTACATCGTAGTTTTGGATACCTAAACTGATTTTCCAGAACTTAGAATCTATTTGAGGTCAATTATGTATAGGGTATACAATTGTTTATTAAGATAAGGAGAAGATATACATTCGATATACAGATAATATACATACCGTGATGTGTATATCTTAAGCATGTCGTGTATATGATTTAAACAGATCGATACTAGACCACCTTCATAATTGCCTCTTCATCTGTAAGTCTAAGTTTTCTGTCTTGATTAATGCTAATGGGAAACGTATATGTCTTTCAATACTTTGATTAAGTTTACAAGCCTTTTAAGATGGAAAGTGCATTCATTTTCTCCTGTGACATGTCGTGGTGAATGTGTGTATGTATTTATATATGTATAAGGTGACCAAGACTATTTCTATCCCTTGTTTATTCATCTGTTTCGAGTTTTATGGGAGAAATAAACATAAGTAGTGTTTTAGTTAAACACGAATCTATATGCTAGTTCAATCGAATTTCGAGTATACCAGTCCCTAGAGCTGTACTTTGAGTTTGTTATACCTGTGGTTGAAACTGCTACTATGCAAAAAATAGAACTCAAACACTTGGGGCTTCGAAGTCTTTCAAGGCCTTTAATTTGTTGGGTTCAAGGTTAAGATTCAAACTTGATTTTGTTTTGTGTGGCTGAGTCTGCTGAAAACTGAGCTTGGAGGGGCATGTTGAGTCTTTTCCAAGTCCATTCTTATACGGCTGCATTTGAAAAAGGAAATATCCTCTTATTTTTGCTATGTCCTTTCAATTCCTGTGCCTTTATTTTCTATTTGTATGTTAAGCTCAAGTCTTCATTTGTTTAATCTTAACGTCATCTTTCGGTGTCAGGGCATCAGAATATTTTGGAAGATTACCCTTCCATGTTTAGCTGAATCTCCTGGAATGATTTTGGTGTATCTGTTTGACATTTATCGGTTCCTTGTATGATTGCCTATATGTAAACATGTCTTTAAAACATAATCAGCTTATCAAATTGTCCAATTTCAGTCTGTTTTTGTGGGATTATAGGTTGACTAGACTTTAATGAATGCTGTAATGACCTTTTTTGTTGCCAAGACTTAAGCATTGATAGGGTGCCCTGGTCTTGAGCTTATCATAGCTGCAATTTCTGAGTTTGCCTCTTGTTTGTCACTTGTTTTTTTTTAGCTCCACTGTGGCCTGTTAAGTGTCTAAGTCCAAGCATGACATTCATGTCCTATTTCTATAGATAATACTACTTGCTGCTTGCTGTTAATCTTGAGCTTATTTGCTTCTTGAAACTGCCTACACTCTATGCAAAGTTTAAATGATTATCATACATGTCTCCCAAATCGCATGGAATCTGGTCTTATCACCTCCAAACTGTCTACTTTTGAGTAATGAAAAATCTGTGTGAGTTTGTGTATTTTCTTGTTGTCTGTTTGGCCTAGCATGGCTCTGTATAAACATGTACCATCTGGTTCTCTTTCTGTTGGTTTAAACTGATTCTGAGTTTTTTTTTTTTTCGAAACCCACCTTATCTGTTTGCCTATAATAGATGTTATTATAGCATGGTGATATTGCTTACTTGTTGTGATCTTTAGAAATTTTGTTGGGTATTTATTGGAGTATGGGACTCTGGATTAATATAGTTGCGAAAACATGTTTTCTAAATGTGTGCTATACTAGTTGCTTCTATAGTTATTTATTTGAATCCAATATAAGTCTTACCTTGTCCATTCTCTTATGATTCTGTATGTTAAAGTGTTTTTACTCACTGTATAGCAGCAGTGTTTGATAGTATTGTGCAAAATGGAGAAAGATGTACACAATAGATAAGTGCAATAGGGTCTCATTGGTATAGGTTTAAACCTTCCCTGGTGTTAATCTTCTATACATCCTTATGAATGTGTATACATGAGATATACTCAAATATACACAGAATATTCACAATCTACTGATCCTCTTTTAGTTTATGTTCTACATGTTTAACTTTATTCGTTGAATAGATACTAATTCTTTTTTTTTCCATTTTTTTATGCATGACATTTCACATACGAGTTTGAAACGACTTGTTTTCTTCCGCATTTGGCGTTGGGCTAAAAGCCCAACATGAAATCTTCCTCCGGTGTCAGCTCTGTCCACTGCCCAAGTAGAAAACAAAATCTGGGCCAAAGCCTAATAAACCAAGACAGCCCACAGCAGCAAATATGAAGGAATTTACTGGGCATAAGCCCAGTAATGGAAACAGTTCATCACGTTTGGGCCTTAATAAGTGGGCCAGATTCATTTTACTCTTTCCTCTCTTCCTTATTTTTATTGGTGTTGTGTATTTTTATTTGCTTTGTAGGACTAACATCTTATTTTATTTTATTAATGTAGATAATGTCTAGTATATTAATGAAGTTTAGTTTAATAGTGGGTAGTTAATCCAAAAAAAGAGAAAACTAATAATTAGCTTCACTAGTTTATGTCGAAATTATTTATTATCCCTAATATTTATCTTTTGGAATAATTGCTCTTCAAAGTACCATGACTATATATCTTGACTAAGAGAATCAAATTGCGCTTACTATTTTAGAAGTTTTAAAACACTCCAAATTTTATACTAACTTATCCTAAGAAAAATAAAAGGAAATAGGTTTCAGTGGATAACTTTTTACTTTAGTTCCTTCCAACACTTAATACACGATTGTTCGAAATAACCTTAGCACCATATATATATATTAAGTTGCTAGTCTTTATATGAAGCCTTTAATATTTATTCAACATTGATTTTACAATAACTCTTTGAAATTGCGAGTCGACATAGCTCACTTTTCCTCAAATACGTACAAACATTATCTTTTAGATCATTTTAACTAAACTCTTTTATGCACTTACTATTTTCTACAAGTGTTATTTTAAATAATGCTATTATACTTTTCGTCTTAAAACCTTAATCATATTTATAAGTTGTATTTCAAAACAGCATTAAAAGTACTCTTTTATACGAATTATTATTATTTTTTACAAGTTCCATTTTAAATAGCACTCTTACATATTTATTTATAACTTTAGTCATACTTATAAGACTACTTTATTTTTTTCTATAATACTATATTTACACTTAGCCTAATTAAATTTTAGTCCGGTCGGTTAACCATTGTTAATGGGTCTTTAAGGGTGCCTAATACCTTCCCTTTAGACTAATTGAACCCTTACCTAGAATCTCAAGTTTCGCAGACCTTAAACAGAGTTAACTCTAAACATAACTTTAATAAACTTTAGGTGTCCTAATTCACCATAAATAATTAGGTCGCGACTCCTTAAAAACAACAAAAACAGGAATCTCCAATACGTCATACTTCTAACTTTAACTCTCCGCGGTTAAAAAAAGGGGTGTGACAGCGAGCATATGGTCATAATAGGCTGAGTGGAGCACTGGTCAAAGATTCGCCTCTGGGCTGGTTGTACGTACAAGAGGTGATGATTAGAGGAAGTTTGAAGCCACAGCTAGCATGCAGGCTGGCCAAAATGGATTACTATCCTGTCTAGAGTTTAGTGGTTGTTAGAAGTTTATTAGCTGATGTTGTACCAGGACCATGGGACTTTGTCCATGCGCCTGGACTAAAATGACTTGAGCTCTATACATAACTGCTTTTGGTTAATAAAATCTTTATTTACCCCAAAAAAAAAAAAAAACCAATATGTTGTATAAAAATGAATAATTATTTAATTTACCTTAAAAAATTGAGGTAACAGTAATACTTGTAAATCACTTAACTAACATTTTCAAGTGATTTTCAATTTGAAATATTATATCAGTTGTAAATTATATTACTATTCGAAAGTTTTATATTTTATTGTCAAACTAACCACTAATGGTATATTTTTTTAAAAATATTAATTTTAAAAAATATAAACCCTTAATT
The DNA here is from genome assembly GCF_019175385.1 of Lycium barbarum. Classification (NCBI taxonomy): domain Eukaryota; kingdom Viridiplantae; phylum Streptophyta; class Magnoliopsida; order Solanales; family Solanaceae; genus Lycium; species Lycium barbarum. The sequence continues at coordinate 11,546,999 of NC_083341.1, forward strand.
ATGTAAAATTGGCATAAAATAGAATAAATATGTTACAAAGAATTGAAGTTTATTATAATTATAATATTACAGATAAAAAAAGAAACTTGTAGCACATCAGATAAAATAAGCCCAAATCCCTTTTCTTTCTTATTTATGAAAGTCAGAGTCTTCCTCAATTATCATCATCCAATATTAAAGTATAAATACAAATATTGTTTCACTTGAAACCCAAAATGGCACGGCCAAAAGATTTTTCCAAAAAAATTATTTCAACATTTGTAAATGTTAAAATAATTTTTCATGGAAAATCGGGCTTAAAAATTCTAAAACTCTCTCCTCTTTTTGGTATTTGATATTCAAAATTTAGTTGTCCGACTACTACAAATGCATGATAGGTAGGTTCAATAAGGGAAGTGGACCTAAAGGAAGTTCTCCATCCCCATAACTTGAGCTTGAAAATCTCTGGTTAATAGTTAAAGAGATTTTTACATCCCTCCACATCCCTTACTGGTAAGTTTTAATGTCTCGACTCATTTATATTTCATCACTTTGGTACCAATCATTCCATTTTTTTTTTCCGAATATTTGTGTCATTAGGTTTTCCGTGATGTTACATTTTCATTTCCAATTTTTCTGAAAATAAATGAACTTTTATGATATACCTTTTACATATTTTTTTTCTTTTTTTCTTTTTAAATTCTCTTTTGTGAAAAATGAATTGACTCAAAGTTGGACCCCTTAAGAAGTCCAGTGTTCAGATTGGGTCAACTCTATTTTTTTATTAGCCAGTTCTATTTTCACCTTAGGAGGAAATGGAACCTACAAACCAAGGCCCGCAACCCATTAGTCCGGGTCGTTGTCGAGTTATTTCGGCCCAACCCGATTGTCAAATTTACTTTTAAGGTAGAAAATTTACAATTTTCCATTCTATACTTATAACCAAAAACTACTCTTTTCAGATAAAATTTTGCTATCAATACTTTGAAAGTTGTCACGACCCAACTCGAGAGTTATGAGGGCACCCACACTATCCCTCCTGGTGGGCGAACCCTTCCCCTAAATCACATCTTTTAGTTAAGAAATGCTGAAGTAAATACATAATACAAACCCCAAAACTTGGTCTGGACTCATACAAGAGCTTCTATTCTTAATACAATATCTAAAACACTAAGTACTAGTCTCAAAATACAAAATAAAGTCTTTATGAGAAATAGAATATAAACAGATAAGAAAGAAGGGGATCCAGGGTTGCAGATTCGGCAAGTGGCTCATCCAAACATGTCTGATGATAGCCTCGGGATCAGTCACGATGTCTCAAACATAACCTGGATCAAACTCTACACTCCACAAGGAGTGTAGCAAGAGTAGTATGAGCACAACACTAGTACTCGACCGGCAACGATTAGATGACGCGTATATATAAATGAGAAGAAATTAACAAGTAGAACATATAAGCAGTCAAAGTACAGTCACTAAGCATGTTCAGATAACAATTCACAACAATAATATTCACAGTGGGTCTCAATATTCTTGGATCATAGGCCTAAGTGTAATTTCTAATCCTCAAGTCCGTCAAGTTTCTAATACAAGATCCTTACAAGCAAGCAACAACTCAATTATGCCATCCACTAAGAAATCAATGAAAAAATGTTACATGCAATGATATGGAGCGCAATGCAAATGAAATGCAATGCTGTACACTTGCCAACTCTCTCAAATACCCGTACACATATGCTAAGGGCATCTCGCCATCAATAGTCATGACCCATGGGGGATCGTGAAGTGAATGTGCTTGTTACGGACTGCAGCCCTATCCCCTGTTGCGACGTGCAACCCGATCCATAAAATTTATACGTTGCAGCGTGCAACCCGATCCATAATTATATATCATACATACACACACACACACACACACAAAATCTTACCTTCTTCCTCATAATATTCCCCAAATACATAATCATGAATGAATATATGAGTGAATGCATCAACAATCATACGTAACCAACGACATGATAGAATGAGATGGATTTGCATGGTTATGCCCCTTTTCACTCAACAATTTCCACAAATCATGAAACCAACAAATGTATATCAAGAACACCAAACCCAACCAAGTCATCAATATGTAATCCTTTCCTTTTCCATAAGTTAACCAGACAATAGATAATGAAGACGGGATTAGTCAAATGTCACAATTATTATCCAAACATGGCAACAAGCCCACACCACAGCACCCGACGACCTATCATGCTTTCCCCATCAACATCTATTAATACATGCGATTTTCTAATCAAAGTCTAATCGGGATAAGCCATAAGCTACCTCGGAGCCGAACAGGTGCTACGAAGCCTCAAGCCAGAGCCTTTCCCTACCGGAGTATTCCTGAACGATCAAAATCTATCAAAACTTAGAATCTACATTAAAATACGAATCCATAGATACCCATATTGTTATATTATACTTTTAGACCCAAAAAATCACCCTAAAGAGAAATTCCAAGCCCCGAAGGTCAAAACTGTAGTTTCATTGCAAAATTGGGTCCAATAAAGTCAAAACAGTAATATATGAGTTTAAATGAGTCTAATGATACCCATATTACTATAGTTTGATTCAATGGGAATTTAAGGATTTAGGATTATAATCTTATCCCAAGCTTAGATGAGCAAAACCCCTTTGAAACTCTTCAAACCGAACTCTATAACTTGTGAGAAAAGCAACTAAATCCCGAAACAAGTGGAGATTAAAAAAAAAAAACAGCAGCTGTTTCTGTCCAAATCAAGCACTAGATGACCACGAAACTCATATTTGACAAGCCCATTATAATCCTTGAGAAATTCTCATCCAAGATAGCCTTTTGAATCACCTAATTTGGCCTTAAAATGAGAGACATATGATGTTTTCAAGTTTTGAAGAAATGCAGAGAGATATGATGTTTTCAAGTTTCTAAGGAATGCAGAAATTTAAGGGCAAACTCTGGGGACATAATTGGCATTTTCGGAATTGTTACACCAGAAATTGCAAAATCTTAATTTTAGCACCCGAAACTCATCTAGAACCTCCCAGACACAAACCATATATGCATTTCAATCATAAAATATGATTCGGACCTGCTCGCACACTCAAAAAATCAAAAAGAGGTCATCTTGACCCGATGTTGACCGTGGTCAACTCTAAATCCTTAACTTAATTAGCTTCTCAACCAATGACCAAAATCACACCCGACCCCATCAGGACCCAAACCAATGACTCGACTTAATCATAAATTACATCTGAACCTAATAGAATCAACAAAATTTCAAAAATGACGCAATTACCCTGGTGTTGCCTTTGGTCAAACGTCTTCATTTCTTTAACTTGGAAACTTCCAAAATCACTAAAACCAATCCAAAACTTGCCCGATTGCCTTAGGAACACACCCCACTCATCCCTACAAGTCATAAACGCTGAAATGAAACTTCCGAGAAGGGTATTTTGGGAAAAGAAGTCTAAAAGATCAAAATGACCAAACAAGTCGTTGCATCAGATATCAATTAAACAATCGTGTCTCCTAGAATAATAAAGAAGAGTACGAAAGCTGACTGCAACCAAGGAATCTCTATTATAAACCTCATGAAAGCCTCCACAGGCAAGGAATACGCCGATAGTATTGCTTGTTCACTTTGTCAGTCAAAACATCCTTTAACTTAGCTCAAAGACCCAAATTTCCATTTCTCCATGCCCGAAATTTTTGTCACAGCTGATTCTCGTATATATATGAACTAACTCCGCTCGAATTCTCGGATTTTGATTAGAACCACACCACTCTATGAATTTTGGTTGATTCCATAATACAATCACCACAATGCTTTGACTGTAGCCGCAAACCATTGCCAAACCTGTACCTGTAAAATACCCTGATTCTACTAATCTTTCTTCTACCCCGTCCAAGGCCATCCTTAGCACCAAGACTACTTAGAAACGCATAGACACACGCCACAAGTTCAAATCATGACTTTCTTTTGCAAAGAAGGAATCCTTGCTTTATCTGAGAAAATTCTGAGCAATTCCATCAAAACTGATCTTATCCCAAGTCGATTGAGCTAATTCTAATTTTGTTAGTTTGGTTTCATCGAGCTGAAGCTACTGAGCCGACTCCCAATCGTCCCATTCCTCACAAATCTTCAAATAAGATACCATGCGCATTACCCTAGTGATTACCTTGCCGTGCCAAATCTGTAAAAATCAATTGATCACCCCCAAAGACTTCTCATATCCATTTGTACCTCCTAAAAACATCACCAAGTATCCCCCTAGACCATTAGAAATTCCCGTAAAACTGCCATCAACAAAATATTATCAAATCTTCTTTTAAACTCCCGTAACACTTAGTAATCTGCCATACCTCTATCCCAAACCGAAATCCATCAAATCCTTAGATATAGTTACTCGAATAGCCATAAATTTTCTAGTAATATATCCATAAACTACCCGACATTAAATGCACAGATCTGATCCGGTTAGAATGTGCCTTTCCCTAAATGTCACCAATAATCATCCGAACTACTTTCGAAACTCTACAAACTAAAAAGGTAAGCCTTCTATAAGCCTGTGGTGACCTGGTCTAATCCGTTGTTCCTAAATACTCACCCTCATGTTGTCGTTCCCAACCTCAAAAGCTGAAATTTCCCAAGGAGTTCAGGTCTCTGAATCTGGACTTTCGCTTCTGCGGTTTCTTAGATCGTTATAGCGGTCCTGCTTCGGTGGTAGGGGTGCCGCAGGAGTGGTCAGTAAGGAACAGAGGATACCTCTATAGTGGTGGAGTAACCGCTGCAGCAGCAAAACCATAGCGGTAGACTGACCACTGAAGCGCAATAACTGGACAATGGCATCAACACCATGCTCGAACCACTTTCGCAACTAAAAATTAAATCGAACATTTCCCACACAAACTAGATCTGATCCGTAAAACGACATGATTGGGCGCTTAGATACCAATTGGAATCATCTAGATACCAATTGGCACACCGAGATACCAATTTGACCGAAGTAGCATGATTTGAAAGAAAGAAGGGAAATTTCCTAAATGCCCTATAGCCTCTCGTGGATGGGCACGAATGTCTACGTACCATTCCACGAGACTCTACTAGGCATTACTCTTGTACTTGTGAGACCGATAACCTAGGCTCTGATGCCAACTTGTCATGACCCAATTTAGGATCGCATAGGCACCGAACCCTCAATCAAAATAAAACAATTTCAAGTAAGAACAAAGTTCATTTTGTTTCAAGATATGAATAAATAATAGCGGAAATCAAAACAATATGTTAACCCAAATAGCGGAAATGATTACAACAATTGAATAAATACAATAACTCATTTCTATTGCCATGACCTCGCCTAGACTAGTACAAGAGCGACTAAAGTGGATTTGAAACACAATAATAACTCTATTACCCAACCTCCATCCCAGAATGAAAAGATAGAGGCTTTCGAGATAGGCACCGTGCATTTTTCGAACATTTTAACAATCTATCACCTGAAACACTCTACACCCCAAAAGGGATGTAACAAGAGTAGTATAAGTACAATCAACACGTACTGAGTAAGCATCATAGGCCGACAATGGTTAGAGGCATATATCAGTAAAAGAGTTCACAAATAAGCATGATAAGTAAACTAGATCAACAACGTACATTACCTACCGTTCGTCATGACATCAAGATCCTTACATTCATTAACTCTTCCTTAGTGATTCGATTTCCCAACTTACTTTATACATTCTTTTATCTCACCTACTATACACTAGGCAATTTCACGCAAGTATCACAAGTCAAGTATCATTACGGTATTCGATCTAAGTATCGACGTTTACTCGTCATTTAGATATTCGGTACTTACCTAATTTAGGAAACCAACACATACAATTGGACCAATAAACAATTAACAAAGGTAATCCAAAATCACGGCCTATGGTTATAGCACTAAGCCCAATTAGGTCAAGTCTCAATATACTCAATTCGAGTTCATATAACACAAGTACATCACAAGGATATCACAACAGAAACTAAATGCAATGCAATGCAATAATGTATGAAATGTATATGCAATGCAATGTTGTGTACACATGCACTCCGGACGAAAGTATCAACATCTCGGTAGCACAACTCATGGGGACTCGTGAAGTCCATGTACCACTCATTCCGGATCTTTGCCCAACAGACAAACGAGACTTTGAATCTTTGCCCACAGAGGATTTTCATCAGCACAACCCATGGGGGACCCGCGGAGTCCATGTACCTCACGGTCCGGAAACAACCTCAGATACTGTTGCCACACAACCACGATTGCAAGACAACCATCAAATATCGGACCTCACATCACTCTCATCAAAATTGAGCCCAGCTCATCATAGTGTCTCATCGAGTATCATCAATGTATCAACAGTATGTCATGAAGGATGAATGCGTGCAATGTATGAGCTTAATGTCAATAATCAGATCAATATCACAAGTACCACGCACGGGTAAGCCAACAATATCATGGAAAGGCTACATAAGCCATATAGAATACTATCCTCGTATCAAGCATCAACAAGTAAGTTACGACAATATCATGAAAAAGATATATCAATAGTCTCCGATTATCAATACGGACACGTCACATAACAATATTACCTCACTTCTTTTACTGCCGATCAACATTAATACTTGATAATTTCACCTTCTACATACAAGACATCACTAATACCCAGTCTAGAATCAAGTCACGAACTTTGGTACATTTTATCCGTTTCAATACTAATTAAGATTCACTATTTATAGCATAGAACAAATTATGCGCATCATACGGGGACTCCTCAGCAAAGGGACATAGTAAACTAAGTACCGCACAGCTAATCTTCCAAGTAACATAAGGTCCACTAATACTCAAGGAAAATCAACACATAACCTAAGAGGTCTACAGGCCACAAGCCCGAACACACAAATCGCACAACAGTACCATCCTAAGAATCCATCCCAGATCTCCAATTCTTATACTTGCATTCTCCATTTCTTTTAATACATGAATATGTAAATCTAACTAGAGTCTACTAAAAAGGAAGTCGTAACCTACCTCGAGGCCGAGCGGGTGCCACGAACATCCATAGATCTTCAATTTGTTCATCATGTCATAATCCGCATGAAGGAACTTAAGACAATCATGAGACCCCAAAAATAGGAATTGCCATTAGAGCATTTATGAGAGATTCAGATTGATAACGAAAATTGGGAATTGAATATTTCTAGATTCTTTAGGCTTCCATTACTAAAGAACTCTTTTCCCATCATAATAAAGCTAGGTGATTCATTAACCTCCATTCATGATTAAAGTCAACCAGTCAAGCCACTAGTTAGGTAAAGTCACCATTTTTAACTCTATATTTTAGAAAACCCATTTTCAAGATTCATGGAAGAAACCTATTTACAAGTTTAAGAAGAAGATGAGAATCTAAGTTAGCAACCATTCTAGGGTGCTAAACATGAGAGATTAAATCAATATAATCCATAGTAAGAACATGCTAACCATTTATCCTTCTAAGTCTAGGAATTGGTGATACCCATTTTCATTAGCTTCTAGGTAAAGACATTAGGAACAATTAACTATGAGAAACAAGAGATTTAGAAGAAGTTAGGAAGATTAACTTACCCAAGAAGATAGGAGTTAAGCTCCCAAAAAGGCTTGAGGGCACCTGATCTTTAGGGTTTTGAGAAAATGGGGTCAAAACCCAAAATGAACTCTTAAACACCACTATAGCAGTCGACTAACTGCTTCAGCGGCGCCGCTTCGGTGTCCCCAATGTCGCTTCGGCGTTCTGATGCAACCATTCCATCTATGCTTCAGTGGGGTTGTGGTCGCTGGGGCGTGACCACTGTGGCAGTCATCCCAGCGCTGGGGCGGCCTGACTGGGTCCCTGACTAGGATTTTGATATTTTAATTCCTACCCGTACAATAGGTCCCGCTAGGCTAGATGTCCGTCAGAAATACTTAGCGGACTGAAAAGGTCTAAGATGTCAAGGTTGCGAATACTTCAGAATTTTACGGTAATGACTAAACGGGTCGTTATAGGTTATTCAAGCTATAAATAAACCCATTGTTCGTCCACCAATTCAACACTCATACTCCTACTCTGATAGAAATTGTGTCCTTCTTTTTCAAGAAATAATCTAAGTTTCTATTTCTGATGTTGTAAAGAGTTTTTCCTTCTTTCAAGCAATTGGTTTTCCGTTTGTGTAAATTGTACATTTAGAAATACATTAATTTTTTTGGATAATCATGGTATTCGGACCAGCTTATGTTTACCTCAAACATTTTGCATATAAATTTCTTCTAAACGTAGAAAAATGACATTCTTTTTGAAATAGACAAAAAAATTGTGGCACCTACATTTTGTTTAGTAACTGTGGTGTCCAGGCCAGCTTGTGCACACTTCGTGTGCACCTCGACTAATTGCACGATATACCTACCACCTCTCACCAGCAACTGATATGAGGTATCTCTTTCCACAAAGGCTAGGACAGCTAGGAAGAAATCACCTTGTATTGTTTTCGACATGTATAAAGAAATAAATGCTGAAGCAAAAAAGGAATCAAATTGATTTAACAGTCAAAAAGTTACCTCTCAACAGTACCATTAGAATCATGAAAAGTTCCATTATCAGCATATCGATCGAACTGCATAAAAAATAAAATTTATCATTTATTGAAAGAATAGGAGCTTTGCTGGGGACAATAGGGCAACAGAGAAAATCCATGTAGGAAATCGAATAAAGAAGGCTAAACACACGATAGAATTGTTGGGATTGAGATTCTTTAATGAACCCTAAAATCCTAAAACATAAAGACAGAAAAAATAAAACAAAATCAAAGGCCGACATTTCACAATAAAGAAATGGGTATTCATAGATCTGAGAATTAAAGAAAGAAAAAAAGCAAAGAAAAAAAAGCAAGAGATTGATTATAAATGAACTCACCTTATAATAATTAGAAGAACATGGCGGTTGTGAAAGAAATGGTGTTTGTGGGTCTTGGTTTTCTTCAATGGGGAAAGTGATAACATCCCTAGTGTTCTGTTGGAATTAGAATCTGAGACCTGATAGTGTTCTACCCACATCATTGATCACTAGGCCACACCCTTAGATGCTATCCCACATACATTCAGACGCAAAAAATAATAGTTAAACAAAAATATGTCCTCCAAGTAAATAGTAATTGGTTCTTCAAGCTATAAATAACCCCATTGTTCATCTATCAATTCCATAGTCACACGCCTCGTCTACTAGAAATTTCCTCCTGTTTCTGGGAAAAATCTAAAGTTACTATTTCTGCTGTTCTAAAGAGATTTTTTCCTTATTTATAGCATGATTTTCTGTTTGAGTAAAATCGTACATTTTTCTTTGCTTAGATTCATCCTGTATTTCTATAATTGTATCATCCCTAAACACTAATAAATGGCTTAGGAATGATCGTTGTTTCAGATACTATTCATCAGCTTCCCCATTTCGCAATCAATTTGGGGGGCAAGAGGCTGGTAAAACAAGTAATAAGTACTTGTATTATTATAAATCATCTCATTAATGATAAATTTAGAATTTTATAGTTAGATTATGTCTAAATATATAGAAAAATCACATTCCCTTTGGAATAGACAACAAAAAGTATGCCGCGTGCATTCAGACGGAGAAAACAATAGTTTCGCACTTGGTTCTTCAAGCTATAAATAAACCCATTTTTCGTCCACCAATTCCACACTCATGCTCCTATCTGCTAGAAATTGCGTCCTTCTTTTTTCAGAAAATAATCTAAGTTTCTATTTCTGATGTTGTAAAGAGTTTTTCCTTTTTTCTAGCAATTGCTTTTCCGTTTGTGTAAAATTGTACATTTAGAAATACATTTTATTTTTGGATAATCATGGTATTCGGACCAACTTGTGTTTACCACGAAAATTTTGCTTGTAAATTGTTTCTAAACGTAGAAAATGACATTTTATTTGAAATAGACAAAAAAAATTATGCCACCTACATTTGTTTTTTAATAACTGTGGTGTCCGGGCCAGCTTGTGCGCACTTCATGTGCACATCGACTAATTGCACGAGATACCTGTCATCTCCCACCAGCAACAGATACAAGGTAACTCTTTCTACAAAGGCTAGGACAGTTAGGAAGAAATCACCTTGTATTATTTTTGACATGTATAAAGAAATAAATGCTGAAGCAAAAAAGGAATCAAATTGATTTAACAGTCGAAAAGTTACCTCTTAACAATTCCATTAGAATCATGAGAGGTTCCATTGTCACCATATCGATCGAATTGCATAAAAAATAAAGTTTATCATTTATTGAAAGAATAGGAGCTTTGTTGGGGACAATAGGGCAACAGAGAAAATCCATGTAGGAAATCAAATAAAGAAGGCTAAACACATGATAGAATTGTTGGGATTGAGATTCTTTAGTGAACCCTAGTGGTGTTTGAGAGTTAAAAATAAAACCCTAAAACATAAAGACAGAAAAAACAAAACAAAATCAAAGGTAGACATTTCAAATAAAGAAATGGGTATTCATAGATATGAGAATTAAAGAAAGAAAAAAAGCAAGAGATTGATTATAAATGAACTGACCTGATAATAATTAGAAGAACATGACGGTTGTGAAAGAAATGGTATTTATGGGTCTTGCTTTTTTTCAATGGGGAAAGTGATAACATCCCTAGTGTTCTATTGGAATTGGAACATGAGACCTCATGGTGTTCTACCCACATCATTGACCACTAGGCCACACTCTTGGATGCTATGCCACATACATTTAGACACACAAAATAATAGTTAAACAAAAATATATCCTCCAAGTAAATAGTAATTGGTTATTCAAGCTATAAATAACCCCATTGTTCATCTATCCATTCCATAGTCACACGCCTCGTCTGATAGAAATTTCCTCCTATTTCTGGGAAAAATCTAAAGTTACTATTTCTGCTGTTCTAAAGAGATTTTTTCTTTCTTTATAGCATGATTTTCTGTTTGAGTAAAATCGTTCATTTTCTTTGTTTAGATTCATCCTGTATTTTTTCAATTGTATCATCCCTATACACTAATAAATGGATTATAGGAATAATCATCGTTTTCAGATACTGTTCATCACCTTTCCGATTTTGCAATCAATTTTGGGGGAAAGAGGCTAGTAAAACAAGTAAGAAGAACTTGTATCATTATAAATCATCTCATTAATGATAAATTGAGAATTTTATAGTTAGATTATTTCTAAATATATAGAATAATCACATTCCATTTGGAATAGACAACAAAAAGTATGCCACGGGCATTCAGACGGAGAAAACAATAGTTTAGCACTTGGTTCTTCAAGCTATAAATAACCTTACTGTTCGTCCACCAATTCCACACTCATACTCCTACTCTATGAGAAATTGCCTCTTTCTGTTTCTGGAAAAAACTGAAGTTTCTATTTCTGATGTTCTAAAGTGATTTTTCTTTCTTTTTTAGCAATTGGTTTTCCGTTTGTGTAAAATCATACATTTACAAATACATTTGTTTTTTGATCGTGGTATTCGGATCAGTTTGTTCTTACCTCGAGAATTTTACATGTAAATTGTTTCTAAACATAGAAAAATGAAATTTTCTTTGAAATAGACAAAAAAAAATATGCCACCTGCATTAAATGTTTTAATAACCGTGGTGTCCGGGCCAGCTTGTGCACACTTTGTGCGCACCTCGGTTAATTGTACGTGATATCTGTCACCTCCCACCAACAACATATACCAGGTAACTCTTTCCTCCAAGACCGAACAGATGAGAAGAAATTACCTAGTATTATTTTTGACATGTATAAAGAAATAAAATGCTGAAGCAAACAAGGAATCAAAGTGATTTAACAGTCAAAAAGTTAGCTGTCAAAAGTTCCATTAGAATCATGAAAGGTTCCATTATCAAAATATCGATCGAACTGCATAAAAAATAAATTTATCGTTTCTTAAAAGAATAGGAGCTTTGCAGTGGACAGTAGGGCAAAACAGGGAAAATCCATGTAGGAAATCGAATAAAGAAGGCTAAACACACGATCAAAATGTTAGGATTGAGATTATTTAGTGAACCCTAGTGGTATTTGAGAGTTACAAGTAAAATCCTAAAACAGAAAGATAGAAAAAACAAAACAAAATGAAAGGTCGACATTTCAAAGAAAAAAATGGGTATTCATAGATCTGATAAGTAAAGAAAGAAACAAAGCAAGAGATTGATTATAAATGAACCGACCTGATAATAATTAGAATAACATGGCGGTTGTGACAGAAATGATGTTTGTGGGTCTTGGTTTTCTTCAATGGGGAAAGTGATAACATCCCTAGTGCTATGTTGGAATTTGAACCTGAGACCTCATAGTGCTCTACCCACATCATTGACCACTAGAAAACACCCTTGGATGTTATGCCACGTACATTCAGACGCAGAAAATAATAGTTAAACAAAAATATATCCTCCAAGTAAATGGTAATTGGTTCTTCAAGCTATAAATAACCCCATTGTTCATCTATCAATTCCATAGTCACACGCCTCGTCTATTAGAAATTTCCTCTTGTTTCTGGGAAAAATCTAAATTTACTATTTCTGCTGTTCTAAAGAGATTTTTTCCTTATTTATAGCATGATTTTCTGTTTGAGTAAAATCGTACATTTTTCTTTGCTTAGATTCATCCTGTATTTCTTCAATTGTATCATCCCTATAAACTAATAAATGGCTGATAGGAATGATCGTCGTTTCAGATACTATTCATCAGCTTCCCCATTTCACAATCAATTTGGGGGGCAAGAGGCTAGTAAAACAAGTAATAAATACTTGTATTATTATAAATCATCTCATTAATGATAGATTGAGAATTTTATAGTTAGTTTATTTCTAAATATATAGAAAAATCACATTCCCTTTGGAATAGACAACAAAAAGTATGCCACGTGCATTCAGACGGAGAAAACAATAGTTTCGCACTTGATTCTTCAAGCTATAAATAACCTTACTGTTCCTCCACTAATTCCACCCTCATACTCCTACTCTACTAGAAATTGCCTCCTTCTGTTTCAGGAAATAACCTAAGTTTCTATATCTGATGTTCTAAAGAGATTTTTCTTTCTTTTTAGCAATTGGTTTTCCCTTTGTGTAAAATCGTACATATACAAATAATTTTTTAGTTATATTTACAATCATGGTATTCGGACCAGTTTATGCTTACCTCGAGAATTTTACATTTAAATTGTTTCTAAACATAAAAAAATGACATTCTTTTGAAAAGGAAAAAAAACATTATGCCACCTACATTTTTTTTTTCAAATCATGGTGTCCGGGGCAGCTTGTGCCCACTTCGTGCGCACCTCTGTTAATTGCACGAGATACCCTCCACCTCCCACCAACAACAGATACCAAGTAACTCTTTCCTCCAAGGCTAGGACAGATGGAAGAAATCCCCTAGTATTGGTTTCAACATGTATAAAGAAATAAAATGCTAAAGAAAAAAATGAATCAAATTGATTTAACAGTCGAAAATTTACTTTCAACAGTTCCATTAGAACCATGAAAGGTTCCATTATCGGCATATTCATCGAACTGCACAAAAAATAAAATTTATCGTTTCTTAAAAGAATAGGAGCGTTGCAATGGACAATAGGGCAAAACAGAGAAAATCCATGTAGAAAATCGAATAAAGAAGGCTAAACACATGACAGAAATGTTGGGATTGAGATTCTTTAGTGAACCCTAGTGGTATTTGAGAGTTATAAATAAAATCCTAAAACAGAAAGAAAGAAAAAACAAAACAAAATGAAAGGTCGACATTTCAAAGAAAGAAATAGGTATTCATAGATCTGAGAATTAAAGAAAGAAAAAAGCTAGACATTGATTATAAATGAACTCACCTGATAATAGTTAGAAGAACATGGCGGTTGTGAAAGAAATGGTGTTTGTGGGTCTTGGTTTTCTTCAATGGGGAAAGTGATAACATCCCTAGTGCTCTGTTGGAATTTGAACCTGAGACCTCATGGTGCTCTACCCACATCATTGACCACTAGGCCATACCCTTGGATGCTATGCCACGTACATTCAGGAAAATAATAGTTAAACAAAAATATATCCTCCAAGTAAATAGTAATTGGTTCTTCAAGCTATGAATAACCCCATTATTCATCTTTAAATTCCATAGTCACACGCTTCTTCTACTAGAAATTTCCTCCTGTTTCTGGGAAAAATCTAAAGTTACTATTTCTGTTGTTCTGAAGAGATTTTTTCCTTCTTTATAGCATGATTTCTGTTTGAGTAAACTCGTACATTTTTCTTTGTTTAGATCCATCCTGTATTTTTTCAATTGTATCATACCTATACACTAATAAATGGCTTATAGAAATGATCGTCGTTTCAGATACTACTCACATCCCTATGTCGCAATCAATTTGGGGGGCAAGAGGCTTGTAAAAAAAGTAATAGATACTTGTATTATTATAAATAGTCTCAGTAATGATAAATTGAGAATTTTATAGTTACATTATTTCAAAATATATAGAAAAATCACATTGCCTTAGGAATCGACAACAAAAAGTATGCCACGTACATCCAGACGGAGAAAACTATAGTTTCACACTTTGTTCTTCAAGCTATAAATCACCTCATTTTTCGTCCACCAATTCCAAACTTGTACTCCTTCTCTTCTGGAAATTGCCTCCTTCTGTTTCAGGAAAATATCTAAGTTTCTATTTCTGATGTTCTAAGGAGTTTTTTCCTTCTTTCTAGCAATTGGTTTTCCGTTTGTGTAAAATCGTACATTTACAGATACATATTTTTTATAATCATCGTATTCGGACCAGTTTATGCTTACCTTGAGAATTTTACATGTAAATTGTTTCTAAACATAGAAAAATGTTATTCTCTTTTAAATAGACAAAAACAATTATGCCACCTACATTCTCTTTTGTTTTTTGTTATAACCGTGGTGTCCGGGTCAGCTTGTGCACATTTCGTGTGCACCTCGGCTAATTGCACGAGATACTTGCCACCTCCCACCAACAATAGATACCAGGTGACTCTTTCCACCAAGGCTAGGACAGATGAAAAAGAATCACCTAGTATTGTTTTCGACCTGGATAAAGAAATAAAATGCTAAAGCAAAACAGGAATCAAATTGATTTAACAGTCAAAAAGTTACCTTTCAATAGTTCCATTAGAATCATGAAAGGTTCATTATCAGCATATCGATCAAACTGCATAAAAAATAAAATTTATCGTTTCTTAAAAGAATAGGAGCTTGGCGGTGGACAATAGGGCGAAACAGGGAAAATCCATGTAGGAAATCGAATAGAGAAGGCTAAATACAGAATAGAAATGTTCGGATTGTGATTCTTTAGTGAACCCTAGTGGTGTTTGAGAGTTAAAAATAAAACCCTAAAACATAAAGACAGAAAAAACAAAACAAAATCAAAGGTAGACATTTCAAATAAAGAAATGGGTATTCATAGATATGAGAATTAAAGAAAGAAAAAAAAGCAAGAGATTGATTATAAATGAACTGACCT
Organism: Lycium barbarum; assembly: GCF_019175385.1. Taxonomy (NCBI): domain Eukaryota; kingdom Viridiplantae; phylum Streptophyta; class Magnoliopsida; order Solanales; family Solanaceae; genus Lycium; species Lycium barbarum. Next base: position 11,562,557 of record NC_083341.1, read on the forward strand.
GATAATAATTAGAAGAACATGACGGTTGTGAAAGAAATGGGATTTGTGGGTCTTGCTTTTTTTCAATGGGGTAAGTGATAACATCCCTAGTGCTCTGTTGGAATTTGAACCTGAGACCTTATAGTGCTCTACCGACATCATTAACCACTGGGCCACACGCTTGGATGCTATGCCATGTACATTGAGACACAGAAAATAATAGTTAAACAAAAATATATCCTCCAAGTAAATAGTATCTATCAATTCCATAGTCACACTCCTAGTCTACTAGAAATTTCCTCCTGTTTCTGGGAAAAATCTAAAGTTGCTATTTCTGCTCTAAAGAGATTTTTTCCTTCTTTATAGTATGATTTTCTATTTGAGTGAAATCGTACATTTTTATTTGTTTAGATTCATCCTATATTTCTTCAATTGTATCATCCCTATACATTAATAAATGGCTTATAGGAATGATCGATGTTTCAGATACTATTCACTTCCCCATGTCGCAATCAATTTGGGGGGCAAGAGGCTTGTAAAACAAGTAATAGGCATTTGTATTATTATAAATCATCTCAGTAATAATAAATTGAGAATTTTATAGTTAGATTATATTTTGTCACGACCCAAAATGCCGATCGTGCGGGCACCTATCTTTTTCCACTTGGTAGGTGAACCCGTCCCTTAACCATTCATCCAAACAAAAACAAAATAAATAAGAGAAATAGAAGTCTAAAATTATAGATAGATAGTAGTGCGGAATCTAAATATACAACCCCCAGATCTGGTCTAGATAATACAAAAGCATCTAAATACAACTGGCTAGAAATACAAGTCCGAAAATAAATATCTGTCTTAGAATGGGAATACATGAAGACAAAAGGTAGAGGAGTCTCCAGGCAGCGGAATCAGTAGATGCTCACCCTGGACACTCGTAAGCCTGGCCTCAGGATCACTCTTGAGGAATAGATGTGGAGCTTGTCACGAACTCTGCACTCAGAAAAAAAGTACATCAAGGTAGTATCAGTATAAACACTATGTACTGGTAGGTATCTTAGGCCGACATCAGTTAGATAAAATATATAAAAGAAAGGAACTGAAGATAGGCATGCTAGCAATCAAGTACAATCACAACACAGTCTAAGAACAAGTAATGCAGTAATAGGGAAATCAAGACAGAATCAATGTAATATATGAATAAAGTTATGAGTGCATATCCAATGCAATGATATGCACTAGCCAAATGTCTGTCCCCATACACACATGCTACAGACGGATAACCTCCACCTCTCGATAGTCATGACGCATGGGGGACCCGCGATGTCCATGTACACAGCCCAGAGATGACTTCAACAACACCAACCACTCCGCACACAGCCCAGAGATGGTTCTATATCACTAGCCATTCCGCACACAGTCCAGAGATGGCTACTATATCAAGTCGGTTCAAAATCTAGGATGCTTCCCTTCTCACTTATCATCATCAGTATCAATCACAGATCATATCAATGTATCATGGAAATGAGTATGAGTGCAATGCATAATATCAAGATCAAGTGTAATCACATCAAATCCCAATCGTGCCTCTACATGGACACATATCACAATATCAAAATCGAATCAAGTTCTTTCCGTTATCAATTGTAATGTCAAGATAATTGAGAGACAACTGTATCACAACCGCAATATGGCAACTAAGTAACAAGTCCAATACCACACACATGGCAACAAGCCAATACACAACAAGAGGCGATAAGCCCACAAATCAACAACAATACCAACCGGAGTCTAACAAAAAGGTAAGACGTAACCTACCTCGCTACCGAGCTGATGCCACGAACAATCAAATATGAGCCTTGCCCTTTCGAAGAGCCTCTGAATACTCAAAGTCTATCTATTATCAAATTCTAAGTTATAAACGGGAAACAACGGTACCCATATTGCTATACATTCGTTCGAATAAAAATCAACTAAGAAAATAGAAAATTGGACCTATAAGGGTAAAACGGGTATTTCAAAGATGGAATAGGTAACCCAATGTTCTAGAAGTCCCATTCTACTCTCCAATTGCTAATTTAGCTCAAGTATTGATCAATTTCATCATTCAAAGAAAAATCCCCAATTTAGGCATAAACCCTAGCTTTTCCATATCCAATTTCTTAACTCAAAAGGAAGATTCAAGCCTATATATTACTAATTAATGAAATTCCATGATTAGATTAGTCAAATCCATCAAGTAATCTCAGATTGGAAGCCTAGAATTCAAATAACAAAGTTAAGATTAAGACTCATCTTCTTCCATTAGTGTTCTAGATTCCCACCATTAATTTAAGCTTAAGAAAGATATATAAAGGACAACAAGGTTAGAGAGACTTACCCCAAAAAGCATCCACACAGAAACACCTTAAATCGTCTTTGAGTCGCTTAGGAGAAACAATAAAATTTAAATTTCCTTTGAGTCACTTAGGAGAAACAATACACCTTAAATCGCCTTTGAGTCACTTAGGATAAACAATACTGGGAATGGGAAATAAAGGGTTTAACTTAACATTTAATGAATTTCTGGAACAACGATTTTCGCCTCAGCAGAAAAGGTTCGCTACAGCGATTCCGCTTCAGCGGAACACAACCGCTCTAGTGGAATACCATCCGCTAGAGCGGACTCCCAAGGAACCCATAATTCTGCCCCTGCAGAACAGACCATACCGAGGCGGGTCTGCCAGGGCATACTCAGTCTCGCTGAGGCGAGACACTAGACACTATAATTTTCTTGATTTTTCACCAAGTCCTTCCCAAATCCCGACAATTACCCGAGACCTCCCAGATGCAAACCAGACATGTATACACACATAAAAACACGCTATGGACTTATTCGTGGTCTCGGAATTCCCATTGAAAGTCTATTTGACCGGTTCAACACCCAATGGTCAAAACCCAACTTTCCAACCAATAAACCAAAACGCTCTCGAGTACCTCGAGAATCGAAATGAACATCCTACCAAGTTGTAATCGACCCTCCAGTCCTCTCGGAATTGATGGGTAGACAGATCCTTTTCGGAAATTCATCGATTCCGTGAGGTCCCGAGGGTCAATGATGTCTTGGTGAGGTATTCAATTTGGTTCCCGAGGCATTCAAGAGCATTTTGTACAATTGGTTGGGAAGTTGGTTTTGACCATTTAGGGGTTGACCCAGTCAAATAGACCTCTGATGGGAATTCCGAGACCACGAGTGAGTTCGTAGCTTGTTTTTACATATGTGTGCATATCTGCTTGTATTTGGGAGGTCTCAAGTGGAGGTCGGGATTTGGGGTGAGGCTTTGTCAAAAACTAGAATTCTGCTAGTTATGGTGTCTCGCCCTAGTGAGACTGTTTGCGTCGTAGCGGGTCCGCTTCAGCGGAGCCTGGTCCGTTGTGGCGAGTTCTTGGATTTTTAATGAGGTCCGGCCCGGCGGACGATTCTCCACCGAGGCAAGACCGCTGTAGCCGGTACTTTGCTCACAGGAGCGGGGATGCTAAATCAGAAAACCCTTTTTATTCTAACTTCGAACCCATCCCTCTTATTCACTAAATCTTTGGTCTAAAGAGCATTAAGGGCGAACTGAAGAGTCGTTGAAGTTGTTTCATCTTGGGGGTAAGTTCCTTTATCTTATCTTATTATTATCTATCCTCTTAAGCTTGAATTAGGGTGGAATCTTGAAAATCTAGTTGGAGAGGATGAGTCCTAACCTTAAGTTTTTAATTGAATTTTAGGCTATGAATATGAGTTTAATTGATGAATCTTGCTATTCTAATCATGGAATCTTGTGAGTTAGTAAATAATAAGCTTGAATCTCTAACTTGGGTTGAGGAATTGATCATGGAAAATTAGGGTTTGTCTTTAATTGGGGTTTTTTTTAATCTAATGATGATTTTGATGACTAATTCAACCTAATTAGCAATTGGGGAGTAGTATTAAACTTCTAGAACATTGGGTTACCATTTTCAATCTTAAAAGTACATATTTTACCCTTGAGGGTCTGATTTTGTTATTTATTTGGTTGATTTTCGATTCGAACGAATGTATAGAAATATGGGTACCATTATTGCCCACTTCTAACTTGGATTTTGATAATGACTAGACTTTGAGTATTCGGAGGCTCTTTGGAAGGGAAAGGCTCATATTTATCGGCTCGTGGCACCAGCTCGGCAGCGAGGTAGGTTACGGCTTACCTTTCGGTTAGACTTCAGTTAGCAGAGTATACGTAGAAGTTATTTATTGATGGAGAAATCATGTTAAACCTTCGGGTATGAAGTTGGGATGAATATTCTTAGGTTGGTATTATTGATGACTTTGTGGGCTTGTCGCCTTGTTTATTGTGATTTGGCTTGTTGCCATGTGTGTGGTGGTAGACTTGTTTCTTGTTTGCTATGTTGTGGTTGTAATACGTTCATCTCTCACTTATCTAGTCATTTATCTTTGATAAAGGGAAGGACATTAATTCAAGATTAGTATTGTGATGTATGCTCATGTAGAGGCATAAACGAGATTGGATTATGATTACACTTGATATTGATATCATGCATTCTTATTTCATCTGATACATTGGTTTGAACTGTGACTTGATACTAATGATGGTAAGTAAGGAAGTGAAACATCCGAGGCCTCTTATTGTGGTGTTGCTACATGCATATTTCATATGGCATCTCATGCATATATTTATTTTATGTTACCTATGTAGGCCAAAGGGAAATTGTTCCGGATGGGGCATTGCATAGATTTGGGGATAAATTTTGTATTGGTAGTTGATTTACGGATGTTGTTATGGTTATTCACCCCTATGATTATTGTTGAATTCGACATTCATGCATGCATTTCATTATGAATTTCTCATGATAATGTGATGCGGTTCTAATGGAAAAATTGATGGAAAAAGGATACGGAAACGTATGATAAGAAAATGAAAGACGAAAGTCACCTTTGGGCTGTGTACGGAGTGACTAGTATTGTGGAAGTCACCTCTCGGCTGTGGACGGAGTGGCTAGTATTGTGGAAGTCACCTCTCGGCTGTGTGTGGAGTGACTGGTACGCTGACTTTACGGGTCCCCCATAGGTCATAACTATCGAGACGTGGAGGATTTCCGTCGGTAGCATGTGTGTACGGTGACAGACAGTTGGCCAATGCATTGCATGGCATTGCATATACATTCATACATTTCACATTGGCTGATATTATGCAATCACATTTACATCCATTCCACATTCTTGGTTGTGTACATGACATACTTACTCATTGATAGATGTTTCATGTGGTGTTGCTTGTGGGGAGGACTTAATTAATGACGTGACGGATCTATGGATTAGAGACTTTCACCTAGGATATGACTTGAGATTACTGAGATCTATTGTGGTTCCTAATACCATGAGTTTACTTGAGTATCCTTAGTGACTGTAATTGACTGCTTCCATGTCTACTTGTTGATTCTTTCTTCATATATGTGAACTAATTATTATCGGCCTATGATACCTACCGGTACATAGTATTTGCACTGATACAACCTTGTTGTACTTCTAAGTGCAGAGTTCGTCTCAGATACTATGTCTGCCTCTCGCGAGTGATCCGAGGCCAATTTGCTGAGTTTCGAGCCTTGGAGACTCCTCTCTTATTAGTTGTCTTTTCTTGTATTCTGAGACCATATTTGTATTATGAGACTTATAGTTATTTTAGACTTGTAGTTTAGTAGCTCTTGTACTGTTACAGACTAGATTCCCTAGGGATGTTGTAATATTTATTCCGCACTTAGTTATTTATATACATGAGTTTGAGACTGCTTGTTTTATTAAATCTGCCGCATGATAATTCTAATAATTGGTAGCAAAAGGGAAGGGTTTTCCCACTAGGAGGGTTTTTGTGGGTGGCCGCTCGACCCATGAGTTGGTTCATGACATTTCTAAATATAGAAAAATCACTTTCACGTTTGAATCGACCAAAGAAAGTATACCATGTACACTCAGATAGAGAAAACAATAGTTTCGCACTTGGTTCTTCAAGCTATAAATAACCCCATTTTCATCCACCAATTCAACACTCATACTCATACTCTGCTAGAAATTGCCTCCTCCTGTTTCAGGAAAAAAATCTAAAGTTTCTTTTTCTGATGTTTAAAAGAGTTATTTCCTTCATTTTCCCTTTTTTTAAAATCGTACATTTACAAATACATTTTTTTATAATCGTGGTATTCGGGTCAGTTTGTGCGCACTTCGAGAATTTTACATGTAAATTATTTCTAAATATAGAAAAATGACTTTCTCTTTGAAATATACGGAAAAGAAAAGTATGCCACCTACGTTCTTTTCTTTTAATATCCATGGTATATATCCGGGCCAGCTTGTGCGCACCTCGTGCGCACGTCGACTAATTCCACGGAATACCTGCAACCTCTTACCAACAATAAGTACCTGATAACTCTGTCCACTAAGGCTAGGACAGATGGAAAGAAATCACCTAGAGTTTTTTGTAGGTTGGAATTTGAACCTGAGACTTCATGGTGTTCTAACCACATCACTGACCATTAGGCCACACTCTTGGATGCTATGCCACGTACATTCGCACAGAGATAGTTAAACATAAATATATTTTCTGAGTAGATAGAACTAGATTGTTCAAGCTATAAATAACCCCATTATTCATCTATCAATTCCACAACCACACTTCTACTTCAATAGAAATTTCCTCCTTCTATTTCTGGAAAAAATCTAAACATTTAATTTATGCTGTTCTAAAGAGTTTTTTCCTTCTTTATAGAAGTTGATTTTCTGTTTGATAAAATTGTACATTTTTGTTTGTTCACATTTCATCCTGTATTTCTTCAATTGTATCATCCCTATACTCTAATAAATTACTTACAAGAATGATCGCCATTTTAGCTACTATTCATCACCTTCCCCATTTCGCAATCAAGGTGGGGGGCAAGAGGCAAGTCATGACAATTTCCATGAATTCATCAATCCAGCTGTATACGAGTCGGATGATTTTCGTATGTACACTTACAAAGTACGAAAATGCCCAAAACTGTATAGTCACGACTGTACCTCTTGCCCATTTGCACACCAAGGGGAAAAAGCAAGCCGACGTGACCCAACAAAATACAACAATTTTCCAATCCCTTGCCCTGGCTAAAACTTTGTTTCTTACAATGAAGGAAACAGTTGCAAATTATGCCACGAAGTTTTCGAGGACTGGCTACACCCCGCGAAATAGAGGACCCAACAGTGCTATGGTGGCACGTCATGTGATAGACGGTATGTTTCTTCATACATACAATGGAAGAGCTTTGTCCTGAAGACAAAGTATAATTGGTGTTATGTGTACCGGTACCCTTTACATATCTAGACAGTTCGATTAATTGAAGGTTAAATGCATTTAATTAGATATCACAAATTTTCACAACAAAAAAAAAAAATCAGTTATCACAAAGATCAAAATCAGTTCTTGTCAATTTTCTGGGATGAAAAGCACAAATTCCATTTCTTTTTTCTTTCTCTATATCTAGAATTGCATCTATCATAACCAACACCCTAAGTCCTAGTTCCATATACACACTTATCCCATAATACATACACATAAGCACATTACATATGAATATTTTGACAGATTTAACTTATATATACTAATAGTGTAAATAATATTTATATTATTAGTATAATTTAATTTGTTGTAACATGCTGTCTATTTTATTTATCTGGTTACCTATTTCACTTATTGTCAAATGTTATGACCTTTAGACATTCATTAAATGACTTGATAGTCTAAAATTCTCTATGGTATTAGCTGAACTCTTTGATATTTGTATTTCTTCTTCATCTATTTCTTTTTTCTATTTTTGCTTTGTTATTAAGTGTATTAAAAGAACACATGTCCAATTTGATCGTTAAGATGCCTGTTAGAGTGTTGCTTCCTTCATTTACAACGTGGCTATTTGCATGCAAAAACATGACAGAATCTTGATGTAGTGTAAAAATTGTAATTTCATCACTTAATTTCGTATCCGCATTAAAGCTCTATGATGACTTTTTCTTCATATAAACACAAAATTAACCGATAAAAACTTGGAACCTCACACAAATTTGTTTTTATATTCTTATCGGCAGTGGCGGACCCAGAATTTTAAGGTCGTGGGTGCTGACCTCTCTTTAGATTAAAGTTGTCACCGATCATAAAGTTTTACTACCGATCATAAAGTATAGCATAGAATTAATGAGATTTAGAGTAAACTTGTTACCGATCATAAAGTATAAGCATAGAATTAATGAGAAACGGTAAAAAAAACATTAAAAAAAATTAAAACTGAACAAAGAAAGTTAAAAAAAAATGGAAGAAGAAAAAGAATCTATATTGGAGAAAAAGAGCTCTTATTTTTGTGTCTCGAGTAATGAGAAATGATTAAAAAAAAAAGGTTAAAAAAATTAAAAACTGACCAAATGAAAGTTTTTTTTTTTAAAAAAAAAACGGAAGAAGAATAAAAACTCTTAATTTTGTGTCTCCAGGGAATCAATCCATGACCAAGCCCTTCCAATTGGGACTCTCAACCAAAGCACCCACCACAACTTTTGGTTGATGGGTGCTACTCAACTGATATTCCTTTTTTTTTTTAAAAGAAGTTTCTACATAAATATATATAGTTCACGTTCGGGTTAATGGGTGCTCGAGCACCGGAAAACAATACGTGGGTCTGCCCCTGCTTATCGGTCCAGGTTCACAGAAGAAATAAACTTTTTATCTCTTCTTTTTCATTTTTTCCTAATGCAATACAAACACCTGGAGTTTTGCATGCAGGTAGTAGTTATAAGTGTTATACAAAAAATATTAATGGAGTTTATTTGAGTAAATATTTGGACGGACAAAACAATGTTAGACATAAAAAACTCCATTTCTTATGGATGAACAGAAATGCCTCCTTCACCATTTCCGCCAATCACACTCCTACTCCACTACAAATTGCCTTCTTCTGTTTAAGGAAAAAATCTAAAGTTTTTATTTCTGCCGTTCTAAAGAGTTTTTTTTGCTTCTTTCTAGCGGTTGATTTGTGTAAAATCATACATTTACGAGTACATTTTTCTTTGTTTACATTTTCATCATATATTTCTTCAATTGATCATCCCTATACACTAATAAATGACTTACAAAAATGATCGACATTTCAGCTACTATTCATCACCTTCCCCCTTTTGCAATCAATTTGGGGGACAAGAAGCAAGTCATGAAAATTTCCATGAATTCATCAATTCAGCTCTATACGAGTCGGATCGTATGTACACTTCCAAAGTACAAAAATGCCCAAAATTTGTAGTCACGACTGGTTCTCTTTCCCCTTTACACACCGAGGGGGAAAAGCACGTCGACGTGTATTTAATACAAGCCACTGGTATTTGTATTATTATAAATCATCTCATTTTACAGTTATTATTTCTAAATATAGAAAAAACAGATTCTCTTTGGAATAGATAAAAAAAAAAAAAAAAAGGTATGCCACGTATATTCGGACTGCGAAAACAATAGTTTGCCATTTGGTTCTTCAAGCTATAAATAACCCCGTTGTTCATCCACCAATTCCACAATCATACTTCTACTGTGCTAGAAATTGTCTCCTTTTGTTTTAGGGAAAAATCTAAAGTCTCTATATCTTTTGTTCTAACGAGATTTTTTCCTTCTTTCTAGTAGTTGATTTTCCATTTGTGTAAAATCATACATTTACAAATATATACTATTTTTTATAACTGTGGTTCGGGCCAATTTGTGCGCCCCTCGTGCATACCTTGAGAATTTTACATGTAAATTGTTTCAAAATAGAAAGATTAAATTCTCTTTAAAATAGACAAAAAATAGTATGCCAGCTACTATTCATCACCTTCTCATTTCGCAATTAATTTGGGGGACAAGAGGCAAGTCACGACAATTTCCATGAATTCATCAATCCAACTCTATACGAGTCGCATCGTATGTACACTTACAAAGTACAAAAATGCCCAAAACTTTGTAGTCACAACTGGACCTCTTTCCCTTTTACACACCAAGGGGAAAAAGCACACTGACGTGGTTCAAAACAAGCCATTGGCATTTGTATTATTATAATTCATTTCAGTAATGAAAGGATGAGAATTTTACAGTTAAATTATTTCTAAATATAAACAAATCACATTCTTTTTAGAAGAGACAAAAAAAAGGTATGCCACGTACATCCGGACGGAGAAAACAATAATTTGGCACTTGATTCTTCAAGTTATAAATAACCCCATTGTTCATTCACGAATTCCACAATCATACTCCTACTGTACTAGAAATTGCCTCCTTCTGGTTTAGGAAAAAATCTAAAGTTTCTATTTCTATTGTTCTCAAGAGTTTTTTTCCTTCTTTCTAGCAGTTGATTTTCCATTTGTGCAAAATCGTACATTTACAAATACATTTTTCTTTTCTTTTTTATATCCATCGTGTCCGAGCTTGTTTGTGTGCACCTCGAGAACTTTACATGTAAATTGTTTCTAAATATAGTAATAGGACATTGTAACGATCCGCTAGGTCGTTATGTGCATTTTGACCATTTTGCCCCTGCTGGTTCATTTCCAAGACTAGGAACGAGTCTAGTGATAACTTAAAGATTCAGAATTCTAAAATAAAGGCATTTGATTGTATTTTTGTGCATTTGGTAGAAAACTTGTTTTAATCATTTGGAGGGTTGACTTAGTAAATTATACTTCCGTTGGGATTTCCGAGACCGCGGGTGAGTCCGTAGCATGTTTTTACATATGTGTGCATGTCTGTTTTGTGTTGTAGGGCCTCGGATTGATGTTGGGATTTTGGGTGGAAACTTAGTGAAAAACCAGAGCTTACTGGTTCTAATGCGACCGCTGCAGCAAGTTCGCCATGGCGGGGCACTGGTCACCATCGCGGGACTTTGGGTTTTGGGGTTGTACCTCCATAGCGAGGGTTGGACCGCCATAGCGGGACCGCTACGGCGCAGTTTCAACCGCTATGGTGAGTCTGGCCATTTAATGACGTCCGCCGTAGCGGTGGGAATTTTCACTGCAGCGGTCGAAGGGAGGTAGAAACTCACTTTTTATATTGCAAATTTCGAGTCTTTTGTTACATAGCACCAAAAGCAGTTCCCAAGAAAGTAAGAGGCGATTTTCCTAAGGCTTGGGTTGGTTTTTCTTTGAGGGTAAGTCCTAACCTTTGTGTTGTTTATTCCTTTTCTTCTTTAAGTTTTCATAGTTATTTCTAAGGTCCATAATGGTGGGTGGAAGTCCTAGAACCCTAGAATCAATGAACCTTTAAATAAATTGTGAATTGTTAGTTTTGCTACCGTTTACATTGTCTAGAAGTATAGATTAACACTTTCTTGGATGGAAAATTGATTAATTATATTAAAAATTGTGTATTGAGACTTAGGGTTCCATCCAAAATGGGAACTTTGGCCTAAAATCTGTTTTGAAAAGGTTAAATTGATTAGAATCCTATAAATTGGAGGATTATGATTGTTGGGATTGAGGTTATGATAAATTCACCATTAAATGAGGATTTCACCTATTTGAAAAGGGTAGGAGTAATTGGGTCTTCTTCCCCAATTGTTGTTCTTATTTTGAGTAGATGGTCTATTACTTACTTAGGTTATATTGCTAGACTTTGAGCATTCCGAAGCATTGCGAAAGAGGAAAACTCTAGCGGAGTAGCTTGCATTTGTCCCAGTTCTGCATCTGAGGTAGGTTATGTTTTACTTGAGTTAGACTTTTATTAGTTGATTGTATATGTTGTATAATTGACCGGAGAAAGCATGATTAGGTCTTCAGACATGACGTGTGGTTGGATGTTATTTAGGTTGGTATGATTGTTGATTATGTGGGCTTGTTCTCCAGTACTTTATGTACTAAAACCCGAGGTGTATTTGTTGTGAAATGGGAAGGAAGGGGTTGACATATATACTCTTCTTGTTGATTGAGATGACTTATGCATTTATGCTGTTGTTGAGTTGATTTATCTGACACTTGTTGTGACTTGCGGCATGGTGCCCTGTATTCTTGACATTGATATTATTGACTAATCATGATTCATACTAAGTATTGAACTGGAAGTACGTTGAGATTCATCTTGTGATCAGATACAAAAATATATATATGAGGAACATTTGATAGGGGTAAAGATGTCGCCTAGTTTAAGGCACATTTGACAGGGGGTAAGGATGTGGCCTAGTTATGGGCTCGTGATCCAAGGTCAGTTCCGGAGCGAGTGGTACATGGACACCATGGGTCCCCTGCTGGTCATGACTATTGATTGAAAATAGCCTTTAACATGTGTGTACGGTTGAGATACTATCATTGGTCGCACTGCATTGCATTAGACATATCTTATCTGTTTGATGCATTGCTGATTTGTTGATAATTGAGTTTTGATATGGTTGTGTTGTTGTGCTGTTGTGCCTAGCTGCCTATTATGTTGATTTTATGAAAGTATGCTTGATACTAATCTTAGTCGGCCTATGATATCTACAGGTACATAGTGTTTGTACTAATACTACTTTGTTGCACCATTTTTTAGTGCAGATTGTGTGTCAGAGACTTCGTCGAGACCTCACATTTAGCTTATGGCCATTTCCCGACCAGATCAGAGGATGAGCTCCTATCCATGCCATGCCGCCTGAAGATCCTCCTTTATTGATGTCTATTTTCCTTCCAGACATTTATAGACAGATATTTATTCTTTGGACAGCTTTATGTTTTAGAGTACTTGTACAATGACTTTCAGATTTTGGGGTTGTAATAGTTAGGATTAGGATTCCGTGCTTTTATTTTATTATGATATGACCAGATAGTTTTATGATTATATTCTTGCCATTGATTTATAATTGGTTGAACCAAGGAGAATTTGGTTAAGAGGAAGGTTCACCCACTAGGGGGTTTAGTGTGGGTGCCATCACGACGGGTTGGGTCGTGACAGACATTCTCTTTGAAATAGATAAAAAAAAGTATGCCACCTTCATTATTTTTCTTAATACCCATTGTGTCCGGGCCAACTTGTGTACTGATAACGTCCAAATACACTCCTCAAAGAGAAAGTGTACACGGTCGTATGCAATATATTTACCCAACTATGAGTCGGGGTCGATCCCACAGGGAACAATATGCTAGGCGATTAAGAAAGTAAGGAACTTTCACCAACTACGCTAAAGCCAAACGATAAATAATATTTTGGGTTTTTGAGAAAATTATAACTAATGCGGAAATGTAAAATTACCTAGAAAGCGAGTAAAATGATCAATGGCCACAAGCATGGATAATAGGATATTACACTCAAGTAACGATCCAATGTATTTCACGATTTTACAACTAAGAACGGGTTTATGTCAATAGATAATGATTTCTAAAATCTCATTGAAAGTCTTCCAACCAAATCAATGAATTTCACTCTAAGCTTTTCCAAGCCTTAGAGTGTGATATTAGGCACAATCAATTTAACCTCAAGTAACTATCCTCTTCCGAGCTCAAGTTATTAGATGAGTTTAATGACCCAAATTCTTGTTAATTAATCTTTCCCAACCTAGATTTCCTTTTCCAAGCTCAATCTAAGTAAATGGGTGAGTCCTAGGGTTAGCTAATCCCTTTGGAAACATTCAAGAACGAGATTAATTAAATCAACAAAGACCCACTTCTATAGCAATAAGAATCATTCAATACATAAGCATAACAAGAGTTTCAAACCAAACTTTAATCAAGAATACTTTCATAAACGAGATTCAAGTCTAGAAATGAAATACTACACACTAAAATATTCAATACAAAACAAGGAGTTGAAGAAAGGTTTAAGAATTATCTCATTAAAGTGCTCCAATCTTCTCCTCCAATGGTGTAGGTGAAAACCCTAGCCTCCAAAACTTGCAAAATGACCAAAGATAGAAAATGTTTTGCCCTAGCCTCTCTTTTGTAGCTCCCCCCAATTTTTCCAAGTCCAAAAAATGTCAAAATCTGCCCCCATATTTCTGTTTTTGCAATTCTGCCCGTTTTTGCAAAACTGTCCACTTTTTGACAGTTTTGCAAATCTGTCCCGTTTTTGCAAAACTGTCCAGTTTTGACAGTTTTGCAAAAATGTCCAGTTTGACCTCTTTTTGACTTTCTTTTCACTTGGTATCTTCCGATCACTCATTTCAGCTACTTGGCTTGTTTTGCTCTATTTTGTTCCATTTTGATCCATTTTGATCCATTTTGCTCTTTTATGCTCTCCGGGCATCTTTTCCTACAAAACAACATAAAAACACAAAAAGTAACAACAAAAGTGCTTAAGGAGTCACAAAAGCTTAAGGAATTAGCGTCGAATATCGCGTAATTTCACGACTGATCAACACCCCCAACTTAAAGTCTTTGCTTGTCCTCAAGCAAACTAAAACAAAAATCTCAATGAGGAACTACTTTAAGCACAAAAACATGACTTTGGTTGGTACCAACAATTAGACTACAAGCATGTGAAGCTTCAACCAAATAACTCCCTCATTTCAAAATACAATTTCAAGAATGCAATAAAGATATAAAACTATCAAGCAACAACACTCAAGTTTCAATAAGTGACTCAAAACTACTAGCTTACTAGATATGCTCAGTTGACTCAACTTTGGATTTTTCAACATCACCAATCTATCGTAATCCATATGCCCTCACAAGAAAGAAAGTCCCAAAATCACTGTATTCACAACAACAACACAAGGGACAAATACACAAAGTCACTCACACTCACAAAGAAATTCTAGTGCTAACAAATATCACACCATAAGCTTGCCCTTATTTTCAATCATCACTAACTCAAGAACATTTAGTTGGAGATCACATAGGGACTTTTTAAGCTTGTAATGTAGGCTTAGGGAAGGGTAGGATAAGTATTTGGGATACAAGTGACTACGCCCTCCTTGAACACTACACAAAACCTTTCGTCCACTTTCCTCTTCATTTCAAAACAACACTCCTTCCTTTGCATACTAGTTTCCCCAATTATTCCAACTTTCTTTATAAAGTTCCAAAATATAATGTGCTAGCACATGCCACCCCCAACTATAAATGTTGCAGTGTCCTCGCTGCACATAATCAAAACAAAACATAAAAATAGAAAAGGAAGAATTTTTTTTTTTTTTTTTTTTTTTTTTGCTGGCACCACCTGCGACGACACATGCGAATCGCAGGTCTGACCTGCGAGTCGCAGGTGGTGTCACCTGCATTTTTTTTTTTTTTTTTTTTGCACAAAAAGTTTGCAACCTTTTTGTATTTTTCAAATTTTCTTCCTTTCTTTTGACTTTTTCACAACACCAACCTTCACCGCTCTCAAGCAACACTAACACCCCTAACTTAGGCTTTTGGCCTCAAATTCACAATTTCATGTTCAAGGAGGGAAAGGTTCAAAAGAGAGACTTTTCATCAAACATGGTAAAGACTTGTAATGTGGCAATCAAAGAAAAGGTCATAAGCTCAAATGGGGTTACTAGTGATATTATTTATGCAATGGTAGGCTAGAAAGGCTAAAGAGGCTTTTTCACAAAGATAGCCCAAGGTCATCTCTCCAACCAACATAATCAAAATTAGCATTGAACGACTAACCGGGCAAGTTCTAGATGATAAAAGTAAACACAAGATTTATTCAACAAACACTCACACACATGGCATATGAACTAGTCAAGATGGATCAATTTCACTTTCCAAGCAAGAACAACCAGTGCAATATCTCATAATCCAAAGTCAACACACTAGTAGGTAAAGAGTCACAAAATGAGCCAAAAAGTTGTCACAAAGATCATTCTTTCCTATGCACCTTGCTTTTTAACTTTCACAACAATTTGGAGAGGTATTCACATTTCAATTTCACATGCAAGAGACTAACTCTATTAGTACCAAACAAGCCAAGAGTTTTCACATTTTTCCTCAAAGGAGAACCTACACCTAAACTTACAAGACTAATGAAAGAAGATAAAATAATAAGAGTGACTAATCCACAACATGTCAAAAGAACAAAATTTTCAAAAATTTTGAGCAAATTTCAAAATATAATGCGCTACCACGTGCCACCCCCAACTATAAACATTGCAGTGTCCTCGCTGCACATAATCGAAACAAAACATAAAAATAGAAAAGGAAGAAAAAAAAAATTTTTTTTTTTTTTTTTTTACTGGCATGACATGCGACCCCACATGCGATTCGCATGTATGACATGCGAGTCGCATGTGATGTCACCAGAAAAAAAAAAAGTTTTTTTTTTTTTTTTTTTTTTTAGTGTCTGTCACCACATGCGACGCAACATGCGATTCGCATGTATGACATGCGAATCGCATGTTGTGACACCAGAAAATATTTTTTTGCAGCTTTTACTGGTTTTGGGGGCTGTCCGGGTATCCGATATGCTCAAAATAACTCCAAAAGTTCTGAAACTTTGCAGATTAGTCAAAAACCATAAACTAAACTATTCTAAAAAATAAAATTTCAAAAACGATTTAAAACTTTTAAAACGATGGGTTACCTCCCACCAAGCGCTTGATTTAACGTCGCGGCACGACGGTTACCTTTACCACTTTTCCTTCCATTTGGAAGATATGAATTTGCGCCCCAACTTTGAATCAAGGTCATGATGACGCTCATGGGGCGGTGGTAGAAAAACAAGGAGGCCAACTCTCGGGTGTCGCATTTTGCACTTCTTGGCCCTTAAGTGAGGCATGCCATTTTGTCTTCTTGGCATAGCAAACTTCAAAATGAAAACGCTTTCTTCTTCATTTCCACAATTCTCCATAGGCTCGGTTAGTTCAACTTCCATATCATCAACCAAGCACAATGTTGAAAAATGGTTGGAATGTGGTCTAAGGCGCTCCATTTTCAAATTCACTTCATTTTTGACATCCTCACCCAAAAATGAACTAGAGTCTTCAAAAACCATTGCATGAACTTTTTTATGCAACTCTAGTATCATTTCTTCAATCTCGGCATCTTGCATTATATTTGGATTGGTCGGCTGGCAATTCATCATTAGCTCTTGAAAATCAATGTTGACCACTTTTTCATTGGAAACTAACTTAAAACTACTATCCATGACTATTTGATGTTGAGTATTGCATACCTCAACTTTTGCATTCAATTCGGCTTTCAAGTCACGGATAGCAATTTCAAGTTCCTTCAACTCTTGCCTTTGCTCAACATGGATTTTTACAAATTCTTCCACCATCCTCGAAATGTCTTCTCGATGATCCCCATAGACTCTAAGTTGTTGAGCTTGAGACATAAGCCAATCTTGGCTCACTATTTCCACTTTGTCAAGGCTT
The DNA here is from genome assembly GCF_019175385.1 of Lycium barbarum. NCBI lineage: Eukaryota > Viridiplantae > Streptophyta > Magnoliopsida > Solanales > Solanaceae > Lycium > Lycium barbarum. The sequence goes on from NC_083341.1 coordinate 11,579,846, forward strand.
TCTTCAAGTTGAGAGTCATTCAAAGCTTGTAGAAATTCACTCTTGGAGACATTCATGTTTTGGTCACTTTCTTGCCTACTTTCAACACCCTCAAGTTGTTGAGAATTATAAGTATGAACCAATGATTTCATTTGATCCTCCAAGATGTGAATAGCTTTGTCATTGCAATTAATTGCTTGCCTCAAGTCATCAAGTGGTTGCCTCAAGTCTTTAACCGCTAAGTCCTGTTTTTCAACTTTTTCAAGAATGGTCTCTAACATGAGCATTATCCTCTCATTTTGAGCATTTGAGGCTTCTTCCATTTCCATATCCCTACTATCATCAAAATCAAAACTAGAATAGTCATAGTGGGGGTTCGGGGAAGGGAAGGACAAATAATCACAATTATCCCAATGACCATTTTGACCACCACATCTATCACATATACTCCACTCATAGGTTTGGGATTGTGCGCACAACCCGCCCCCGGAAGAATTCAAACAATTTTGCCATGAGTGTGGTCCTCCGCAATAAAGACAAGGGTCATCAAAGTATGCATAACTACCATCCGACCAATTATCATTATATGATGCCATTTTTTTTAAAAAAAAAACTGAACAGTTTTGCAGAAGCAAAAACTGGACAGTTTTTTTTTTTTTTTTTTTTGAACTGGACAGTTTCTGCAAAAATAAAAAACTGGACAGTTTTTTCAGAACTGGACAGTTTTGCAATTCTGCAAAACTGGTCAGTTTTTTTTTTTTTTTTTTTAGATAAAATAAAGCAATGAAAGTTTGAACCAAAGCAAGTTAGTTTAAATCCCAAACTAACTCAAATACGCCAAATTGTTCCCCGGCAACGGCGCCATTTTTGATAACGTCCAAATACACTCCTCAAAGAGAAAGTGTACACGGTCGTATGCAATATATTTACCCAACTATGAGTCGGGGTCGATCCCACAGGGAACAATATGCTAGGCGATTAAGAAAGTAAGGAACTTTCACCAACTACGCTAAAGCCAAACGATAAATAATATTTTGGGTTTTTGAGAAAATTATAACTAATGCGGAAATGTAAAATTACCTAGAAAGCGAGTAAAATGATCAATGGCCACAAGCATGGATAATAGGATATTACACTCAAGTAACGATCCAATGTATTTCACGATTTTACAACTAAGAACGGGTTTATGTCAATAGATAATGATTTCTAAAATCTCATTGAAAGTCTTCCAACCAAATCAATGAATTTCACTCTAAGCTTTTCCAAGCCTTAGAGTGTGATATTAGGCACAATCAATTTAACCTCAAGTAACTATCCTCTTCCGAGCTCAAGTTATTAGATGAGTTTAATGACCCAAATTCTTGTTAATTAATCTTTCCCAACCTAGATTTCCTTTTCCAAGCTCAATCTAAGTAAATGGGTGAGTCCTAGGGTTAGCTAATCCCTTTGGAAACATTCAAGAACGAGATTAATTAAATCAACAAAGACCCACTTCTATAGCAATAAGAATCATTCAATACATAAGCATAACAAGAGTTTCAAACCAAACTTTAATCAAGAATACTTTCATAAACGAGATTCAAGTCTAGAAATGAAATACTACACACTAAAATATTCAATACAAAACAAGGAGTTGAAGAAAGGTTTAAGAATTATCTCATTAAAGTGCTCCAATCTTCTCCTCCAATGGTGTAGGTGAAAACCCTAGCCTCCAAAACTTGCAAAATGACCAAAGATAGAAAATGTTTTGCCCTAGCCTCTCTTTTGTAGCTCCCCCCAATTTTTCCAAGTCCAAAAAATGTCAAAATCTGCCCCCATATTTCTGTTTTTGCAATTCTGCCCGTTTTTGCAAAACTGTCCACTTTTTGACAGTTTTGCAAATCTGTCCCGTTTTTGCAAAACTGTCCAGTTTTGACAGTTTTGCAAAAATGTCCAGTTTGACCTCTTTTTGACTTTCTTTTCACTTGGTATCTTCCGATCACTCATTTCAGCTACTTGGCTTGTTTTGCTCTATTTTGTTCCATTTTGGTCCATTTTGATCCATTTTGCTCTTTTATGCTCTCCGGGCATCTTTTCCTACAAAACAACATAAAAACACAAAAAGTAACAACAAAAGTGCTTAAGGAGTCACAAAAGCTTAAGGAATTAGCGTCGAATATCGCGTAATTTCACGACTGATCATGTACACCTCGTGAGCATGTTGACTAATTCCACAGAATACCTACCACCTCCTACCAGCAACAGGTAATGGCAACTCTGTCCACCAAGGCTAGGACAGATGGAAAGAAATCACCTAGTATTTTGTCTATGTTGGAATTTGAAGCTGAGACATCATGTTGTTCTACCCACATCATTGACCACTAGGTCACACCCTTGGATGCTATGCCATATACATTCGGACAGAGAAAAATAATAGTTAAACATAAATATATCCTCCGAGTAAATAGCACTTGGTTCTTCAATGTCACGCCTCGAACTGTGGTCTGGGCGCAACACGGCACTCCGTGCCTGACTGCCTGTGACTGAGCAAACCACATAGCTGGTTGAATCAATATGGACATATACTGAATAAGGAATATAATATGTATCATGCTATGTTACTGAAATGTCTAACTGAATAATCATAAATGAAGAATAAGTCTGAAATATATGATGTTGACACCCAATTTTGTCCCGCCTCTCCCCCGAAATACCTATTTATACTTCTGGTATTTTGAGAAATTAAAATATGCATTTAAATTTTACTATAATTATTAGTCTTTTATTAACACCCACGTTTATTATCCTACTGCAATTATTATTATTATTCTTATTTTTATCATTATTATTATCACTATTATTAATTATTGTTACTATTCTTAAATTATTATTATTACTAATTTGTCATTAATTATTATTATTCGGGTTATTCCCAATTACCATCATTATCATTATTATTATTAATTAGTATTATCAGTGTTATGTTGTTATCAATTATTAATCATCATTATCATCGTTGTTTCATTATGATCGTTGTTTTCATCGACAATTGTTATTTATTATTATTATTTTATTAGCATTATTATCATTATCATATCGTTTTATTACTGTCATTATTATTATTATTAATTATCACTTTTGTTATCATCAATAACTGTTATTCTTTTATTATTATTATTATCATTAATTTATTACCATTTACTGTTATTTTTATTATCAATAATTGTTGTTTATTATTATTATCATTATTTTTTTTATTTATTATTATTAATTACCATCTTTAGTATTATTATTAATTATTATCATCATTATTATTGCTACTTTGTTATTAATCATCAATATTTGTTATCCATTATTGTTGTTGTTATTATTATTATTATTATTATTATTATTATTATTATTATTATTATTATTATTATTATTATTATTATTATTATTATTATTATTACCACCACAATCATTATTAGGGGGCATCAGTATTATCATCATCATTTATCGTTATCATTGTTATTGATTATTGATACTATTATTATTATCATTATTTGCAGCGTTATCACCGCTAGTTATTCGTTACGGTGTTTAGTATCATTGAAACTGGCATTTCTCGGCATTTTATCAACTCCCGCATGCACATCGCATTTATTTTCGCGCATTTAAAATGATAGCTTTATTTATCGTTAACATTTTTATCACACGGTCATTGCAACAGCATAAATTTTATTATCCGGGTCTTTTCTCAATCACACATTTTTTCTTTTCGTACCAGGTAATATTCTGACACCCTTAGTACATCGTTGATCAAAATCGATCTCTTATTCAAATTTAGGAGTCAAACTATTTCTTGCACTCGGTCCGCATTTTGACTTACCGGACTCCAAATTAAAGCCCGATTGACTCCTGATAATTTTGGACTAGTCCATATCCCTTATCTCAATTTTTAGAATAATCCATGTTTAATTTACTAGTCCGTTCTTTTAATACCCAGTCTAAAATTTGACCCGGTCCACAAATGGACCGGGTCCAATTCATTTTTTAGCCAAATAAGGAAACCCTTTTAGGGTTTTCCCCATCATTTTTTCCTCTATACCACCGCCGCACCCTCCATCGTCTCCCTCCCCTTTTCCCCGTCGTCATCCTCATCACTCGCCACCTCCGCACCACCACCTCCACCTCCCACACCATCGCACCCTCACCGCCACCCACCTCCGCCGTCTCCACCCATCTCTCCGTCATCACCCCTCTCGCTGTCACCTACCGCCTCCACCAACCACCATCGTCGCGTGAATTCCACCGCTTCATCCGACATCTCTGACACTCCACCCCACGCCTCTGACACATCTATTTTCTCGTGTTCCCCCATCGCCTCTCTCCTCTCCCACGTTACACCCACGTCTCCACTGCTCTGACACCACCACGTTGCCACTGCTACACCCACGTGACCGCTGCCACCTCCATCATCCCCCATTCCTCTGTTCCCCACGCGTATCACCTTTTATTTCGACACAATGCAAAGCAAAATGGGGATAAATAGGGGTGGCGAATCGGCATCTTGGAGGGGAAGAAAGGGACGCAATCTAAAAACCCCCTAAGAATCGAAGTGCTTGAATCGCCAAAATTTCCCTTAAAAATACGAGTCTTTGATTGTTCCAGTTCTTCTTTTAAAAACATCGATTTTTAATTTTCTCGATATCGGCACAAGAATATCAAATCTGGTTATGTTCTTGCTTTGAGTGCTCGTTCAAATTTGAGCACCCACGATTTCGAATTTCGAAGTGTTTCGAGGTATATCGGAAGCTCGAGTTCCATTTCGCTGCACCCGGAGAAGGTGTGTCAATTCCTTTGTGTTTATTTTTTATCTTGTTGCATTTTTTTTAGCTTCATAGTTGTTGCGTGTTAGCATTAGATATTGTCTTCATGATTTAGCGATTATTATGTTTGATTCAGTGAGTGGTTGGTGAAGTATGTTATATGCTGATGGATTAAACAAATGCCTATGTCTTAATCGTGCTTAGTAGTCGACAGTGTCTATGTGTTTATCTCGGAATCGTGCAGTTTAGTCTCTATATGGTTGGTATATGTCCTGTTTTGGGTATGATAAGGTTATATTAGGTCTATAATGCTTTTATTGATATAAATTTGATTATGTGAGTTGATTAATGGTGGTGTTACTCATATTAAGTGTGCATAAATGGAGTGTTTAGTCCTGTCTAGATTATGTGTCCTCAATCAATGAATTTAAATCATGTTTAAGGGTATCCAAATTCTTGTGCTCATATGGTATTACTGGTTTGAGCCTTCAAAATAGTTATTCCTGAAACTGTTCGGTGTCCTTTCGTTTTGTCTTTTATCGAAGTACAGTCACAGCTCGATATAAGTGGGAATAAAAATAGGTATACAGTTATGTCCATGTAATTATCCATTTCCGCCAAGCGTTGAAGTTTGAGTTCTAACAAATGGATATAGGCTTGCTTATTTGTGACTCTTGGCTGAAAATCTTTTAAAAAGATCTGTTGTAGTTTGGTGTGAAGGACAAGGAGTCCAATGCTTAGTTTGGTGTTGTGGATTGAACGATTACCTATATGGGAAGCCTAAAAAAAGCAATCAATCTTGACGTGAGTTTGAAACATCTCTAGAAGCTTGAAGGTTCTAAATCTGTCAAGCCTTTGCGCTAAGTTAGGTTTGGATCTGTTTTTCATTCTCCTGTCCTTTGTTTGTCCAAATGATTGCATAAAAAAACGAATTAAAATATGTATGCTATCATGCTTATATGATGGAAGAACCAGAATACTTTGCCCTCTAGCTCAATATGAAACATAACTTCATTTAGCATTTTCTTTCACTTTTCATGCTTGTCCTCTCCCTATTCCCTTCTGATTTTTCAAATAGGCTTAAGGTACATAATTAACCAGTACATGTACACTTATCTGATTTCCTTTTGTGGTTTGTGATACATCATTGATAGTCTAGGGTCACTGGTTGTTCCCATTTCAGAGCAATGTAAATGCTGATGGTTGAGTTTGGAACTGAAATTACTCATCTCTGGTATAGAATGTTGATATGAACCAACGTAGACTAATTCTGTTTGAAAAGGATTGAGGAAAAGGATTTCAACTCTGAACCACGTATTGAACTGTTTTTTCTATCTATATGACTATAAATTACTTTATGTTAAGAAGTAATGGTTCGACATATGTTAGAATTCTGCGTTTATGCTGTAACTCGCCAGTTCTCTTTCACCTCGGCTGTTGTTTTCTTTGTTGTTCCATGATATATTAAATCTTGTGTTCAAATAATACATTACGTTGACTAAATTTGGAATTGGTACCACTGGACGGAAAACCTGTTTTTTTAGAGATGAATCGTGAGCGGTTGGCAGGGGTGATATTTGATGTAGTCATTAGTGTTTTCTTGATAATATAAAAATGTGGACTAGAATGTGTCCGAATACCGTGAATATCCCTCCTGAATTCAATAGATGTTCGTATATCACAAACCTGTCGTTCAGATTCCCACTTTCTTTTAAATTATGCATGTGCTATGTATGCAAAATGTCTTGATTTAAAATTCTTCAAAAAACATGTCTGAATATTATTAATACGCTCAGTCTGATGATATGCATTTTGTGCAAATAAACATGTATTAGCAAGTCCCGGGTATCATTGGGGTTGTTTAAATTATGTGCGTTGTTGCAAGTATATTTCAGTTGGTTATGTATATTTACGTATATTACTGGTAGACCTTTATTTAAAATAGCTATAAACGCGTATACCTGAAGTATACCTAAATAAACATAGCATATACACAATCTGCTAATTTGCTTTGAGTTTATATTTCATATGTTTAACCTTATTTATTGATCGTATACTAATTCTTTCCTTTCATTTTATGCATGACCATCGCATACGAGTCCAAGGGATTCGTTCTTCTTCCGCATTCGGCGTTGGGCCAAGGCCCAAAGAAACGTCATTCCTCTCTGTCCAGCCTCTTGTCCACATCCAATATATGCAAAAATATGTGGGCTGAGCCCATTTCCAGCAGCAGATTTGCAACAGTGGCCCTAGAAATGGGCCAATCCATTTTCTCTACCTCATTGTATTGTTGTGTATTTTTGATTTGCCATGTATGACTAACCTTTATCTTATTTTTATTTGTTTTGTTCTTACTTAGCTTAGATAAATTATAAGGGGATTAGCATGGAACTTAGTTTAGCATAATGGGTAGTAAATTTAAGAGAAAAACTAACAATTAATCCCATGAGTTTCATTTTTCATATTAAAGTTATTTAAAGTGTCTATAATATTTACTTCTAGAATAATTGATAGCATAAATTCATATTTTCAAGTTAAAGGAATCATATTTCATTCTTATTATCTCAATTTCAAAACACCACTAACATGCAAATGCAAATTCCAGTATATTTTATAAATCACTCTCCAAATTTTGAATCAATCACACGTATTTTAGCTAAGTTAATAAGAGTCAATAAAAAGAGAAGGGAAATTCACTCCTTTTGCCATATTCATATCACATGATTTTGTTCAAAATTTAAATGTGCTAAGTCCTTTCTTAAAAGTTATCACTTATATTGCACAATATTGCATCTCCTGCAAGCATCATTTTAAAATAGCATTTTTTTATTTAAAACCTTAGCAACATTTATAGTTTATTTTAAATAGCATTGGAGGTCTTTTTTGTGCAATTTATTCTCCAAGTCTTTTCTTTTAAGTAGCATTTTATTTTAAAGCCTTAGCAATTTTTTTATAAGTTTTATTTTAAATGGCATCTAAAAATCTTTTTTATGCAAATTATTATATTTTTTTTCTAAATTCTATCTTGAGCAATATTCTTATATTTTTCTTAAAAATCTTAGCAACATTTCTTAGCCCCTTTTCTTAAAATTTCAAGCATCTTATTTAGCATCAATTAATTAATCTAAGTTTGGCCGGATAACCGTAGTTAACGGATTCTAAAGGATGCCTAACCCCTTCCCTTTAGGATAACATAGAACCCTTACCTAGAATCACACTGATTAAGCAGACTATTAACGGAGGTTTTGTTAGCTTTACCTTAGTTAAAATCAGGTGCCCTAATTCACCTTAAAATCAATTAGGTGGCGACTCCTTAAAACAAAACAATTTGGGAATCTCCAATATGTTGTACTCCGCTCTAACCCGGTTAAAATGGGGTATAACAGCTTGGCGACTCCGCTGGGGACTTTTAGGTTCTTAACCATAACAACTTAGGTTAATAATTAAATTTGTTGGATGTTTGGTTGTTTTCTTTATTTTTTGCCTTTATTGCTTCTTTATTTTTTTATGTTCTTTTAAGTGATTGTTTTATTATGCAAATTTCTATGTAATATGTATGTTATTGCTTTCCTTAAATTGGCATTCCGCTCATATTTCTTCCATTCCTGGAAAACTCACACATATTCACACACTTAAAGCGGCTTCGCAGTTTGCGCCCGTGCACTACTAAATTACCCCTTTAGTTGGATTGGTCTAGTGGATTTAGTCGATCAGCGGTGCAGTCGACGGCCACGGACTTTCCACTCCCAAGTTGTCCGCTTGGGGGAGCCTTGCGTCATAAGAAAACAACTCCTACTCAGCCTAAGATAGAGCTAAGCCAAAACCCTTTAAGGGCATGCACGAACCTAGGAGGCTTAATACCCAGGGTGTATTAAGTCCATTAGTCAACCTCTTCCAAATGTCCAGGTGGGTCTACGACCCCGAGCGACGGTTATCACGTTATGTGCATTGATTTGAAGGATGAATGTGCGTTATGTGGACCATGTGCTATTTAGGTAGAACTAACCATTTGTGAACGCAGGTGACCATGAGTCAACACAATACCTACCCGAGATTCAGCATGGTTTTGAGCGTCCCTTCCCAACTAACAGCATGGTGGGTTGATTTGGGGGATTACGGACAACGGGTTGTACGTGGAGCATTGGGACACTTACCGTCTTTGATGGATATCCAGCCCTGCAGAGACATCATCGAGGCTGCAACCGTGTTTTGGGATGAAAAGAGGGTCGTGTTTAGATTTGGCAACATTGAGATGACTCCGTTGTTAGAGGAAATAGGAGGCTATATAGAAAATGTGGCATTATTACGTAAACCGAGAAAATGGCAGAACTGTGGCATGATTATTCCAAGGCAACCTTTACCAAAAGAATTTGCTGACAGCTTCGGGTTCAGAGAGGGTAAAGGTGTGGAATGTTTGCAGAAGTCTATGATACCACTCGAGTATTTGTATCACAGATTCGGTTATCAAAGGAGTTTCGTCGATCATCAGGATGAATTCTTCTCATATGACTCTTGGAAGCAGAAACGGTGCTTCGCTTTCGCAGTATGTTTTTTAGGGACTATAGTATTTCCTAAAGGAACCACAAAAGACATTCACACACATCTTGTTATTGTAACTAAGGCTCTTTTTGGTGGCATCGACGGGAAACACTACACTCTGGTCCCTATGGTCGTGGCAGATATCTACCGAGCATTAGGTCGTTGTAAACACGGGTATAAACATTTCGAAGGATGCAACTTGCTTCTGCAAATTTGGTTAATGGAACATCTTCGGAAAGTCAACGGGGGTCTAGAATTCCAGAAGCCGACGGGTGAGAATCACGTTCTGGGTCACGTTCCAGGTGCTATCTTAACAGCAAAATCATTTGAGAAACCAAAGTGTGTGAAGGAGTGGGTAGAATTTCTTAGCCATTTGAACGATGACTCGATGCAATGGATGTTCAGTTGGTTTCCGTCCGAGGTTTCGGTGTTTCGAACGAAGATCATACCATTTTTGGTCTTGATAGGACTTCGAGGTTTGCAGCCTTACGCCCCGCTGAGAGTTTTGAGACAATCAGGGAGGAAGAAAAACATACCTTTAGTGGCAGATATGAATCACTACTGTGCTGACTACAAAGAAGGGAAAATTCCTTTTGCAAAAGAGGTTATTCGCATGTGGAAATTGAAAGAGACTACAAAAGCAGATTCAGTGGAGCCAAATAGATACCAAGCCGGGTGCGAGGACAACTATATGGAATGGCTGGCCGCTGATTTGGAGGAATCAATCAAACCCGGCGTTAGTCTGAAAGATCGGATTAAGGATGGGGAAGCCGAAGCATTCATCTTACTCCGACAATTGCGTAAGAAAAATCTTGTTTCTGAAATTGAGCATCATGCGCAACTTAAGGAAAAGGAAAGGGAAGTAGAGAATTGGAAACAACAAGCACTTAGCTACGAGCAAAGCATGCAAGAGCTGGATACACTGCTGGCTGAGCAGGGCGATACTTGTATCAAAGAGGGCATCAAAACAGGGGGTGTTCTAGCTATGTCATACCTTGCCCAGAATCGCCGAAAGATTGATCAGTCAATTCGGGCAACCAAGAGACTCAAGAGCGACGGAGGGCCATCTTCATTTTAGTTAACTTGTTCAATAGGCAATGTAATAATTTCTTTTGCATTGGGATTTTAAGCACTGTATTCGTTTTTGGGCCTTCAATTAATAGCGCACTGGAATGACGCATGACTACATATTTTATCCTTCAAATCCACGCTAAGCCTACCTTTGGCACAAAAAGGGTCCCTTGCATAATAGGACGCATTGATATGTTTTGCTGTTCAATATATGTTTGTTTGCTATATGCGTTTCGTTTGCTACACAATATACGTTGGTTCGACATGCAATATGCGTTTCTTTCAACGTTATTTACTAAATTTTCACATTAATTTCAAAGCAAGCATTTGCCCTGTACTAACGCAGTTTTCTTCATTTTTGAAGGTTATTTTAATTCTTATTATCCCCCCAAAGGTTGATTCGCGTTGACTGCGAACTGGCAGACCATCCATACTTCACGAGATCAAAAGCACGAACATCCGGCAATATGAATGATTCAGGGGCATCCGAACAAACTGGCCTGGGACTCGTCACTCTTCCAAGAGAGGAACCTGAGGCTTCGGGAGGGGGAAATGATGAGCTCATTGCCCAATTGTTGCAGCAAATGGCCAATATGCAAACCGAAATTGAGCGACTGCGGAATCTCACCAATCTGTCCATCACCCTGAACGCCCCTCACCCTGAACAAAGAACAAACGCGACAATTCCACCATCCTTTTCGCCTGTCGATTCGCCCGCTCCACAACCTTCTCCCTCAAACCCTCCGCTTTACACAGTCCACCCAAATACCTCCAACCACCAACAAACTAACCAACAACAATCCACTTCACAACAATCGAATCCACAACAAGCCATTCCACACCAGATCCACCCACAACCAACCATCCCGCAACAAACTGTCCAACAGCAAACAACCCCGCAACAAGCCAACATACAACAAACTACCTCACAACCAAATGACCAGCAACAAGCCAACTTCCAACAAACCAATTCGCAACCTTTCACTACCCCTTACATTCCTCAACCTGCAGTTACCCAAATTAACCCACATACCCAAAACTACCAAGCAGTTCAACATACACCACTGGCGCGTATTGCTAGCCATAACACGCAATATGTGGCAGAAGCTCAGCCTTTCACTACCCAGATACAGGCCTTGCAGCATCCAGAGGTTGACCCTTATGAAGAGTTAGAAAGGGAAGCCAGGGCAAGAGCAGACGAGGATGTGGCAAAAGAGCTTCGCAGTCTGAGGGAAGCTGTCAGAAATATCCAGACCAACAGGGGATGTGAAGGGCTTGAATATGAAGATCTGTGCATTCACCCTGACATTGAATTACCCGCTGGGTATAAAGTGCCGAAGTTTGACATGTTCGACGGGAAGGGAAACCCTCGGGCTCATTTGAGATCATATTGCGATAAGCTTGTCGGAGTGGGTAAAGATCAAGCTATCAGAATGAAACTATTCATAAAAAGTCTAACAGGAGAGGCACTCGATTGGTACACATACCAAGACCCGCAGAGGTGGCACAGTTGGGGAGATATGGCCCAGGAATTCATGGACAGATTCAGGTTCAACACTGAGACTATCCCGGACAGGTTTTATTTAATGAAGCTGGAGAGAAAATCAACAGAAACTTTCCGGGAATACGCTATGCGCTGGAGAGCAGAAGCTGCGAAAGTCCAGCCTCCAATGGTAGAGAGTGAAATGACGATGCTTTTCGTACAATCTCTAAAGGACCCCACATATTATGAGAGAATGTTAAGTGTCATTGGGCAGAAGTTTGCTGAAGTCATCAGGATGGGGGACTTCATAGAAGAAGGGATTAAAACAGGGAGAGTTACAAATCTTGCGGCCTTGCAGGCCACAAATTAGGCCATTCAGGCAGATCCTGCTAAGAAGAAGAGAGACGGAGTATCCCCGGTCATGGCCATCCAAGATCAAAGACCAACCCAAAAATTAACCCGCCAATATTCTTCACCCCAGCCCTCACACTACAGCCAGTACACCCAAACACCTCAGCCTTATTACCAACCCCCACCTACCCCCCTTCCCGTCTATCATACTCAACCAACATACTATTCACCCCGGACCCCTCCCTACCAAAACCCACCATAACACCGTCTAACCTTCGCAACGCAACCCCAGTACCATCCGCCAAACCGCCCACAAAACACCCCTAGACCACGCCCAAATGTCGAAAGAAGACCAACCAAAACTTACACACCATTAGCCGAACCTTTAGCCCAACTGTACGAGAGGCTGAAAATGGCAGGGATACTCCAACCGATTCAAGGAAGAACTCCTGATCCCATCCCGGGATGGTATGACGGGACTAAACATTGTGCATATCATTCGGGAATTGCAGGGCATGATACCGGAAGCTGCTTTGCTCTCAAGGATAGAGTTGAGACATTAATCAAGGAAGGGGTCATACAGCTTAAGGAAGCTCCCCCAAACATAAACAACAATCCACTGCCGAATCACGGCGATGAAAATGTGCACATGATCACCCTTGATGAAGATTGCAATCTGGAGGGGACTATCGTGCCAGTTAAAGAAAGGGAGGAGGTTGAATCGTCAGCTTGTGTTGCTCCAATAATCACAGTTCAAAAGAGGGCTCCATTCGAAGTTCTCACTCTGGGGCCCAGGATCACAGCTTTCGTTGCCCCAACACCTTCTCGCAACACCAAAGCGGTCCCTTGGGATTATCAATCCGGTGAGAGAGATAAAGGGAAAGGGAGAGTGGTCGTGGAAACCATTGCCACCGGAATGACTAGGTCTGGACGGTTCTATGCCCCTGAAGAGATAGCACGAGGGGCGTCAAACAAGGAGAATGGTCCGAAAAAAACTGTTACAGAAGCTGAAGTCGAAGAATTCTGGAGGAAAATGCCGACGAAAAAATATTCTGTTATAGAACAATTGAAGAAAACACCAGCTCAGATTTCTTTGTTTGCATTGTTGATGAACTCTGAAGCGCACAGGAGTGCCCTAGTGAAAATACTAAGTGAAGCCTATGTTCCCGCTGAGACTTCCAGTGAGAAACTGTCGGCTATGGTGGGGGAAATCCTTGAGGCCCATCGAGTATCTTTTCATAATGACGAGTTGCCACCTGAAGGTTTGGGGCATAATAAAGCATTGAACATCACCATCAGATGCAGGGATAGGTTCATCTCCAAAGTATTGATCGACGGAGGCTCAGCTGTCAATATATGTCCTGTCGCTACTCTACGAGCCTTAGGGATCGATGTCGGGAAACTCCGCGGCAGTCAGGTCAGTGTCAAAGGTTTTGACGGAGCCCAAAGAGATGTTGTTGGAGAGATTGATCTGTTTCTGGAGATTGGGCCTGTGGAGTTCACAGTGAAGTTCCAAGTGATGGACATATCTACTAGCTACAACTTGCTGATCGGGAGACCATGGATCCACATGGCTGGCGCGGTTCCTTCTACTTTGCACCAGAGTTTAAAGTTCGTGTGGGATCATCAAGAAGTAGTAATCCATGGAGAAGGCAATAATTCTCTATACCCAGAATGTTCAATTCCTCCTATTCAAAGTGTGGAAAGGCTAGACGGATCTGTTTTCCATATCAAGGAGAACGTGTGCACCGCTCAAGTGAGGAAGATGGAATTGCCACAGGTACTTATGATGGTGGCGTGGGAGATGCTGAGAAATGGCTTCCGACCCGGTCAAGGCCTCGGCCCGAACTCAGATGGAATTGTGGAACCAATTCAACTGCCTGGGCACAAGTATACTTTCGGGCTCGGATATGAGCCCACCCCCGAGGAGATTGCTTCAGCTAGTCTCAGAAGAAAGAGCGACGTTCCCTTGCCAAAGCCTGTTCCTCGCCTGAATCAGTCATTTTCTAAAGCTTCCGATACTCAAGCACCACAGGAGATATTTGAGAATACCCTCCTGGAAAATTTTAAGAACTTGTTCATCACTGAAGAAGAAACCGAATGCAACATGGTTTCGGACGGTTGTTCTGAAGATTCGACTATTCGGGATGCAGAGCCGGGATGCCGCTTGAACAATTGGACTTGTACCCCGCCCCCGTTTCTTCGGGAGTCTTGGTAGACTAATTGTATTCAGCATTTGATGAAACAGACACGATTTGAAATTGAGGCCTGAATCGTGCCTATGCTTTTGTTATCTTTGCCTCCAAACTTTCAAAGTTTAAATGCAATTTTCAAGTCGTGCTTTTATTTATATTCTTCCTGTCTTTGTTTAATAAATTTCTTTTTACTTTTCAGCAATCAAATAAATAAATCTGCCGATACTGCGAATGTGACACATAATGAAACAAGCAAGCCCGTAGGAAATGCCGAGCAAGATTCTGAAGAATATGAAGAAGATATGCAACCTGAAGGATTAACCAAAGATTTCGAACATTTTGAGAATAAGCCAAAACCGAATCTGGATGAAACGGAAGTTATAAATTTGAGTAATTCAAAAATTATGATGGAAGTGAGAATCAGTGTCCATTTGACCCCGTCGCAGAGGGAAAAATTGATCAAACTGTTGAAAGAATATATAGATGTGTTTGCTTGGTCTTACGATGATATGCCCGGACTAAGCACTGACATCGTCTCGCATAAGTTGTCTCTTGATCCATCCTGTCCTCCGATAAAGCAAAAGAAGAGAAACATTAAATCGGATTTGAGCTTGAAAATCAAAGAAGAAATCTCCAAACAGTTTGATGCGAAGGTCATTCGGACTACAATGTACCCCACTTGGCTAGACAATATCGTTCCCGTACCAAAGAAGGATGGTAAAGTTAGAGTATGCGTGGATTACCGGGATCTCAACAAGGCTAGTCCAAAAGACGATTTTCCTCTCCCGAATATACACATGCTCATTGATAATTGTGCGAAGCATGAGATGCAGTCTTTCGTGGATTGTTACGCAGGATATCACCAGATTCTAATGGACGAAGAAGATGCAGAGAAAACAGCATTCATCGCACCTTGGGGAGTGTACTATTATCGGGTAATGCCTTTTGGGCTCAAGAACGCAGGAGCTACCTACATGAGAGCCATGACCACCATTTTCCATGATATGATCCATAAAGAGATTGAAGTCTATGTGGATGATATCATCATCAAATCGCGAAAGAGCTTAGACCATCTAACAGATTTGAGAAAGTTCTTCGACAGGTTGAGGCGATACAATCTGAAGTTGAACCCCGCAAAGTGTGCATTCGGTGTTCCTGCAGGGAAATTGTTGGGTTTTATTGTGAGCAGAAGAGGCATAGAGTTGGACCCCTCGAAGATAAAAGCCATTCAGGCATTGCCTGCTCCAAAGAGTCGGAAAGATGTGATGAGTTTCCTCGGGCGTCTCAACTACATCAGCCGGTTTATAGCACAATCGACGGTGATATGCGAACCAATAATCAAGTTATTAAGGAAGGATGCTCCTACCAAATGGACTGAAGATTGCCAAAGAGCCTTTGACAAAATCAAAGAGTATTTGTCTAGCCCGCCTGTTTTGGTACCTCCAGAAGCTGGAAGACCTTTGTTATTGTATTTGTCCGTATCAGAAAACGCTTTCGGATGCGTATTAGGACAACATGACGAAACAAGAAGGAGGGAGCGAGCAATATACTACTTGAGCAAAAAGTTCACGCCTTACGAGGCGCGATACACGTTATTGGAACGCACATGTTGTGCTTTGACTTGGGTTGCACAGAAGTTGAGACATTATCTGTCTGCATATACTACTTGCCTCATCTCAAGAATGGACCCACTCAAGTATATTTTTCAGAAGCCTATGCCTACCGGAAAGCTAGCCAAATGGCAGATGTTGCTGAGTGAGTTCGACATTGTGTATGTTACCCAAAAGGCTGTCAAAGGGCAGGCGATAGCAGATCATCTTGCAGAAAATCCTGTGGGTGGGGAATACATACCCCTTAAAACTTATTTCCCGGATGAAGAAGCGTTGTTCATCGGGGAAGATATCGCAGAAGAGTACCCGGGGTGGAGACTGTTCTTCGATGGGGCGGTAAATTCTAAAGGAGTCGGCGTTGGAGCAGTCTTGATTTCAGAGTCAGGGCAGCATTACCCCATTTCAGCAAAGCTCAAGTTCCCGTGTACCAATAATATGGCAGAATATGAGGCTTGTATTCTTGGCCTCAGAATGGCCGTTGACACGCATATACAAGAGCTTTTGGTTATAGGCGATTCAGATTTGCTGGTTCATCAAGTGCGAGGCGAATGGACCACTAAGAACCGGAAGATACTCCCGTACTTGCACTGCGTGAAAGATTTGTGTAAAAGATTCATCAAGGTAGAATTCAAACACGTTCCAAGGACACAGAACGAGTTCGCTGATGCGTTGGCCACTTTGTCTTCTATGATTCAGCACCCAGACAAGAATCGCATAGATCCTATCAAGGTAAATGTGCACGATCAACATGCTTATTGTTTCTATGTGGATGAGGAACCTGATGGAGAACCTTGGTACCACGACATTAAGAAATATCTTAAGACAGGAGACTATCCGGAAGGCATAACCAGTGTTCAGAAGAAAACACTTCGGAGATTAGCAAACCATTTCTTCCTAAATGGAGAAATCCTGTATAGGAGGACTCCGGATTTAGGGCTATTAAGATGTGTTGATGCTAAAGAAGCAGCCCGTTTGATTGAAGAAGTGCACGGCGGTACGTGTGGGCCTCATATGAATGGCTTTACACTGGCCAAGAAAATCCTTCGCGCAGGCTATTTCTGGATGACTATGGAATCAGATTGTATCCGTTTTGTGCAGAAATGTCACCGATGTCAGATTCATGGTGATTTGATTTGAGTTCCGCCAAATGAATTGAATGTGACGAGCTCTCCGTGGCCTTTCGCAGCTTGGGGTATGGATGTCATTGGTCCCATCGAGCCAGCCGCCTCGAATGGACACAGGTTCATTTTGGTAGCCATTGATTATTTCACAAAGTGGGTGGAAGCATCTTCGCACAAGTCGGTAACCAAGAAAGTGGTAGCAGATTTTGTTCGGAGCAACATTATTTGCCGATTCGGAGTCCCAGAATCAATTATAACGGATAATGGAGCTAATCTTAACAGTAATCTGATGCGGGAGATTTGCGATACATTTAAGATTACCCATCGCAATTCCACTCCTTATCGCCCTCAGATGAATGGGGCAGTTGAAGCAGCCAATAAAAACATCAAGAGAATACTGAGAAAGATGATCGATAATTACAGGCATTGGCACGAAAAACTGCCGTTAGCTCTTCTCGGATATCGTACTACTGTGAGGACTTCAACGGGGGCAACACCTTATCTTTTGGTCTATGGGACAGAGGCGGTGTTACCTGCTGAGGTAGAAATCCCATCTCTGAGAATCATCCAAGAAGCTGAGTTAAGTGACGCTAAATGGGTACAGAATCGATATGAACAATTGATGCTCATTGACGAAAAGAGATTGAATGCAGTTTGTCACGAGCAGCTCTATCAGAACAGAATGGCCAAAGCTTTCAACAAGAAAGTAAGACCGAGACAATTCAAAACGGGGCAATTGGTACTGAAACGCATATTTCCATGTCAAGATGAAGCTAAAGGAAAATTTGCACCTAACTGGCAAGGACCTTATATGGTCCATCGAGTATTGACTGGAGGAGTGTTAGTCTTAGCAGAAATGGATGGTGAAATTTGGCCGAAAGCTATCAACACAGACGCCGTCAAGAGATATTATGTTTAGGAGTTTTCTATTTATTTGTATGTAATATTCCGCAATACTTTCCATGTAATGGCACTACTCTCCCGTGGCGGGATGCGTAACAAACCTACACCGGGTTGGATTTTAAGATAAGATTTCCATCTTTTTGCTTGTAAGTATGAACTACGCTTGGCCTGATTCCCATGGGGGATACGTAGGCGGCCTGCATAGGCCTCGGTCATATTATTAGAAAATCCCATTTCAGTCCTGTTTGTAATATGAACTACGTTTTGACCTGATTTCCTGTCGGATACAGGATATGTAGGCAGCCTATATAGGCTCGGTCTCGCCATTTTAGAGGCTCAATATCCCTTGTGCCAGAAACTGGGACAATTTTTTTAAAGAGCGTCGCCGCAAGATGACATCGAGAGACTTGGAAGAATATTGTTTCAACAGAGTCATCGGGCAGAGGAAAACATTGGAAAAGGGGCATTCGCTTTGTTTCACAATGTGTCACAGTTCCGAGTTCAGCAGAAACCATTTATCGCTATACACATATTTTACTATGTCTATTTTACTTTGAAATAATGTAATTGTAATCAGACTGTTTACCAGTTGGCCAAGACTTAAAATGAGCGGAGGTTACAAGTTCAGACGAAGTTGGAGGCATGAAGCGCCAAGAGCCGGATCCTCCAAGTCAACGCGAATCAACCCCCTCCCCAAACTTACAAAATTTTCTTTGGATGCAGGTTTCCAAGTTGCAGAAGCTAAAACATGTACAGCCTTGTAAGGATGGCGCGTCGAACGGTTTGAGAGTTCTTCCATCAATTATGCCTTTAAATGTCAATAATTTTCGGCAATCATAATGAGCTAATCTTGCAAATTATCCTTTTCAAATATATATCAACGCACAAATATTTTCTATTGCCTTCGAATACATTGCTTTGTTTATTTTTAAGTACCCCTGCGTATGCTCGCCGTTTCCATATCAACTCACCCTTTCATATGATGCATGAGCTGCGCACCGCTCTTTGCATCGCTTTCATATATTTACTGGGCCATGCACCGCCCTTTTAAATTTCTGCATAAGGCCATGCACCGCCTTTCATATGATGCATGAGCTGCGCACCGCTCTTCGCATCGCTTTCATATATTTACTGGGCCATGCACCGCCCTTTTAAATTTCTGCATAAGGCCATGCACCGCCTTTCATATGATGCATGAGCTGCGCACCGCTCTTCGCATCGCTTTCATATATTTACTGGGCCATGCACCGCCCTTTTAAATTTCTGCATAAGGCCATGCACCGCCTTTCATATGATGCATGGGCTGCGCACCGCCCTCGCATCGCTTTCATATATTTACTGGGCCATGCACCGCCCTTTTAAAATTTCTGCATAAGGCCATGCACCGCCTTTCATATGATGCATGGGCTGCGCACCGCCCTTGCATCGCTGTTATATATTTACCGGGCCATGCACCGCCCGTTTAAATTTCTGCATAAGGCCATGCACCGCCTTTCATATGATGCAGCAGCTGCGCACCGCTCCTCGCATCGTTTTCATATATTTACTGGGCCATGCACCGCCCTTTTAAATTTCTGCATAAGGCCGTGCACCGCCTTTCATATGATGCATGAGCTGCGCACCGCTCTTCGCATCGCTTTCATATATTTACTGGGCCATGCACCGCCCTTTTAAATTTCTGCATAAGGCCGTGCACCGCCTTTCATATGATGCATGGGCTGCGCACCTCCCTTTGTATCGCTTTCATATTGCCTGGGCCATGCACCGCCCTTTTAAATTTCTGCATAAGGCCATGCACCGCCTTTCATATGATGCATGAGCTGCGCACCGCTCTTCGCATCGCTTTCATATATTTACTGGGCCATGCACCGCCCTTTTAAATTTCTGCATAAGGCCGTGCACCGCCTTTCATATGATGCATGAGCTGCGCACCGCCCTTCGCATCGCTTTCATATCGCCTGGGCCATGCATCGCCCTTTTAAATTTCTGCATAAGGCCATGCACCGCCTTTCATATGACGCATGGGCTGCGCACCGCCCCTTTGCATCGCTTTCATATTGCCTGGGCCATGCACCGCCCTTTGTAATTCCTGCATAAGGCTGAGCACCGCCTTTCATATATTACATGGGCCATGCACCGCCTTTTGTAAATTTCTGCATAAGGCTGAGCACCGCCTTTCATATATCACATGGGCCATGCACCGCCCTTTTAAATTTCCGCATAAGGACATTGCACCACACCTGCCTTGTTTTATTATTTTATTAGTACCCTGCACATGCTTGCAGCCGCATTGCACCGCATTTGCGTCGCTGTATTTCAATATTTATTCTTACTGACTATTTTCATCTAGTTTTTAGTTTCGCAGGAGCTTTAGCGCAACGTGGAACTATTTCTTCGGCAGCGAACTGGGGCAATACGTCGGGAAGGACAAGCAGACTTCTCGACAAGGGTCAAAGATCTACCTCGAACACTCGGCTCCAAATTCGAATTTCCCGTTCACATTCCAGCACAATCAATTTTCAGGGTTCTATCACAATACCCAGTGTCATCATAATTCGACACTGGGACAATATTTTTTGCGAAGATTCGCATCAAATCGTGAGTTGCCAGTCATAAGTGTCGTAGACATTTCAGAACTACACGCGGCCTGATTCTCGTACAGCCCGAGATATGTAGGCGATTCAGAGACCAGAATTCGGCCGTAATACTCTTTACCTTTAGGCTCCACAATCCTTTAGCCGGGACAAAATAGGCTACTAAGTCAACGTCTTTGCCCGAAAATTCTTTCATCATTACCAGGCAAAGAGGGACAAGTTGTTGACACCCAATTTTGTCCCGCCTCTCCCCCGAAATACCTATTTATACTTCTGGTATTTTGAGAAATTAAAATATGCATTTAAATTTTACTATAATTATTAGTCTTTTATTAACACCCACGTTTATTATCCTACTGCAATTATTATTATTATTCTTATTTTTATCATTATTATTATCACTATTATTAATTATTGTTACTATTCTTAAATTATTATTATTACTAATTTGTCATTAATTATTATTATTCGGGTTATTCCCAATTACCATCATTATCATTATTATTATTAATTAGTATTATCAGTGTTATGTTGTTATCAATTATTAATCATCATTATCATCGTTGTTTCATTATGATCGTTGTTTTCATCGACAATTGTTATTTATTATTATTATTTTATTAGCATTATTATCATTATCATATCGTTTTATTACTGTCATTATTATTATTATTAATTATCACTTTTGTTATCATCAATAACTGTTATTCTTTTATTATTATTATTATTATCATTAATTTATTACCATTTACTGTTATTTTTATTATCAATAATTGTTGTTTATTATTATTATCATTATTTTTTTTATTTATTATTATTAATTACCATCTTTAGTATTATTATTAATTATTATCATCATTATTATTGCTACTTTGTTATTAATCATCAATATTTGTTATCCATTATTGTTGTTGTTATTATTATTATTATTACTATTAGTATTATTATTATTATTATTATTATTATTATTATTATTATTACCACCACAATCATTATTAGGGGGCATCAGTATTATCATCATCATTTATCGTTATCATTGTTATTGATTATTGATACTATTATTATTATCATTATTTGCAGCGTTATCACCGCTAGTTATTCGTTACGGTGTTTAGTATCATTGAAACTGGCATTTCTCGGCATTTTATCAACTCCCGCATGCACATCGCATTTATTTTCGCGCATTTAAAATGATAGCTTTATTTATCGTTAACATTTTTATCACACGGTCATTGCAACAGCATAAATTTTATTATCCGGGTCTTTTCTCAATCACACATTTTTTCTTTTCGTACCAGGTAATATTCTGACACCCTTAGTACATCGTTGATCAAAATCGATCTCTTATTCAAATTTAGGAGTCAAACTATTTCTTGCACTCGGTCCGCATTTTGACTTACCGGACTCCAAATTAAAGCCCGATTGACTCCTGATAATTTTGGACTAGTCCATATCCCTTATCTCAATTTTTAGAATAATCCATGTTTAATTTACTAGTCCGTTCTTTTAATACCCAGTCTAAAATTTGACCCGGTCCACAAATGGACCGGGTCCAATTCATTTTTTAGCCAAATAAGGAAACCCTTTTAGGGTTTTCCCCATCATTTTTTCCTCTATACCACCGCCGCACCCTCCATCGTCTCCCTCCCCTTTTCCCCGTCGTCATCCTCATCACTCGCCACCTCCGCACCACCACCTCCACCTCCCACACCATCGCACCCTCACCGCCACCCACCTCCGCCGTCTCCACCCATCTCTCCTTCATCACCCCTCTCGCTGTCACCTACCGCCTCCACCAACCACCATCGTCGCGTGAATTCCACCGCTTCATCCGACATCTCTGACACTCCACCCCACGCCTCTGACACATCTATTTTCTCGTGTTCCCCCATCGCCTCTCTCCTCTCCCACGTTACACCCACGTCTCCACTGCTCTGACACCACCACGTTGCCACTGCTACACCCACGTGACCGCTGCCACCTCCATCATCCCCCATTCCTCTGTTCCCCACGCGTATCACCTTTTATTTCGACACAATGCAAAGCAAAATGGGGATAAATAGGGGTGGCGAATCGGCATCTTGGAGGGGAAGAAAGGGACGCAATCTAAAAACCCCCTAAGAATCGAAGTGCTTGAATCGCCAAAATTTCCCTTAAAAATACGAGTCTTTGATTGTTCCAGTTCTTCTTTTAAAAACATCGATTTTTAATTTTCTCGATATCGGCACAAGAATATCAAATCTGGTTCTGTTCTTGCTTTGAGTGCTCGTTCAAATTTGAGCACCCACGATTTCGAATTTCGAAGTGTTTCGAGGTATATCGGAAGCTCGAGTTCCATTTCGCTGCACCCGGAGAAGGTGTGTCAATTCCTTTGTGTTTATTTTTTATCTTGTTGCATTTTTTTTAGCTTCATAGTTGTTGCGTGTTAGCATTAGATATTGTCTTCATGATTTAGCGATTATTATGTTTGATTCAGTGAGTGGTTGGTGAAGTATGTTATATGCTGATGGATTAAACAAATGCCTATGTCTTAATCGTGCTTAGTAGTCGACAGTGTCTATGTGTTTATCTCGGAATCGTGCAGTTTAGTCTCTATATGGTTGGTATATGTCCTGTTTTGGGTATGATAAGGTTATATTAGGTCTATAATGCTTTTATTGATATAAATTTGATTATGTGAGTTGATTAATGGTGGTGTTACTCATATTAAGTGTGCATAAATGGAGTGTTTAGTCCTGTCTAGATTATGTGTCCTCAATCAATGAATTTAAATCATGTTTAAGGGTATCCAAATTCTTGTGCTCATATGGTATTACTGGTTTGAGCCTTCAAAATAGTTATTCCTGAAACTGTTCGGTGTCCTTTCGTTTTGTCTTTTATCGAAGTACAGTCACAGCTCGATATAAGTGGGAATAAAAATAGGTATACAGTTATGTCCATGTAATTATCCATTTCCGCCAAGCGTTGAAGTTTGAGTTCTAACAAATGGATATAGGCTTGCTTATTTGTGACTCTTGGCTGAAAATCTTTTAAAAAGATCTGTTGTAGTTTGGTGTGAAGGACAAGGAGTCCAATGCTTAGTTTGGTGTTGTGGATTGAACGATTACCTATATGGGAAGCCTAAAAAAAGCAATCAATCTTGACGTGAGTTTGAAACATCTCTAGAAGCTTGAAGGTTCTAAATCTGTCAAGCCTTTGCGCTAAGTTAGGTTTGGATCTGTTTTTCATTCTCCTGTCCTTTGTTTGTCCAAATGATTGCATAAAAAAACGAATTAAAATATGTATGCTATCATGCTTATATGATGGAAGAACCAGAATACTTTGCCCTCTAGCTCAATATGAAACATAACTTCATTTAGCATTTTCTTTCACTTTTCATGCTTGTCCTCTCCCTATTCCCTTCTGATTTTTCAAATAGGCTTAAGGTACATAATTAACCAGTACATGTACACTTATCTGATTTCCTTTTGTGGTTTGTGATACATCATTGATAGTCTAGGGTCACTGGTTGTTCCCATTTCAGAGCAATGTAAATGCTGATGGTTGAGTTTGGAACTGAAATTACTCATCTCTGGTATAGAATGTTGATATGAACCAACGTAGACTAATTCTGTTTGAAAAGGATTGAGGAAAAGGATTTCAACTCTGAACCACGTATTGAACTGTTTTTTCTATCTATATGACTATAAATTACTTTATGTTAAGAAGTAATGGTTCGACATATGTTAGAATTCTGCGTTTATGCTGTAACTCGCCAGTTCTCTTTCACCTCGGCTGTTGTTTTCTTTGTTGTTCCATGATATATTAAATCTTGTGTTCAAATAATACATTACGTTGACTAAATTTGGAATTGGTACCACTGGACGGAAAACCTGTTTTTTTAGAGATGAATCGTGAGCGGTTGGCAGGGGTGATATTTGATGTAGTCATTAGTGTTTTCTTGATAATATAAAAATGTGGACTAGAATGTGTCCGAATAC
Organism: Lycium barbarum; assembly: GCF_019175385.1. Lineage (NCBI taxonomy): Eukaryota > Viridiplantae > Streptophyta > Magnoliopsida > Solanales > Solanaceae > Lycium > Lycium barbarum. The sequence continues at coordinate 11,604,459 of NC_083341.1, forward strand.
CGTGAATATCCCTCCTGAATTCAATAGATGTTCGTATATCACAAACCTGTCGTTCAGATTCCCACTTTCTTTTAAATTATGCATGTGCTATGTATGCAAAATGTCTTGATTTAAAATTCTTCAAAAAACATGTCTGAATATTATTAATACGCTCAGTCTGATGATATGCATTTTGTGCAAATAAACATGTATTAGCAAGTCCCGGGTATCATTGGGGTTGTTTAAATTATGTGCGTTGTTGCAAGTATATTTCAGTTGGTTATGTATATTTACGTATATTACTGGTAGACCTTTATTTAAAATAGCTATAAACGCGTATACCTGAAGTATACCTAAATAAACATAGCATATACACAATCTGCTAATTTGCTTTGAGTTTATATTTCATATGTTTAACCTTATTTATTGATCGTATACTAATTCTTTCCTTTCATTTTATGCATGACCATCGCATACGAGTCCAAGGGATTCGTTCTTCTTCCGCATTCGGCGTTGGGCCAAGGCCCAAAGAAACGTCATTCCTCTCTGTCCAGCCTCTTGTCCACATCCAATATATGCAAAAATATGTGGGCTGAGCCCATTTCCAGCAGCAGATTTGCAACAGTGGCCCTAGAAATGGGCCAATCCATTTTCTCTACCTCATTGTATTGTTGTGTATTTTTGATTTGCCATGTATGACTAACCTTTATCTTATTTTTATTTGTTTTGTTCTTACTTAGCTTAGATAAATTATAAGGGGATTAGCATGGAACTTAGTTTAGCATAATGGGTAGTAAATTTAAGAGAAAAACTAACAATTAATCCCATGAGTTTCATTTTTCATATTAAAGTTATTTAAAGTGTCTATAATATTTACTTCTAGAATAATTGATAGCATAAATTCATATTTTCAAGTTAAAGGAATCATATTTCATTCTTATTATCTCAATTTCAAAACACCACTAACATGCAAATGCAAATTCCAGTATATTTTATAAATCACTCTCCAAATTTTGAATCAATCACACGTATTTTAGCTAAGTTAATAAGAGTCAATAAAAAGAGAAGGGAAATTCACTCCTTTTGCCATATTCATATCACATGATTTTATTCAAAATTTAAATGTGCTAAGTCCTTTCTTAAAAGTTATCACTTATATTGCACAATATTGCATCTCCTGCAAGCATCATTTTAAAATAGCATTTTTTTATTTAAAACCTTAGCAACATTTATAGTTTATTTTAAATAGCATTTGAGGTCTTTTTTGTGCAATTTATTCTCCAAGTCTTTTCTTTTAAGTAGCATTTTATTTTAAAGCCTTAGCAATTTTTTTATAAGTTTTATTTTAAATGGCATCTAAAAATCTTTTTTATGCAAATTATTATATTTTTTTTCTAAATTCTATCTTGAGCAATATTCTTATATTTTTCTTAAAAATCTTAGCAACATTTCTTAGCCCCTTTTCTTAAAATTTCAAGCATCTTATTTAGCATCAATTAATTAATCTAAGTTTGGCCGGATAACCGTAGTTAACGGATTCTAAAGGATGCCTAACCCCTTCCCTTTAGGATAACATAGAACCCTTACCTAGAATCACACTGATTAAGCAGACTATTAACAGAGGTTTAGTTAGCTTTACCTTAGTTAAAATCAGGTGCCCTAATTCACCTTAAAATCAATTAGGTGGCGACTCCATTAAAACAAAACAATTTGGGAATCTCCAATATGTTGTACTCCGCTCTAACCCGGTTAAAATGGGGTATAACAGCTTGGCGACTCCGCTGGGGACTTTTAGGTTCTTAACCATAACAACTTAGGTTAATAATTAAATTTGTTGGATGTTTGGTTGTTTTCTTTATTTTTTGCCTTTATTGCTTCTTTATTTTTTTATGTTCTTTTAAGTGATTGTTTTATTATGCAAATTTCTATGTAATATGTATGTTATTGCTTTCCTTAAATTGGCATTCCGCTCATATTTCTTCCATTCCTGGAAAACTCACACATATTCACACACTTAAAGCGGCTTCGCAGTTTGCGCCCGTGCACTACTAAATTACCCCTTTAGTTGGATTGGTCTAGTGGATTTAGTCGATCAGCGGTGCAGTCGACGGACCACGGACTTTCCACTCCCAAGTTGTCCGCTTGGGGGAGCCTTGCGTCATAAGAAAACAACTCGTACTCAGCCTAAGATAGAGCTAAGCCAAAACCCTTTAAGGGCATGCACGAACCTAGGAGGCTTAATACCCAGGGTGTATTAAGTCCATTAGTCAACCTCTTCCAAATGTCCAGGTGGGTCTACGACCCCGAGCGACGGTTATCACGTTATGTGCATTGATTTGAAGGATGAATGTGCGTTATGTGGACCATGTGCTATTTAGGTAGAACTAACCATTTGTGAACGCAGGTGACCATGAGTCAACACAATACCTACCCGAGATTCAGCATGGTTTTGAGCGTCCCTTCCCAACTAACAGCATGGTGGGTTGATTTGGGGGATTACGGACAGCGGGTTGTACGTGGAGCATTGGGACACTTACCGTCTTTGATGGATATCCAGCCCTGCAGAGACATCATCGAGGCTGCAACCGTGTTTTGGGATGAAAAGAGGGTCGTGTTTAGATTTGGCAACATTGAGATGACTCCGTTGTTAGAGGAAATAGGAGGCTATATAGAAAATGTAGCATTATTACGTAAACCGAGAAAATGGCAGAACTGTGGCATGATTATTCCAAGGCAACCTTTACCAAAAGAATTTGCTGACAGCTTCGGGTTCAGAGAGGGTAAAGGTGTGGAATGTTTGCAGAAGTCTATGATACCACTCGAGTATTTGTATCACAGATTCGGTTATCAAAGGAGTTTCGTCGATCATCAGGATGAATTCTTCTCATATGACTCTTGGAAGCAGAAACGGTGCTTCGCTTTCGCAGTATGTTTTTTAGGGACTATAGTATTTCCTAAAGGAACCACAAAAGACATTCACACACATCTTGTTATTGTAACTAAGGCTCTTTTTGGTGGCATCGACGGGAAACACTACACTCTGGTCCCTATGGTCGTGGCAGATATCTACCGAGCATTAGGTCGTTGTAAACACGGGTATAAACATTTCGAAGGATGCAACTTGCTTCTGCAAATTTGGTTAATGGAACATCTTCGGAAAGTCAACGGGGGTCTAGAATTCCGGAAGCCGACGGGTGAGAATCACGTTCTGGGTCAGGTTCCAGGTGCTATCTTAACAGCAAAATCATTTGAGAAACCAAAGTGTGTGAAGGAGTGGGTAGAATTTCTTAGCCATTTGAACGATGACTCGATGCAATGGATGTTCAGTTGGTTTCCGTCCGAGGTTTTGGTGTTTCGAACGAAGATCATACCATTTTTGGTCTTGATAGGACTTCGAGGTTTGCAGCCTTACGCCCCGCTGAGAGTTTTGAGACAATCAGGGAGGAAGCAAAACATACCTTTAGTGGCAGATATGAATCACTACTGTGCTGACTACAAAGAAGGGAAAATTCCTTTTGCAAAAGAGGTTATTCGCATGTGGAAATTGAAAGAGACTACAAAAGCAGATTCAGTGGAGCCAAATAGATACCAAGCCGGGTGCGAGGACAACTATATGGAATGGCTGGCCGCTGATTTGGAGGAATCAATCAAACCCGGCGTTAGTCTGAAAGATCGGATTAAGGATGGGGAAGCCGAAGCATTCATCTTACTCCGACAATTGCGTAAGAAAAATCTTGTTTCTGAAATTGAGCATCATGCGCAACTTAAGGAAAAGGAAAGGGAAGTAGAGAATTGGAAACAACAAGCACTTAGCTACGAGCAAAGCATGCAAGAGCTGGATACACTGCTGGCTGAGCAGGGCGATACTTGTATCAAAGAGGGCATCAAAACAGGGGGTGTTCTAGCTATGTCATACCTTGCCCAGAATCGCCGAAAGATTGATCAGTCAATTCGGGCAACCAAGAGACTCAAGAGCGACGGAGGGCCATCTTCATTTTAGTTAACTTGTTCAATAGGCAATGTAATAATTTCTTTTGCATTGGGATTTTAAGCACTGTATTCGTTTTTGGGCCTTCAATTAATAGCGCACTGGAATGACGCATGACTACATATTTTATCCTTCAAATCCACGCTAAGCCTACCTTTGGCACAAAAAGGGTCCCTTGCATAATAGGACGCATTGATATGTTTTGCTGTTCAATATATGTTTGTTTGCTATATGCGTTTCGTTTGCTACACAATATACGTTGGTTCGACATGCAATATGCGTTTCTTTCAACGTTATTTACTAAATTTTCACATTAATTTCAAAGCAAGCATTTGCCCTGTACTAACGCAGTTTTCTTCATTTTTGAAGGTTATTTTAATTCTTATTATCCCCCCAAAGGTTGATTCGCGTTGACTGCGAACTGGCAGACCATCCATACTTCACGAGATCAAAAGCACGAACATCCGGCAATATGAATGATTCAGGGGCATCCGAACAAACTGGCCTGGGACTCGTCACTCTTCCAAGAGAGGAACCTGAGGCTTCGGGAGGGGGAAATGATGAGCTCATTGCCCAATTGTTGCAGCAAATGGCCAATATGCAAACCGAAATTGAGCGACTGCGGAATCTCACCAATCTGTCCATCACCCTGAACGCCCCTCACCCTGAACAAAGAACAAACGCGACAATTCCACCATCCTTTTCGCCTGTCGATTCGCCCGCTCCACAACCTTCTCCCTCAAACCCTCCGCTTTACACAGTCCACCCAAATACCTCCAACCCCCAACAAACTAACCAACAACAATCCACTTCACAACAATCGAATCCACAACAAGCCATTCCACACCAGATCCACCCACAACCAACCATCCCGCAACAAACTGTCCAACAGCAAACAACCCCGCAACAAGCCAACATACAACAAACTACCTCACAACCAAATGACCAGCAACAAGCCAACTTCCAACAAACCAATTCGCAACCTTTCACTACCCCTTACATTCCTCAACCTGCAGTTACCCAAATTAACCCACATACCCAAAACTACCAAGCAGTTCAACATACACCACTAGCGCGTATTGCTAGCCATAACACGCAATATGTGGCAGAAGCTCAGCCTTTCACTACCCAGATACAGGCCTTGCAGCATCCAGAGGTTGACCCTTATGAAGAGTTAGAAAGGGAAGCCAGGGCAAGAGCAGACGAGGATGTGGCAAAAGAGCTTCGCAGTCTGAGGGAAGCTGTCAGAAATATCCAGACCAACAGGGGATGTGAAGGGCTTGAATATGAAGATCTGTGCATTCACCCTGACATTGAATTACCCGCTGGGTATAAAGTGCCGAAGTTTGACATGTTCGACGGGAAGGGAAACCCTCGGGCTCATTTGAGATCATATTGCGATAAGCTTGTCGGAGTGGGTAAAGATCAAGCTATCAGAATGAAACTATTCGTAAGAAGTCTAACAGGAGAGGCACTCGATTGGTACACATACCAAGACCCGCAGAGGTGGCACAGTTGGGGAGATATGGCCCAGGAATTCATGGACAGATTCAGGTTCAACACTGAGACTATCCCGGACAGGTTTTATTTAATGAAGCTGGAGAGAAAATCAACAGAAACTTTCCGGGAATACGCTATGCGCTGGAGAGCAGAAGCTGCGAAAGTCCAGCCTCCAATGGTAGAGAGTGAAATGACGATGCTTTTCGTACAATCTCTAAAGGACCCCACATATTATGAGAGAATGTTAAGTGTCATTGGGCAGAAGTTTGCTGAAGTCATCAGGATGGGGGACTTCATAGAAGAAGGGATTAAAACAGGGAGAGTTACAAATCTTGCGGCCTTGCAGGCCACAAATTAGGCCATTCAGGCAGATCCTGCTAAGAAGAAGAGAGACGGAGTATCCCCGGTCATGGCCATCCAAGATCAAAGACCAACCCAAAAATTAACCCGCCAATATTCTTCACCCCAGCCCTCACACTACAGCCAGTACACCCAAACACCTCAGCCTTATTACCAACCCCCACCTACCCCCCTTCCCGTCTATCATACTCAACCAACATACTATTCACCCCGGACCCCTCCCTACCAAAACCCACCACAACACCGTCCAACCTTCGCAACGCAACCCCAGTACCATCCGCCAAACCGCCCACAAAACACCCCTAGACCACGCCCAAATGTCGAAAGAAGACCAACCAAAACTTACACACCATTAGCCGAACCTTTAGCCCAACTGTACGAGAGGCTGAAAATGGCAGGGATACTCCAACCGATTCAAGGAAGAACTCCTGATCCCATCCCGGGATGGTATGACGGGACTAAACATTGTGCATATCATTCGGGAATTGCAGGGCATGATACCGGAAGCTGCTTTGCTCTCAAGGATAGAGTTGAGACATTAATCAAGGAAGGGGTCATACAGCTTAAGGAAGCTCCCCCGAACATAAACAATAATCCACTGCCGAATCACGGCGATGCAAATGTGCACATGATCACCCTTGATGAAGATTGCAATCTGGAGGGGACTATCGTGCCAGTTAAAGAAAGGGAGGAGGTTGAATCGTCAGCTTGTGTTGCTCCAATAATCACAGTTCAAAAGAGGGCTCCATTCGAAGTTCTCACTCCGGGGCCCAGGATCACAGCTTTCGTTGCCCCAACACCTTCTCGCAACACCAAAGCGGTCCCTTGGGATTATCAATCCGGTGAGAGAGATAAAGGGAAAGGGAGAGTGGTCGTGGAAACCATTGCCACCGGAATGACTAGGTCTGGACGGTGCTATGCCCCTGAAGAGATAGCACGAGGGGCGTCAAACAAGGAGAATGGTCCGAAAAAAACTGTTACAGAAGCTGAAGTCGAAGAATTCTGGAGGAAAATGCCGACGAAAGAATATTCTGTTATAGAACAATTGAAGAAAACACCAGCTCAGATTTCTTTGTTTGCATTGTTGATGAACTCTGAAGCGCACAGGAGTGCCCTAGTGAAAATACTAAGTGAAGCCTATGTTCCCGCTGAGACTTCCAGTGAGAAACTGTCGGCTATGGTGGGGGAAATCCTTGAGGCCCATCGAGTATCTTTTCATAATGACGAGTTGCCACCTGAAGGTTTGGGGCATAATAAAGCATTGAACATCACCATCAGATGCAGGGATAGGTTCATCTCCAAAGTATTGATCGACGGAGGCTCAGCTGTCAATATATGTCCTGTCGCTACTCTACGAGCCTTAGGGATCGATGTCGGGATACTCCGCGGCAGTCAGGTCAGTGTCAAAGGTTTTGACGGAGCCCAAAGAGATGTTGTTGGAGAGATTGATCTGTTTCTGGAGATTGGGCCTGTGGAGTTCACAGTGAAGTTCCAAGTGATGGACATATCTACTAGCTACAACTTGCTGATCGGGAGACCATGGATCCACATGGCTGGCGCGGTTCCTTCCACTTTGCACCAGAGTTTAAAGTTCGTGTGGGATCATCAAGAAGTAGTAATCCATGGAGAAGGCAATAATTCTCTATACCCGGAATGTTCAATTCCTCCTATTCAAAGTGTGGAAAGGCTAGACGGATCTGTTTTCCATATCAAGGAGAACGTGTGCACCGCTCAAGTGAGGAAGATGGAATTGCCACAGGTACTTATGATGGTGGCGTGGGAGATGCTGAGAAATGGCTTCTGACCCGGTCAAGGCCTCGGCCCGAACTCAGATGGAATTGTGGAACCAATTCAACTGCCTGGGCACAAGTATACTTTCGGGCTCGGATATGAGCCCACCCCCGAGGAGATTGCTTCAGCTAGTCTCAGAAGAAAGAGCGACGTTCCCTTGCCAAAGCCTGTTCCTCGCCTGAATCAGTCATTTTCTAAAGCTTCCGATGCTCAAGCACCACAGGAGATATTTGAGAATACCCTCCTGGAAAATTTTAAGAACTTGTTCATCACTGAAGAAGAAACCGAATGCAACATGGTTTCGGACGGTTGTTCTGAAGATTCGACTATTCGGGATGCAGAGCCGGGATGCCGCTTGAACAATTGGACTTGTACCCCGCCCCCGTTTCTTCGGGAGTCTTGGTAGACTAATTGTATTCAGCATTTGATGAAACAGACACGATTTGAAATTGAGGCCTGAATCGTGCCTATGCTTTTGTTATCTTTGCCTCCAAACTTTCAAAGTTTAAATGCAATTTTCAAGTCGTGCTTTTATTTATATTCTTCCTGTCTTTGTTTAATAAATTTCTTTTTACTTTTCAGCAATCAAATAAATAAATCTGCCGATACTGCGAATGTGACACATAATGAAACAAGCAAGCCCGTAGGAAATGCCGAGCAAGATTCTGAAGAATATGAAGAAGATATGCAACCTGAAGGATTAACCAAAGATTTCGAACATTTTGAGAATAAGCCAAAACCGAATCTGGATGAAACGGAAGTTATAAATTTGAGTAATTCAAAAATTATGATGGAAGTGAGAATCAGTGTCCATTTGACCCCGTCGCAGAGGGAAAAATTGATCAAACTGTTGAAAGAATATATAGATGTGTTTGCTTGGTCTTACGATGATATGCCCGGACTAAGCACTGACATCGTCTCGCATAAGTTGTCTCTTGATCCATCCTGTCCTCCGATAAAGCAAAAGAAGAGAAACATTAAATCGGATTTGAGCTTGAAAATCAAAGAAGAAATCTCCAAACAGTTTGATGCGAAGGTCATTCGGACTACAATGTACCCCACTTGGCTAGCCAATATCGTTCCCGTACCAAAGAAGGATGGTAAAGTTAGAGTATGCGTGGATTACCGGGATCTCAACAAGGCTAGTCCAAAAGACGATTTTCCTCTCCCGAATATACACATGCTCATTGATAATTGTGCGAAGCATGAGATGCAGTCTTTCGTGGATTGTTACGCAGGATATCACCAGATTCTAATGGACGAAGAAGATGCAGAGAAAACAGCATTCATCGCACCTTGGGGAGTGTACTATTATCGGGTAATGCCTTTTGGGCTCAAGAACGCAGGAGCTACCTACATGAGAGCCATGACCACCATTTTCCATGATATGATCCATAAAGAGATTGAAGTCTATGTGGATGATATCATCATCAAATCGCGAAAGAGCTTAGACCATCTAACAGATTTGAGAAAGTTCTTCGACAGGTTGAGGCGATACAATCTGAAGTTGAACCCCGCAAAGTGTGCATTCGGTGTTCCTGCAGGGAAATTGTTGGGTTTTATTGTGAGCAGAAGAGGCATAGAGTTGGACCCCTCGAAGATAAAAGCCATTCAGGCATTGCCTGCTCCAAAGAGTCGGAAAGATGTGATGAGTTTCCTCGGGCGTCTCAACTACATCAGCCGGTTTATAGCACAATCGACGGTGATATGCGAACCAATAATCAAGTTATTAAGGAAGGATGCTCCTACCAAATGGACTGAAGATTGCCAAAGAGCCTTTGACAAAATCAAAGAGTATTTGTCTAGCCCGCCTGTTTTGGTACCTCCAGAAGCTGGAAGACCTTTGTTATTGTATTTGTCCGTATCAGAAAACGCTTTCGGATGCGTATTAGGACAACATGACGAAACAAGAAGGAGGGAGCGAGCAATATACTACTTGAGCAAAAAGTTCACGCCTTACGAGGCGCGATACACGTTATTGGAACGCACATGTTGTGCTTTGACTTGGGTTGCACAGAAGTTGAGACATTATCTGTCTGCATATACTACTTGCCTCATCTCAAGAATGGACCCACTCAAGTATATTTTTCAGAAGCCTATGCCTACCGGAAAGCTAGCCAAATGGCAGATGTTGCTGAGTGAGTTCGACATTGTGTATGTTACCCAAAAGGCTGTCAAAGGGCAGGCGATAGCAGATCATCTTGCAGAAAATCCTGTGGGTGGGGAATACATACCCCTTAAAACTTATTTCCCGGATGAAGAAGCGTTGTTCATCGGGGAAGATATCGCAGAAGAGTACCCGGGGTGGAGACTGTTCTTCGATGGGGCGGTAAATTCTAAAGGAGTCGGCGTTGGAGCAGTCTTGATTTCAGAGTCAGGGCAGCATTACCCCATTTCAGCAAAGCTCAAGTTCCCGTGTACCAATAATATGGCAGAATATGAGGCTTGTATTCTTGGCCTCAGAATGGCCGTTGACACGCATATACAAGAGCTTTTGGTTATAGGCGATTCAGATTTGCTGGTTCATCAAGTGCGAGGCGAATGGACCACTAAGAACCGGAAGATACTCCCGTACTTGCACTGCGTGAAAGATTTGTGTAAAAGATTCATCAAGGTAGAATTCAAACACGTTCCAAGGACACAGAACGAGTTCGCTGATGCGTTGGCCACTTTGTCTTCTATGATTCAGCACCCAGACAAGAATCGCATAGATCCTATCAAGGTAAATGTGCACGATCAACATGCTTATTGTTTCTATGTGGATGAGGAACCTGATGGAGAACCTTGGTACCACGACATTAAGAAATATCTTAAGACAGGAGACTATCCGGAAGGCATAACCAGTGTTCAGAAGAAAACACTTCGGAGATTAGCAAACCATTTCTTCCTAAATGGAGAAATCCTGTATAGGAGGACTCCGGATTTAGGGCTATTAAGATGTGTTGATGCTAAAGAAGCAGCCCGTTTGATTGAAGAAGTGCACGGCGGTACGTGTGGGCCTCATATGAATGGCTTTACACTGGCCAAGAAAATCCTTCGCGCAGGCTATTTCTGGATGACTATGGAATCAGATTGTATCCGTTTTGTGCAGAAATATCACCGATGTCAGATTCATGGTGATTTGATTCGAGTTCCGCCAAATGAATTGAATGTGACGAGCTCTCCGTGGCCTTTCGCAGCTTGGGGTATGGATGTCATTGGTCCCATCGAGCCAGCCGCCTCGAATGGACACAGGTTCATTTTGGTAGCCATTGATTATTTCACAAAGTGGGTGGAAGCATCTTCGCACAAGTCGGTAACAAAGAAAGTGGTAGCAGATTTTGTTCGGAGCAACATTATTTGCCGATTCGGAGTCCCAGAATCAATTATAACGGATAATGGAGCTAATCTTAACAGTAATCTGATGCGGGAGATTTGCGATACATTTAAGATTACCCATCGCAATTCCACTCCTTATCGCCCTCAGATGAATGGGGCAGTTGAAGCAGCCAATAAAAACATCAAGAGAATACTGAGAAAGATGATCGATAATTACAGGCATTGGCACGAAAAACTGCCGTTAGCTCTTCTCGGATATCGTACTACTGTGAGGACTTCAACGGGGGCAACACCTTATCTTTTGGTCTATGGGACAGAGGCGGTGTTACCTGCTGAGGTAGAAATCCCATCTCTGAGAATCATCCAAGAAGCTGAGTTAAGTGACGCTAAATGGGTACAGAATCGATATGAACAATTGATGCTCATTGACGAAAAGAGATTGAATGCAGTTTGTCACGGGCAGCTCTATCAGAACAGAATGGCCAAAGCTTTCAACAAGAAAGTAAGACCGAGACAATTCAAAACGGGGCAATTGGTACTGAAACGCATATTTCCATGTCAAGATGAAGCTAAAGGAAAATTTGCACCTAACTGGCAAGGACCTTATATGGTCCATCGAGTATTGACTGGAGGAGTGTTAGTCTTAGCAGAAATGGATGGTGAAATTTGGCCGAAAGCTATCAACACAGACGCCGTCAAGAGATATTATGTTTAGGAGTTTTCTATTTATTTGTATGTAATATTCCGCAATACTTTCCATGTAATGGCACTACTCTCCCGTGGCGGGATGCGTAACAAACCTACACCGGGTTGGATTTTAAGATAAGATTTCCATCTTTTTGCTTGTAAGTATGAACTACGCTTGGCCTGATTCCCATGGGGGATACGTAGGCGGCCTGCATAGGCCTCGGTCATATTATTAGAAAATCCCATTTCAGTCCTGTTTGTAATATGAACTACGTTTTGACCTGATTTCCTGTCGGATACAGGATATGTAGGCAGCCTATATAGGCTCGGTCTCGCCATTTTAGAGGCTCAATATCCCTTGTGCCAGAAACTGGGACAATCGTTTTAAAGAGCGTCGCCGCAAGATGACATCGAGAGACTTGGAAGAATATTGTTTCAACAGAGTCATCGGGCAGAGGAAAACATTGGAAAAGGGGCATTCGCTTTGTTTCACAATGTGTCACAGTTCCGAGTTCAGCAGAAACCATTTATCGCTATACACATATTTTACTATGTCTATTTTACTTTGAAATAATGTAATTGTAATCAGACTGTTTACCAGTTGGCCAAGACTTAAAATGAGCGGAGGTTACAAGTTCAGACGAAGTTGGAGGCATGAAGCGCCAAGAGCCGGATCCTCCAAGTCAACGCGAATCAACCCCCTCCCCAAACTTACAAAATTTTCTTTGGATGCAGGTTTCCAAGTTGCAGAAGCTAAAACATGTACAGCCTTGTAAGGATGGCGCGTCGAACGGTTTGAGAGTTCTTCCATCAATTATGCCTTTAAATGTCAATAATTTTCGGCAATCATAATGAGCTAATCTTGCAAATTATCCTTTTCAAATATATATCAACGCACAAATATTTTCTATTGCCTTCGAATACATTGCTTTATTTATTTTTAAGTACCCCTGCGTATGCTCGCCGTTTCCATATCAACTCACCCTTTCATATGATGCATGAGCTGCGCACCGCTCTTTGCATCGCTTTCATATATTTACTGGGCCATGCACCGCCCTTTTAAATTTCTGCATAAGGCCATGCACCGCCTTTCATATGATGCATGAGCTGCGCACCGCTCTTCACATCGCTTTCATATATTTACTGGGCCATGCACCGCCCTTTTAAATTTCTGCATAAGGCCATGCACCGCCTTTCATATGATGCATGAGCTGCGCACCGCTCTTCGCATCGCTTTCATATATTTACTGGGCCATGCACCGCCCTTTTAAATTTCTGCATAAGGCCATGCACCGCCTTTCATATGATGCATGGGCTGCGCACCGCCCTCGCATCGCTTTCATATATTTACTGGGCCATGCACCGCCCTTTTAAAATTTCTGCATAAGGCCATGCACCGCCTTTCATATGATGCATGGGCTGCGCACCGCCCTTGCATCGCTTTTATATATTTACCGAGCCATGCACCGCCCGTTTAAATTTCTGCATAAGGCCATGCACCGCCTTTCATATGATGCAGCAGCTGCGCACCGCTCCTCGCATCGTTTTCATATATTTACTGGGCCATGCACCGCCCTTTTAAATTTCTGCATAAGGCCGTGCACCGCCTTTCATATGATGCATGAGCTGCGCACCGCTCTTCGCATCGCTTTCATATATTTACTGGGCCATGCACCGCCCTTTTAAATTTCTGCATAAGGCCGTGCACCGCCTTTCATATGATGCATGGGCTGCGCACCTCCCTTTGTATCGCTTTCATATTGCCTGGGCCATGCACCGCCCTTTTAAATTTCTGCATAAGGCCATGCACCGCCTTTCATATGATGCATGAGCTGCGCACCGCTCTTCGCATCGCTTTCATATATTTACTGGGCCATGCACCGCCCTTTTAAATTTCTGCATAAGGCCGTGCACCGCCTTTCATATGATGCATGAGCTGCGCACCGCCCTTCGCATCGCTTTCATATCGCCTGGGCCATGCATCGCCCTTTTAAATTTCTGCATAAGGCTATGCACCGTCTTTCATATGACGCATGGGCTGCGCACCGCCCCTTTGCATCGCTTTCATATTGCCTGGGCCATGCACCGCCCTTTGTAATTCCTGCATAAGGCTGAGCACCGCCTTTCATATATTACATGGTCCGTGCACCGCCTTTTGTAAATTTCTGCATAAGGCTGAGCACCGCCTTTCATATATCACATGGGCCATGCACCGCCCTTTTAAATTTCCGCATAAGGACATTGCACCACACCTGCCTTGTTTTATTATTTTATTAGTACCCTGCACATGCTTGCAGCCGCATTGCACCGCATTTGCGTCGCTGTATTTCAATATTTATTCTTACTGACTATTTTCATCTAGTTTTTAGTTTCGCAGGAGCTTTAGCGCAACGTGGAACTATTTCTTCGGCAGCGAACTGGGGCAATACGTCGGGAAGGACAAGCAGACTTCTCGACAAGGGTCAAAGATCTACCTCGAACACTCGGCTCCAAATTCGAATTTCCCGTTCACATTCCAGCACAATCAATTTTCAGGGTTCTATCACAATACCCAGTGTCATCATAATTCGACACTGGGACAATATTTTTTGCGAAGATTCGCATCAAATCGTGAGTTGCCAGTCATAAGTGTCGTAGACATTTCAGAACTACACGCGGCCTGATTCTCGTACAGCCCGAGATATGTAGGCGATTCAGAGACCAGAATTCGGCCGTAATACTCTTTACCTTTAGGCTCCACAATCCTTTAGCCGGGACAAAATAGGCTACTAAGTCAACGTCTTTGCCCGAAAATTCTTTCATCATTACCAGGCAAAGAGGGACAAGTTGTTGACACCCAATTTTGTCCCGCCTCTCCCCCGAAATACCTATTTATACTTCTGGTATTTTGAGAAATTAAAATATGCATTTAAATTTTACTATAATTATTAGTCTTTTATTAACACCCACGTTTATTATCCTACTGCAATTATTATTATTATTCTTATTTTTATCATTATTATTATCACTATTATTAATTATTGTTACTATTCTTAAATTATTATTATTACTAATTTGTCATTAATTATTATTATTCGGGTTATTCCCAATTACCATCATTATCATTATTATTATTAATTAGTATTATCAGTGTTATGTTGTTATCAATTATTAATCATCATTATCATCGTTGTTTCATTATGATCGTTGTTTTCATCGACAATTGTTATTTATTATTATTATTTTATTAGCATTATTATCATTATCATATCGTTTTATTACTGTCATTATTATTATTATTAATTATCACTTTTGTTATCATCAATAACTGTTATTCTTTTATTATTATTATTATTATCATTAATTTATTACCATTTACTGTTATTTTTATTATCAATAATTGTTGTTTATTATTATTATCATTATTTTTTTTATTTATTATTATTAATTACCATCTTTAGTATTATTATTAATTATTATCATCATTATTATTGCTACTTTGTTATTAATCATCAATATTTGTTATCCATTATTGTTGTTGTTATTATTATTATTATTATTATTATTATTACTATTATTATTATTATTATTATTATTATTATTATTATTATTATTATTATTATTATTATTATTATTATTATTATTACCACCACAATCATTATTAGGGGGCATCAGTATTATCATCATCATTTATCGTTATCATTGTTATTGATTATTGATACTATTATTATTATTACTATTATTATTATCATTATTTGCAGCGTTATCACCGCTAGTTATTCGTTACGGTGTTTAGTATCATTGAAACTGGCATTTCTCGGCATTTTATCAACTCCCGCATGCACATCGCATTTATTTTCGCGCATTTAAAATGATAGCTTTATTTATCGTTAACATTTTTATCACACGGTCATTGCAACAGCATAAATTTTATTATCCGGGTCTTTTCTCAATCACACATTTTTTCTTTTCGTACCAGGTAATATTCTGACACCCTTAGTACATCGTTGATCAAAATCGGTCTCTTATTCAAATTTAGGAGTCAAACTATTTCTTGCACTCGGTCCGCATTTTGACTTACCGGACTCCAAATTAAAGCCCGATTGACTCCTGATAATTTTGGACTAGTCCATATCCCTTATCTCAATTTTTAGAATAATCCATGTTTAATTTACTAGTCCGTTCTTTTAATACCCAGTCTAAAATTTGACCCGGTCCACAAATGGACCGGGTCCAATTCATTTTTTAGCCAAATAAGGAAACCCTTTTAGGGTTTTCCCCATCATTTTTTCCTCTATACCACCGCCGCACCCTCCATCGTCTCCCTCCCCTTTTCCCCGTCGTCATCCTCATCACTCGCCACCTCCGCACCACCACCTCCACCTCCCACACCATCGCACCCTCACCGCCACCCACCTCCGCCGTCTCCACCCATCTCTCCGTCATCACCCCTCTCGCTGTCACCTACCGCCTCCACCAACCACCATCGTCGCGTGAATTCCACCGCTTCATCCGACATCTCTGACACTCCACCCCACGCCTCTGACACATCTATTTTCTCGTGTTCCCCCATCGCCTCTCTCCTCTCCCACGTTACACCCACGTCTCCACTGCTCTGACACCACCACGTTGCCACTGCTACACCCACGTGACCGCTGCCACCTCCATCATCCCCCATTCCTCTGTTCCCCACGCGTATCACCTTTTATTTCGACACAATGCAAAGCAAAATGGGGATAAATAGGGGTGGCGAATCGGCATCTTGGAGGGGAAGAAAGGGACGCAATCTAAAAACCCCCTAAGAATCGAAGTGCTTGAATCGCCAAAATTTCCCTTAAAAATACGAGTCTTTGATTGTTCCAGTTCTTCTTTTAAAAACATCGATTTTTAATTTTCTCGATATCGGCACAAGAATATCAAATCTGGTTATG
Organism: Lycium barbarum; assembly: GCF_019175385.1. Classification (NCBI taxonomy): domain Eukaryota; kingdom Viridiplantae; phylum Streptophyta; class Magnoliopsida; order Solanales; family Solanaceae; genus Lycium; species Lycium barbarum. Next base: position 11,620,992 of record NC_083341.1, read on the forward strand.
TTCTTGCTTTGAGTGCTCGTTCAAATTTGAGCACCCACGATTTCGAATTTCGAAGTGTTTCGAGGTATATCGGAAGCTCGAGTTCCATTTCGCTGCACCCGGAGAAGGTGTGTCAATTCCTTTGTGTTTATTTTTTATCTTGTTGCATTTTTTTTAGCTTCATAGTTGTTGCGTGTTAGCATTAGATATTGTCTTCATGATTTAGCGATTATTATGTTTGATTCAGTGAGTGGTTGGTGAAGTATGTTATATGCTGATGGATTAAACAAATGCCTATGTCTTAATCGTGCTTAGTAGTCGACAGTGTCTATGTGTTTATCTCGGAATCGTGCAGTTTAGTCTCTATATGGTTGGTATATGTCCTGTTTTGGGTATGATAAGGTTATATTAGGTCTATAATGCTTTTATTGATATAAATTTGATTATGTGAGTTGATTAATGGTGGTGTTACTCATATTAAGTGTGCATAAATGGAGTGTTTAGTCCTGTCTAGATTATGTGTCCTCAATCAATGAATTTAAATCATGTTTAAGGGTATCCAAATTCTTGTGCTCATATGGTATTACTGGTTTGAGCCTTCAAAATAGTTATTCCTGAAACTGTTCGGTGTCCTTTCGTTTTGTCTTTTATCGAAGTACAGTCACAGCTCGATATAAGTGGGAATAAAAATAGGTATACAGTTATGTCCATGTAATTATCCATTTCCGCCAAGCGTTGAAGTTTGAGTTCTAACAAATGGATATAGGCTTGCTTATTTGTGACTCTTGGCTGAAAATCTTTTAAAAAGATCTGTTGTAGTTTGGTGTGAAGGACAAGGAGTCCAATGCTTAGTTTGGTGTTGTGGATTGAACGATTACCTATATGGGAAGCCTAAAAAAAGCAATCAATCTTGACGTGAGTTTGAAACATCTCTAGAAGCTTGAAGGTTCTAAATCTGTCAAGCCTTTGCGCTAAGTTAGGTTTGGATCTGTTTTTCATTCTCCTGTCCTTTGTTTGTCCAAATGATTGCATAAAAAAACGAATTAAAATATGTATGCTATCATGCTTATATGATGGAAGAACCAGAATACTTTGCCCTCTAGCTCAATATGAAACATAACTTCATTTAGCATTTTCTTTCACTTTTCATGCTTGTCCTCTCCCTATTCCCTTCTGATTTTTCAAATAGGCTTAAGGTACATAATTAACCAGTACATGTACACTTATCTGATTTCCTTTTGTGGTTTGTGATACATCATTGATAGTCTAGGGTCACTGGTTGTTCCCATTTCAGAGCAATGTAAATGCTGATGGTTGAGTTTGGAACTGAAATTACTCATCTCTGGTATAGAATGTTGATATGAACCAACGTAGACTAATTCTGTTTGAAAAGGATTGAGGAAAAGGATTTCAACTCTGAACCACGTATTGAACTGTTTTTTCTATCTATATGACTATAAATTACTTTATGTTAAGAAGTAATGGTTCGACATCTGTTAGAATTCTGCGTTTATGCTGTAACTCGCCAGTTCTCTTTCACCTCGGCTGTTGTTTTCTTTGTTGTTCCATGATATATTAAATCTTGTGTTCAAATAATACATTACGTTGACTAAATTTGGAATTGGTACCACTGGACGGAAAACCTGTTTTTTTAGAGATGAATCGTGAGCGGTTGGCAGGGGTGATATTTGATGTAGTCATTAGTGTTTTCTTGATAATATACTGGACCCAACCGTGCTATGCTGTTACGTCGTGTGACAGACAATTATGTTTCTTCGCGCATGCAGTGGAAGAGCATCGTACTAAGACGGAGTACAACTGGTGACATGTGTACCAGTTCCATTTACACATCCAATCATATCCGGACATTTTTGATTGAAAATGTACCAAATGGTTATTCTGTGTAACCCTCAACCGCCACCACCACGTGATCAATACTAGGGTACCACTACTGCTTCTGGACTTGGAGATTCGTCGATACCTCAGTAAATTCCTTACGAAAATATATCAACTTTTGAGTTGTTTGTTCCATCTCCTTCTCATTCTCAACCAAGAATTGATCAGAGGGTTCAAAATGAGAGTGATTTTTAGCTTTTTTCGGTTAACCATGCAGAGTTAGTTGAGGACCTGAAGAATCTTGAGATTGGGACTAGTTCTCATGCTAAGGTGAATAAAATAGATGATGAAAAGGGGAAAAGGCCTGTGGAGTTTGAGTCACAGGATTAAGAATTTCCAAACATCTATTGGGTTTCTGACTCAATGTTTTACAATTAAAATTTAGTTGCTACAAGTTACAAGTTCTCTCTTATCAATTTAATGGAAATATATATTCTAAAATATTGGTTAAATTTTAAATAATTTTACTCTCGATAAGCGAAACATGATAACTAAATTTAAGGAGGAGTATTATCTCTGCAACCTTAACAACTACTCCAACTTAAATGGCGAGTTTGGAAGATACGTGGTTAATAAAATTTAGTTCAATTAAGAAAAGTAGTTTAGTTTAGTTTCCTCAAAACCATTCATCCTCTTCGTCGGTGTGCATACATATCACTTTCCTTATATCGATTAGTCTAATTTAGTATCGACGCCTCAATTATATGCTGACATGTGATCCTATTTTTCTAACATATAATGGAGTACTCCGTGTAAATCAACGTTTACTGAATTTGTTTCTTAATCATTTGTAATTATTTATCAAGTAAACAAATTTGCTTCTTACTCTGTAAAACAGACGTTGATGCACCATTGAAAGGCGAAGGAATTTTGCTACAAGAATAGAAGGATTGACACTTGATGGATATCTGGACCCTAATGGCATGCATATTGCAAATTTACCTCTAGAGTTGAACAATGACAATTTCATAAAGCAAGATCAAAGTCTTCACAAATCTTATACGAGCTGAGCTCCATGAGGGTGTTTTTCGCTCTCTTTTACACTTCTTTTGATACCGAAATTCTCATTTAATTTGGTTTTTGTTGATCGTTCCAACATGAAAGTTTCATTTCAAAGAAGGATAGCGTATAGCCGTATATAGTAACTATATATATCAGGTACATTTTGTGTATGCATGTTTTGCGTTTGGAAGAGTTCAAATTAATATGTTGGATCCAATGCAGAAATATGCCTACTCTTTTAACTTTTGCTTGTTTAGCACAATGATTTACAATCTGTTACTTTGGGGAAAATATTGGAGATATTTTTTCGAGGATAGTTGATGCGAGAAGGAAAAAGAAAAGAATAAAATTATTTGAATAGTTTTTTTCCGTAAATCTCATTTAACTAGCCTGCTTAATCTTTTGGGTTTGGGGAAACAATATCACATTCACTTTTTAAATGGCTAATAAACCCCTTTGATAAAAAAAATCAACCGTCAAAATTGAGTTGAATCGTTAAAACGTCAAAAATGACGTTGAATTAAGTCAGCTATTATATATTTATCAAAAAAATAAAAAGAATAACTAAAAGTACCCAATGTGTTGCATAGAAATGAGTAATTATTTAATTTACCTGAAAAAATTGAGGTAAAAAAAAATTAAACAGCATATTATGGATTTTTTATTTTTTATTTTTTATTTTAACTTCTCTTTTGTGAAAAATTGATTGGCTTATGGTCGGACTCCTAAAGAAGTGCAGTGCTCAGATTGAACCACTTCTATTTTAACCTTAATTAGGAGGAATTTGACCCACAAACCTAGGCCCACAACTCTTTAGTCCTGGCTCTTGTCGAGTTTTTCCGGCCCAACCCAGTTGTCAAATTTACTTTTAAAGGAGAAAATTCACAATTCTTTATAAACTAGATGATGTCAAGCCCGTGCAAGCACGGCCCTGCAAAGAAAATGAGTCATTTAGTAATGAAATATGAAAGTATTATTACTTAACCATAATTATAATTATAATTCTAATAGCATTTGTTATATTACACACCTTAGTGTATTTTTTGGTTCAATCTAAATCCTCATTCTTCTTTTAATTTCTTCTGTTAATTTTCTTTAAGTTTAGTTTTGCTATTTTATGAACTCATTATGACTCAGTTTTGAATGCACCTTTTATATTTTAAAATCAAACAATTATACCCCTATAATGAAAATTCTAAGTGTGCCCCTCCTAAGAGGTATATCTGTAACTAAGTATATTAGAATATTAGTTAATAAAAAGTAAATTAAAATTATAATAAGCAGCTATTATTTTAAAATTATAATAAGAAGCTATTATGTAATTATCTTTATGAAATTTAATAAAGAAGATATATATATATATATATATATATATATATATATTTGAATATCTTTATTCACACATTTGATTAAAATAGAGGATAAAATATTTTTTGAAACATGTATATTTCGGAACTTAATAATAAAAAATGAACACAATTTAACTTAATAAAATATACCGACTATTAATAATAATTCATACACTTTAAACATGTAATTTATTTGTGTTTTTATTAATAGATATAAATCTTTTTAAATATTTATTTATACGGTTTTATATTGAAAAAATAGTGAAAAGAAGATCTAGAAAAATTTAGAACCAAGTAGAAAGGAAGGTAAAAACTAAACGATAATGTGTTGTTGTTTCATTTTCAAACACGTTCGATAGGTGCTATTAAAGTCATTTACGTCCTTAATATGAAAGTTTGTGCCAAGAAGCAGCCGTGTCGATGCACAGAATTGATTGGCTCTTCTAATATAGTAAAAATAAACTTATCACTAAACGCTACTCTTATCGAACAGAATTTTGCTATCAAATGATTTGAAAACCATTATTCCTTTTTAGGATACTACACTTATGATCCGTTAGTTATGGTAAATTCGGACTTTGATCAATAAATTTATGGTTCGTATATACATAGGAAGTGTTAAATTTAGATTTAGAGATATCCTCAACTAGAAAGTGACGGTAAAACTTTAACCTAATACATGGATAAATAAATGATTTAATAATTAATATTTTATTAAATTTATGAGGATTTACAAGTTGATGAATAAAAAATGCACATTTCAATTAATTATAGGTTAAATGCATTTAATCATATATTACAAATTTTCACAAAAAAAAAATATATATCACAAAGATCAAAACCATTTTCAGGGATGAAAAGCAAAAATTCCCTTTCTTTTTTCTTTCTCTATATCTAGAATTGCATCTATCATAGCTAATACCTTAAGTCCTAGTTCCATATACACACTTATACCATACTACATATACATAAGCACATTGACATATGAATATTTTGATCGATTTAACTTATATATATTAATAGAGTAAATTTAATTTGTCGTAACATGTTGTCTATTTTATTTATTTGGTTACCTATTTCACTTATTATGAAATTTTATGACCTTCAGACTTTCATTAAATGAATTGATAGTCTAAAAATTCTCTATGGTATTAGCTGAACTTTTTGATGTTTGTATTTCTTCTTCTTCTTTTTCTTTTTTCCTTTTTTTCTTTGTTATTAAATGTTAATTAAAAGAACACATGACCAATTTGGTCGTTAGGATGCCTTTTGGCGTTTCGCTTCATTCATTTACAATGTGGCTATTATTATCGAGCAAAATATGGCAGAATTTTGATGTAGTGTAAAAATTGTCATTTTATCACCTAATTTCTTATCCTCGTTAAAGCTCTTTGATGACTTTTTCTTCATATAAACACAAACTTAACCAATAAAAAGTTATAACCTCACACAAATTTGTTTTTATATCCTTATCGGTCCAGATTCATAGAAGAAGATAACCTTTTACCTCTTCTTTTTTGTTTTTTCCTGATACAATACAAACACCTGGAGTTTTGCATGTAGGTAGTAGTTGCAAGTGTTATACAAAAAATATTAATGGAGTTATTTGAGTAAATATTCGGACGGAGAAAACAATAGCTAAACCTAAACTTTAAAGTAAATAGAACTGGGTTCTTCAAGCTATAAATAACCCTATTGTTCATCCACTAATTCCACAATTATACTCCTACTCTGCTAGAAATTACCTCCTTCCGTTTCAGGAAAAAATCAATAGTTTATATTTCCGCTGTTGTAAAGACTTTTTTTCCTTCTTTCAAGCAGTTGATATTCCGTTTGTGCAAAATCATACATTTACAAATCAATTTTTCCTTTTCTTTTTTAATAACCGTGGTGTTCGGGCCAGCTTGTGCGCACCTCAAGAACTTTACGTGTAAATTGTTTCTAAAAGTAGAAAAATGACATTCTCTTTGAAATAGACAAAAAATGTATGCCACCTACATTTTGTTAAACAACCGTGGTGCCGGGGCCAGTTTTTGCGCACCTCGAGAATTTTACATGTAAATAGTTGCCAAATATAGAAAAAATGACATTCTCTTTGAAATAGACAAAAGAGAGTATGCCACCTACATTCTTTTTTTTTTTGTATACCCGTGATGTCCGGGCCAACTTGTGCGCATTACGACTAATTCCACGGGATACATACCACCTCCCATCAGCAAACCAGGTAACTCTGTATAGTAAGGTTAGGACAGATGGGAAGAAATCACCTAGTGTCTTGTTTCTTTTGGAATTTGAACCTGAGACCTCATGGTGCTCTGCCCACATCATTGACCACACCCTTGGATGTTATGCCACGTACATCCGGACGGAGAAAACAATAGTTAACCATTAATAAATGGCTCAAGTTAATAACACTTGGTTTTTCAAGCTATAGATAACCCCGTTGTTCATCCACCAATTTCACAATCATACTCCTACTCCGCTAGAAATTGCCTCCTTCTGTTTTAGAGAAAAATCTAAAGTTTCTATTTCTGTTGTTCTTAGGAGAAAATAAGTGTTTTTAGAGTGTAGTAGAAACTAGTTTTTATAAGCTAAAACAAGCAGCTTTTCGGTAAAACACCTTTTTAAACAACACTTTTGATTAAAAAAAATACATTTAAAAACACTTTTTAAAAGCTGAACAAAATACTAATTGCTGCTCAAAAGTGCTTTTAAATTGATTCGCCAAACATAGATATTTTCTCACCAAAAACACCTTCTTTTTTTAAATGCTTTTTCAAAATAAGCCGATTTTAAAATTTTGGCTAAAAAGGCTATAAATGAGTTTGGAAGATATGTGGTGAATATAATTTGTTCAATTAAGAAAAGCAATTTAGTTTAGTTTAGTTTCCCCAAAACCATTCATCCTCTTTGTCGGTGCGCATATATATTACACCAAACACTGACACACATTTGTGCGGTCTCTCTTGCTCTCTCTCTCTCACACACACACGCACTTTCCCGCACGCTGTCAACACGTGCTCGGCATTTATCAGTGACGATCCTATTTTAAAAAATGCCACATACATCCGGAGGGGGAAAACTATAGTTAGATAAAAATATATCTTTAGAGTAAATAACACTTGGTTCTTCAAGCTATATGAAGTAGCCCCATTTTTCATCCAGCAATTCCACAATCACTTTCCTGCCCTCTTGCAAAATATGACGAAATGTGGTAGCTAGGATGCCTTTTAGATTTGAAGAACACATGGCCAATTTGGTAGTTAGGATGCCTTTTAGATTTTCCTTCCTTCATGTAAGATATGGCTATTCTCATGCAAAATATGACGAAATTTTGATGTAGTGTAAAAATTGTCATTTTATGACCTAATTCTTATTCTCATTTAAGGGTTTTGGATGACTTTTGCACATATAAACCCAAACTTAACCGATAAAAAGTTGTAACCTCACACAAATTTGTTTTTATACCCTTATCGGTCCAGATTCACAAAAGAAATTAAACTTTTTATCTCTTCTTTTTCTTTTTTTTCCTGATACAATACAAACATCTAGAGTTTTGCATGTAGATAGTAGTTATAAGTAGAATACAAGAAATATTAATGGAGTTTATTTATTTTATGAGTGTTAAGTATTACTTCCGTCTGAATTTATATGACACTTTTTGCTTTTTGAGATTCAAATTATATAAACTTTATATTTCAAATGTAATAATTCATCGTAGATATTGACACGAGAAGAATTGAAACTTATATATAATGTGTTTTATATGGTTTTTGAATGTTTAAATTTAATTTTGAAATATTAAGTTGTTCTAATCAGCTTAGATTCAAAGATTAGTCAGGTACTCTCCGGAAGCAAAAAATGTAACATAAATTAAGACGAAGTGAGTATTTTTTTTTTCCTACCATTGGCAACAGAAGTATTTTGAATTAGCGGATAAATATTCAAATAATGTGAAAAATGGAACATAGTAGTCTTACATAAGCGGTCAAAATGGGTCAGCCCAAGCCTCGCGGGCCAAGGATTTTGATGGGCTGGGGCGGGTCGGCCCTTAATTTGTAACGGCCTTAAAATGGCCAGCCCTACAACGGTCATGGGCTGGGGCGGTCCAACCCTTCATTTTTTTCATTATATTTTTATAAGAAAATTTGTTTTCAATCTAATTTTGAGCCTCTAAGTGTACCAATTTGCTAATATTTATAACATAAAATTATATGGAAGTACATAATTTTACAACAACATATATAGAATAAACACCTATACATCGTCAAATATATTTGAATCTGTTTGTAATAAAGGTGTCTTAATTAACATCTTCATCTACATTCATATGCAACTTTAATTAGTTAAGCATTATCAAATAACTAAATTTTAGAAACTAATTCTTAATATTTAAATTCACTTAATATATTACCACTTTGAATTTGGTAAAGCTCTGCAATTAATTTCGAGTAACAACAAGTTTTTGACAATTTCGTGATGGCAATTTTTATGCTTGGTGATTAGAACTTTTAGTATTAGGGCGTACTTGGACTTGGTGATTAGGAACTTAATATTAAGGATTTAACGTTAAATGAGAAAAGTATTGTGGAAGATACGAAGACTAATTCGGTAATCACTATTCCTATTTTTAACTTCTTTTTTCACAATTTTCTTTTAAATTTCAAGTTAAAATTAAATTGCAATCATGACTACAAGTTCTATACTTGGTGATTAGGATTTAACGTTAAATGTGTAAAGTATTGTGTAAGATACTAAGACATATTTGGTAATCAGTATTCCTAGTTTTTACTTCTTTTTTCACAATCTTCTTTTAAATTTTAAATTAATCTAAATAGCATTTTGGCCCAAGGGCCGGCCTCGGCCCAGCCTCGATTAGGCCTCAAGGGCTAGCGGGCTAACTTGGGCTGGGCTTATAAGCCTCAATTTTAAATGGGTTTAAAAAATCCCAACCCAGCCCTACCCCAATAGCGGGCTGGGTTGGGCTGGCCTCAAGGACCAAACTCATATTGACAGCTCTAGTCTTACTTATGTTAACCAAGAATGTTTTTGTAGTCATGACACTTCTAGTTCCGTGTAATTGATACTACATCTTTTTCTTTGACTTAAATATTGGAGTTTAACTTATGTATACAAATATTTTACAATATCAGATCATTAAAAAATAACTATATAAAACATATAAAAAGTTTTTTTTTAAAATAATAATCTATTACAATAAATTAAATTACACCGATAGTGTATATAAGTAAATCCTTACAATTATATATATGTCAAACACTGATAAAATTAAAGCATAATTTAAGTTTGATAAGTAGGCATTTTCGCCAACTTATGCTACTTTTAATGATAAATTCATGTTCATTTTGCGAGATTAATAGATTTAGGTTTGGAGAGCTTTTGAAGAGCATGAGGATTGAAATAGCTTCAAATACTTGAGAAAATTGGACATGGAAGCCAAAATTTGAAGGAAAATGGCTAAAAGAGCAAAAGGAAAAAATTGTGTGGGCCACATAGCGCACTCACGTAGCCACCCACATAGCTAAGGGGAAGAAAATATTGCTTCTGGAAGTACCCAGGTGAGCTATGTGGGTGGGAAGCTTACCCACATATCTCACTCACGTAGCTAGGCGAGAAGGGTATTTGTGCCACATTTTTTGGATGACTTTAAATAGAACTTTAGGGCATTTTCATAGAGGATCTTGACACCTTTGAGCTTAGGAGAGCCTCCATAGCTACTTTTGGCATGTTTAGAGAGATTTCATCAGAGTTTGAATTTTCTGACTTAATTACTCTTTAATTATGTCTTTAATTTCCCTTTATCTTGTATTTTCTATTTCTAGTATGAGGAGTTTAACTCCGTAGCTGGGGTTGTGACTCTTATGACATTCTGGAAGCTCTAGGTTTCTCAAAGGGTGAACTTCCCTTTAGATATTTGGGAGTGCCACTCAGTGTCAAAAGATTATCTATTATTCAATGTAAACCCTTGATTGATAAGATGTTGGGTAGAATAACTACATGGACTTCAAAATTTCTTTCCTATTGAGGCAGGGAACAATTTCGTAAAAGTGTTTTATTTTCAATACAGACCTTCTGGTCTCAGATATTTGTTCTGCTAAAGAAAGGGGTGCAGATGATTGAATCAACTGGCAGGAGATTCCTCTGGACAGGAGGAATTGAACTATCACATAAAGCACTTATAGCATGGGATAAAATCTGTCTTCCTAAAGCAGCTGGAGGACTTAACATCCCTGATATTATGACCTGGAATAGGGCAGCAATCACAACTTTTGAGTTATTTGTTCCTCCTTCTCATTGTCAACCAAGAATTGATCAGAGGGTTCAGATTTTTGTCCATATGCACATTTAATCTTTAATTAATTTGTTTTGGCCCCTTTATGCATGAAATATATTATATTTGTACTATTTTAGAACTATACAACCGTCAAATTTGAATTAACAACACAAACTTACTCATATTAAATGAGTAATTAAGTAGTGGAATTGTTAATAGTTATGGTAAATTTGTTAATTTTCACCAGCAAATAGTTCGAAAGTACACATGTCAACTAATTAAAGGTTAAATGTGCTTAACTAATTAAAACTTAAATGTGCTTAATTGGATATTACAAGGAAGAAAATCAAAATTATCAATAAATGTCGAATCAAAAGTGTTATTAACCCTTTAAAGACATAGTTTAAGAATAGCCCCATATAAGGGGACCACTTTTGTTATTTCCACTGCAACCTTAACAACTATTCCAACTTAATAGATTGTTTCCCTAATTTTTTGGGAGTCCCAAAGTGTTTATTTTTAAAAAAATGAGGTTTTTGACCAAATTTTTAGGAGAAAATAAGTGTTTTTTAGAGTGTAGCAGAAACTAGCTTTTATAAGCTAAAACGAGTAGTTTTCTCGTATAACACCTTTTTTAAAAACACTTTTGATAAAAATACATTTCAAAACTCTTTTTAGAAGTTGAACAACTACTAATTGCTGCTCAAAAGTGTTTTTAATTTATTCGCAAAACATCGATATTTTATCACCGAAAACAATTTTTTTCTTTTTGAAAAGCATTATAAGCTAAAACGAGTAGTTTTCTCGTAAAACACCTTTTTTAAAAACAATTTTGATAAAAATACATTAAAAAACTCTTTTTAAAAGTTGAACAAATACTAATTGTTGCTCAAAAGTGATTTTAATTTATTCGCAAAACATCGATATTTTATCACCGAAAACAATTTTTTTCTTTTTAAAAATGCTTTTCAAAATAAGCCGATTTTGAAAATTTGGCTTAGAAGGATATAAATGATTTTGGAAGATATGTGGTGAATATAATTTGGTTCAATTAAGACAAGCAGTTTAGTTCAGTTTCATTTCCCCAAAACCATTCATCCTCTTCGTCGATGCGCATATATATATTACACCAAACACTTCCATACATTTGCGCTCTCTCTCTCTCTCTCTCTCTCTCTCTCTCTCTCTCTCTCTCTCTCTCTCTCTCTCTCTCTCTCTCTCTCTCTCTCTCTCTCTCTCTCTGTCAACATGTGCTCTACATTTTTCAGTGGCGATCCGATCGAATAAGAAGTATGCCACATACATCCGCATGTGAAAAAAAATAGTTAAATGAAAATATATCCTTAGAGGAAATAACACTTGGTTCTTCAAGCTATAAATAACCCCATTGTTCATCCACCAATTCCACAATCATACTGCTACTCTACTAGAAATTGCCTCTTTCTGTTTGAGGGAAAAATCTAAAGTTTCTATTTCTGCCGTTGTAAAGAGTTTTTTTTTCCTTCTTTCTAGAAGTTGATTTTCCGTTTGTGTAAAATCCTACTTTACAGATACATTTTTCTTTTCTTTTTTATAATCGTGGTGTCCAGGCTAGTTTGTGCGGACCTCGTACGCACCTCGAGAAATTTACATGTAAATTGTTTCTAAATATAGAAAAATGATATTCTCTTTGAAATAGACAACTACATTTTTTTTATAACCGTGGTGTCCGGGCCAGTTTGTGCGGACTTCATGTGCACCTCGAGAATTTTACATGTAAATTATTTCTAAATATAGAAAAATGACATTCTCTTTGAAATAGACAAAAAAAAAAAGTATGCCACATACATTTTTTTTTTATAACCGTGGTGTCCGGGCCGGCTTGTGCGCACTTCCTGCGCACCTCGACTAATTCCGCGGGATACTTGTCACCTCCCACCAGCAACAGGTTACAAGTAACTCTATCCACCTAGGCTAGGACAGATGGGAAGAAATCACCTAGTGTTCTGTCTTTATTGGAATTTAAACCTCAGACCTCATGCTGCTCTACTCACATCATTGACTACTAGGTCACACCCTTCGATGCTATGCCACGTACATCCGGACGAAGAAAACAATAGTTAAACATTAATAAATGGCTCAAGTAAATAGCACTTGGGTCTTCAAACTATAGATAACCCCAATTCCACAATCATACTCCTACTCCGCTAGAAATTGCCTCCTTTTGTTTTAGGGAAAAATCTAAAGTTTCTATTTCTGTTGTTCTAAAGAGTTTTTTTCCCTTCTCTTTAGTACTTGATTTTCCATTTCTTTAATATAATACATTTACTAGTAAATTTTTCTTAGTTTACATTTTCATCCTTTATTTCTTCAATTGTATCATCCCTATACATTAATAAATGGCTTAGAGGAATGACCGCCATTTAAGCTACAATGCATCATCTTCCCCATTTCACAATCAATTTAGGAGGCAAGAGGCAAATCACAACAATTTTCATGAATTCACCAATCCAGCTCTATAAGAGTCGGACGATTTCCGTATGTACACTTACAAATTACAAAAATGGCCTAAACTTCATAATCACCACCGGACCTCTGGCCCCTTTACACACCGAGGGGAAAAAGCATGTCGGCGTGATCCAAGAAGATACAACTACTTGCCAATCCCTTGCTCGGGTTTAAATTCGCATCTTGCATTAAAGGAGATAATTGTGTCAAGAAGTTTTTAAGTACTTGTTACACCTCACGATGTATAGAACCCATTCCTGTCATGCGGGAACATTGTGTAACTGATGAGTATGTTTCTTTGTGCATACTCTGGAAGAGCTTTGTCTTGAGAGGAAGTACAATTGGTGTTATGTGTACCTGTACCCTTTACATATCCAGCCATATCCCGACATTTTAATTGAAAATGGACCAAATGGTAATTTGATCGTTATTCCTTGTAAGCATCAGCCGCTGCCACCACCACAAGTTCAGTACTATGGTACTATTGCTTTTGGACTTGGACATTCGTCTACTCCTTAGCAAATTCCTCCAAAAAAAAAAAACAACTTTTGAGTTATTTGTTCCACCTTCTTCTAAATCTCAACCAAGAATTGATCAAAGGGTTAAGATTTTGATCCATATGCACATTTAATGATTAATTAATTTGTTTTGACCCTTTTTATGCAGTAAATATATAATATTTGTACTATTTTATAACTATACTACCGTCAAATTTGAAATAACAACACAAACTTACTCATATTACATGAGTAATTAAGTAGTGGAATGGTTAATAGTCATGGTAAATTTGTTAATATTCACGCACAAATAGGTCAAACGTACACATTTCAATTAATTAAAGGTTAAATGTGCTTAATCATATATTACAAGGACTAAAATAAAAATTACCAATAAATATCGAATCAAAATTTTTATTAACCCTTTAAAAAAACTAGTTTGAGCATACCCCCAATATAAGGGGACCAATTTTGTCATTTCCTCTGCAACCTTAACAATTACACCAACTCTCTCTCTATCTCTATCGATCTATCTCTCTATCTCTCTATCCGATCTATCTATCTCTATCTCTCGCGCGCGCATTGTCAACCCGTGCTCGGCATTTTCCGGTGACGATCTGATAAAAAATAAAGTGTGCCATTGGTCATCCACCAACTCCACAATCACTTTCCTACTCCGCTATCCATTAACTCCTCAATCACTTTCCTATTTCACTAGAAATTGCCTCCTTCTATGTCAGGGAAATATCTAAAGTTTTTACTTATGCTGTTCTAAAGTGTTTTTTTCCTTCTTTCTAGCAGTTGATTTTCTGTTTGTGTAAAATCATACATTTACGAGTAAAATTTTCTTTGTTTACATTTTCATCCTGTATTTCTTCAATTGTATTATCCCTATACACTAATAAATGGCTTACAGAACTTATCGCAGTTTGAACTACTACTCATCACCTTCCCCATTCCACAATCAATTTGGGGGGCAAGAGGCAAGTCACGATAATTTCCAAGAATTCATCAATCCAGCTCTATACGAGTCGGATGATTTTCGTATGTACACTTACAAAGTACAAAAATGTCCAAAACTTCGTAGTCACGATTGGACCTCTTGCCCCTTTACACACCAAGGGGAAAAAGCACGTCGACGTGACCCGAGAAGATACAACTACTTCCCAATCCCTTGCCCGGGTTACAAATTCGCGTCTTGCATTAAAGGAGATAATTGTGAATTGTGCCATGGAGTTTTTGAGTACTGGCTACACCCCGCGAAGTACAGGACACATCCGTGCCATGCTGGCACGTCGTGTAACAGACGAGTATGTTTCTTTGCGCATACACAAGAAGGGCTTCGTCCTGAGACGAAGTACAATTGGTGTTATGTGTACCGATACCCTTTACATATTCAGCCATATCCGGACATTTTAATTGAAACTGGACCAAATGGTAATTGGATGGTTATTTCTTGTAGTCCTCGGCCGTCGCCACCACCACAAGATCAGTATTATGGTACTACTACTTTTGGACTTTGAAATTCGTCGACTCCTCAGCGAATTCCTCAAAATAATATATAAACTTTTGAGTTATTTGTTCCTTCTTCTTCTCATTCTCAACCAAGAATTGATCAGAGGGTTCAGATTTTTGTCCATATGCACATTTAATCTTTAATTAATTTGTTTTGGCCCCTTTATGCATGAAATATATTATATTTATACTATTTTAGAACTATACCACCGTCAAATTTTAATTAACAACACAAACTTACACATATTAAATGAGTAATTAAGTAGTGGAATGGTTGATAGTTACTGTAATTTTGTTAATGTTTACCAACAAATAGTTCGAAAGTACACATGTCAACTAATTAAAGGTTAAATGTGCTTAATTGGATATTATAAGGACTAAAATTAAAATTATCAATAAATGTCGAATCAAAAGTGTTATTAACCCTTTAAAGAACTAGTTTGAGCTTACCCCGGGGACCAATTTTGTTATTTCCTCTACAACCTTAACAACTATTCCAACTTAATAGCCTGTTTCCCTAAATTTTTAGGCGAAAATATGTGTTTTTTAGAGTGTAGCAGAAACTAGTTTTTATAAGCTAAAACGAGGAGTTTTTCCCGTAAAACACCTTTTTAAAAACACTTTTGATAAAAATACATTTAAAAACGCTTTTTATAAGTTGAACAAATACTGATTGCTACTCAAAAGTGATTTTAATTGATTAGCAAAACATCGATATTTTCTCACCGAAAACATTTTTTTTTTCTTTTTAAAAATGCTTTTCAAAATAAGCCGATTTTGAGAATTTGGCTTAAAAGGATATAAATGATTTTGGAAGATATGTGGTGAATATAATTTGGTTCAATTAAGACAAGCAATTTAGTTCAGTTTCATTTCCCCAAAACCATTCACCCTCTTCGTCGGTGCGCATATATATATATATATTACAGCAAAAACTTCCATACATTTGCGCTCTCTCTCTCCCATGCGCTCACTGTCAACATGTGCTCAACCTTTTCCGGTGACAATCTGATAAAAAATGAAGTATGCTATGTACATCCGGATAGGAAAACAATAGTTAAATGAAAATATAATCTTAGAGTAAATAACACTTGGTTCTTCAAGCTATAAATAACCCCATTTTTCATCCACCAATTCCACAATCATACTCCTACTCTACTAGAAATTGCCTCCTTCTGTTTGAGGGAAAAATCTAATGTTTCTATTTCTGCCGTCGTAAAGAGTTTTTTTCCTTCTTTCTAGCAGTTGATTTTCCGTTTGTGTAAAATCATATATTTACAAATAAATTTTTCTTTTCTTTTTTAAAATCGTGGTGTCCGGGTCAGTTTGTGCGCACCTCGTTCGCACCTCTAGAATTTTACATGTAATTTTTTCTAAATATAGAAAAATGACATTCTCTTTAAAATAGACAAAAAAAGTATGCCAACTACATTTATTTATAACCGTGGTGTCCGGGCACACTTCATGCGCACCTCGAGTATTTTACATGTAAATTAATTCTAAATATAGAAAAATGGCATTCTCTTTGAGATAGACAAAAAAAAAATGCTTCATACATTTTTTTTTTTTATAACCGTGCTGTCTGGGCCGGCTTGTGCGCAGTTTGTGCGCATTTCGACTTATTCCACGGGATACTTGCCACCTACCACCAATAACAGGTACCAGGTAACTCTGTCCACCAAGGCTAGGTCAGGATGGGAAGAAATCACCGACACTAGTGTTCTGTCTTTGTTGGAATATGAACCTCAGGCCTCATCCACATCATTGACTACTAGGCCACACCCTTGGATGCTATGCCACATACATCCGGATGGAGAAAACACTAGTTAAACATTAACAAATGGCTCAAGTAAATAGCACTTGGTTCTTCAAGCTATAGATAACCCCATTGTTCATCCCCCAAATTCCACAATCATACTCCTACTCCGCTAGAAATTGCCTCCTTCTGTTTTAGGGAAAAATCTAAAGTTTCTATTTCTGTTGTTCTAAAGAGTTTTTTTCCCTTCTCTCTAGTACTTGATTTTCCATTTCTTTAATATAATACATTTACTAGTAAATTTTTCTTAGTTTACATTTTCATCCTTTATTTCTTCAATTGTATCATCCCTATACAATAATAAATGGCTTACAGGAATGATCACCATTTAAGCTACTATTCGTCATCTTCCCCATTTCGCAATCAATTTGGGGAGCAAGAGACAAACCACGACAAGTTTCACGAGTTCATCAATCCAACTCTATACGAGTCAGATGATTTTCATATGTACACTTACAAATTACAAAAATGGCCAAAACTTCATAGTCACCACCGAACCTTTTGCCCCTTTACACACTGAGGGGAAAAAGCATATCGACATGACCCAAGAAGATATTAAATTTGCATCTTGCATTAAATGAGATAATTGTGAATTGTGTCACGAAGTTTTTAAGTACTTGCTACACCTCGCGATGTATAGAACCCATTCCTGTCATGCGGCAACGTCGTGTAACTGACGAGTATGTTTCTATGTGCATACCCTGGAAGTGCTTCGTCCTGAGAGGAAGTACACTTGGTGTTATGTGTACCAGTACCCTTTACATATTCAGCCATATCTGGACATTTTAATTGAAAATGGACCAAATGGTAATTTGATGGTTATTCCTTGTAATCGTCACTCGCTGCTGCCACAGCGCCACCACAAGTTCAGTACTATGGTAAACTGCTTCTGGACTTGGACATTCGTCTACTCCTCAGCAAATCCCTCAAAAAAAGAAAAACAACTTTTGAGTTATTTGTTCCACCTTCTTCTTCTAAATCTCAACTAATAATTGATCAAATGGTTCAGATTTTGGTCCATATGCACATTTAATGGTTAATTAATTTGTTTTGGCCCCTTTTATGCAGGAAATATATTATATTTGTACTATTTTAGAACTATACTACCGTCAAATTTGAAATAGCAACACAAAATTACTCATATTACATAAGTAATTAAGTAGTGGAATGGTTAATAGTCATGGTAAATTTGTTAATAATCACGCGCAAATAGGTCAAAAGTACACATTTCAATTAATTAAAAGTTAAATGTGCTTAATCATATATTACAAGGACTAAAATAAAAATTATCAATAAATGTCGAATCAAAAGTGTTATTAACCCTTTAAAGAACTAGTCTGAGCATACCCCCTATATAAGGGGACCAATTTTTTTTTATTTCCTTTGCAACCTTGATTACTCCAACTCTCTCTCTCTCTCTCGCTCTCTCGTACGCGCACTTTCAACTAATGGTCGGCATTTTCCGGTGACGATCAGATAAAAAATAAAGTGTGCCATTGGTCATCCACCAACTCCACAATCACTTTCCTACTCTGCCATCCACTAACTCCACAATCACTTTCCTGTTTCACTAGAAATTGCCTCCTTCTGTTTCAGGGAAAAATCTAAAGTTTCTACTTCTGCTGTTCTAAAAAGTTTTTTCCTTCTTTCTAACAGTTGATTTTCTGTTTGTGTAAAATCATACATTTACGAATATATTTTTCTTTGTTTACATTTTCATCCTGTATTTCTTCAATTGTATTATCCCTATACACTAATAAATGGCTTACAGAAACAATCGCCGTTTCAACTACTATTCATCACCTTCCCCATTTTGCAATCAATTTGGGGGGCAAGAGGCAAGTCACGATAATTTCCAAGAATTCATCAATCCAGCTCTATACGAGTCGGATGATTTTCGTATGTACACTTACAAAGTACAAAAATGTCCAAAACTTCGTAGTCACGATTGGACCTCTTGCCCCTTTACACACCAAGGGGAAAAAGCACGTCGACGTGACCCGAGAAGATACAACTACTTCCCAATCCCTTGCCCGGGTTACAAATTCGCGTCTTGCATTAAAGGAGATAATTGTGAATTGTGCCATGGAGTTTTTGAGTACTGGCTACACCCCGCGAAGTACAGGACACATCCGTGCCATGCTGGCACGTCGTGTAACAGACGAGTATGTTTCTTTGCGCATACACAAGAAGGGCTTCGTCCTGAGACGAAGTACAATTGGTGTTATGTGTACCGATACCCTTTACACATCCAGCCATATCCAGACATTTTAATTGAAAATGAACCAAATGGTAATTGGATGGTTATTTCTTGTGATCCTCAGCCACCGTCACAACCACATGATCTGTACTATGGTACTAATGCTTCTGGATTTGAAAATTCATCGACTCCTCCGCAAATTCCTCAAGAAAATACATCAACTTTTGAGTTGTTCGTTCCTCTTTCTTCTTCTCAATCTCAACCAAGAATTGATCAGAGGATTCAAAATGAGAGTGATTTTTCGCTTTTTCTGGCTAGTCATGCAAAGTTAGCTGAGGAGCTGAAGAATCTTGAGATTGGGAGTACTTCTCATGCTAAAGTGAATAAAATACATGATGAAAAGGGGAAAAGGCTTGTGGAGTTTGAGTCACAGGATCAAGAATTTCCAAACATCAATTGGGTTTCTGACTTGTTGGTCGATGAATTTGAGGGCGCGAGCTTGTAATATTTTTTTTTTGTATGTGACGTATGATAGTAATTGATAATTAATTAATTGAAGATGATTTTTTTGAATTAACAACGCAAACTTAATAACTACACGTTATATTTATTATTTTTTCTTAATGGGCGCGAAAGAAAAATACTTTAGGACAGAGGGAGTTGTTTGAACATACCCCAATATAAGTGACCAATTTTATTATTTTTCTCAGCAACCTTAACAACTACTCCAAGTAAAATGAGTTTGTAAGATATGGGGTCCAAATATTTTGTTTCAATTAAGAAAAGCAGTTTAGTGTAGTTTAGTTGAGTTTTCCTTAAACCGTTCATTCTATTTGTCGGTGCGCATATATATACTCCAATACTGCCACACATTTGATCTCTCTCTCTCACGCGCTGTCAACACGCGCCGGCGAAGATCCCATTTTCCGGCTGACAGGGAACATAAACATTATAACGGTTCCCTTCGCCTTTGGATAAATCATGAATCCCGAATAGTTAGTTTTCCTAAATATATACTTTCTCTTTTTAATTACATTTCTAGCATTTGTTTTGTGTGTATAAATGTGATTGAAATGTTGATTTCTGTTTGGATTGCGGTGATGTTGTTGATTGTGCAATTGAATTTTGTATTTCATGCTGTGCCCTTTAGATCCATGAAATTTACTCTTTTTCAATTTGTTTGTCGTACTTTTCTTTTTAGTCTGTTAATTTTTTTTTTTTTTTTAAAATTCATTAATTCCAACTTTTCACGTGGCATGTTTAAGACATTAAATGTTATTTTGGTATGTATCTTTAGTTTAAGAACACAATACTCAAAAGTGTTCTATACTTTCTTAAATATCGTGCCAAGTCAAAACCAGACAAACAATTGACCATTTACTTTGATTCTTATTTGATGATTTATGAGATTGGTTGATGCCATTTTGGGTGTCCTAATATACAATTCAATCTAGAAAAAGGGAAGAATATAAGCTTTCTATGTGCATTGGTTTATCCGTCACGTGTGTTTGTTGGTGTTAGGATTTTTTTTTTGCGTGAGATGCAAACAACAAGGTAGAAAATATGAATGTAAAATTGTCTAATATAAATGCCATTAATCATAAGCGTTTATATAGGGCACAAACAAAGTAGTAGACTCTTACAATATTATATTCTTACTAAAACAAAATAACTGAATATTCTACTAAATGAACTATTAGACTCCTCCTACGACTAAAAAACTAATTATTCTAGAAAACTGTATGCAACATCCAACAATTGGCTGCAGGAGGCTGCACCATGGATTAGTCTAGGTACACACAAGTTGGCCTGACACTAACATAATGAAAAGATAAAAAAAAAAAAAAAATTGTCTTCCCAAGGGTGTGTGTAGTGGTCAATGAAGTGGATTGATTTACCCGGTACCTTTGCTAGTGGGAGGTAGCAGGTACCCTGCGGAATTAGTCGAGGACTCGAGGTGCAGGCAAGTTGGTCCTGACACCACGGTTATAAAAAAATAACTGGCTTGATCACTTTATTGACTTAGTCGAGGTGCTTGTAGAGAACTTTTGCTTGATTTGATTCATAACGATCAGGTTCCTGGATTCTATCAATGTTTCACTTGATTCTTCCTGATTACTTGTTTGCACGTTAACACAAAATGCCTGAAGGTTTGCTAGATGGGACCTTCTATTTTTTTGTTGTGGTGATTTCAATCTATCTGGCTAGAAGTTTGTTGATATTGTCAGCTCAAATGGAACTTAATGCTGTCTCATTTTATGCTTTCTGCAGTGACTACTTGTTCAAACTTTTGTTAATAGGAGATTCAGGTGTTGGAAAGTCATGTCTTCTCCTGAGATTTGCCGTAAGTATTTTCATCTCACACTCAATTTTGTCTTACTTTTAGTTACTCTTGCATACGAGCTGAATTTTACCTGCACGATTCATATATTGACTGATATAGGCAATGAAACTTGGAAATTGCACACATTGATAAGTGGTAGTGTATTTACCAGCAGATGTGAAAGTTGCCCATGTTGCTCCTAATGTACTCTGTATTCTACCTAAGCGTTTTAGTACTGTGTTTAGCTACAGTTCTAGTTCATTTAGCTTTTACTTAATGTCGAGGTCTGACCTTTCTGTCAAATACATAAGCATTGAGTGAAATTAAAGCAGCAATTGATTGTTGGCAAGGGCATAAAATAGAGAAAAGCAAGAGAACAACATGGAGAACTGAGCCTACCTGCATTTCTTGGGCTGTGTGGGAACTGGGAAGAAAGAAATGATAGAGGCCTTAAGGATAAAAGTACAGCCAGTTTTTTGCTTCATCCAAAAAAAAAAAAAAATAGTACAGCCAATTTTTTGTTTCAAATGTAGATGTCCGTAGTTGTTAAAATCCTGTTGTAAAACATCAACTCTATTACAGATTTCATACATTCCTTGCAAGTTCAAAGAGAGGGAGGAGGAAAGTTTTTGGGACCTTGTTGGTGCAGTTTTATATGAAATTTCTTACATCATCACAAAGATGGTAAAATGGGCAGCCCGGTGCATAAAGCATCCGGGGAAGGGCCGCACCCCAAGGGGTGTGATGTAGACAGCCTAACCTAAGGAATGAAGGATCTCTTCTGCTGTGTTGTTAACTTTAAATGGTAATGTTAGATTGTTTTGATAGTTTAGGCAGACATATTATCATTTTATGAAGTTTAGCATTGGTGATGGGCATTGGATTTAATTGTTTAATACATTTCTTGCTTTGTGTCCGGCAAACCATGTTGCATTTTCAGAATTTAATGGTCTAAGTTAATTAACTGTTTCATATCTTCTGATGCAGGATGATTCTTATTTGGACAGCTACATCAGCACAATTGGTGTTGACTTTGTAAGGCAAACTTAATAATAGTGAATTTCATATATAACATACTTACAGCCGATGATGTTCCTATTTTATGTTGCAGAAAATACGTACAGTGGAGCAAGATGGGAAGACTATTAAACTTCAAATTGTATGGTTTTTCTTGTCTTCTTTCTTTTATCTTTGAGAGCTGACATTATTTATTCATGTCATTTTGTTTTGGAAAGATCAAGTAGCTTTAGTGTAAAAAATTAGCTAGGTGATGAACACAAGTTCTAATATTTCTGTTAAAATATTCTCTGTTGTTTACCATGAATTTATGAACGTTATGTGCAATATATTTTAAGATTCTGTCATGCAGAGATCTGGTGTTCTATGATTGAGCTGTGTTCTTTTACAAGTGTACATGATCTGGATTAATGTCCTAGCTATTGTTCCTGTCATTATGTATTTTCAAAGTCCTTGTCTGTTTTACATTTGCCAGTGGGACACTGCCGGACAAGAACGTTTCAGGACAATCACAAGTAGTTACTACCGCGGGGCACATGGCATTATAGTATGTTTCCCTGATTCCTTTCTAAAGCAATCAATCAGCTGATGTCTTCTTTTTCGCTTGATAAAATCTTTTTTCTTCTACCTTTTTTTTAAATATTCTGGCAGATAGTTTATGATATAACTGATCAAGAAAGCTTCAACAATGTTAAGCAATGGTTGAGTGAAATTGATCGCTATGCAAGTGAAAATGTAAACAAGCTTTTGGTTGGAAATAAGTGCGACTTGAATGATAACCGAGCGGTGTCATATGATACAGCAAAGGTTAAGATCAAGCATTCTGTTCATTTTCCTTTTTGGGTTTATCCTTCTAGTACAATGCTTCTTGATTGACTGAAATAGTTTTTGATTAACATACAAGGCGTTTGCTGATGAAATTGGCATTCCATTTATGGAGGCAAGTGCAAAGAGTGCCACTAATGTTGAGCAAGCTTTCATGGCAATGTCAGCTGACATAAAGAACAGGTATTTTCTATTCATTGTTCTGGTTTTGTTGCTTTTATCTGTCAGAGCTACCTCCTTCTTGGGGTGGTTTTGTGTGTCGTGGGGGGGGGGGGGGGGGGGGGATTGTGCACCATGGAGTAGTGTATATTCATCCTATAAAGCTGAATTGAGTTGATATCACCCTCCTTATTTTTTGCTTAGAACTTGCATTCACGCAGTTGAGTTTGACAATGAAACTATTTTCAAAACTTTATGGAGTAATTGTTTGAAACTGATTAGTCCCACTAAGATGATACATTTTGATTTGCTAAAAAGTGGTATTTTTCACTAATGTCCAAACACACATTTTAGTTATGATAGACTCTAACTAAAGCTTTGGCTAAATTAGGTAAAAAAGGTTCAAAGCAAACAGGTAAGTAATCCATATATATTTTGCCAATATTTCTTTAAGCTAATATATCGCTAGGCAGTGTACCTGATGGCTAGTTATCAAAGTTGTCCCTTACAGTATGGAAAACAATAGGCACTTGGAAAATTAATGAACACTAGTATCAATTTAGAGCTTTTAGTGTGCCCTAAATCGACAGTATAGTGTGAGAGCCTAACATGTCTAAAACGAACCCCTGACCTCGGCTACGCAAGATGATCACTTGACCATCAAGCCAAACAAGGTAATCCAGCTAGTATATTTTTGATTTGACTTTTGTTTACATAATATAGGATGGCAAGTCAGCCAGCATCAAACAATTCAAAGCCACCCACGGTTCAGATACGAGGACAACCTGTTAACCAAAAGAGTGGCTGCTGTTCTTCTTAGATGTCGGGTTCCGCTAGCTAGAATTGCTTTCAGATTCACCATTCCAATCACAATGCCTTGTTTTTGAAGCTGTGGCAGTTCATTCTTTTCATCTACCGGTATTCAAGTGCCCTGTACAAATCACAAGAATTCCCCCCTTTGATATTTTCACTTCATTGGGTTTCCATGTCAAATTTCCAGTGTGTGTTTCTGCAGTTTCTGGCAATATATGTTGCAGCAGTTGATTTTATCAGATAGGGATAGTGATAGAGCTGTAATGCTGTTGTACCTGACTATCAAATAAAATGCTCTGCGAAAATGTTCTTGTGAGATGTTTAACTTAACAAATCTCAACCATTTGATACTGATTTCTAGTGTTTTTTTCTTGTGGTCTGATTCTGGTAATATGAACTGCATAATGACCAAATTGTTACAAGTTCTCTAATACAAAAGCTGCAGATTTTGTTCGCCTCTTTACCTCAGAAAAGTGTGAATCAAAGGAAAAAGTAGCTAAGCAAGCTTGTATCAACACAAAAATCGCCTAACTTTTAATCTATAGTGATAGTGCTGGATATTTAGAGTGTGAACATAATACAGATATCACTGGACATTTAGAGGATGAACGACATAATATGGGGGTCAAACATTTGTTACTAAGAATAGAGATGGCTTTGACCATCTGACTATGATACCATACAAAAAAAAAAAAATGTATAAGTGGGTTTTACTCATCTCAAAAGTTAGCTTATGACACGAGGATTTGCTAAGACAATATAAGAAGACAACAAGTGAATCCCTGGAGTAACGAGAAAAAAAAAATTAATTAGTTGAGTAGTCGACAACACTCCTTATGACTAGTGAATTCAGCTTTTCAGAGAGACCATAACCTAGAAAAAAGTAGTTAGAGTTTTAAACCTCTCTCTAATAACAATAATGTAATCTTTCAAGTCGTGGCCCCTTAAAAAAAGTGGTCTCAGTGAACTATCTAAAATGTTCGTGTAAACAAATATATGGAGCACAGAGTATTTTTTTTTCCGACAAAATTGATTTAAGTCAGAAGAATTGCCACAGATAAATGAGGACAAATATTTTATGTAAGAGTTATTATTAGTAGTATTACATATCATAACTTAACCATTTAGACTTGTAATTCATAGTTAAATGACTTCTTAAATTAACAAATCAAAGGATGTTACTCTTCCTAATATCAAACGATGGAGGGGTGCAAATGCCGTTCATTCTTTACTGATTTACATGGTATTAACTCAAGAATTTTGGAGTTAATAAAAATTAATTTTCATTTGAGGGGTCTCAAATTTTAATAATAAATTTAAGTGTTAAGTAGACTTTACCTCTTCTGGGTTCCCCCTATAACATTACCATCCTCTGTTTACAGATACTTCATTTGTTTCAATTATATATGTGTCTTAATTTCCTTTTTAGTCTGTCTAAAAAATCGTTATTTTTTTATAATTAGCATACTTTTGAAATCAACATCTCACATGGCTTGCAAAAAATCACAAGATTCAAAGAATATTTTGGTACTTTATACGATCATCTCTAATTTAAGATCAAAAGATAAAAAAAAAAAAACTTTATTTTCTTGTGCTCTATGCACAATCAAACTAAGACACAAAATAACGGAATGAGTATATAATTAAGACTATTTGAGTTAAGGACTAAATTGTTATAGATAAAAATGGGGACAATTGGCAATTAACATTGCAATAGATTTTTCTGTAAGGAAAGTGTCATTTCACTTACCATGAATAGTTACTTGCAGTATTTGATAGGTGGATAATTTAAAAAATTATTTTATATTACCGTTTTGATAAAAATTAAAAAAATTTATTATACATACTCTTGCTAGTCTTTTTTTAAAAAGAGCCACATTTGCATTTCTTTCGTCTTTTTTGTTTTTGTTTTTGTTTTTCTCCCTCTTTATTATCAAGTGTACAAAATGGAACAAATGCTCAATTTGGTTGTTGGGATCCCTTTGGCTTTGAGTTTCGATTCTTCCTTTACAACGTGGCTATTTTCATACAGAAAGCCAATTTGTAAGTATTGAAAATTCTTGACACCATCAAGAATTGTCATTTTATTAGCTAACTTTTTATCCTCATTTAAAGCTCTTTGATGACTTTCTTGTCATATAAATCCAAACTTAACTGATTAAAAGTTATCACCTCACGAAAATTTTCTTCTCTTTTTCATTTTTTTTCTGATATCATACAAACACTTGTAGGATTGCATGCAAGTGGTAGAAAGTTTTCTTCTCTTCCTCTTTCGTTTTTTCTCATATCATACAAACACATGTAGGATTGCATGCAAGTAATAGAAAGTTTTCGTCTCTTCATTTTTTCGTTTTTTCTCATGTCATACAAACACTTGTAGCATTGCATGCAAAGTAGTAGTTTTTCATTTAAAACTAATTAGCTGACTAAAAGTTATCACCTCACTAAAGTTTTCTTCTCTTCCTTTTTCGTTTTTTTTTCTGATATCATACAAACACTTGTAAGATTGCATGCAAGTAGTAGAAAGTTTTCTTCTCTTCCTTTTTTCATTTTTTCTCATATCTTGCAAACACTTGTAGGATTGCATGCAAGTAGTAGAAAGTTTTCTTCTCTTCCGTTTTCGTTTTTTCTCACATCATACAATCACTTGTAGGATTGCATGCATGCAAAGTAGTAGTTTGTCATGTAAACTCAAATTTAAAATTTTCTTTTCCTTTTTTGTTTTTTCTCATATCATACAAACACTTGTTGGATTGCATGCAAGTAGTAGAAAGTTTTCTTCTCTTCCTTTTCGTTTTTTCTCATATCATACTAACACTTGTAGGATTGCATGCAAGTAGTAGAAAGTTTTCTTCTCTTCCTTTTTCGTTTTTTCCTGATTTCATACAAACACTTGTAAGATTGCATGCAAGTAGTAGAAAGTTTTGTTCTCTTCCTTTTCGTTCTCTCATATCATACTAACACTTGTAGGATTGCATGCAAGTAGTAGAAAGTTTTCTTCTCTTCTTTTTTCGTTTTTTCCTGATTTCATACAAACACTTGTAGGATTGCATGCAAGTAGTAGAAAGGTTTCTTCTCTTCCTTTTTGTTTTTTCTCATATCATACAAACACTTGTAGGATTGCATGCAAGTAGTAGAAAGTTTTCTTCTCTTCCTTTTTCGTTTTCTCTCATATCATTCAAACACTTGTAGGATTGCATGCAAAGTAGTAGTTTTTCATAGAAACACAAAC
This sequence comes from Lycium barbarum, assembly GCF_019175385.1. Taxonomy (NCBI): domain Eukaryota; kingdom Viridiplantae; phylum Streptophyta; class Magnoliopsida; order Solanales; family Solanaceae; genus Lycium; species Lycium barbarum. The sequence goes on from NC_083341.1 coordinate 11,648,397, forward strand.
TTAACCGATTAAAATTTGTCACCTCACTAAAGTTTTCTTCTCTTCCATTTTTGTTTTTTCTGATATCATACAAACACTTGTAGGATTGCATGCAAGTAGTAGAAAGTTTTCTTCTCTTCCCTTTCGTTTTTTCTCATATCATACAAGCACTTGTTGGATTGCATGCAAGTTGTAGAAAGTTTTCTTCTCTTCCTTTTTTGTTTTTTCTCATATCATACAAACACTTGTCGGATTGCATGCAAAGTAGCTGTTTGTCATATAAACCCAAACTTAACTGATAAAAAATTATCACCTCACTAAAGTTTTCTTTTCTTCCTTTTTCGTTTTTTCTGATATCATACAAACACTTGTAGGATTGTATGCATGTAGTAGTTAAGTAGATTAATAGAAAAAATAATGGAGTTTATTCTACCTTTGGCGACGAAGTCCTTTGAATACAAGACACATACTCAAATGATGTGAAAAAATATTGGCTATAATAGTCTTATGTTTAACCAAGAATGATTTATACTCCAACTTTCTCAATTTATATGGCGGTGTTCCGATTTCAAGAGTCAAATAAAATTTTCTTGTACTACAATTTTTTCATGTCTTTTAAATTTTGTAAATTGTTATGACTTGTAGTACTTGTTATAAGTAATCTATTTGTTTCAATTTATGTGTCATGATTTTCTTTTTAGTCTATTTAAAAAAGACGTTACACATCTCACATTGCATATTCACTATACACATCTTTAATTTAAGATCAAAAGATTTAAAAAAATCTTTACTTTCTTAAATTCTAAGCACAATCAAAATAAGACACAAAATAAAACGGAAGGAGTATATAATTAAGACTCTTTGATCTAAGGACTAAATTGTTACGGATAAAAATAGAGACAACTGGTAATAAACATTGCAATAGATTATTTTCTTGTTTTGTTTGTTTTTTTTTTTTTTAAAAAAAAAGAAGAAGCGTAATTTCACTTACTAGGAATAGTTACTTGAAGTATTTGTTAGGTGGATAATGTGAAAAATGTTTTATATAATTGTATATAAGAATTAAAATTGATGATACGTACAGAGAAGCTAATACCATTGAAGATTACTTGGCAAAACTTGCATTAACTAGTGGAAATGAAACCTTGTATACCTCCTTTGAACTTCTACCAAAGAAAGTTAAAGGTTTAATTCAACTAGACAAATGGAGGTTCCCCTCAATGAGAAGGAGATATGACAAATGTAATTTCTTTGTTAGTTGAGAGTATATATTTTTGCTAGAGAAGGATAATGTATAGGCTTAATCCTTCCTCTCTTGTTGTAACATAACATGTATATGATATTGGTTAGAGGTATTGGTCCATGTCCCCCTCTAACATGTAATTTTTTTGGAACCCGCGACTTAAATAGCACAAAAAAAAAAAGTTGAACCAAACTAGTACAAAAAAAAAAAACATAAGTAGTATTCACGCACGAAATTCGTGCGTGAAAGGACCAAACTGCAAAAACACAGTTTTGGCCTTTCACGCACGAATTTTGTGCGTGAATGGGGTCACCAAAAAAAAAAAAGAGAACATTAGTAGTCACGCACTAATTTTGTGCGTTAATGTTGGAGCTTTTTTTTTTTTTTTTTTTTGCGTTACCTTTCCAATCACATTTTTTTTCATACTTTGGGCAAATATTAGTCATGTTTTAAAATCCCAAAATATCAATATTTTATATAAAACTTAATATTTGTTTTTGCGTACAATAATGTCGGCTCATTACATGAAGTCCACCTAAACGTTTGGATCGTCGTTTTAGGGGTTCTAAAGTGCCCCAAAGCAAGTTTTGAAACTTGTAATATTTATAGGGTTTTGATTTAAGTGTTTTATTATATTTGAATGTACAAATTTAAATATTTGATTTAATAATAATTCATCCAATACGAGAGGTCTATACTAATTAAAAAATAATTCATTCCATTTAATTACAATACTAATTCAATTGTATTGTAATTAAATGGAATGAATTATTTTTTAATTAGTATAGACCTCTCGTATTGGATGAATTATTATTAAATCAAATATTTAAATTTGTACATTCAAATATAATAAAACACTTAAATCAAAACCCTATAAATATTACAAGTTTCAAAACTTGCTTTGGGGCACTTTAGAACCCCTAAAACGACGATCCAAACGTTTAGGTGGACTTCATGTAATGAGCCGACATTATTGTACGCAAAAAAAAAAATATTAAGTTTTATATAAAATATTGATATTTTGGGATTTTAAAACATGACTAATATTTGCCCAAAGTATGAAAAAAAACGTGATTGGAAAGGTAACGCAAAAAAAAAAAAAAAAAAAAAAAAAAAAAAAAAAGCTCCAACATTAACGCACAAAATTAGTGCGTGACTACTAATGTTCTCTTTTTCTTTTGGTGACCCCATTCAAGCACAAAATTCGTGCGTGAAAGGCCAAAACTGTGTTTTTGCAGTTTGGTCCTTTCACGCACGAATTTCGTGCGTGAATACTACTTATGTTTTTTTTTTTTTTTGTACTAGTTTGGTTCAATTTTTTTTTTTTTGTGCTATTTAAGTCGCGGGTTCAATTTTTTTGTGATCAATTGACATGGTAGGGGTCTAGCTTAACCCTCCACGCCATTGGGATCATAACCATGGTGATGGCCTAAATTAAAAAAATAAAAAATGATGATGATGCGTACAGAGAGCTCTTGCTATTTTCTTTTTCAAAAGGAACCACATTTGCATTTCTTAGCCTTTTTTTTTTTTTTTTTTTTTCCTCCCCCTTTGTTATCAAGTGTACAAAATGGAACAAATGGCCAATTTTATTGTTGGGATGCCTTTCAGTTTCGCTTCTTTTTTTTCAACGTGGCTATTCAATGCAAAAAGCCATTTTGTAAATATTGAAAATTCTTATAACACTGTTAAGAATTGTCATTTGTGACCTAATTTTTTTTATCCTCATGATTTAAGGCTTTTGATGACTTTCTTGCCATATAAACTCAAACTTAACCGATTAAAAGTTATCACCTCATAAAATGTTTCTTCTCTTCTTTTTTCGTTTTTTTTTTTTTTTACTGATATCATACAAACACTTGTAGGATTGCGTGCAAGTAGTAGAAAGTTTTCTTCTCTTCCTTTTTCGTTTTTACCGATATCATATACAAACACTTAGGATTGCATGTAATTTGGCATATAAACCCAAACTTAACCGATCATTAAAAGTTATCACCTCACCAAAATTTTCTTCTCTTCCTTTTTTTTTTTATATGATATCATACAAACACTTGTAGGATTGCATGCAAGCAGTAGTTAAGTAGATACAAGAAAAAATAATGGAGTTTATTCTACCATAATTTTTTGCATGTCTTTTTAATACTATAAATTGTTAATTATTATGACATATAGTATTTTCTTACATAATTTTCAGATATGCAAATTTTATTTCAAAATTTTTTAAAATTCTATGTCGCATTTACAATCAAAATTTAAAATTTTAATTCTCGAAATTTGAACTATAACACATAAATTGGGACGGAGTAAATAATCATGACACCTCTTTTTCTTTGCCCTTACGATTAGAGCTTAATAAACTTTTATGTACCGACAATATAGAAGAATTACGTTACTTATAGCCTGTTTGGCCAAGCTTATTTTTCTCCCAAAAGTACTTATTTTTTCAATAAGTACTTATTTTAAAAAAAAGTGAGGTGTTTGGCCAAGCTTTTGGGATAAAATAAGTGTTTTTAGGGAGTAGCAGAAGCAGTTTTTCAGAAGCTAAAAAAAATAGTTTTTGCCCAAAAGCACTTTTTTGAAAAGTACTTTTGAGAAAAATACACTTAGAAACACTTTTTAAAAGCTTGACCAAATACTAATTGCTGCTCAAAAGTACTTTTTAAATTAATTGGCCAAACACAAACTGCTTTTAGCCAAAAGTACTTTTGAAAAAAAGTACTTTTTAAAATAAACTGTTTTTATAAGCTTAGCCAAACAGGCTATTAAGAATAACTATAGGTAATTAATAATAAAAAGCTTAATGAACTTCTAAAAAGTAAAACTGGCTGCCTCCGATAAAATATTAAAGGGAAAGAGTTTCAGTTATATATCATCATCAATACGAATTATTTTTTTTTATGAATCCGATGACTTTCATATGTACATTTTTTGGTCATAAAAATATACATACGAAAGTCATCGGCTTCATAAAGAGCTTGAACGATGAGTTCGTGAAATTTTCATGACCATGCCTCTTGCCCCCCAAATTGTTTGCGAAGTAGAGAAGATGATGAGTATATTAGCTGATGAAATGACGATATTCCTATAAGCCATCATTAGTGAATAGTGATGATTACACCAACTTCGTAGAATATGTTCGCTTGCAAGATCCAAAAATGCCCAAAACTTCGTAGCCATGAGGACTTCTTGCCCCTTTACACAAACGAGGGGAATAAGCTCGTCGTCGCGACCCACAAACACATAACTACTTTCTAATCCCCTTGTCCTAGTTTCGAAAAGCACTTCTGATAAGGAGTACCTCTCAAACTAAGCTAATATTGACAACTTGACCAAATAGGCAACAACAACTTTGAGTTGTTTGTTCATTTTTCTCAATCTCAATCAAGAATTGAGATGGTTCAAAATGAGACTAAGTTCTCACTATTTTTGGCTGATATAAACACTGAGTTCGAATTCGAATAACTTGACGGATTGACTGCAGAGGCGGATTTAGCCTTATAGCACCGGATTCATCTAAAATAAGTATTTTCGATGCGGAGTATAAATTATGTGTAAATACTCACCAAGATTGTGATGAATAGTCTGTCCGAACCCATAGTTGAACTCATAAAATCTAAATTTTGGGTTTGTCTCTAGTGACTGACCATGAATAGAGAATTGACGCGAAGCTTTTGGCAATGATTTATTTTTCTCTCCTGTAAAACTTATGTTTGTCGATTAAGCCCTGATTTAATTAATAGCGAAAAGGAAATTTCTATCAAGTCAATATCCCCACGAGTCCTGTAACTAAACTGTATATTTTAGAGACAAACTTACTGTGTTTTTTCACTATGCAGTTCTCTACATCATCATATTAAATGTTATCTTTTTGTTTTTCATCTGGTGTTCGGTATTTGTCTTGAAGCCCGACTAAATCAGAATTCGTGCTTGGAAGCTAAATTGGGAGTAAAGCGCTTTCAAACAAAGACGATTTCGTAGTCAGGGATCAAGCCCGAAAAATCTGGTTAAGAATGAAGGAGACCACTCCACCACAATCGTTGTTGGTACCATTATGTTAAGTTGATTTGCTACGATAGGTCGATGGTTATAGGAATTTGATCTAACAGCTTGGAAAAGAGTAAATTATTAGTTATAACCTGTTCAACTACCTTAATAGTAAAAAAAAATTTACAGTATCAATATTTACATAACGGTCTACCTTCATATTTTATTAAAAGTTTATATGATATAGTCTTTCAAGATGAAAAAAAAAAAGTAAAGAAGATGAATAAAATATTAAAATTTCGAGAAGATTCAAAGGGTGTAACTAATGATCACCACCAAGGAGTGTGTGGGATCTATGGATGAAATTCTCGGCCCTAATTTCAAAAGTTTCTGGTAGAAAATGGTAAATTATTAAATTTGTCACTGAAATAGATGAGAACCCTCCAACTTTTATGGACTTTATGCGGCTCAAATCTAAATTACTAAAACCATTGAATTTCGAACACAGATGGTTGTGAAAAAAAGAAGTTGAGTGATCTATTTAGACATGCAGGATAAAGAAGGAAGAGTATGTATGAGTGACACAAAACTGAAAAGGAAATAACGCAAACATACATTTCTATAGAACTTCCAATGAATACACACAAAGGTAGAAATGACCAATAAACAACAATTGAAAGTTGAAACAACAAGATTAACGCCAAATACATACAAGGGCAGAAATGATAAATAGGAAAAAAGAGTTAGAAGTCGATAGAAAATGATCTCCGAGTAATTAATTATCAATTACTATCATATATGCATCATATAAAAATATTTACAATCTTATACCCTCAAATTCATCCACCAACAAGTTAGAAACCCAATTGATGTTTGAAAATTCTTGATCCTATGACTCAAATTCCAAAGGCCTTATCCCCATAATTTTCATCATGCAAGTTATTCACCTTAGCATGAGAAGTACTCCCAATCTCAAGGTTTTTCAGCTTCTCAGCTAATTTTGCAAGGCTAACAGAAAAAAGCGAAAAATCACTCTCATTCTGAGTCCTCTGATCAATTCTTGGTGGAGATTGAGAAGAAGGAGGAACAAACTCAAAAGTTGATGTATTGTTTTGAGGAATTTGATGAGGAGTCGACGAATTTCCATGTTCAGGAGCAGTAATACCATAGCACTGATCTTGTGATGGTGGTGGCGGCGGCAGCTGAGGATTACTTGGAATAACCGTCCAATTACCATTTGGTCCGTTTTGAATGTAAATGTCCGGAAATGGTTGGATGTCTGAAGGGTATCGGTACACTTGGCACCAATTGTACTTCGTCTCAGGACGAAGCTCTTTCAGTGTATGAGCGAAGAAACATACTCGTCTGTCACATGACGTGCCAGCATAGCACAGTTGGGTCTTGTACTTCGCGGGATGTAGCCACTCCTCAAAAACTCCTTGGCACAATTCGCAATTATCTCCTTTAATGCAAGACGAGAATTTGTAACCGGGGCAAGGGACTGGCAAATAGTTGTATATTCTTGGGTCACGTCGACATGCTTTTTCCCCTTCGTGTGTAAAGGGGCAAGAGGTCCGGTCATGACTATAAACGTTTGCGCATTTTTTTTATTTTGTAAGCATACATATGAAAATCATCCGACTCGTATAGAGCTTGATTGACGAATTCGTTCAAATTGCCATGACTTGCCTCTTGCGCCCCAAGTTGATTGCGAAATGGGGAAGAAGATGAATAGTAGTTGAAATAACGATCATTTCCGTAAGCCATTTATTAGTATTTAGGGATAATATAATTGAAGAAATATAGGATGAAAATGCAAACAAAGAAAAATATTTTTGTAAATGGATACTGCTAGAAAGGAGCAAAACGACTCTTTAAGCTGAAACAGAAACTTTGGAATTTGTTCCAAAACTGAAAGTAGGCAATCCTAGTGGAATAGAAGCATGAGTTGAATTAGAAAATGAACAATGGGTGCGATTTATAGCTCGAAGAACAAGTGTTATTACTGTGAGGATAAAGTTATGTTTAATTTAACTACTATTCCCTCCATCCGAATTTATTTCCTCAAGATATAGTTATGTCTCAGAGATAATGTCACTTTCTTATATTTGAAAATAGCTATGTCTTAGAGAGAATGTCACTTTTTTATATTTAAAAATTGTTTAGTACTAAAATTCTTATTTTACCCTTAATGAGATGATTTATAGTAATACCAATAACTATGACTTGTTTTAGACCACCACTAATAAAAAATGTCAATTTCTAATGGACGCTCCGGCAAAATTGGCCTGTCATTAAGGGATTTCCAGTGAAAAGTTCGTCGGAAACGTTCCCAATAAGCCAATTTCTAATGACTTCTATTGGAAACGTTTCCGACGAGCCAATTTTGTGACAAATTCAGTTGTAAATTCTCTCTCTCTCTCTCTTTTTAGTGGTGCACATATTTCTGAAGTCTTTCTTTTTTTCTTAAATTTCTTGCCCAATTAAATAGAGCCATATAAACTAGGACGGGAGTTATAACATCTTCTTATGTGGACCCTAGACCAGGGGCGGATCTATCTTAGCTCGAGGGGTGTCACATGACACTGCTTCGTCGAAAATTTTTAGAAAAAAAAAACGTATATATAATTAAAAGACAACAGTGAAAATAAGGATATAATGCGCAAAGTGATACAACTCAACACTAAGGACGATGTAGCACAAGCGGTTAGGCTCTTGAATGTTCCAATGGGTGTGCGCGAGTTCGATTCTCCACAGCTTTGTGGTCATCTACAAAATGATGCTATATTTGAGGATCGAACCCACGACCTGTTGGAAGTTAAACAAAACATGGACCACTTGGTCTAAACTCAGATATATGTGTCGATGCGACAATAAATAAGTTAGCGTAAAGAAGATGTTGCTACTTCCTTAATTAGCGGTTGTGCGGTTGTGCGGTTCTCGTTTATGTTTATTTTTTCCTTTCACCTTTTTTCTCGCCAATAAAATTGATTAAGAACAATTAATAAAATTACATGAATAATGAGTTGTTTAGTGATCATTCGGTGCGGTATATAAAAAAAGGTATTTTGTATTATTTCTAATGAGGTTATTTTGAATACTTTTCACAAAAAGATGAACTCATCGAGAAAGTTATAGTTTTTTTCTTTAGAGAAAAGAATTATAGTATTGTACGCGAATTGTGTTTCATCTATGTTTTGTTCTTTTTTTTTTTTTTTTAATATGGCGTTACATAGTTTTATTTATTATTTATCATTTTAAAATGTGACACTGCTGACGAAAAATCCTGCGTATGCCACTGTCCTAGACCGACAAAGGTATAAACCAATTTGGGTGAGCACAATTTTTTATCGGTTATGTTTTGGGTTTATGACAAAAAGAAGTCATCAAATAGCCTTAAATGAGGATAAGTAATTGAGTTATAAAATGACAATTTTTAACACCACGTCAAAATTCTGTCATATTTTGATTGGGAATAGGAAATAGCCATGTTGTAAAGGAAGGAAGGAAGGAAGCAAAACTCAAAAGGCATCTCCACAAGTAAATTTGGCATTTGTTCCTTTTATACACTTTATTAAGAAAGCCATAAAAAAGTAGAAGAAGAGGAAATACAAACATCATAAGAGTTTACTTAATATTGTAGAAGAATTTTGATACCACGGGTTACCTAAAAGATGCTTATAGGTCGTAACGTATTCATGATAAGCGAAATCAATAATTAGACAAATAAATAGATAATTGGTTATAACAAATTAAATCACTAATAATATAAGTACTTTTTTCATAGAGGTGTATATAATTAAAATTTATTATCAAAATATGTATCTGCATGTATTATCGTATGCGAGATGCGAGTATTAAAGTCTTGGTTAGGTGTATAGAAGCAGTTCTAGATTAGAGAAAGAAAAACGAAAGGAAATTTGTTTTCAGCCCCTGAAATATAAAAAAAAAATATAAAAATTGGTCCTTGTGATATCCAGATCAGTACATATTTTTAATTAATGAAATATGCACTTTTAATCCTTCAACAGATTGTGAATCTTCACAAATTTAAAGAACTATTAATTATTTAAATAATTCTATTATGCACGTGTTATGTTAATGTTTTTATTATTATTCTTTATTTGAGGGTAATATATAGTTCTAATAATAGTAATATAAATATAACATATTTCCTATATAAAGTAATCATAACCACACGTTTTATTTAATTTAAGGTAAAAATGTTTAGTGAAATTTCACAAGAATCAAAATCAAAATTTACCGAAGAATCAAGATTATAATTATACAATAATAGTTTTCAAAAGCACTTGATAGCAAAATTTCATTTGATAAAGAGTAACTTTTGGTTATAAGTTTTTATCGAGAATTGTATTCCAACGAAATCCATAAGTTTGAAAATTGGATTTGTGGGGCGAAATAACTTAACCGCCAGAACTAAAGGGTTAGAACTGGCCCAATCTTAACACCAGACTTTTTAAGGGGCTCAAATCAATAAGCCAATTCATTCTTTATAAAAGAGATAAAATAATTATTTGCATAATTTGTAAAAAATATATCTCCACTTTATTTATTTTCAAGTAACTTACAAATGACAAAGTAACATCACAAGAAAACTAATTAAACAAATATTTAAGGAAAAATTGGAAGGATAGATACCAACTCGATGAAACATAAATGAATTGAGACACTAAAACTTACCAGCAAGGGGTGTGGAGGGATCGTTAAAATCTCTTTCACTATTAACCAGAGGTCTTGAGTTTGAACCACGGGGATACATAACTTCATGATAGGTCCACTTTATCCCTGTTAATGGACCTATCAAGCCTGAATCATTATCACTCGGGCAATTGCATTTTGAATACCGAACACCTGAAAAATCAGAGAAATAAAATTTGAATACTATCTATCACAAAATATATTTTTTATTGCGGAAGACTCAACTTTAATAAATAAATATAAAAAGAAGGTGGATGCTTATTTTATTTGATTTCCTACAAGTTTCCTTCTTGAAGTAACAAATATTTAAACCTTTAATAAACACAACATGATAGATATATCAATAGAAAAACAAATGTATAATTAATTCAGAAAAAAGATAAAGAAAGCAAACCGAAGTAAATTGATCAAGATTGGTGCAGTCATCATTTCCTCCTATACCAATTTGTTTGGCGGTATTTGAATATTAATTTGTAGTTAAAGTCATATATTGTGGGGACCAAATAAATTGAACAAAAAAAAAATATTTGTGTCATCTATTATATTATTATTATGGCAACAAGAAAAAGTGATTAGCTCATGAGCTATAGAATGCTAAACTGAGACACATATCAAGGACTTAATTAGAGCAAACAAAAAGTGAACCGGTAGGTTAAAACAATATAATCAAAACGGAAAAGGTCCATATATGCCCGCGGGCTATGCGAAATTGCACGCATTTGCCCGTCGTTTAAAGGTCAGTCCGCCCATGCCCCTAATGTTACGTTTTGAGTCACCATGCCCTTGAGTTAACGGAAACCTGACAAAAATATTGGAGGGCATTGTGCAGTTCCGCATAGTATAGGAGCATATTTGATCCACTGAAATTCCTAAATATTATGGCACAAAAGCAACAATATGGCACAAAATATCACTGCATTCCAAAACATAAAGAACTTTTGCAATTACAATTCATGCATCCACCATTACATTACATCTAAATTATACAACTAAAAGATCAAATGCAATTACAGCCATCTTTTAAAGATTATTTTCACAAACAAAAGCACCATTTTACCTTTTCAAAAGATTTGTTTTACTAATGATAATATATTTTTTTTTTTGTCAATTTTTTGATGACCTGGATAATTCTTTCTAGATTTTTTTGTCTTCCCAGTCCCAATATCTACACGATAATGCATGCAACAACTTCTTATTGTACCAATAGTTCTTAGATTTTTTTTTGTAGTGCACTTTATGCTAGCCAATGATTTTTTGGTACTGCATTTTGAAACTCCACACTTATCGTGCAACCCACACTTTACTCTCTTATTCTTTCACTTGTTTATGAAATGTCGGAAGCTTCGAGTTCTTCAAATAGTTGTGGAAGGGTTCGTCACTCCATCTCACATCATGGACTCCAAATAATTTTACTAAATTTATGTTATGCGTGGAATTTGTGAAAGGGCCAGACCACATTAAATTTTATGTAAGACCATATAAATCCTTAAAACGTAATGTTCTCTCTATTATTGCTATCAAAATTTCAGCACTGGAGGAGACGTTTTTTCAGGTGTCATAAGTCTAATGTAAGTTATCTCTTTTTCCTTGTGATTTTTTTTGTGGCAGATCTGTAATGAATTTTTTTTATGTTTATGTTTTGTGCGGCAGTTGTTGCATGCATTATCGTATAGATATTGGGACTGGGAAGACGAAAAATATCTAAAAAGAACTATCTAGGTCATCAACTAATTTAAAAAAGAAGAAGATATTATCATTAGTAAAACAAATCTTTTGAAAAGATAAAATGGTGCTCTTGTTTGTGAAAACAATCTTTAAAAGATGGTTGTAATTGCATTTGATCTTTTAGTTGTATAAGTTAGATGTTGTGTAATGGTGGATGCATGAATTGTAATTGCAAATGTTTTTTATGTTTTGGAATGCAGTGATATTTTGTGCCATATTGTTGTTTTTGTGTCATAATATTTAGGAATTTCAGTGGATCAAATATGCCCCTATACTACGCGGAACTGCACAAATTTGCCCTCCAATATTTTTGTCAGTTTTCCGTTAACTTGATGGGTGACGCAAAACGTAACGTTAGGGGCATAGGTGGACTGACCTTTAAACGACGGGCAAATGCGTGCAATTTCGCATAGTCCGCGGGCATATATGGACCTTTTCCGTAATCAAAATTTTTGAATTCGCAAGAAAAAATAGTTCTTACAATCTCTTCTATATCTATAGTTAATATATACAGTTATATTTTACCAAGATAGCAAAAATAAGATTGAAAGCAGAATCTCACCTTCGATTGATGGAGATTCAGGAATAGCTAGATAGTTGCTCGTAAGCATTATATCAGTGGCGTTTTCCGCACATGAGACCTGCAGACTCGCAAAGGGAATTATCAAGTTGGATCTCTATCCACAGGCGCTTAAGACCTTCAAATTTATCATATACAGATATGAATTTGTTCATCTGTTTTCTGATCCTTAAATATAATTCACCTCGAGACGGTGTCAAACTATGCACATCTTCAAATCCTAAAGAAACACACTTATAGAAAGGAGAATTTAACTAATTCAACAAATCGAAGAAATCAATATCATGGAATATTTGGAAAGAAGTTAAATATCAGAGAATTTGATATTGATTTTTGAGTTCGGCAATTTTAGTTTTCCAGAGTTGAGAGAATATATCTTCAACGAAAAAATGAACAAAAAACCCTGAACATCGAGGGCCGAGAAGTATTCATTTTTTTTTATGACTGTTTATTGCTTTGCAAACAGTGTAAGTGAATTGCTGTTAAAAATTTAAGAATATATAGAAAGTTTGGTTTCCAAATCTCTTTTTGTCTAGTTCTGCCACATCGTCACGACTTACTAGATCTATGTTAAGTGTAAGACTTATCGTATCACGAACACTGGTGAATCGTGCGGGCATCCACACTATTCCCCTGGTGGGCGAACTCTTCCCTTATAACAAGCCATTAAATCAAATGCGGAAGTAAACATGAAAATAAACTAAGTCTTGATAGATAATAAATGATAAGTAAGTGCGGAAGTAAGAATACTACAATCCAAGGAATCTAGTCTGGATACTAGTACTAGAGCTGCTAAAATAGAACATAGTCTGAATAGAGTACGACAAGCCTTAAAGGCTAGAACTACTGTCTCATGAGTAAAGAAAAGACAAGTATGCAAGAGGAGTCTCGAGCTGCAGATCCATCAAGTAGCTCACCCTAGAAACTCTAACAAATAGGCATCGGGATCACTTGCGAGGCTAAGAGGTAGAACCAGCGACGAACTCTACAATACTCAAGAAAAAAGTGCAACAAGAGTAGTATCAGTACAACACTAGTACTGATAAAAATCATAGGCCGATAATAATTAGTTCACATAGATAAAGGAAAGAAACTAACAGGTAGACAAATAAGCAATCAAGTACAGTCAATGAACAATCTCAAGTATAAGCTCATTCAAAAGTGCAATATCAGTCAATGTATAAGATCAGCCAAATGTATAAGATGCCATGTACATAGTCAAGGATAAATGAGTGAATGTATATGCAATGCACTGACCAACTTTCCAATCAGTACAAACATGCTAAGGCGATGCTTCATAGCCATGACTCATAGGGGACCCACGAAGTCCATGGACCCCTCGTTCCAACAAGTAACCTCTGACACGAGCACTTTCTCGCTTCGGTAAATGACATCGGATCACGAGCACTCATTTTCGCTCCTGTAACAACCTCGGATCACATACTCTCATCCCTCTTTTATGCTATCCGGTAAACACCTTGGAGGCTGATGTGCCGTGAAATTACGGCACATTCGACGCCAACTGCTTAGTCTTTTGTAAATTCCCAAGTACTTTTGAAGTCGTTTCTCGTGTTTTTGTGTTAATTTGTAGAATAACATGTGCTGGAAGCGACTTGAGGCAAAATAAAGCAAAAACCAGCTGAAATGAACCAGAACATCACCTGCAAATCGCATGTACTGCATGCGAGTCACAGGTGTTGCAGCATCTATAGACAGAGATGGCTTAAAAGGAATACAGTGGTGCAACACATGCGAGTACCACATGCGAGTCGCATGTGGTACATGCGAGTCGCATCTGATGCGGCAGATGCTGCACCACAGTTAATTGAAGATGCAGTACCTGCGAAGATTTGGTACAACCTGCAACTCGCAGGTTGCACATGCGACACCAAGTGTGATTCGCCCCAGATGCGCAGGGGTATTTTTGTCTGGAAATTGTTCCTTTTTAGGACTTTCTATAAATAGATTTTCTAGGGTTTTGGACTCATTATTCTACAGATTTTTAGTTGATATTTTTGTGGAGCTCATTTATTATTGGTTGGTGAAGTTTTTAAGAGATTCCTTTTGCTTTTGTCATCTTCTCCATTCAATACTTTTGTAAGCATAATGAATACACTTTACTTTATTGCTTTACCTTTAATGAATATTAGTAGCTGATCTTTTTAGCTAAGGTTGTGGGACCAAATGTGTTAGTTATGTGATTGGGTTTCATACTCATACTTCATTTATATGCTAATGGTGTTTTCTATTAACTCTTCAAGCATTAATGTCTTGTGATGGTGTACAACATTACTTGTTCCTTAATACCATTACTTTGCTTGGAAAAGAAAGTAGAGGTTACGAAAAGAGGTAATAGCAACAATATGGGTCATTAAATCCATCTAATAGCTTGAGCTAGGAATAGGAAAGCTAGTTGAGGCTACATGGGTGTTCTCTTATAAAATATTCTAGGGCTTGGAAAAGCCTAGGATGAAATTTGCTAATTTGGTTGGAAAACTTTTAGCAAGATTCGCGTGACCCTTGGTTTAATGCATCTAGGCATATAAATAAGTTGAATTGATACCTAAGCGCATTACTTTCCATTGGAACCACAACCTTGGTCCCATTTACCAATAATTTACATCTTATAACCACTCTTAGTCTTTAATGAACAAACAACAACCAAACTACTATTATACTCTCCTCTCCCTTGAAATATAGACTAATAGTCGGGCGTTACACTTGACAAGTATAATTTTTCATTGTATTCTCTGTGGGATTCAACCCCAACCTCGTTGGGTTCTATATTTGACAACGACCGCTTACTCCTAATATTAAAGGTGTAATTTGGGCGTATCAAATTTTGGCGCCGCTGCCCGGGAATACGGTCTACAAATTTACTAACTAGTGTAAAACTTTACTTTTAGTCTTTATTTCTTTTCTTATTTCCATTTTGTTGTTGTGTGTTGTGCAGGCAATATAGACGAGGCTGGTGATCCCATCCAAAATCCACCAGTAGCGGTCGGTGAAGAAGCTGCGGGGGCAGGCTATGCAGCCACAATTCAGCTCCCGCCTCTAATTGGAAACTCGAGTTTCCACGTGACCAACACAATGCTGCACCTGCTCAAAACTAAGGGCCTGTTTGGTGCTCACTCGTGAGATGATTAAGAAGGAGGAAGAGAGAGATGAGTCCATGGCCAAACTTGTCACCCAAATGGACCTTCTTACAAAACATGTCATGGGTGGCGAAAGCAAAAAGGTGAATGCGGTAGAATCCTGTGAAGGGAGTCCTCCGGATGAGCAATGTTTCCAAACGTATGATGAGGAGGCAAGTTATGTCAACAATCTAAGGGAGGGTTCTCGTCCGAACTACCAAGGTCCGAGTCAAGGATCTTGGCGGCAAGGTCAAGGGAATCAAGGTTGGAACAAAGAACAAGGTCACTCTAATTGGAGAGATAATCGTGACAACAATCAAGGGGGTTACAACAACAATTACAACAATCATCGAAGCGCAAATCCGTATGTCCCTCCAAAGGGAAATCAACCAAGCTCTAGTCAACCGCCCACTAGCGATCCCGCTAGTTCAAAAATTGAAGATATGTTGTTAAGGGTGTTGAAGAAAGTGGAATCCACCGACACCTTTTGCAAGGAGACTAGAGATAAGGTTAAATCCATAGGTCAAGTTGTGAGTTCACACTCCACCTCCATTAAACAATTGGAGTCTCAACTTGGCCAAATCTCGGCTATCCTAAACCAAAGGCAAAAAGGCTCACTCCCTAGTGATACAGTTGCAAATCCAGGGAATGATGGTGATCATAAATGCAATGCAATTACTACTAGGAGTGGCAAAACAATTGGGGAAGAGGCGTTGGTGAAAGAGGGTGTGTTGGGTGACGATGAGAAAATGGTTGAAGAACCCATGGTTGCTGAAGAAGAAGTGAACCCAAAGAATATGCGGGCCAGTATTGAAAAGCCCATTATTATTGAGGACCTTCCAGAAATTAATGATGCTTCAAAAAGCAAGGAAACGGCGAAGGAGGTACCAAGGGCTTCACCTCCCGTTATGAGGCCTCCCCCTTCTTTTCCCCAACGATTGGAAAAGAAAGCGGACGATGGAAAATTCCTCAAGTTTATCGAACAATTAAAGGGGCTCTCAATGAATGATGAAGAGATCACTTTCCATATTTGCAAGTCAATGAAACAACCGACGGATATGAGTGTTGTGTCGGTTATTGATACAATTGATGAAGCAATGGAGACAACTATAGAACATGAGCATATAGGTGATATTTTGGTGGCGGTGATAATGAACTATGAAGGGGACAATGAAAAGGAAATTGAGGAGACAGTCAATGCATTGATTGGAATGGGGTCTTACCACCTCAATCCAAAGAGACTTGATCTTGACTTGGAAAACCGAGAAATTCCTCCCGCTAAGCCTTCAATTATTGAGCCTCCTACTTTGGAACTCAAACCTCTTCCTTCATATTTGAGGTATGAGTTTCTTAGACCCAACAACACATTGCCCGTGATTATATCCGCCCAGTTGACGAATGAGCAAATAGAGAGGTTGATGGTGATCTTGAGAAGATACAAAAAAGCTATTGGGTGGTGTATTGCGGATATCCAAAGGATTCGGCCCGGTGTGTGTACTCATAAAATTCAACTTGATGAAAAATGTGAGCCAAGCGGTTGAACATCAAAGGAGGTTAAATCCTCCAATGCAAGAGGTTGTGAAGAATGAGATCATCAAGTGGTTAGACGCCGGTGTAGTGTACCCGATATCGGATAGCTCTTGGGTGAGTCTGATTCAATGCATGCCCAAAAAGGGTGGAATCACCGTTGTCACAAATGCTAAAAATAAGTTGATCCCCACTTGCAAGGTCACCGGATGGCGAGTCTGCATGGATTATCGAAAGTTGAATAAGTGGACCAAAAAGGACCACTTCCCAATGCCATTTATGGATCAAATGTTTGATAGGCTTGCGGGAAGGGATTATTGTTGTTTCCTTGATGGGTATTCCGGGTACAACCAAATCACCATTGCCCCCGAGGATCAAGATAAAATCACTTTCACTTGTCCTTATGGGACCTTTGATTTCAAGAGAATGCCCTTTGGGTTATGTAATACACCCGCAACATTTCAACGTTGCATGATGTCTATTTTCTCCGACATAGTTGAGGAGTCCATTGAAATCTTCATGGATGACTTTTTCGTGGTTGGGGATTCCTTTGATGAATGCTTGGAGAATCTTACCCAAGTATTGAAATGATGTGAAGAGACAAATTTGGTTCTAAATTGGGAGAAGTGTCTTTTCATGGTTAGAGAAGGCTCTTCATGGTTAGAGAAGGCATTGTCTTAGGACACAAGATTTCAGAAAAGGGGCTTGAGGTTGATCAAGCCAAAATTGAGGTTATTGTTAAGCTTCCTCCCCCAATCTCCGTTAAAGGCGTTCGTAGCTTCCTCGGGCATGCCGGGTTTTATAGAAGATTCATCAAGGATTTCTCGAAAATAGCCAATCCTCTATGCAAATTGTTGGAGAAAGAGTCGTATTTTGTGTTTGATGATGCTTGTTTGAAGGCATTTGAGGGTTTGAAAGAGAGACTCACATCGGTGCCTATCATCATTGCTCCGGATTAGTCTCAACCCTTTGAGTTGATGTGTGATGCAAGTGGATTTTCCATGGGGGCTGTTCTTGGCCAAAAGCATGATAAGATCTTCTACCCAATTTACTATGCAAGCAAGACTCTAAACGGTGCCCAAATGAATTACACTGTCACAGAACAAGAGTTGTTTGCTATTGTGTTTGCTT
Source organism: Lycium barbarum (assembly GCF_019175385.1). Classification (NCBI taxonomy): domain Eukaryota; kingdom Viridiplantae; phylum Streptophyta; class Magnoliopsida; order Solanales; family Solanaceae; genus Lycium; species Lycium barbarum. The sequence continues at coordinate 11,666,419 of NC_083341.1, forward strand.
TTGAGAAGTTCCGGGCTTATTTGTTGGGAACCCATGTGATTGTTCACACCGATCATGCAGCTCTACGTTACCTCATGAAAAAGAAAGATACAAAACCGAGGTTGATACGTTGGGTCCTTCTCTTGCAAGAGTTTGACTTTGAAGTCAAAGATAGAAAGGGTTGTGAAAATCAAGTGGCGGACCACTTGTCTCGTCTTGAAGAGGGTGGGCGTCCACTGGATGGCCTAGAAATCAATGAGTCATTTCCGGATGAGAAAGTAATGGCGGGGTGGCATGACATGATCCCTTGGTATGCCGATTTTGCTAACTTCCACGCAAGTGACATCATGCCGGAGGATTTGAACTTCCACCAAAAGAAGAGGTTTTTGAGTGATGCCCGGAAATTCTATTGGGATGAGCCATATCTATTCCGGGTTTGCACCGACAACATCATAAGGAGGTGCATACCCGAAGTAGAAATGATGCCTATCATCGAAGATTGTCACTCATCACCGGTTGGTGGACACCATAGTAGTGCAAGAACAGGGGCTAAGGTTCTTCAAAGTGGCTTTTATTGGCCTACAATCTATCAAGATGCACATGACTTTGTGAAAGCCTGTGATCAATGTCAAAGGCATGGAGGCATCTCGAGGAGGCATGAGCTACCGATGACCTCGATTCTTGAGGTTGAATTATTTGATGTATGGGGTATTGACTTTATGGGTCCATTTGTGAGTTCCTACAACAACAAGTACATTCTTGTGGCGGTGGACTACGTGTCTAAATGGGTGGAAGCCGTTGCGCTCCCTAATAATGAGGGAAGAAGTGTCACCATATTCTTGAAGAGGCATATTTTCTCAAGATTTGGAACCCAAGGGCAATCATTTGCAACGGGTATTTAAGACTCTTCTTGAGAAGTATGGAGTAAAGCATAAAGTTTCCACCCCATATCATCCCCAAACGAGTGGACAAGTTGAAGTCTCAAACAGGGAGATCAAGAGCATACTCTCTAAAACAGTAAATGCTAACCGGACCGACTGGTCAAAGAAATTGGATGATGCGTTATGGGCCTACCGAACGACTTATAAAACACCAATTGGTATGTCTCCTTATCAGCTGGTGTTTGGCAAAGCTTGTCATCTTCCTATGGAACTTGAACATAAGGCATTGTGGGCCTTGAAAAAGTTGAATCTGGATTGGAGTGATACCTCAAACTTGAGGACGGAACAACTCAATGAGCTTGAAGAATTTCGACTTAGAGCTTACACTAGCTCTTCACTTTACAAGGCCCGCATGAAGCACTTTCATGATAAGAAGATTTTGCAAAGAGAATTTAGCCTCGGGGATCGCGCATTGTTTTTCAACTCAAGGCTCCGATTGTTTCCCGGAAAGTTGAAATCCAAATGGTCCGGCCCGTTTGAAATCACACAAGTGTCCCCACATGGAGCAATTGAACTCTTTTGCCCAAGTGGAAATAAAATCAAAGTGAACGAGCAAAGGGTGAAACATTACTTGGGATCTCAGAATTAAGCAAAGATTATCGAGGTCTTCCTCCTCAATGATCCATGAATAGGCTGACTAGGTACCAACGTCGTGTTGCGACGTAAAATCCAGCGCTTCTTGGGAGGAAACCCAAGTATCATTTTCATGTGTTTGTTGTTTTTACTTTTGTGATGTTTTTTATGTGTGTCTAAGTGTGTAGGAATAAATTGTGTGCACAAAGAAGAAGAGTTGGGAAAATGCCAACAGGCATAACATGCTGCGGAATATGCCACTCGCATATCGTGCCAGCTACAGCACCTGCGCCTCGCAGGTGATGCAACATTCAGGCCAAGAAAACCAAATTCTCTGTCAGCAGATGCGAAGAACTGGCACTACATGCGACTCGCATGTTACACATGCTGCACCACATGCGAGTCGCATGTTGTACAGGTAAGGGTCGGACCGACCCGACTCGAATTTTTTTATTTTCAAATAAAAGAAACGTAACTGATGTTTTCAACAGTTACACTCTTCATTTCCCCCCCCCCCCTCCCCCCCCCCCCCCCCCCTTCCTCCTTCTTTCCTCATATATCATCCCATAATCCCACTTCACTCTAATCATTCTTAATCACATCACAAATCTTAAATAGTGTTTCCTTTTCTTTTACCTTGATAAAGATTTCAAGGGTTCCAACTGTCATCAACTCTCAAGGTATGTCAACTCTTCTCTTCTTTACATTATGTGGTATCTACGGATTGCTCAATCCCATGTTATTACCATGCCCTACCACTTAGTGTAATTAGTTAGTTGGGTAGATTTACCTTATGCATTATGTGGGTTGTTGGAAATTGATGAACAATGGGGAATTCTTGAGTACCCATGCTTGTGTAGTCCTTCTAGGAAGTGGTTGTTGATGCATAATTAGATAGCGACTGGGGAATTCTTGAGTACCCATTTTTTGTAAGAATTGATAGTTGATGCATGCTCGAAACTCGTTTGATGAAATGCCTAAAAGAACCTGTGAGTGTTTGGATGTTGTGGAAATATGATCATTCGCCAACATTGGGGAATTCTTGATTACCCATGGCACATTACCTGTAGAATAGGACCCATGATGCCCTCTGATTTGTAAAATTGACACTGTCTTTTTTGAGGGATGACCATCGAACATAGGCGCGAGTAATTAAATAGTTTTTCCCAATGATAGACGGGGTGACAACCCTCTTAAAGGAAATCGTTACATGAGTATGTTCTTGTGTGTGTGCATCTATGTTGTGTGTTTATATTCAAAAAAAAAAACCAACAACAAACAAATTCCTTTAGTGCCTCACCTGCGAGAATCATCTGTGATTCGCATGTTTAACATGCGAATCGCACCTGTTGCAGCAGGTGTTGACAGTGAAGAACAAGAATCTTGTCCTCATTGTGTAGCACCTGCGACACTACCTGCAAGTCGTATGTCACACATGTGACTCACATGTGGTGTTTCGCAGGTGATGCCACCCTGCAATGCTATGTTTTTTTTCCCATACCTCTTTCTTGTTGCTTAAAGAACACCATAAATAGTGGGTATATTTTTGTATGTTGTGCAGGATGGCTCGAACAAATAAAGCTCAAGGTGGAGGAAAACGAGCAACACGACAAGCTTCCACCTCTAGAAGAAAAGAAAAGGCACCTGCGGATCCCGTCCCCCAGTCAGAAGAGGAGACGCATGAGGCTTCCTCACCTGAGCCCGAGGATGCCATCACAAGAGGTGAAAGAAGGGAAGCAATGGAATAACGATTCACCGTGCCTGGATCCAAGGACTTGTACATGGCTTGGAGTGTCATTAAGCCCGATGGAAATCCAGTCCGGGGCTTCATTATAGAAAAGAGGGTCACTTTGCATGGTCTACAAGACCAATGCCCGGGCATCATTCGCAAGCTCGAGGCCTTGAGATAAACCTATTTCATGCAGCCCGTTGAATACTGCCCAGCCCTTGTAATGGAATTCTATGCGTCTTATGCGGACAAGTTGAATGCGAAGATGTCGCACCGCCAACCAAAGAAAAATATGGAACACTTCTGTTGGGTTCCGGTTCGGGGGAAGGATATTAATTATGCTGCCGATACCATAACTTCTATCATATATGAGCAACGCAGCGAAACAGACCCTATTGAAGGTTGGCCTCCGGTGAGTTTTGAATATGATTTAAGGATAGACAACCCGGAGGAGTATCGAGAGTGGGTTGCTTCGGTGATTGCCTCAGGGACTCCACCATGGCTAGATCCATCTGTCTCCATTGAGAAGCCAAGTTTTGGCTTTCCCTAGTATCATCGCGGGTGATTCCCTCCAAGAATAACACCGACATACCCATTGCAAAGTGTATTCTCATTGCTTCACTCATGTCCGGGTATCTCGTCAATGTGGGGGTGATTATCCGAGATGAGATCAAGAATAAGTCCACTCAAAAGGGAACAACATTTCCTTTTCCTTGCTTGATCACTGAATTATGCCGACGAAAGAAGGTTCGTGATATTTCTCGGGTGGACAGGATGTTAAAGGCTGGCCAAATGATAGATCACACCAAGTTAGAACCGGGGACTAGAAAGAGAAAGCGGGTGAGCCCAGAGCCAAGAGCCTCGGCGACAGTACTTGATGCTCACATTCTTGAGCCCGAGGACTTGGCCACAGACGATGATGCGACAGCTCCTAGTTCTGTGCCTCGAGCTCCGGGGCCTGACCCTCTGAGTTCTTCCACTACAATTCCCTCTGCCCCCGTTCCACCATCCACCACAGCAGCTCGTGGAGTGTCTAACGAGGGTATGCGAGTGCTTCGGACAGCAGATGCTAAGGTCAATTGGTTGATTGAGAAGCTTCCTAATTTTGTGAAAGAGGCTATTGAGGCAGAAATGGCACCATACACTCAGGTTGTCACAGATATTAGGAAAGAGTAGGATAAAATTAAGGAGCATGTACGCCAAATCGATCGTCGGTTGGAGCGTATTGAGGGGGGTGGTGAAGGCGGACTTCCAGCTATTCGGGCGGACCTGGCTAAGGTCAAGGAGGATATTTGAGTATTAAAAGTCCCAGACATTGAGCTCAGTGCACCCATTCTACCATCCGGTGCCTCCTTATTCTCCACTGGGCCTACAGCACCTGCCATGCCTTCGGGGAAAGGGGTTGAGGAGCCAGTTGTGAAGGAAGAAGAAAATGAAGAAGAAGAGGAAGAAGAGGAGAAAGAAAACGAGGAAGAGTTCGATGAGGAGCTTGAGGGTGACCCAGCTGTTGAGAGGTTACATCCGTCTCGAGTTGTTGAGACAGAGCAGGAGGTCCGAGAGAGAGCGCGTCTTGAGGAGGCACGTATTTCTGCCCGGGTTGCTAGTATTCCTGAGGACGAGATTGACACATATGTGGCCATGCAGCAGTCCTATGATGCGAGCAGGAAATCCAGGGGGGCTACCGACCCCCAAGGGCGGGTGAGGCCTGTTCATCCGCCGCCCCTCCAGCTGACACACTATTGCCCCCGTCTGTGGGTCCTGAGATAGTGACACTCGGGCCTCCATTGATAGTACCTCCGTTAGAGGTCCTCCCTACTGATCAGACACCATCGGATGCCTGACGCGTCCATCGTGAGTTACTTATCTCTTGTACTACATTTGATGCATTGGGGACACTGCATATTCCTTTTGTTGGGGGTGGGACAACTCACGCTTCATATGTTTGTTTTTGTTGTTGTAGGATAGCTCATGTTTAAGTTTGTGCACTTGTAGTTTTTCATTGCCAAGTATAATAGTGATGGTTGATCAGTTTATAACATAAATGTTTTTGTCTTGTTTCGTTTTTCCATTGTATTTTAATAACACTCCTTTCCCAAATTTTTTGCATATGTACTCAGAGGGAAGGAGCAACACTAACATGACTCGTTTGGTGACACACAGATGTTTTGCAAAGCCTAGAATGATGGGTTGAGAAGTAGTTAGAAAATAGCAAAGTAATCCATGTGCCATGTGTGTGAGAGGTTATTGTTTTAGTCTTGTGCATAATTGTGATCTAGAACTTGCCCGGAAAGTGTCTCAAGGAGAAATCCTAAACTACACTTATTTGAAAGAGGATATTAGGCTCTCTTTGGACCGCCACTAAACCTAAAAATTCCTACCCATTGCATATATATCCTAGTTAACCCATTTTTTAGCCTACTTTGTTTTTCTTTTCTTTTATTAAAACCTTGTGACAAGCCCTGTCCCTTTTGCCCTTATTTACCCACCTTTTGGCACCATATCTTCCTAAGCAAGTCGAATACGCTAAAATAGGCTAAAGCTCTTAAGTTTGGGGGTGGTAGCTGGCAAGAAAAGGCATGGTATGTGATGGAGAGTAGAGGACACAAAAAAAAATGTATATGTAGACATATGTGTATAGAAAGGTGCGTATATGTACATATAAATTTTATGTTTAGTTGTGAACACGAGGGTCTGAATAATGGTTGTGACATAATAAATAAATGGGGAAACTAGGGAGGCAATAACGATATTGGCTAAAGGAGGCACGAATGGGCGGTAAATGCTTAAATGTTGAAGAAGGGACGGATTAGGTGAAGGAAGCGTGTTCGAAAATGCTTAGGGAGAAATTTTAGCTATGACCTGCAAGTCCTAATTGATTTTGAACAAAGTACGTTTACATTAGTGGAGAAATACTTAAAGGGCAAGCTTATGGCACCACATTTGTGTACTTGTACATTATCTTTTCTGAGTGTGAGTTGTTCTCCCCTTATTCGTCTTTTGTCCCAGTTGCTATTTGTGAATATGTGTGTGTGGGACTTTCTTTGGTCTTTTGTGATGGCATGTGGATTACTAAGCTCAACGAAAGAATTACTTCTTGACGCTTCATTTAAAGCCGTTTCCTTAAAAGATGGAGTAACATTGTGTCACCAAGTGCAGCGGTTGGTTAATGCTCGACCTTTGAGGAAAGGCACCATGTTTCACAACAAGAGGGAGGGGAACTCATATGTTAAATGAATATGTTTTGACTGATCACGATCATCACTGTAGTACCTTAGCAATTGGCATATATTGTAGTTTTGCTTTAACTGCTTGAGGACAAGCAAAAGTATAAGTTTGGGGGTGTTGATGTGCCGTGAAATTATGGCACATTCGACGCCAACTTCTTAGTCTTTTGTAAATCCCCAAGTACTTTTGATGTCGTTTCTCGTGTTTTTGTGTTAATTTGGTGAATAACATGTGCTGGAAGCGACTTGAGGGAAAATGAAGCAAAAACAGCTGAAAAGAACCAGAACATCACCTGCGAATCGCATGTACTGCATGCCAGTCGCAGGTGCTGCAGCATCTATTGACAGAGATGGCTAAAAAGGAAGATAGTGGTGCAACACATGCGAGTCGCATCTGATGCGGCAGATGTTGTACCACAGCTGATTGAAGATGCAGTACATGCGAAGATTTGGTGCAACCTGCGACTTGCAGGTTGCACATGCGACAGCAAGTGCGATTCGCACCGGATGCGCAGGGGTATTTTTGTCTGGAAATTGTTCCCGTTTTGGACTCATTATTCTACAGATTTTTAGTTGATATTTTTGTGGAGCTCATTTATTATTGGTTGGTGAAGTTTTTAAGAGATTCCTTTTGCTTTTGTAATCTTCTCCATTCAATACTTTTGTAAGCTTTATGAATACACTTTACTTTATTGCTTTACCTTTAATGAATATTAGTAGCTAATCTTTTTAGCTAAGGTTATGGGACCAAATGTGTTAGTTATGTGATTGGGTTTCATACTCATACTTCATTTATATGCTAATGGTGTTTTCTATTAACTCTTCAAGCATTAATGTCTTGTGATGGTGTACAACATTACTTGTGCCTTAATACCATTACTTTGCTTGGAAAAGAAAGTAGAGGTTACGAAAAGAGTTAATAGCAACAATTTGGGTCATTAAATCTATCTAATAGCTTGAGCTAGGAATAGGAAAGCTAGTTGAGGCTACATGGGTGTTCTCTTATAAAATATTCTAGGGCTTGGAAAAGCCTAGGATGAAATTTGCTAATTTGGTTGGAAAACTTTTAGCAAGATTCGCGTGACCCTTGGTTTAATGCATCTAGGCATATAAATAAGTTGAATTGATACCCAAGCGCATTACTTTCCATTGGAACCACAACCTTGGTCCCATTTACCAATAGGTTACATCTTATAACCACTCTTAGTCTTTAATGAACAAACAACAACCAAACTACTATTATACTCTCCTCTCCCTTGAAATATAGACTAATAGTCGGGCGTTACACTTGACAAGTATATTTCTCTATTGTATTCTCTGTGGGATTCGATTCCAACCTCGTTGGGTTCTATATTTGACAACGACCACTTACTCCTGATATTAAAGGTGTAATTTGGGCGTATCAGAGGCTACTCTCTCTAACTTATCATAATCTCTAGTCACAGTTCATATCAAATCACCATATGAAATAAGAGTGCATGTCATGCATGATATCAACATCAACAATAATTCATATCAAAACTCATTGATAATTGCCATAAGTACACATCACAAATCATGTCATTTTCATATTCCTTAACTTCCGGATGATAAATGAGATACCAAGAGAGATATGAATGCAAACACACGACGACAAGCCCACATAACAACTAACAATACCAACCTAATTGGATTTCACATCCACACCATATCCGAAGGTCCATCACGCTTTCCCCGTCAATAACTAACATTTACATACGCTTCGCTAACCGGAGTCTAACCAAAAGGTAAACCGTAACCTACCTCAGTGCCGAGCAGGTGTCATGAACTATCCAACTTGATCTGAGCCTTCCCTTTACGAATCTCCTCCGAACGGTTTAAGTCTATCAGAGTAACAATACCCATATTGCAATAATACTACCTTTAAAAAGGGAATCCAGGCCCACAAGGGCAAAATTTGGAAATTCAAGTTGGAAACAGTTAACCCAAAACTTAAGAAGTACAAACACAAATTATCATCACAAACTAGTCTCAATTTAGCAATAATTTCATCATTAATTGGAAATTCCCAACTTAAGAGAGAACCCTCAATTTCCATAACCAAGATTCTTGAGATAAAAGAAAGATTCAAGCTTAGAGACCAATTATCGATTGATTAGATGGTTAGAAATCAAGAAATTTCCCAAAATAACTCATTTGGATTGAATAAGATTCATAAAAATCATCTTAGGGTTTATGACCCGATTTTTCCCAACTAGTTCATGATATTTACTAAAGTTTCCATACTTAAACATATTAAAATCACAAAGAGAGTATAAGGAATTTACCCCAAGAAGTATTACTGAAAAGCTCCACAAAATCACCCACAATCTCTCTCTAGGTTTCAATTTTGTGAATGAAAGAAATGTCTTCGAAATGGAAAATCGTGATTTTCAGCGATCTTGGTGCGGCAAAATGTCAGCATGTGCGACCCACCAGAACCAACAAAAATTTGGTTTTTCGCTAACTTCAACCCAAAACCCAACACTCATCCGAGACCTCCTGAATATATACCAAACATGCATACCAATGTAAAAATACGCAACGAACTCACCGTACCCTTGATATTCCCAACAGATGCCATCTTGACCCGATGAACCCCCTAAGCCCCAAAAATAAGACTCCAACCAAAAGACCTCCCGAGTGTCTTGGGAATAGAACCAGCCCCTCTACCAAGTTATAATCGACCCTCCGGACGTCATGGAATCGACGAAATTCCCAAAAAGGTTCATACACACAAAAGTCAACCTTTGATCAACCATTTTTCACTTTAAGCCTCTAAATTCCTCAATTTTGACCAAACCTCACCCAACTACCTTGGGAACCATTCCACCCATCCCCACAAGTCAAACACACTCTAACGGAGATAGGGGAAGGGTCAACAGGAGTAAAAGGATCAAAATACATAAACGACCAAATGGGTCATTGCAATTCAGCCGAGTGCGCACTCTCTCTCTTCCTTTTTTCTTTTAGGAATATCATTCCCTTTTAAATAGCAATGATTTCATATTCTATAAATATTTATATGTATGTAGGGTTAACATGCACCAATGATAATGTCCAAATTCACTCTTCAAAGAGAAAATGTACACGATCGTCGCAATATGGTTTCTCAACTATGAGTCGGGCAGAACAATATAAAGGCGATCAAGAAAGTAAGGAATTCATCACCAACCAAGCTAAGCCAAACATTTTTTCAATACTTAATTTTTAATTTAAGTACTAACAAAGATAAAACTAACTAGAAAGCGGGTAAAATGATCAATGGCCACAAGCATGGATACAAGGGAAATTACTCTCATGTAACGATCATATGTATTGTACGATTTACAACTAAAAGCGAATTTATGTTAATAGACAATGGTTTCTAAGCTCTCATTGAAAGTCTTCCAACCAAATTGATGAATTTCACCCTAAACTTTTTCATGCCTTAGAGTGTGATGTTAAGCACTACCAATTGAATCTCAATTTAACTTTTCTATTCTTAGCTCAAGTTATTAAATGAGGTTTAAAGCCTCAAATCCTTGCTAATAATCCTTTCCAACCTCAGTTTTCCTTCTTCTGAGCTCATATTGAAGTAAATGTGCGAATCCTCGAGTTAGCTAATCCCTTAAGAAACATTAAAGAGCAAGATTAATTAAAGAAACAAAGACCCACTTCATTAGAAATAAAAACCATTCAATTCAAAAGCATAACAAGAGTTTTAATCCAAACTTTAACAATGTATATTTCCATAAACAAGTTTCAAGTGATGGAATAAAATGCTACACGCTTAGATATAAAATACAAAGCAAGAGTTGAAGAATTGGGTAAACAAATTCTCATTGAGTGCCTCCAAATCTTCAAACCCTAGGTGTAGTTTCTTACTCCTAAGCTTGAAAGAGTGGCCAAGGATGAAAGATATTTCCCCCAAGTCTTGCTCTTATAGATCCCAATTTTCCCATGTCAAAATATGACCAAAATAACCACAGAAATTATGAGTTACAGATCTAACCAGTTCGGCGCCTCTAGCCACTTTTGTCATTTTCTTCAATTTGTCTTCTTTTTGCCTCTTTTCACTTGGTTTCTTCCCGATCACTTCTAAATCATAGAAAACTGATAAAATGAAAGTAAACGATATTAAATGCACTATTTCTCAATCAAACATAGCGAAAATCTAAGCTTAAAACCAACCAAATGACCACATGACTCGTGTGTTCACTAACGCATAATTAATTAATATATTTGTCACCTTAATTTATCTCTTAACCATGCTAAGTTAGTAATGTTTGGTATAAACATCATACAGAAACAAATGTTTACCTTCATATTCTCGATAACGTAACAAGGTCTCTACAAAAAAATAAAGGGAAAAAGTGTAATATACCCCTCAACTTTGCGATTTAGAACAAATATACCCCTCATTAAAAACGTGATGCATATATATCTATGCCGTTACACAAATGGTGCAAATATATCCCTCTTGTTATACAAGTGGTGCAAATATGCCCTTTTCGCTGTCAGCATTTTTTAAAAATCATTTAGCTTATCTTATAATTAATAAAATGTCACGTGACTTTAAAAAATAAGTCTACCCATTTTTTTTTTTTTTGAGACTTAATTTTTTAAAGCCACAAGCCAATTTTTTCCTAGTGGATTATCTTGTTCGTTTTAAAAAAATATATGCTTGATTTTAAAAAGAATAAATCTACCCATTTTTGTAAACGAATCAAACCTGAACCACTAGAAAAAAGAATTACCACGTGGCTTTAAAAAAGTAAGTCTACATAAATATATATGTAGAATTAATTTTTTAAAGCCACATGGTATTTCTTAATTAAAAAACAAACTAAAATGATTTTTTTAAAAAAAAAAAAAATATGTTGCAAAAAGGGTATATTTGCACCATTTGTGTGACGGCTGATAAGTTAGCATTTTATCCACTTATCTGTTCTTTAATCTTAGACTTCTTGTTATGTTTAATCGATAAAATAGTGCATTCACTATGGTTTACTTCTATTTTATAGGTTCATGTGATTGAGAAGTGATCGGGAAGAAACCAAGTGAAAAAACAAGTCAAAAAGATGTCAAAAAGAAGAAATGAGAAAAGTGATTAAAAATGCAAAATTGGCCAGATCTGCAAAATCGGAAATTTGAGGCTTATTGTGTTATTTTTAGACTTGAAACAATGGAGGAACTATAAAAACAAGACTTGGAAAATATTATCTTTCACATTTTTGCCATATTTTCAAGCCTTGGGAGCTAGGCTTGATCAACTACGCCATTGGAGGAGAAGATTGAAGCACTTTAATGAGAAATTTCTTAAATCTTTCTTCAATTACTTGTTTTGTATGAATATTTAAGAGTGTAGTATTTCATTCCTTTACTTGAAACTTGTTTATTGAATTATGCATTGTTAAAGTTTGGATTGAAACTCTTGTTAAGCTTATGTATTGAAAGATTTTTATTTCTAATGAAGTGGGTCTTTGTTTCTTTAATTAATCTTGTTCTTTTATGTTTCTTAAGAGATTTGTTAACCCTAAGACTCGCCCATTTATTTCGATTTGAGCTCGGAAGAGAAAAATTGAAGTTGGAAAAGATTAATTAACAAGGCTTTGAGCTTTAAACCTAATCTAATAACTTGAACTAGAAATAGGATAATTAGCTTGAGGTTAAATTGATTGTGCTTAATATCACACTCTAAGGCTTGGAAAAGCTTAGAGTGAAATTTATTGATTTGGTTGGAAGACTTTCAATGAGATTTTAGAATCATTATCTATTAACAAAGACTCGCTCTTAATTTTAAAATCGCAGAATACATTGGATCGTTACATGAGCGTAATTCCCTTGTATCCATGCTTGTGGTCATTGATCATTTAACTTGCTTTGTAGGTTACTTTTATCTTTGTTAGTTCTTAAATCAAAAATTAAATATTGAAAAAGTATTTGACTTAGCTTAGTAAGTGATAATGATGTACTAGCTTGATCACCTTTATAGCGTTCTCTGTGGGATTCAATTCTGACTCATAATTGAGTAAATTATATTGCATACAACCGTGTACACTTTTTCTTTGAGGAGTGGATTCGGACGTTATCAACGACAAGGGTATATATGTACCACTTTTTTAACGAGGGATATATCTGCTCTAATCACAAAGTTGAGGGATATATTTACACCTTTTCCCAAAAAATAAATTAATCAAAAATCTATTATTTCAAAGCCAAGTTTCATTATAGTAATATTCTTCTCCTTTTTTCAATATCTGATGGTTGATAAATAAGGAAGTCATCCATATAAAACGGAAACCCAAATTTAACCTCTCAATTCCTGAACCAATTACAACTTGTTATTAACTTGGGAGACTGATGTCTTAGAACTAGTATGTTTTACGTATACAAAAGAGAAGGTGTAATGATCAATTCGAGTGTTGGCCAACAACCATATCTTGGGTAATTTGACCAATAATCATGACATTTTACTTGTCACTTGACTTGGCGGACAAAGTTTGATGTTTTGACATAGTTAAATGTGCAAAAATGCATAACAATTTCTTGTAATTCCAAAGGTCAGTGGCGTACGTCGGTACTTATAGGTTCAAGTGAACTCATAACTTTTGATGTGGTACATAAATTTATTTGTAAAAAAAAATTAAAATTGTAATAAATAATAGACATGAACTCATAATTTTAATGTGTTCAATACTAAGAGTCTTAAGGAGTTGAATTCATAGAGTTTAAATCCTAAATCCGCCTCAATGTAGGATGGCATGTGATGAATTGGTCCTTTTTTCTCCGTTACATAGGTTGGTACTTTTTACTGAGTAAAGGAGAATGAAGAAGCAAATTATTGTAAAGAACTTGGTGCTCGTCTACTTGAAATATTGGGTTAATGCCAAGTTTTTTTTTTTTTGGGCGGGGGGGGGGGGGGGGGGTGGGGGGGTTAATGCCAAACTTTAGAATCAAGAATAATTGAATTTGAACCATAAATAATTATACTTAAAGAGCTTAGTAATAGATAATCGAAGGTATAATCTCACATTCGATTAATGGAGCTTAGTCTGTATATACCAAAGAAAGGCCGTCGTGATCAATTCAATTATTGGCGAACAGCTATATTTTGAATAATCTGACTAACAATCATGACATTTTAGAATTATCACTTGACTGAAATGATTTTAATGTTTTTAATATGGCCAAATGAAAATTTTATGATAATTTCTTGTACTAATGTAGCCTGTGATATATTGGGTTCTTTTATCTCCCAATACTTGGCTACCTAGGTGCTTTTAGCTAAGGAAGATTGTATTGAAAAGCGAAGAAAATTTGTTGGAAAGAACTTGGGATATATGTATCTACTTGAAATACTGTGTTAGTGCCATGAAAAGAATTCAAGATTATTGAAATTTGGTACCGACTCTCAAGAGACATTAATATGATCGAAGTTGAAAAAATTATATTCTCTCCGTCTCAAATTATCTGTTGTTTTTTTTATTTTACACGCCTCTTAAAAAATATTAATTAGAAAGGTATTTAATTACTTACCTTATTTATGTCTAAGTTATAATCTATTTTCATTAAATATTTACTCTATTTATGTATCATCTCTATTAATGACAAAATTCTAAGGATAAAATGGGTAAGAAATAATAAATTGTGCCTTGAATTTCTAAAACGATAAATAATTTGAGATAACTATTTAGTGTCGTGTAATTTGAGATAACTATTTAGTATCCATGACAGATGATACGAGACACAGGGAGTATTAGAACTCGACAACTAATTTTGTGCTTTCATTTCTGTCATTCTTTAGTTGGATATGTCAAATTTTCAATTGTAAATAGACAAATACCAGCCTTTGTCAGTTATCACGTAATAGGTGGATTTTGTGGACTCTAATTTCATATCATTGCCTAACACTTGGATGTTATTATAAAAAATTATACTAAAACAATCACAAAAATACCAACCATGTATTTCAGCTGTATAGTGGCGGATACTAAAATTTCCATAGAATTGCAGCACATAAGACATTCGGTTTATAGAGCACACAGTTATTCAATTTCACATAGTACAAGAGTAAATTTGGATCTTTCCAACATTAAATTACGTCGACAGTGTAACATATACTATTACTATTGACATAAGTTAACTCCTTACGATTATATATTGGTGAAACAAAACCCGTAAAGCATTAGTTTTAGCAAAGACAATTTAGCCTGTTGTGAGGCTGAAATCAACAAATTAAACAATGCATATTCGGCAACTTCAAAATTTCTTCATCAATATTAACAAGGCATTCTAAAATTATGTATTTCAACTTTCTAAAATTTAAAGAATTAGAGATAAGAGAATTGTCCAGTCGTACTAACTTTTCAGCCATTAACTCACTAGAAGAAAATTAGAGCTCATGGTCAGTGATTATATTGCCTGAATTTTTATGCACTGACAATTTAAAAATATTTACACAATCAAATAACTTAAAAGGTAATAACAGATAAATAACTTTAATTAGCAAGCATGAATTGGTAATTGAACACTGATAATTAAAAAAATTGTCACAGTCTCAGAGTATTGTAATTTGCTTTTGGGGAATAATCTAGAGACATCCGTTACTTCATAATATGGAATAATCAATCTATAGATATAAAATCAGTAACTCATAGATTTTCAAGTATAAATAACTCATTGCACAGCCACTGAATTACAAGTACAGTTCCTTCCACTCCATTAGAAACAGCCTCCACTCGATGCTCCATTTGGCTAGTGCGTCCAAGACTTAGATTAGCTACTCTATATCAACGTTGGATGATATGATTTGTCTGAGAGAGTGTCTGTTTAGTATCATCTATGTTCAGTGGCGTACGCATGATTTTTTATCAACAGTGTCACATTTTAAAATGAGAAATAATAAATTAAACAATGTAACACCATATTAAAAAAAGAACAAAATATATATGAAACACAATTCACGTACGTTACTATAAAAAAAAAATTAAAAAAAAACTATAACTTTTCTCGATGAGTTTTCTTTTTGTGAAATGTATTCAAAATAACCTCATTAGAAATAATACCAAATACTTTTTTTTTTAATATAGCGGACTAAATGATCACTAAACAACTCATTATTCATGTAATTTCATTAATTGTTCTTAATCAATTTCATTGTCGAGAAAGAAGGTGAAAGGAAATATAAACATAAAAGAGAACTGCGACAACTAATTAAGGAAGCAGCAAAATCTTCTGTACGTCTAAGTTGTTTATGTGGGTTCTATCATGAAATGTAGTTATTTTGTAGATGATTATCAAAAATTCTACAAAACCAAATGACGCTGTGGAGAATCGAACTCGCATACCAAATTGAATATTCAAGAGCCTAACCGCTTGAGCTACATCGTCCTTGGTATCTAGGAGTGTCACTTTACGCATTGTATCCGCTATGTCCACTGTAGCCTTTAATTATATAAACGTTTTTTTTTCTAAATTTTTTTCACAAAGCAGTGTCAAGTGACACCCCTCGGGCTAAGGTAGATCCGCCCTTGTCTATGTTGCCATGCTATTTTTGTATTGCCCTTGAGCATATCGACAATAACCAAGGAATCACATTCAAGGGTAATGTTTTGAAAACCTTGAGAAATATATACATCACTGCACCCATAATTAGCCGCAATTGCCTCTTCTAAGTTGTTGCTTCCCTTTCCCGGATTTTTAGCAAATGCTGAGATGATTGTTCCATTGGCATCTCTGATAATTCCTCCGGTTCCTATTGAACTCGAAATTGATCCCTCCAAGAACGATATTCAGGTTCAAGAATCTCACGAGGAAGAAGATGAAGATGAACTTGGTCGAGTAGATGAAAGTGAGACTGGTTGTGTAAGTTCTAAAAGGAGATTAAGGGTTCATGTCTTAATCAGATTTGGGTCTATAACATTTGGTCCAACTGATATCTTGTTGGGCCTCTGGTGAAATTGGGCCTCGTCCGAATTTGAAAATGAAGTGAAGAAAACTTGGGACTCTTTGCCAGCACAACAACACTGGCCCAAGTCTGCATAGTTGCAAGGATCAAATTGGTTATGAAAAGATTCTTTCTAGAATAGATATTTGTATGTTGTTACATGACAGCAAATAGAAAATGTACACAACCAATAAGAAAATGTACAGCTGTATAGGAAAGTTTACACTTATTATTTTGTATTCTAGCTAGAGTAGATTTGTATATGTACGTGAACAGTGCAATGAGAAATCAATCAGAAAATTTCACAAAACAAATCTGTCTATTATTTCAAATTCCTACATGGTATCAGAGCATTTCTAAAGCTCTCAATCGTCAATCACTCTCAACTTTATCATTTTTCTTTCTGAATCTTCTATCATTTCATACTCATGGCTACCACCCCTGAAAACACCTCTGAAGCAAGCACTGGTAATGAAACCCATGGGATAGTCGACCAGACTAGTCCTTATTTTCTCCATGCATTAGACTCACCAGATATGAACCTTGTTTTGACTCCTTTTGATGGATCTGGCTATGGTGCATGGAGGAGATCTGTGCTCATTGCACTGTCAGCCAAAAACAAACTCATCTATATTGAAGCTTCTTCTGTCACACCTAGTTCTCACTCTTCTGAATACAAGATGTGGAGTAGGTGCAATGACATGGTGACTTCCTGGCTGCTCAACTCTCTCTTAAAAGAGATAGCAGGAAGTGTCATCTACTCCAAATCAGCCAAGGAACTGTGGAAGGACCTTGAAGACAGGTTTGGACAACCAAATGGTGCTACGCTATATCACCTGCAAAAGCAACTTGCAGATTTAGTTCAGGGGTCACTGGATATTGCTGCATACTATACCAAAATGAAAAAAATCTGGGATGAGCTTGACACTTTATACACAAAGGTGACATGCTCTTGTGCTTGTGACTGTGGAGGAAAGGATAAAATGGACAAGTCCCTACAGGATGAGAGGTTGGTGCAGTTTCTTATGGGTTTGAATGATGTGTATGCACCAGGTAAGATCAATATTCTGATGATGTCACCTCTCCCTAGTGTGAATCTTGCTTACTCACTTCTAATGCAAGATGAGAAACAAAGGGAGAGTTACATGAATACCAACTTTCCTAGGGGTTCTAGTTCTTTTCTTGCTTCTCAACACTACCCTATGGGACAAAGGTCATCTTCTGCTGATTTTAAGGGTAAGAAAATGGAACTTGTGTGCTCAAATTGTAAGAAACTGGGGCACACTGTTGACAAATGCTTTAGGATCATTGGGTTTCCAGCTAACTTTAAGTTTACTAATAACAAATCACAATCTATGAGGAGCAATGCAGCAATATCAAGTGCAGCAACTGAAAACAGGGCATTTACTCAAGACCAAATGATGCAAATGATGCAAATGTTTCAAAGTATGTAGGATATGACTCAAGAAGTCACACCATCAGATGCACATGCAAATGTTGTGCATTGTGCTAGTAACATTTTCAATAATCCACTATCTTATTTCTCTCTTATCAATTCTAGTTCTTGGATCATTGATTCAGGGTAAGGCTGTCAAGTGGGTCGGGCTGGGCCGGGCCATTTAAACGTGGGCCACAAGGGGCTGGGTCGGGGCCGGGCCGGGCTTGGAGAGGAAAAAGGGTGTCCGGCCAAGCCCTACTCGGATAGGGGCTACACTTCAGGCTAACCGAGCCGGGCTGGGTTATTTTTTTTCCGGGCCGGGTTATAGTTAGTGGGCCGGGCCTTTTTTTTTTTAAAGTTCTAATACAAAAATAGACATTTACATTCACTACTAATAATAAAATTAACATTTGCAACTAAGGATAAAATTGCTAAATTAAAAAAAAGTTTAGTTATCATCAAATTCAAAAAGCTAGCCGTTGTAAATTTAAAAAACTAGTCGTTGCTAATTTTATTTGAACCCCTAAATTTATGAATAACTGCACTTTGGTCATATTTTCAAACTATAAATACACCTCCATTCTTCTTCATTTTCACACAATTCTTCCACAATTCTCTCTTTATCTAAATTTGTTATTCAACTAGTGTACATTACTTCACCTCCGGCTTCTCCTCGAGTTCGAAGATCAACTTCAAGTGCGGTGTGGATGCATTTTGAACGAGTAAATGAGGAACATGTTAAATGTCAACATTGTGGTGACATATATCTCCACAAGTCCGGAGCGTCGGGTATTAGCCTATTAGAGGGGGTGGAGGGTGGAAGGGGATACCGGTGTGTTGCGTAGACACTTGTGAAAAGGCACGAAATTGAATTTTAAGTTTATCTCTTCTTTAAATTTGTCCATCGATGTTAGCCGTTTAATTTGTATGTTTTGAACTTTTGATTTGCAATGTTATCAATTTAAGTTTTAAGTTTTATTTTAAATTATTTATGTAGATGTTGATATGTCTATTTGACTGGACACGAAGTTTAAGAAAAAAGAGAAGACTTTCAAACTTGTGGTGTTCAATGAGTCACATATATTTTGTGTGGCTATAAATCATTGCATAAAGGTAAATTGTTTCCAAATATAGAAAGGGGTCATTCTTTTTATCACGGACTAATAAAGAAATAGGTTCATGTAAATTGAAACGGAGGGAGTATTATATTTGATATAATCTATGTATTCACAGTATGTAGGACATGCTAATGAAATTTTACTTTTATATAAGACTATCACAATCTAAGATATACCATATACTGAAAATGTATCAAAGGTATATTTGTTGAGAAAACAAGATTGTCTAGCTTTAAAATACAATTTTAAAGAAAACTAAAGTGCTCCATAAAAAGAGACTCCTAATGTATTGGGATACAATGTTTTTAAAATATTTATTATTAGTAATAAATGTAGTACTTATCTTTTTTTATTATTATTTAAAGTGGGTCGGGCCGGGCCGGTGCCCCGGTGGGCCATCACCCGAGCTACTGGTGGGCCGGGCTGGTAGGTTGTCCACCTTGTCCGGCCCAGCCCTCTAATAAATCCCACCTAGCTCATCCCCTTACACCTCTTAGTGGGTCTGAGCATGGCTGGTGTGTGCCGGGTTTACCGAGCCGGGTTCGGGCTAGCTCGGCCCACTTGACAGGCTTAATTCAGGGGCTTCTGAACACATGTCCTTTCACCCTAGATTTTTCACTACTTTAGCTCACTTACTCTCACCTGTGTTTATCAACTTACCAAATTCTTTTAGGGTAAAAGTCACTCATGCAGGGACTGTCACACTTTTTCCAGACTTAATTCTGAAAAATGTTCTTCTAGTCCCATCTTTCAGAATTAATCTCATCTCTATGCAGAAATTTTGCAAACAGTTCTCCTGTGTTCGAAGTTTTTCCTCTTCTTTATGTTTTATGCAGGACCCTTCAGTGAAGATCCCTCTGGTTCTTGGTGAAGCAAGAGATGGAGTTTTCCTATTATCTACAAGTATCAATCAGTCCAAGAATTTTCTTAGGTCTAGTGTTTCTTTGAATCAATGTATTTCAGTTTCTAGTGTTTCTCCTATTCCTGTAAGTTATCAGTCTGATGTGCATTTGTGGCACATTAGATTGGGACACATGCCTTTCAATTTAATGAAAAAGTTTAGTTTCATTTCCTCTACACAATGTGTTGCTTGTCGCCTTCAAATTTGTCCATTAGCAAGGCAAACCAAATTACCCTTCCCCCAGAGTTCCATTAAGACTAAAAACATATTTGAACTAATTCATATAGATACTTGGGGCCCTTATAAAACTGCAACTTATAATGGCTTTAAGTATTTTCTAACTATAGTTGATGATTTTAGTAGAGCCATATGGACCTATCTTCTAAGTGCAAAAAGCAATGCATTTTCTATGCTTAAATACTTTATGGCCATGGTAGAAAAGCAGTTTGGGGCTAAGATAAAATACATCAGGTCTGACAATGCTTTGGAATTTGGGGGCGGGGGGGGGGGGGGGGGGGGGGGGGGGGGGCAACTATCTCTGAATGTTTTGCTTCTTAAGGGATCATACATCAAATTTCTTGTGTTGCAGCCCCTCAACAAAATGGAATTGTTGAGAGAAAGCATAGACACTTATTAGAAACCTCAAGGGCCCTTTTACATCAATCTAACTTACCACTTTGTTCTTGAGGTGAATGTGTTCTTACCTCCACTTTTCTCATCAACAGATTTCCTTCATCAGTTCTCAAAGGAAAGACACCCTATGAAATATTGTTTGGTAATGCTCCAGATTACTCTTTTCTCAAAAGTTTTGGTTTTCTATGTTTTGTCTCTATTCCTATTCTACATAGAGCCAAATTTGAACCTAGAGCTTCACCTTGTGTTTTTCTAGGTTATCCAACTGGCAAGAAAGGGTATAAAGTGATGGATTTAAAGACTAAGAGGGTGTTTGTATCAAGAGATGTTCAATTTCATGAACATTCTTATCCCTTCTCTATTCCTATGAGTACCCTACCAACACATCATAGCCAACCTTCTACCCTGATTCTAGATGATGATGAACCAAAATCTTCCATCCCTAATGTCACTCATTCACATGTTTCTGATTCTGAGAATGACCCTATAGTTGACTACCCTGCACCCTCTACACCAACTCATGTTGATCCTTTACCTGTCCCTGATGAGCCTCATCTTCTATATACTTAAGTTCCTGACTTTGTCCCTATGGAATTAGAGGTTGCTCCTGCTTCAAGAAGACCAGATAGGGTTCACAGAAGGCCTATTTACCGAGATGACTATCACTGCAGTTCAGTCTACTTGACTAATTTGGATTCTATTTGCTTTGCTGCCCCTCTAACACCTCCTACTTTCCCATTCACTGCTTTATCTATTTCTATTCAACATTTACTCACCTCTATTTCCTCTATCACTGAGCCAACAAGTTTTGCACAAGCTAATCTAGACCCTGGTTGGAGGGATGCCATGTCAACTGAAATTGAGGCTTTGGAATCAAACCAAACATGGGAGATGGTGGATTTATCACCTGATAAGAGAGCCTTACCCTGTAAGTGGGTGTTTAAGGTCAAGCAAAAATCAGATGGCTCTCTTAAAAGGTTAAAGGCCAGATTAGTTGTTCGAGGGGAAATACAAAGGGAAGGAATCAATTTCAATGAAACCTACTCACCTGTTGTCAAAATAACAACAATCAGATGTATCTTGGCAGTTGCAGTAAAACAGGGATGGAGGCTGTCTCAACTTGATGTAAACAATGCCTTCTTGCATAGAGATTTGCAAGAGGAAGTTTACATGAGACTACTCCCTAGTATGGTTACCGAGCTTCCTAATCAAGTATGCAGGCTTAAGAAATCACTCTATGGTTTGCACCAAGCTTCTAGACAATGGTATGCAAGGCTTGCAGCAGCCTTGCATTTCAAAAGGTACTCATCTTCACTAAACGATCATTCCTTGTTCTTTAAGCATACAGGGGATTCTATTTCAATTTTAGGAGTGTACGTGGATGACATAATTTTAACAGGCAATGATGACTTGGAATTAGACAACATTAAGGCATTTCTCCATCAAGAGTTTCAAATAAACGATCTAGGGGACTTACATTTTTTCCTGGGCCTTGAAATTATTCGTGAATCACATGGTTTGATTGTTAGCCTAAGAAAGTTCACTCTTGAGCTGTTGTCAGAATTCAACTGTGATCATTTGAAGGCAGTTGTATCCCCTCTCGATCCCACACTCAAATTATCTGCAGAGCAAGGAGATTTACTAGCTGATCCGACTATTTACAGAAGATTAATAGGGAAATTGAATTACCTGACACATACTCGTCCGGATCTAAGCTTTGCTGTTCAACACTTATCACAGTTCATGCAATCCCCAAGAATTCCCCATTTTGATGCTGCTTTTTGTGTTGTTCGTTATTTGAGGGTGGATCCAGGCCAAGGTCTATTTATGCGACCCGATGATTCTTTCTCACTTCTTGCCTTCTGCAATGCCGATTGGGCGTCTTGTATGGATACTAGACGGTCAATAAGTAGGTACTACATCAGCTTAGGTGGATCTCCTGTTTCATGGAAGTCCAAGAAACAGGTTTCAATTTCCCTCTCCTCCACCGAGGCGGAATACCGCTCTGTGCGGCGTGTCGTAGTAGAATTGACTTGGCTCCACCGTCTACTTGCAAATCTGTCCTTACCTCCACCACTTCCTATTCCACTACACTCAAATAGCCAAGCCGCACTCCATATATCACGAAACCTCATTTTCCATGAACGGACGAAGCACGTCGAGTTAGACTGCCACTTCGTCCGTCAATAATTCCTCTCTGGTCTCATTTCTCTTAATTTCGTTCCCTCCTCTTCTCAATTAGCCGATATTTTCACTAAATCGTTGTCTGGACTGAAGCACCACTCTATTCTCTCTAAATTGGGGGTTTCTTCTTACCCCTCCAACTTGACAGGGGGTGTTGAAATTGATTCCTCCAAGAACAATATTCAGGTTCAAGAATCTCACGAATCTCACGAGAAAGAAGATGAAGATGAACTTGGTCGTGTAGATGAAAGTGAGACTGGTCGTGTAAGTTCTAGAAGGTGATTAAGGGTTCATGTCTTAATCAGATTTGGGTCTATAACATTTGGTGCAACTGATATCTTGTTGGGCCTCTGGTGAAATTGGGCCTCGTCCAAATCTGAAAATGAAGTGAAGAAAACTTGGGCCTCTTTGCGAGCACAACAACACTGGCCCAAGTCTGCATAGTTGCAAGGATCAAGTCGGTTATGAAAAGATTCTTTCTAGAATAGGTATTTGTAGGTTGTTACATGACAGCAAATAGAAAATGTACACAGCCAATAAGAAAATGTACAGCTGTATAGGAAAGTTTACACTGATTATTTTGTATTCTAGCTAGAGTAGATTTGTATATGTACGTGAACAGTGCAATGAGAAATCAATCAGAAAATTTCACAAAAACAATCTGTCTATTATTTCAAATTCCAACAGCGCTATTATGGTTGTCATACGTATTGACTTTTATCCAATCTAATGGGGGTTAGATCCATCTCATTATGATGCACACAATCTTGTGCGAGCCATTCCCGTGCCTCTTCCAGTGTGGGTTGTTATTGGTCTTTTAGATTATCCACCTGAGATGATAAGCAACAATGTAAATTAGTCTGGCCTTAGACACTTTAGAGTTACCATACCTGTTTTGAACACCGAGCTTTCCAGATTTTCCAGCATATGATCATAGGAGCCGCTTTGAGTACTCATACTGTCTTACATTGTATCATCACTATACACTAACAAATGGCTTACAGGAATAATCATCATTTCAGCTAGTACTCATCATCGATCTTCTCCATTTAAATTCTTTGCATTTTGCACCCTTAACGTTGGTATGCTTTTGTAATTCGGACTATATCCTTTATTCTTTGAAAATATACATCTTAATCTCTTTATTTTCTTATAAAACCAAAAAGATATATTTTGGTAATTAATTAAGAGGGTAAAGTAAGAAAAACAACAACAACAACAATCCAGTGAAATCCCACAACGTGGGGTCTGGGGAGGGTAGAGTGTACGCAGACCTTACTCCTACCAAGGTAGGACGACTGTTTCCGAAAGACCTTCGGCTCAATAAAAAAAAAAGCATTAAAAAAAGCATAAAAAGAGGTCAGATAAGGCTAAGAGAGGGTAAAGTAAGAAAAACACAAGTAAAATTTCCTAAAAAGTATACTTTTATTTCCATAGCCACTTTCGGTTGAAGAGGAGGATGCTAATAAAATTGGAGTGTGTTGTATGTATATATATAATGGCGGCCTTTTTTATGAGTATTTTAGCACGTATAGATGTAATTATGCATTGTGACCTGCAATGTTTTAGCTTGTATGAACATTAGATTAACAATAACAAATTGTTAGACTTTCAAAAACATAAAAGAGAGTAATTTAAAAAGCAAAGCTGTTCTCTGTTAAGAAAGAAGACTGAGTTTTTGTTTGGGTAGAACGGTTTAAATTCTGAACTTTTTTTTTCTAGGTGAAGTTTGCTACTTACTGCACATAAAATACTTCTTAGGAAATTCTAATTGAGGGTTTTCCTATTTTACACTCTTAAATTATTATTAAAATATAATTTTTCTAGTTTTATAAGAAAATAAAGAGATCAGGGCATATATTGTTTTTAAAAAATAAAGGATGGGATGCAAATGGCAAGAACATACCCACGTTAGAGGAGCAAAATGCAAAAAAAAAAAAAATCTCCATTTCATAAACAATTTCTCGGGGGGGGGGGGGGGGGGGGGGGGGGGAGGGGAGAAGGGGGGTGCACGAGCCAAGTCATGGTAATTTCCACGAAAATACGAAAAGTCATCAGATTCATAAAAATCTTGATCGATGAGTTCGTGGAAATTATCATGAGTTCATGACTTGCCTCTTGGCCCCCTCCCAAATTGTTTGCAAAATGGAGGAGTACTAGCTAGCTGAAATGACGATCATTCCTGTGGCCATTGTTAGTGATTAGTAATGATTACAAGATCAAAAAATGCCCAAAACTATGTAGCGATGACTGGACTTCTTGTCCCTTTACACATACCAAGGGAAAAAAGCTCGTCGTTGTCACCCACGAAAATACGACTATTTGCCAATCCCTTGTCTGGGTTTCAACTTCAGAGTTCAGAGCATGTCTAAAAAGAGATGGGTTGTGAATTGTGCCATTGAGTTTTTGAGTACTGACTACATCCTGCGAAATACAGGACTCAGCTATGTCATGCATGTTGGTACATTGTGTCTAGAAGAGTTTGTTTTTTTGCACATACATTGAAAGAGCTCTGCCCTTGTGACTAATATATAGCCTGTTCGACCAAATTTTTGAAAAACTAATAGAAGTGTTTATTTTTCGAAAAGATAAACACATATTTTAGAAAATGTAGGAGTTTGGCCTAGTCTATTGCTGAAAATATATGTATTTATATATTTTTTAGCAGTCGTATACGTTGTTTCTTGGCTTTAAGTAGCAGATGAAAAAAGTAGTTTCTATGGAAAAAAAAGAAGTAATTTTAATTTTTCTTTGGACAAGATTATCCATATCAATTAATTTTCATATTTACCAAACTTAACTAGTAGTAGCAACATTTTTTTCGTAAGTTAAGACATTTAAAAATACTTTTCCAGGATATTAGTCAAAATAACTACTAACAAAACATTTCTCGAGTAATTTAGCCAAATATAAATTGCTATTCTCCCAAAACTTTTTTTTTTTCAAAAGAAGTATCTCTCAAAATAAGCTGATTTCGGCAGCTTGACCAAACAGCCTCTAAAAGCACCAACAACTTTTGAGTTGTTTGTTCCTCATTTTTTTTTTCTAAATCTCAATCAAGAATTGAGATGGTTCATAATGAAATTTTTTCCACTATTTTAGACTAAATCATGCAAGTTTTATGAGGGGCTGATGAATGTTGAAACTTGAAATTATTCTACTGCTAAAGTGAAAAAAATGGATGATGAAATTTTAAGCCATGAAAGAAGGAAAAAAGTGTGTGGAATTGGGTTGGTGACTTGTTGGTGAATAAGTTTTGAGGCAACAATGGTACATCTTATATAAGCTAAAAAGATTGATTTATGACCTATTTCTTTTTATTTCTACTAAATTAAGGCTCTCTGTGATGACATTTGTTGAATTATTTTGTTAATATAAAGTAAGGGTGTCAAGTGGGCCGGGCCAGCCCGAACCCGGCCTGGTAAACCCGACCCACCATCGGCCCGGCCCAGACCCACTAAGAGGTGTAAGGGGCTGGGCTAGGTGGGATTTATTAGGGGGTTTGGCCGGACAAGGTGGACAGCCCACCAGTAGCCCGGGTGATGGCCCACCGGGGCACCGGCCCGGCCCACTTCAAATAAATTTAAAAACAAAAGGATAAGTACTATATTTATTACTAATAATAAGTATTTTAAAAACATTGTATCCCAATAAATTAGGAGTCTCTTTTTACGGAGCACTTTAGTTTTCTTTAAAATTGTATTTTAAAGCTAGACAATCTTGTTTTCTCAACAAATATACCTTTGATACATTTTCAGTATATAGTATATATTAGATTGTGATAGTACTTATCTCAACAAATATACCTTCGGAAAAGGGCCAAAAATACCCTCGAACTATTGAAAATGGTGCAAAAATATCCTCCATCCACCTTTCAGCCTCCAAATACCCTTACCATCCACCTATTGGGTCTAAAATACCCTTATTGCTAACAGAATCTTTTCATTAAACACGTGGCATTTTTTTATTGGTTGGCTTATAAAATTAATTAAACTAATTAACTTTTGCAATATTGACCGGATAACCCAAGTGCCCCCCAACCCCCGACCCGACCCCCCCCCCTGCAAAAAAATTATTTTTTTTGAAAAAAAAGTTGACTTTTTTTTGCACCCCACCCCGCACCCTCCCCCTACCCCCCCCCCCCCCCGACGCAAAAAAAAAAAATATTTTTGAAAAAAAAAGTTTTGACGTTTTGTTTTGGGTTTTTTGCACCCCCCCCCCCCCAAACCCCGCACCCTACGCCCCCCCTCCCCTCCCAGCTAAAAAAAAATTGACTTTTTTTTTTCCACCCCGCACCCTCCCCCTCCCCCGACCCCCCAAACCCCGCACCCTACGCCTCCCCCCTCCCAGCTAAAAAAATTCCACCCCGCACCCTACCCCTCCCCTTTAATTTGTTACAGATAAAATGCTAGCTTATTAGTAGTAATTTAGCAAATTTCTTTTTATTTTACCTTAAACTTAAATGGTTCGGGTTTTTTTGGTTTAACACCAAACCAAACCAAATGTTATCGGTTTTTTAAAATTTAAAACCAAATCAAGTCAAACCAAGCTGATTTCGATTTATTAAATCGGTTTGACTCCGTTTATTGGTTCGGATCGATTTTTCGATCTCATTTGAACACTCCTAACAAGCACAAACAACAACAGTTTCTATTCTAATTCACTTTTTCTTAATATCAAATAAAGGCATAATTCAATGCTTTGGTTCTCTTAAAAAAATCAACCGATTTGAGACCCATACACAAGCACAAACAACAACAGTTTCTATTCTAATTCACTTTTTCTTAATATCATTTAGACTTTTAAAGTACTTCAATGACTACAAGTGCAAGCTTTTAAATCTTCTAATCCTTACGTAATATTTTTTATATTATTATTTACTGTGTTACAATCTTTATATATTTTTTTAATTTTCATTAAACTATGGTTCTGTAGTGACATTTGTTATTGTTTTATTATCATATGAGCCAAATTGCTAACCTATTTGGGACCCCCCACACGCGCCCCAACAAAAACCGTTTCTCTTTCTTTTTCTTTTTTCTCTTTTCTTTGTTCCCTCTCATCTAAAGTCACGTGATATTTTTGTATTATTATACAAATAGCTGGATCAATTTTTCCTTTTCACACGCAGGTCTATTCATGGGTCGGTATGGTACGATTTTTAGATAGTTTAATTCGATATTTCTGGCATTTGATTTCTAAAATGTTATACTTATATCATACTTAATTAAATTCGGTATGTTTGGCAGGGGAGGGTCCAATTTATCGATACTAGATTCACTTTTAATACGGAGCATAAATTTATGTATGAATATTTATTAAATTTGAGATAAATAATAGATACAAATCCATAACTTTAAAAATATAATGGTTCAAGGCGAAAAATCTTAAAATCTGAACGCATAAAATTTAAATTTTGGATCCCCTCTAACAGTTGGGCTTTTTTCATTTTTATTATGGTTTGTTTGGTTCGGTAACTTCAATTTTTTTTTTCGTTTTATATAAGAATTGTGACTTTTCTTTTCGTCTTTAATTAAAAGGTGAAAAAAATCATAGTTAAAAAATATTTTAGTTAGAGGAAATGTCGGCGTCATTATGTATGAACTTTTATTCACTGTGTTACAGTTCATGCTCTCATATAAGCCACAATTAACCTATTTGAGACCCCACGGACACACACTAAGAACAAAAATGGCTCTCTTCTATTTCGTTTTTTCCCTAATATCATCTAAAGTACTACAAGACTACAGGTACAAGCTTCTAACTCTTATAATCTTTACATGATATTCTTTGTATTATTATTTACTTTGTTACTATTTTTATTATTTACTCCATTCGTCTAAATGCATGTGGGATTTTTCAACTTTTAGATTTCATGCATAACTAAACTTTGACAGTTAAATTAAAATGATTAAAAATAATGGAGTATTATTTAATGAATTACAATTTTTACATTATTTAATGTTATTTTGATAAAGTCATAATTCAGTGTTTTGTTCTCATACAAGTCAAAATTCACCAATTTGAGACCCCACATACATGCACAAACAACAACAACCGTTTCTATTCTAATTCGTTATTTCCTAATAGTATCATCTAAAGTACTACAAGACTACAAAGTTCAAGCTTCTAACTCTTCTAATCCTTACGCAATATTTTTTGTCTTATTCACTGTGTTACAATCTTTATTATTTAGTCCCTTCGTCTTAACGTATGTGACATTTTTCATTTTTTTAAATCCATCCATAATTAAAGTGAGACAATTAAATTAAAACAATGGATCGGAGTATTATTTAATGTATTAAAATTTTTACATTATTTAATGAGGGCATAATGAAATGTTTTGTTCTCATATAAGCCAAAATTAACCGATTTGAGACCCCTCCCCCACACACATGCACAAACAACAAAAATCGTATTCTCTTCTATTCGGTTTCTTTATTAACTAGGTGGCCTGTGCCCGTGCGCCCAACACTTCGAATTATAGTGTATCTATATATATATATGTAGTTGGTGCTCCGTATATAAAACTTTATTATATTCGTGTTTGCTACGAAAATTTATTAATATTTTTTAAAAAAGAAGACTTGTTTAAAAGAAAACTATTTTCCTCTCTTTGAGATAAAATAATAGCAATATTTAAGCATCAGTTGATACTTTCAATTGTAATTCGATTAACTTAAAGGTGTAAAATACTTATTATTTTTTATCAAATTTTGATTTGGATAATTCTAATTCAAATTATTAAATTAATTTTACATGTTTAAAACGAAACAAAATAGAAATTGATTTTCTATTTAAACGAAGAAATGCTATTTTTAAATTTTTGGTAAATATTCTCGGTTTAGCTCATTTTACTTGTCATGTTGTCTTTCGCATGGTTTTTTAAGGAAACGTGAATTAGAATTATAATTTGACTAATTTACCTTATTCACTATTTGATCTTCATTTGATATTAATCTGTTTTCACATTTATCAGAGTAAGAATAAAAATAAATTGTATCTTATTTTTTAAATATATATATATTTTAAGTATACTTTAAATATATATATATTTTAAGTATATTTATTTTAGTAAACATAACAAATAAATGACATGGCGGAATAGCAAATACAGCAATTAAATATTTTGAAGAAAAGTAATATGGGGTCTATGTTTTTTGCTGTGCAATAATTTCATTTGCTCTCACTAATGGGTTAATACACATGTGGCAATGAATCCACTATTATTGATTTGATGTGGATACTTTGGAAATTACATGAATATTGTTTGATTTTTTAATATATGGGGTGCACTTTTTTTTTTTTTTTTGATGTTACCTTTTTTTTTTTTTTTCTAATATGGGGTCTACATTTTTTTTCATGAGTTTGGAGAGGGTGGGGTCCACTTTTTTTTTATGAGTTTGGAGAGGGTAGGGTCCACCTTTTTTTTTTTTTAAAGAGTGACTGACGACGAAGCATGGGTAAACCGATGCTTCTATATAGTAGAAAGATAGAAATATAATAAAGTATTTATATCTACTTTTTAGAGTATTTCTATCTACTTTTTAGAAGAGTTGGTAATATAAAGTATAAAACGTCATTTTTTTGCTCTTAAATAAAAAAGTGGGTGGGACCACAAAAGATTTTTTCCCCCTTAAATAAAAAAGTAGGACCGAACACGGACGACGATCTTGCCTCTATAAACCGGCTCTTCGATATAGTAGTAATAGTAAAGTAATACATATAGTTTTTTTTATCAAATTTTGATTTGGATAATTCTAATTCAAATTATTATATTAATTTTACATGTTTAAAATGAAACAAAGTAGAAATTTGATTTTCTATTTAAATGAAGAACTCCTATTTTTTAATTTTTAGTAAATATTTTTTGTTTAACTCATTTTACTTGTCATGTTATTTTTTACACGATTTTTTAAGGAAACGTCAATTAGAATTAGAATTTCACTAATTTACCTTATTAATTATTTGATCTCCATTTAATATTATCTTTTCTTTTACGACATTAATCTCTTTTCACATTTATTAGAGTAAGGAAAAAATGAAAAAGTAATTAAATTCTATCTTATTTAATATATAAGTATTTTAAGTATGTTGTTGTACAGTAATTTCATTTGCTCCCACTAATGGGTTGATACGCATGTGGCAATGAACCCATCATTATTGATTTTTTTTTAATATTGCTTGATTTTGTTAATATGGGGTCCATTTTTTTTTCCGTGAGTTTGGATGTGGTGGGTTCCACTTTTTTTGTTTTTTTTTTTAATACTGGTTGATGTTTAATATGGGGCCATGAAGAACTTCTATTTTTTAATTTTTAGTAAATATTTTTTGTTTAACTCATTTTACTTGTCATGTTGTTTTCTACATGATATTTTAAGGAAACGTCAATTAGAATTATAATTTCACTAATTTACCTTATAAATTATTTGATTTCCATTTAATATTATTTTTTCTTTTATGACATTAATCTCTTTTCACATTTATTAGAGTAAAGAAAAAATGAAAAAGTAATTAAATTCTATCTTATGTTAATATATAAGTATTTTAAGTATGTTGTTGTACAATAATTTCATTTGCTCCCACTAATGTGTTGATACGCATGTGGCAATGAATCCATCATTATTGATTTAATTGTTTGCTTTTCTAAGCATTTTTTTTTCATTGTTTGTTTTTTTAATATGGGATTGATTTTTTTATTTTTTTTTAATATTGTTTGATTTTGTTAATATGGGGTCCACTTTTTTTTTCCTGTGAGTTTGGATGTGGTGGGTTCCACTTTTTTTTTTTTTTTTTATAATACTGTTTGGTGTTTAATATGGGGCCCATAATTTTTAAGTATGCTACTGTACAATAATTTCATTTGCTTCCACTAATGGATTGATACACATGTGGCAATGAATCCATCATTATTGATTTAATTGTTTGATTTTCTAAGAACCTTTTTTTTAACATTGTTTGTTTTTTTTAATATAGGATTCACTTTTTTTTTTTTTTAATATTGCTTGATTTTGTTAATATGGGGTCTACCTTTTTTTCCCGTGAGTTTGGATGTGGTGGGTTACACTTTTTTTTTTCTTCCCTTCTTTTTTTTGGGGCCGACAATTTTTAAGTATGTTGTTGTACAATAATTTCATTTGCTCCCACTAATGGATTGATACGCATGTGACAATGAATCTATCATTATTGATTTACTTGTTTGATTTTCTAAGCACTTTTTTTTTTATAATACTGTTTGATGTTTAATATGGGGCCCACAATTTTTAAGTATGTCACTATACAATAATTTCATTTGCTCCCACTAATGGATTGATACGCATGTGGCAATGAATTCATCATTATTGATTTAATTATTTGATTTTCTAAGCACTTTTTTTTTTTTAACATTGTTTGTTTTTTTTAATATAGGATTCACTTTTTTTTTTTTTTAATATTGCTTGATTTTGTTAATGGGGTTCATTTTTTTTTCCCGTGAGTTTGGATGTGGTGGGTTGCACTTTTTTTTTCTTCCCTTCTTTTTTTTTGGGCCCATAATGTTTAAGTATGTTGCTGTACAATAATTTCATTTGCTCCCACTAATGGATTGATACGCATGTGGCAATGAATCTATCATTATTGATTTAATTGTTTGATTTTCTAAGCACTTTTCTTTTTAACATTGTTTATTTTTTTGACATGGGATTCACTTTTTTTTTTTTAAATATTGCTTGATTTTATTAATATGGGGTCCATCTTTTTTCCCGTGAGTTTGGATGTAGTGGGTTGCACTTTTTTTCTTCCCTTCTTTTTTTTGGGGCCTACAATTTTTAAGTATGTTGTTGTACAATAATTTTATTTGCTCACACTAATGGGTTGATACGCATGTGACAATGAATCTATCATTATTGATTTATATAATTGTTTGATTTTCTAAGCATTTTTTTTAACATTGTTTATTTTTTTAATATGGGATTAATTTATTTTTTTTAATATTGCTTGATTTTGTTAATATGGGGTTCACTTTTTTTTCCCGTGAGTTTGGATGTGGTGGGTTTCACTTTTTTTTCTTCCTTTTTTTTTTAATACTGGTTGGTGTTTAATATAGGGTTCACAATTTTTTTTTAATATTAGCTGTTATTTTTTTTGTTGTTTAATATATATGGGGCCCACATTTTTAAAAAAAAATTGAAACGGATGACGAAAAACGGAGGACGAAATGTGAGCCCAACTGGCTCTTCTATATAGTGTAAATAAATGTAAATGTAAATAAGATTCATTTTTTTTTATATTGCTTGATTTTGTTAATATGGGATCCACTTTTTTTTCTCGTGAGTTTGGAGATGGTGAGTTTCACTTTTTTTACTTTTTTTTTTTAATATTGGTTGGTTTTTATTTTTTTATTTTTTAATATTGGGTGGTGTTTAATATGGAATCACATTTTTTTTTAATGCTTAACGGACGACGAAATGAAAGATAATGAAGATTCTGGACAAAAATTGAAAGATGGGTAGACCTTTTATGTAAGAGAGTATTTTGAAAATAAAGACACCTAAAATGTGAAGAAGGAGACATAGGGCCTGCCACAATGGACACGTGTAGAGTCAAATAAGAGTTGAAGAATGATTTATTAATTACCCTCGGTTTTCATTTTATTTGCCGAAATTCCCTAACGGACGACGAAACTTTCTCAAACTGGTGCTTCTATAATAGTTAAAAATATCATTTGAAGTAGGAGTGGGCGTTCAGTTTTTCGGTTCGGTTTTATCAAACTTCAGTTTGGCTATTTCGGGTTCGATTTTTTGAAGGTGGACACCAAACACCGAACCAAACTAGTTCGGTTCGGTTCTTTCGGTTTCGGTTTTTTAAAGTTCGGTTCGGTTCGGTTTCGATTTTTTCAATTCGGTTTTTTTAATATAATATTAGAAGCGATTCCATTGACACTAATTCATATTCTCAAAAGCAATAAAACATAAAACTGATAAATTGAAATCAAAATCAAACAAACAGGATACACAAGAATAGAAAACTATAATCATGACATAGGATTACTAGGTGTTATAGACATACAGTAAGAATAATTAAGAAAACACATAAATGACATACATTAATCCTAAAGAGACATCCTAGTTACCTTTCTTTGTTAAGGATATTTAATTTTTTTCAATTGAAGTGAAAAATTAGGGATACAAATGCAAAAGATGACTTATTACAATTGGATTTTTTTTTGCTTTAAAATTAATGGGCCTGGACTATTTTAATTTTTTTGGATAATGTATTAAATTTCGGTGCGCGTTCGGTTTTTCGGTTCGGTTTTATCAAACTTCGGTTCGGCTATTTCGGTTTTGATTTTTTGACGATGGACACCAAACACCGAACCAAACTAGTTCGGTTCGGTTCAATTTTTCAGTTTTCGATATTTATGCCCAGCCCTAATTTGAAGTGCAAAGGTGCAAATATATCCATCAACTTTGCGATTTAGGGCAAATATACCCCTTGTTACAAAAGTGATGTATATATACCCCTGTCGTCACAAAATGGTGCAAATATACCCTTTTCACTGATGGGTTTTTTTAAAAAAAAAGTCATTTAGGTTTTTTTTTAATTAAAAAATATGCTACGTGACTTCAGAAAAAGTCTACCTATTTTATTTTTTATTTTGAGTAGACATATTTTTCTAAAGCCATGGTAAAAAAAAATTCTTGTGTGTCGGGTATGGTTCGTTTAAAAAAATTTCCGTGAATTTTATAAAAATAAGGCTACCCATTTTTTTAAACGAATCAGACCTGACTCATCAGAATTTTTTTTTTACTAATGTGGCTTTAGAAAAGTATGTCTACTCAAAAAAAATGGGTAGACTTTTTTTTTAAAAGTCACGTGGCATGTTTTTTAATTAAAAAATAACCTAAATGACTTTTTTTTAAAAACCCGTCAGTGAAAAGGGTATATTTGCACCATTTTGTAACGGCAGGGGTATATTTGCACCATTTTGTAACAGCAGGAGTATATATACACCACTTTTGTAACGAGGGGTATATCTGCTCTAAATCGCAAAGTTGAGGGGTATATTTGCACCTTTGCCGTTTCTTTTATTTAAATTGTAAGAGACCCAAGAGATCCTATTTCCTCGACTACAAGTGCAAGCTTCTAACTCTTGTAGTCGTTACATAATATTTTGTATATTATTCATTGTGTTACAATCTTTATCCTTTACTCCCTCAATTATAATGTATGTGACATTTTTTGCCTTTTCAGATTCAAATTATGTGGATTTTGATTAATATTTTAATTTTATTAATCATATTAACATGAGAAGGATCGCAACTTATTCTATGTTTTTAATAATTTTTTAACATCTAAATTAATTATTATAATATTAAATCATCTAATCTAATTTAGCTTCAATTCAAAAATTAGTCAAATTAACTCTGAAAAAAAAAAAGCCACAAACTTGAAACGAAA
This sequence comes from Lycium barbarum, assembly GCF_019175385.1. Classification (NCBI taxonomy): domain Eukaryota; kingdom Viridiplantae; phylum Streptophyta; class Magnoliopsida; order Solanales; family Solanaceae; genus Lycium; species Lycium barbarum. The sequence continues at coordinate 11,701,526 of NC_083341.1, forward strand.
TACTAGGATTTAATGTATTACAATTTTTATATTATTATTCATGAAGAAGTAATAATTGTTTCATATTATTTACTGCTGCATTATGATCATAATCTAGTACGTGAGCTAAACTACTCTTAACTCTTATACAGTACTCCCTAATTCTTCATATTTTCCTCCCCCTAATTCTTTATTCTTTATAAGTACCGATAACAACCATTAACCAAATTAAAGGCCAAACAAAATAACAGATGCCCCAAAATACCCCCCTCCTAAGTAGGGCTAAAACGTAACTAGCTACCATTAGCAAAATCTGACCCCTCTCAGCAAGCATGTCGCAGATAGGGAAGCCTTGTGCGTGTCTGTTAGAAAAATAGGAAAATACAATCGAATAAGAAAATTTTTGAGGTGTGAAAAGTTTACTTTCCTTAAAGAAATATTACTCCTATACAGATTAGGAAAATATAAGCGATTCCTCTCAGGATGCAATAAATTCATCTTTATACCCGCAAACTTTTCTTGGTCACTCCATGAAGAAAAGCCTACTTTATATATCAAGAAAGAAACTGTTCAGAATAGTCACTTATTTCATGAACAGACGTATCCATCTGACTTCAAGTTTTAAATAAAATTTGAAATACCAGGACTTATAATATTTAAAGCTTAAGCACTCAAACTCATTTCCCCTTCCTTTGTGGTGAACATCATTTCATTGGGAGTAGCTACCTAGCCACAATTGAAATAAAAGCCAAGTATGCGTTATTATAATTTTCTAATAGAGAAGCTATGACCCCCCATCGAATTTTCGATGTTTCCAGCTACTTGTTGAAATTAATATTAGCATACGCTATAAGCTGCTTTTATTTATCGTGTTCTTAATTAATGCTTGGTCTGTAAAAAATGTTGGAATTTTAAGCTTAAGCTGTTTAAAGATAAGTTGGTGTGAATGAGAAATGGAGGAAAAAGTTGAAAATTTGAGCAAAGTTCCTTTTGGAAGAAAACTTTGTACCACATTGGTGTGAACGAGAAATGGAGGGAAAAGTTGAAAATTTGAGCAAAGTTCCTTTCGCCACTGTATACCCCACTCACGCCCCTCCATCACATCCAAACCCACCTACCCCCTACCCCCTACCCCATCCCCACCAAGCCCCACCATCTGCCACCCACCACCCCCACCCTACCACCCACTACCCTCACCACCACCCACCACCACCACTCCACCCCTAAACCCTACAATCACCCCCACACCACTCCCCCCCCCCCCCCCCCCCACCACCCCAAACCTACTTAAATTAAAATAACTATTTGTAGCCCTCATGTAGGTTGAAAAAGAACACTAGAAAGGAATACTTCTCAGTTGAAGTAATCAAGATGATGTAAAAAAATCTTGACAATATAGATATTCTCAGGCAACTTTATTATTTGCTTTTTTTAAAATGAAAGAGACAAAGAAAAAAAAAAGAGATGAGCGCACTTATTTATTTCATCTTTTAATTGGGTTGTCCTAGTTATTATTGATATTTTTAATAGTTATATTAGTTAAGAGTATTTTAGTAAACTTACATGTTATTGTACAGTATCATGCATCAAACTAAACAATAAAAATGTCATTAAACCACAATAAATGATAGCTATCCAAATATTGTATTCATTAATACAGTACAATACAATACAACACCATACTATACCACACCATACTGTACATTAATGAACCATAGTAAACAACCATCCAAACAGAATGTTAGAATTCTTGATTACTTTTTGAATTTCTTGATTCATTCTTGAATTAATTCTATTTTTATTGTTTGTTCTTTTTTTTCCTTTTTAAGGTTTATTTTAAGCTTCCGCAATTTTCTTTAAGATCATAATTTTTTTTTTATCAATTTCTTGAATTCATAACACAATTGTATTAGAAACTCCCGGTAGGAAGCTATTCTCCCTTTACGAGCTCTACGCGGCTTGAAATTGAATTAGTTGAATCAGTGAATTATAAAAAAAGAAAAATTGTTGAGTGATCTATTTATGGATAGATGAAAAAAGGAAGAACATATATGAGACTCACGAAACTGAAATGGAAATAACGCTAACATACATTTTAACAGAACTTCCAATGAATACATACAAACAGAAATGACAAATAAACAACAATTGAAAGTTCAAACAACAAGATTAACGCCAAATACATACAAAGGGCAGAAATGATAAATGACAAAAAGTGTTAGAAGTTGTTAACATAACTATCCTCTTAAAAATTATCTCCAATTAATTAATCAATATTCAATTACTACCATACATCATATACATAATATTTACAAACTTGTACCCTCAAATTCATCCACCAAGAAGTCAGAAACTCAATTGATGTTTGGAAATTCTTGATCCTGTGACTCAAACTCCACAGGCCTTTTCCCCTTTTCATCATGAGAACTAGTCCCGATCGCAAGATTCTTCAGCTCCTCAAACAACTTTGCATGGCTAGCTGAATAAAGCGAAAAATCCCTCTCATTTTGAATCGTCTGATCGATTCTTGGTTGATATTGAGAAGAAGGAGGAGGAGATACAAACAGCTCAAACGTTGATGTATTTTCGTGCTGAATTTGTTGAGGAGTCGACGAATTTCCATGTCCAGAGATAGTAGTACCATAGGACTGATCATGTGGCGTCGGCGTCGGCTCAGGTTTACAGGGAATAACCATCCAATAGCCATTTGGTCCATTCTCAATTAAAATGTCCGGATATGGTTGGATGTCTAAAGGGTAGAGATAAACATCGCGCCAATTGTACTTCGTCTCAGGACGAAGCTCTTTCCATGTATGCGCGAAGAAACAGATTTGTCTGTCACACGACGTGCCAGCATGGCACAGTTGGGTCCTGTACTTCGCGGGATGTAGCCATTCCTCAAACACTCCGTGGCACAATTCGCAATTATCTCTTTTAATGCAAGACGCGAATTTGTAAGCGGGGCAAGGGATTGGCAAATAGTTGTATTTTCTTGGGTCACGCCGACGTGTTTTTTCCCCTTGGTGAGTAAAGGGGCAAGACGTCCAATCGTGACAATGAAGTATTGGGCATTTTCTTAATTTGTACACGAACATACGAAATTCATCTGATTCATATTGGGCTTGATCGATGAATTCGTGAAAATTGTTGTGATTTGTTTCTTGTCCCCCAAATTGTTGATGAAATGGGGAAGACGATGAATGGTAGCTGAAATGGTGATTATTCATGTGAGGCATTTGTTAGTTTATAGTGATGATACAATTCAAGAGAATATAGGAAGAAAAATGCAACAAAAGAATGTAACTGTAAGTGTATGATTCTACACGAACAGATAATAAACTGCTTGAAAGTAGAAAAAAAAAAATCTCTAGAATAGATTCGTTGGATTTTTTTGGTCTGAAACGGAAGGAAGCAATGTCTAGTGGAGTAGGAGTGTGGCTATGAAATTGGTGGATGAACAAGAGGGCTATTTATAGCTTGAAGAACCAACTCTAAGGATATATTTATGTTTAACTCTTATTTTCTCTCCGAATTTACGTGATACACTTTTGTTTTTTGAACTTACGTGACACACTTTTCTTTTTTGTATGTCTCAAAAATGTCACTTTTCTTTATTTAGAAACAATTTAACTATAAAATCCTCAATTTTTTCATTAATTAGATGAATTATAACAATACAAATGCATGACTTATTTTAGACCATCACTAAAAACACCAATTCCCAATAGACGACCCGAAGCAAATTTGCACGTCATCATTAAGGGATTTTACGCGAAAATTTTGTAATAAATGCTTTTGATAAGCCAATTTTCAACAGATTCCTTTGTAAATTCACCTTTTTTTACCAGTGCATAGATTTCAAAAGGTAGTATTCTCTCTCCTTCTTAAACTCTTTCTTAATCAAATATCCCCACATAAATTAGGACGGAGAGAGTAAGAGTTACTGACTTCATATTTATAGAGTTGACCCTTCATTTTGAAGTAATGGACATATTTATGATAGATTATTCCAAAAAAGAAAATAAATTTGTGTAATCTGAAATCAGACAATCACTGATCTTGAGATTTAACTTTCTTTTGATCATGAGTTAATGACTGAAATATTGTACTTCTTCATACCTGTCTGATGTTAAAACGATTAGTGATTCTTTAATGGCACTTTGATGATATACATTTACTTAAAGGTTCAGACAAGATATTAATTATTACAATGAATGAACGGAGAAAATTGTCTACACCAATAAAAAAAGATTTATTGAAAGGGAATTACTTGCATGTGCTTAGAAAACAATATCCAAACTTAATTAAGAGAGGATTGCGAGTGTACTATAAATAAATGTAGAAATTTCTCTTCTCTCTAATTCATGCTTTAGATTTTGGAAGAGGTGAAATTAATAAATTTAAGAAATATGATACAACTAAGAATGATTGTTAATATTCATAAAGCTTTTTGAAGTAGCCCAATATGATTGTTAGATTTGCTTCTTTCAGAGACAAGTTTCAATAGTTAGACAAAAGACAAGAACAGATTAAGATGGAAATGAAAATTACCTTAAATGAAACTGTTTGAAGTTTGAATTTCTTACTCACATTTTTCTATTTACACTAATCTGTTTTTGTTTTTATTTATTTCCTTTTTGCCAGCAAAGGTCTCACCTAATTGAATTATGCTTTTATTTATTAGTGTGTATATATAATTGTAAGGATTTGCTTGTATACATGCATTATTAGTTCAATTAACTTGTTATAGCAGATTATGTGGATTTTTTTTCCAGAAACTAGTTATATATATGTAGTTATTTTTTAAATATAATGACTTGAAACTGTAAAATATTTTTATTTTATTAGCGTACATAGGTTAAATTTTAACTTTAAAGACCTAGAAAAATATATTGCATTAGTTGTATATAAGAGTCATGACTATAAAAATATTGTTGGTTAACGTACGTAAGACTACTGAGTACTATCTCCCATTTTTCACATCATTTGATCAATATTTGTCTTCTAATTCAAAATACTTCTGTTGCCCATGGTAGAAAAAAAAATACTTAACACTCATAAAAATAAATTTTATGAACTGCTATCTGAGTAAAAATCCTAAAATTAATAAACTCTATTAGTGCTTCTTGTATTCTACTTATATAGCTAGCTGCCACCTACCTGCACAACTCCAAGTTGTTGTATTAATTATATCAGGAAAAAAACCAAAAAAAGAAGAGATAACAAAGTGAACTTCTTCTGTGGACCCTCGACCGACAAGAATATAAACAAACTTGTGTGAAGTTACAATTTTTTATCGGTTAAGTCTTAAATGAGGATAAGGCATTAGGTCATAAAATGACAATTTTAACAATACGTCAATAATATGGCATATTATGCATGAAAATAGCCACGTAGTGAAAAGAAAGTACCAAAATTCTAAAAGGCATGCAACAACGAAATTGGCCATTTGCTCCTTTATGCCCTTGATAACAAAGCCAAAAAAATGTCGAAGAAGAGGAAATACAAACATCAAAAGTTTAAGTAATGTTATAGATATTTTGTTTACACTATCAAGTCACCTAGAGATATCAACAAATTATAACATTTCATATTAAGTAAAATCAATAACCAGATAATTAAAACTGACAACTAGCTACAACAAACTATATTACATTAATAATATTTTTTTACCCTACTAGTAGATAAGTTAAATCCATCACAAATATGTATATGTAAACGCATATGTATATGTATTACGGTATGTGTTTGTACATGCAACAAGGACTTAATGTCTTGGTTAGGAATTAGGATATATGCAATTCTTGATATAGAAAAAGAAACAAAAGAAAAGAAACTTGTAGTTCTAGTCCCTAAAAATTAATAAGTTTTGATTTTGATCCTAGTAATATTTAGTTAAGCAACATTTAATCTTCAATTAATTGAAATTTGCACTTTGATTTTTGAATCTCCACAATTTTAAAGACTTATTAATTGTTATCATTTAGTTATTTGTGTTATGTTAAATTCTTATTGTTATTCTCTAGTCGAGGGTAATATAGTTCCAATAACAATAATCTACGCAAAACATATTTTCTACACACTCTTTAATTAATTTGGTTTAAAATATTTGTGAAATATCACGAGATTAAAATTACTATTTATCAATATTTGAGGGATTAAAAGTCCAATTATCCAAAAAGAATAACGATTTTGACCCTTAAAAGTAATTTGAAGATTGGGTTGGGCCGGAATAACTTGACAAGGGTCATTTGCATAAATGTCCCTATTTCGGGGTGGTCTTTAATTTTTTCCCCTCAAATTTGTGGTCTTTAATTTTTATACTTCAGCATAGTTAGCGCGGCATAATTTAGATTTTTCAAGGCATAGTTTACTTTTAACTTGGGCATATATATCATAACATCCACAGAAATTATATCGGACAGGGCAAAACTTTCAACACTTAACATAATCTGAAAAAGGCATAATTTTAGTTTTCGCTCGGCATAATTTACGTTTAACTTCAACATATCTATCATAACATCCACAAAAATTATGTCGGACAAGGCAAAACTTTCAACACTCTAATATAATCTGAAAAATACTACAATACTTATGCCGCATAACTTAATTCCTACAGAATTTATGCCGAGCGAGGTAAAAGTTTAATTTTTAAAGATAAAAATGTTACATAAATTATGCTTTGCGAAATAGGCCAGGATAAGTTAAATAATTAGTAGGGCTAAAATTTAAGGACCACAGACTTGAGTGACAAAAATTAAAGATTAGTGCCTTTGAAGGATAATTGACGCAAAAAATGACTTGACAACGCCGAGGACTAAAGGTTTGCAGGCCTAGGTTGGTGAGGTCCACATTCCCAAGGTGAAAATAAAGCTGGCCCAACATGATCACTGGACCTCTTAAGGGGTTCCAATTCATGAAATTACACCCAATGATCTTGAAAATTGATCGTCTTGAATTTTTGATCTCTGCTTGTCCCATTGGCAAACTTTAAGATCAAAGATAAAACTTGTTAAACTTAAAGTTTACTCTATGAGGCAAACAAGTCAAAAGTTCAAGACCACCCATCTTCAAAGGTCATTCTTGTAAATCACCCGTTCCAATCAAAAGTAAATCCATTTTTTACAAAGAAATGTAAAAAATTAAAAAAAAATTATATAATTTGTGAAAGAAGTATATCAAATTTATTTATTTTCAAATAAATTGCAAATGAAAGAGTAACTTCGTAGAAAAGCTAATAAAACAATTATTGGAAGAAAAATTGGAACAATACTTACCAGCAAAGGGTGTGGAAAGGTGTCAAAATCCCTTTCACTATTAATCAGAGGTTTCGAGTTCGAGTCATGGGATGCAAAACTTCTTGTAGGTCCACTTTGTTCCCCTTAGTGAACCTATCCACCATGATTCTATAGTGATTAAGCAACTGAATTTTAAATATCGAATACCTAAAAAAGTAGAGAGTTAAAACACTTGAAATTTTAATACCGAAAATTTGTAGAAAAAGACTCAACGTTGATAAATAAATAAAAAAGATATGGATGCTTATTTGATATGATTTTCGACAAGTTTCTTTTTATAAGTAATATTACACCTTTTATATTAACACGATATATGAATAGGGAAATAAATCATTCATTGATTTAAGAAAAAAGAGAAAGAAAGCAAAATGAATTGAATAGATCAAGATTGATGCAATCATCATTTCTATCAAATTTTTTGGCGGTATTTGAACATTAATTTGTAGTTAAAGTCATAAACTTTTTGTGGTGACCAAAAAAATCAAAACGAAATAAGAGATTTGTGTGGCTAATTATGTTATTATAGCAACAAGAAAAAGTGATTAGCTCATTAGCTATGTGCTAAACTGAGACACGCATCAAAACTTAATTAGAAGCAAACAGAAAAGGAACGGGTAAGTTCTAACAATATAATCAAAAATACCAAATTTGCAAAGAACAAATAGTTCTAACAATTTACAACTAGCATAAAGAATTTAATTTACCAAAATAGCAAGATAAAATTTAAGGCAGAATCTCACCTTCAATCAATGGAGTATCAAGAATAACTATATTGTTACTCATAAGCACTACATCAATAGCGTTTGGCAAAAGGTATTGATTGTTGGTTCATGTTGAATCTCTGTCCATCGATACTTAATGCTTTTTTCACATTCAAATTTACCATATGCATATGTGAATTTGTATATCCGTTTTCTAACCCTTAAACATCATGTTCAGACTTCAAAATTCACCTAGCGTAGATGTGAATCCGGTCCTCAAATTTTGCACATCTTCAAATCGCTAAAGAAACACACTTATAGAGAGGACAAATAAATTGAGGAAATCATATCATGAAATATTTAGAAATAAGTTGAATCCAGAGATTTTGATGTTGATTTATGAGTTTTGACAAATTTAGTGTTGTAGAGTGAAAGGGGAGACCAGGATAAGTGAATGCGAACGGCAACAGTTAGGCTTTGAACTTACCTTCTTTGGATGAAAAGAATGACCAGAATAAGTGATATGCGAAAGGCGATATGCTTTACACGTCCGCTTCCAGGACGTCACGCCTGAATCGTGAGGAATAGTCATTCTTCTAATTTTAGTTTCATGACCATTTATTGGCTTTGCAAGCATTGCAAGTGAATTGTTGTTTAAATCTTGAGAATATATTGGAAGTTTGGTTTCCAAATCTCTCTTAAATTTCTACTTCTACCACATCGTCGTGGCTTGTCAGATCCGTGTTAAATGTAAGAATTATCGTTTCAACGGTTTAGATTCATCCAGCTCTCTCTCTCTCTTCCTTTTTCTTTCAGGAATCGCATTCCCTTTTAAATAGCAATGCTTTCGTATTCGGTAAAAATTACTTGTCTATATCTAGTGTTAACACCAACCAAATGATTGCGTCACATATGTGTTCGCATATACTGTTATCACTAAATTATAATTAATTTAATACACTTTTTTTTACCTTAATTTATACCTTAATCATGGTAGATTAATATTATTGGTATAAACATCACACGGGGACAAATTTATACCTTCATATTCTTGATAAACAGAACTTACACAAAATAAATGAGTCAAAATCTATATTCCAAAGCCAAGTTTGGTTAGTATATATTCTTTTCCCTTTTTTTTCTATTTTTTATTCTTGATAAAATATGGAGTCATTAATATAAAACTAAAATCCCTATTTACCATTGTTTTGGCTCCCTCAATCCCCGTACCAGTCAATTCGTTGTTAACCTACGAGACTGAACGTTCCTCTGTGTATATATATATATATATATTAAATAAAGGTATTATGATCATTTCACGTGTTGACTAGCAATTATATCTCGGGTTATTTGACCAACAATGATGATATCCAATTATCACTTGACTAATACTCCCTCCGTTTCAATTTGTTTGAACATATTTCCTTTTTAGTCCGTGCCAAAATGAATGACTTCTTTCCTAATTTGGAAACAAATTAACTTTATAAATGATTTACAGTCACACAAATTTTCAAGGCTTATTTTGAACCACAAGTTTCAAAAGTCTTCCCTCTTTCTTAAATGTCGTGCCCAGTCAAATGGGTTCATATAAATTGAAACGGAGGGAGTAAGACTTTGATATTTTGATATGGCAAAATGAAAAATGTCTGACAATTTTTTGTAATGACTAGCGTGTCATGTGATGCATTGATTTTTTTTTTTTTTTAATCTCCTGTTGCCTAGGTTGGTACTTTTAGCTAAGGAAGACCGTGTTCTAAATCAAGAAATTATTGTCAAGAACTTGAGTTGTATTTTTCTACTTGAAATAAAAAAATAAAAAATAAAAAGCAACTCAATGCACAAAGCATCTTCCGTTAGTAGGGTCCGTGAAAGAGCCGCACCTCAAAGGTGGGATGTAGACCGTTTACCCTAATAAAAGCATTAATGATTGTTTCCACGGCTCGAACTCGTGACCTATAGGTCACTAAGGGACAAGGATTATAGGATTTGGCCCGTAAATTATTATAGTTCAATTTTCTCTTGCAAAATTGTGTCAATGCCATGACAAAAGTTTCATGATTATTGGAATTTGGCCCTGACTCACAAGGGACATTAATATGTTGGAAGTTGAAAGGATAATAGAAGAACTCGACAACTGTTATGAAATATTATGTATATTGTGGTGGATGTCCACAACTCCTAAGAAGTTACTCCCACTACTTTCTCCATGATGTAGCTATTAAATCTCCCACCTCCTATCTTCATTATGTAAATATTAATTCCCACACCTCCATGATCTTCCCCCATAAACTTCATAGTTATTATGTTGTTTATTACGACCTTTTGACTATCCTCTATGTAGTAGTATATATAGAGATATAATAGGTGATGTACTTACACTTGAACACATTTGGATGAATAAGAAATCTCTCCTCTCTTGTCTCTCTCTATTTCTATTATTTTCATCCTTTACTATTATTACTCTTTTACCTTAATTTTTCAATACGTTATCAGCACGAAATGCTCACTCTTTGTCAAGAACAATGGTAGGTGCTTTTTAACTTTCACTGCTTGTTTATACCCTCTTGGGCCGTGATCAGTTTAGCAGTAAGCTTGAGCATTTGGTATGGATATGGATCTTATTAAATAATAGTATTATTATAAAGGGAGTATGAGGTATGTGATCTCAACTTATTTTTACTTCAATTTTGCTGGTAGGTTACAATAGTTTAAACTTAATTCATCTATTGAATTATATAACGTATAAGAATAAAGTAATGGGATTTTCTGGTAGTCGTCTATGCAGTACTTTTCTAACAGTTTTTCCAACTGAAGATATGGTCTCATTTAGTTCTAAAAGTTGCGGAATGTTATCAACAATACTCATTTAATTGATGTTGTATAATTATTATTGGAGTTACATATGTAGATACAAACCAAGTCCAACTGTGGGATCATTGGTTGCTGTAATCCTTCGTTTCCTCCATTTGCATCATGGATCATTAAGTTGTTTATGTTATTTATGCTAATAATATTTGCGTTGTTGTTATCGTAGATAGTTGGTTTATTTGAAAATGATTTCAAAGTTTTTTTTTTTTTTTTTTTTTTAATTTAAAGCCACCTTCATGGTGGGTGGGGGGGGGGGGGGGGGGGGGTTTAGGCGACCCCTGTCTTGTATATTAAAATCCAAAACGAGAATACATGAACTCGAGGTACATGCTGCCTAACCTCTCCGAGTCTACTTAAGCCAATGGACATGCCCATTGTGCTATAATGTTTCTTCCAAGACAATGTCTTGTTAAACATGCAGAACTTATCGCCCAAAGGCTCTTTACAGTTGATGAGAGTAGTGCTCTCATATTTTCCTTTGGACTCACAAAAAAGTGGGTACCAACTATACATTATGTACCACATCACTGAGATTGATTTCTTTAGCTTTTTTGTTCCTTACCCGAAAGTTTGGAAAACCTGCTTTGTCCAGATTGATCAGACCTTTGACCTTTAGGGGGAGATCATCAAAATTGTTGTAAAGCTTGTTGGTTTGGGATGAGTGGCTCAATGAAGCAAGAGTGTCTGCCACCTTGTTAGCTTCTCAAAACAGTGTTGAATCGACTAAGAAGTGCCAATCAAAGCTCTTTTAATTTCCTTGATGGTTGCGTCAACTTGCCAAGGGATCTTGAATATATCTTTAACCCATGCTGCAAGGATCATGGAATCAGTTTCCAATTCCAATGAATTTATCCCATTTTGAATGCTCCATTGGATGCCAAAAAGAAGGGCTTTGGCTTCGGCCACATTGCTAGAAACCTCGTCAAATGGGATGGAGTATGCCATGATCATATTCCCTTGAGAGTCTATGATCACACCTCCTCCACCACTGGATCCAACCTTGTGACTTCCATCGCTATTAATTTTGAGAAAGTTAATGGCTGGTCTCTTCCAGAAGACTGTCCTGCACACTTTAAAAGCCATTTTTTTTCTCAAGAAGGCAAGTTAGTTCCATCCAAGATAGGTCATATTTAAAATTAAGAAACTGAAGTCTTACTACGTTTAAAATATTTTGGGAGATCTGATGGAAAATTTTAGGCAAGAAAGATTTTTTACTGCCATATTTACCACTGCATCTTGTTTTCCACAAAAACCAAGTAATGATTATAGGGCAAATTTTGAAGAGAAAGACAATAACAGGATTAGAAGGTCTTGAATTCCACCAAGTATCAAGGGAAAGCTGCAAGGAATTGAAATGGCTAGGAATGCCAAATTGGTAACCAAAGTGGTTCCATACAGCAGCCGCAAGTGGTCCGTCAAGAAAAATATGATTTAAAGTTTCAGGTTGCGCTATCCTGCAACAGACATAGTTAGAAGTATCATTAATATGAGCTCTGTTAATAATATCCTCGGTTGGGACTTTCCTTTTAAGAATTCTCCACACAAAGAAGGACATTTTGAAAGGTATGGACTTGTTCCACAATTTGCTCATAAAAGAAACCTCCCTTCTAGGTGACCTCAAGAAATTCCATGCACTTCCTGTCGAAAAGCTGCCTGAGTTTGTTTTCATCCAGCATGGTTTATCCTCTTCATCATAGAATTTGAGATTCATATGAAGAATGTGATCTTTGATGTTATCAGGTACATCCCCACAAGCATTCCAGTACCAGTTTTGACCGTTAAAGGCATCTCTAATGACACTCCTATTGGGGACAGTCCCTGTTGGTAGTAGTTTATAGAGAGGACCTAGGGAAGTCCATTGATCATACCAAAAGGAGACATTGCCGCTACAAATATTCCAGAAAATGGCCATCTCCACTTTTTCTTTGATGTTAGCCATGGATTTCCAGTTGTGGGATTGACCACTCCTCCATTTAACAGTGACAGGATGGGATCTAGGACTATATTTAGCCTTGAGAAATTGACTCCATAGAGAGTCTTGAGTCCTAAATCTCCACCATTGTTTTGCACTATAAGCTTTACAAATATCCATGAGCTTCCTGAAATTAGCTTCTCCCTCAGTATAGGGAAAAGATAAATTATCCCAGGATGCCCAGTGTTGTCTTTTTGTACCATCAACACCACTCCATAAAAATCTATTGAATTCTTTTTCAATGATCTCAAAAACAGTAGAGGGAGGGTGCATAACAACAAGTAAATGGGAGGGCATGGCTTGAAGGACATGTTTTAAAAGGATACTTTTACCTCCATTTGAAAGAAATTTATTATTCCAACCCCTAGTTCTTGCCAAGATTTTATCTATCATACCAGAGAAGGTGGAAATTCTCTTTCTTCCCAAATAAAGTGGACAGCCAAGGTACTAGAAGGGGAAGGATTCTTTTTTCATTCCAGTTAGTCGAGCAGCTCTGTCTGTCCTTCTTGAACTAGCTTTCGGATGGAGAATTATGGAACTTTTGTGCTTGTTAACTATTTGACCAGAAGCTTCTTCATAAGTTCTCAGCACCCGCATGATCCTTTTTAAGGATTTCCTGTTACCACTTGTGAAAAGAATAACATCATCTGCAAAACAAAGGTGGTTAATCTTAGGACCATTGTTATGCATATAAAAATTCCTAAAATTCAGATCATCATGTATGTTGTTAAGTAAAACAGATAGTAATTCAGCACTAAGAACAAAAAGAGAAGGGGATAGAGGGTCTCCCTGTCTAAGTCCATTTTCTGATTTGAAGAAGCCATATCTGCCACCATTGAGGACTAATGAGTACCAATTATTGGAAATGAATCTGAACACCAAATCCACCCATTTTTCATCAAAGCCAAGTTTTCTAAGTACAGCACAGAGGTAAGGCCATGACACCTTATCATATGCTTTGGCCATGTCGAGCTTGATAGCTAGGTTTCCTCCCTTGTTGGGCTTATTCATATTGTTGATGATTTCCTGAGCCAAGAGAATACTTTCCGATATCATTCTTCCTTTAATAAAGCCACTCTGGTTTTTGGAAATGATATTTGGAAGTATGGAGGCAAGTTTGGCATTGATAAGCTTTGAGATGATTTTGCTAGTAACATTGCATAAACTAATAGGCCTGAGGTTGGAGAAAAATTGCGGATTTTCCACTTTGGGAATCATTACCAAGCAGGTATGAGAATCTAGTAAGATCAGCACCCCTATAGAAACTCTGAATAGCCAAAGTAAGATCGTGAGAGATAATATCCCATGTTGCTTGAAAACATTTTCCATTAAGACCATCAGGTCCTGGAGAGCTGTAAGGATTTCAAATATTTGAATCCTTAATTATAGAAGTTCATTCTGTAAATACAAGGGCAAAGAACTCGAAGGGCTACATGGCTATGTAAAGTGGTAATACTTTTAAGGCTCGTAGGTGAGTCTTATTGCACTTTGACCTATTATGCCATTGATTGAGGTTAAGACGTATGGCCACATCAAGATGATAAGACATCGAGTTTCAATCCTGTCGCACTATGATGATAAAATAAGATGTTTGGTTCAAGTCCCATCGATTTATAGCTAACACGTCTTTATATTGTTAGACGTTGGGTTTGAGTCCCCATGCAATAAATTGATGATATAACGATGACTAAGGCAAAATATGTACTTTTGATGAAAAATTATGAAGCCCGTCCGACTTTGCTCCATTCCATGAAGTGAATGTGGCAGCAGTACATGATAAGTTTGAACGATGAAATATTTTATTGTTGTTGTACAAATGGACTTGGGCGTGGCAAACGACAAAATTATAATAATAGTCATCATTCTGGAAATTATAAAAGGAAGGGCACTATGGATTCTCAAAATGGTCCTTCAAAGGTGAAGGCAATTTTTTTCCTCAATGTGGGGTCATTGGGCACGAGGTTATCGTGCAACCTAATATGATGAAATTTTATAAATCCTCCATCAAAGCAAAAGATACAATTTCAAAGAGATGTCGAGGTGGGTCTATGAATATGATAAAGACAATGGGCTTATAATGAAAATTTATAAAGCACGTATATATGACTATAGTCCATTCCTTGAACATAATATTGTGACTTGTAATGAGCATCGTGAATGCTCGCCCATTTTGAAAGTGAAATATGAATAAGGACGTGCTCATGTATGGTTGGATAAATACCACAACTCGCCTCTACGAGAGGTTTGAGAAAAATAAAGAAAATTTATATTGACATAAATGGTCATTGGTCACGTACTTTTAGTACGTCACAAATATTGTGGTGTGTTTTATCATGAATTACCAACGGGTAAAAGCAAGAAATAAATTTTTCTTATAAAGGTTTTGGCCATGACTATAATGACAATTACTCCTTAAAAGGAGATGTTCACCATATAGATGGTATTATGAAATATGTGTACATAATTAATTGGGATCTCTGGAAAAGCTAATATGTTACTACTCAGAGGAATGAAATTGTCCATAATATTGGTGTTGTAGTAAGTCTCAAAAGAAACTTTTTAAGTTTCAAAGGCATTGGCCAGAAATGAATTATATTGAGACTATAAATTATGGGAAGTTTTAATATCGTCATATTACTACAACCATAGCGGGGAAACAAAATGTATGTGAAATGTTGCTCGTTTTCCTTCTAAATTTGTACCACATAAATATAAGCATGATGGAATCACATGCTATGGAGGTTGGCATGACCGGTTGACCATCTCGGTTCAAATGTGATGTGAAAATAATTGAGAATTTATGTGGTTATATTTTGAAGAAATAAAGAGATTCTTCAAGAATTCTCTTGTGCTGCTTGTTCTCATGATGACAAATTGATTAATTTACCAGCTAAGGTTAGGATTATATCCCATGATTTTGGAACGTATAAAAGGTGATATATATATATATATATATATATATATATATGGGCCTCCCAGTCACCTGCCATGTGGACCGGTTTATAATTATATGGTTTTAATAGATGCATCTATGTTATGGTCTCATGTGCATTGACATCAACTTGCAATTTGATTTGTGCAAGGTTGTTTGCTCAAATTATTAAATAAAGAGCATAGTTCCAAACTATGAAAAGTATATTGATATGTTGGTTTATATCCAAGTTGGTTTAACATAAATTGTATGCCTCCAATTATAGCTAAACAATTGGTTAAAAGAACAAAACTCCCAAAAAGAAATTTGGGATAAGATATGTTATTTAATATGAAGCAGCTCTTGTATGCATCAAGCCAACAAGTTATGATAACTTCCCCTATCACAATTGGTTCAGGGTCAGGAACCAAGTAATTTCCATCTAGAAATTTGAATGTGAGGTATATGATTTAATTGCTCAACGCACACAGATGGGTCCCAAATAAGGTTGGAAGGTAAATGTTAGATTACCTAGCATTAGGGGGAGGGATGATAAGCGGCTAGAAAATAAGGTATATGTAATGAATTATCACTGGTATGATCCTCGTTCAAAATATAATTCAAGTCGATTGCCAGATACATTTGCTGACCCAAAAGTGAATATTATATTCCATATTCCAGCTGCAAATGCTCCAGTTAGAATTAAAATCCTCGAAGGACAGAGTCTATGGCGATAGACCAATCGGTTCCAAAAGTAAAATTCCTTGAAGAAGGAGAGGAGCAAATGATTAAGATGGTCATATAATGAGGCAAGTGCTTTAAAGAGCACCACGACATAACCTTCATAAAACCTTGGGAAAGGTTCAGGTACCTGAAATTGATAAAAAAAATGAAGAGATCTCGATAAGTTATCTCGCATTGGAACAAATATCAAATGACCGTCGACGGTATCTTTGAAATAATGTAGGGCTCAACATTATAATGGTGATGAGGATCTGGAATTCAAATCTATCAAAGAATGTGGACAGATATAATGATTGGCCAAATAAAATACTCAGTTAAAGTACATTTTGTTTCACTTGGAATAGTGATGTTTTGGACGTATAGTCTAAGGACCTCAAGGTATAATGTCAGTGGGGTACAAATGGATTCTTGTGCGAAAAGTAAAATGAGAAATAAAAACCGTAAATATAAAGTACGGCTTGTGTCTTGTGGCATAAAGATTTTTTTCAAAAGTCCTGACATTATTGTATGGAGATGTATGTATTCTCTTGTGGTGGATGCAATGGGGTTTCTTATCAACCTGGCAATATATGAAAATTTTGAATGCATATAATTAATTGTTGTCAATATGGCTATATAGACAACGAAAGAAAATCCATACGGATTTAAATTGGTTTGAACGATTTACGGTTTACGAAAGAAAAGCTTCAACATATCTTTATATAGGTTAAAGCGATTTCATTGAATACCCCAATGGTTGTGATGTCGCTAAATGTAAATAAACATCATTTTGACCTCATTCTAATGATGAGTTTATTGTATTGCATACTGTAAAAGAAATTATTAATATAGATTTGTTTATCCTAAGAAATATTATCAAGGTTGTGTTGGTTATGTAAAATGCATGACATTATTTTTATTATTATATGAAGTTTGTTCTTCAAAGCGAGTTACCGATTTGCATGTAAGGATAATGCACATTATGACGTTCTATATGGCAGTCAATTATTGATACTTATTCAAGTCCTGCCGAGGTGATAGCTACTTACAAAGGAAGTCAGGAATACGTATCTAGCTGACACCAATAATTCAGCACATTTTGCAATAGTATGATGTTTATTTGGAAATGAAGATTTCAACAATATTATTGTACAAAGCTTGCATAACTCAATTGAAAGAAGGGTATAGCAAAGGAGACATAATACAACACATTTCGTCAAAGTTCTTTTCCAGACACGATCTTCGACAGAAAGAAGAAGGTATACAAGATTTGGATGCGTCGTCTCCCGAAATGAAGAGATATTTTAATCAGGGGGAGCATAATACGTGTTGTACTCTTTTTCCGTTAGCCGAGGTTTTGTCCCACTGGGTTTTTCTTGCAAGATTTTTAACGAGGCAGCAAGCAATACATATTAGAAGATATGTGTACTCTTTTTCCTTTACTAGGATTTTTTCCCACTGGGTTTTTCCTAATAAGGTTTTAACGAGGCATATTATCTATTATCTATGGAAATCCAAGGGGGAGTGTTATGAAATATTATGTATATTGTGGTGGATGTCCATAACTCCTAAGAAGTTACTCCCACTACTTTCTCCATGATGTAGCTATTAAATCTCCCACCTCCTATCTTCATTATGTAAATATTAATTCCCACACCTCCATGATCTTCCCCCATAACCTTCGTAGTTATTATGTTGTTTATTACCATCTTTTGACTATCCTCTATGTAGTAGTATATATAGAGATATAATAGGTGATGCACTTACACTTGAACACATTTGGATGAATAAGAAATCTCTCCTCTCTTGTCTCTTTCTATTTCTATTATTTTCATCCTTTACTAGTATTACTCTTTGAGCTTAATTTTACAACAACGACCAATTTTTGTGCCTTCATTTCTCTTATTCTTTAATTGTTTTTCTTAAACTTTCAATTGTAAATAGACAAATACCAGCCTTTGTTAGTTATCACATAAATAGGCCGATTTAGGGGACTTAGAACCCAATCTTCCTCTTCTTCAAATGTGCCAATTCAGTTAGCCATGATCTTAGCAAGTCATCATTCATTTTTTTGCACGGATTGATCTTCAAAGGCCCTGGTCTTTGACTTCTGTCCCTCGAATTTCTGGTCTTTAATTTTCCCCCTTCGTTTAAAAAAAATGGCTCAAAACATCCTGAGGTTCTAGGTTAGAACCGCCGCTCAGTCAGAAAAAAAAATCGCAAGGCAAGGCTTCGCGAAAAGTCTACCTAATAAGGAAAAATTTGCGTTAAAATTCTGCCTTAAGGCAAAAGTTTTCCTTAAGACACAGGCTTGCTTAAGACAAATTACTCTGTTGAAATTCTACAAAAGTTAGGCATTAAGGCCTAACTTTTGTCCGAATAGGCCTAATTTTGCAACGAAACTCTGCCTTGCGAATTTTTTTCTACTAAATTGGGATTTGAACCCAAACCTCGAGGTATTTTAGGCGAAGGGCAAAAATTAAAGACTACCCTAGAATAAGGGAAATCATGCAAATTGCACGTCATCATTCAACTTTTGGGCCTAATTCTCCTATTTATCACCAATTTTATCTAAAATTCTAGAAAATTTTGTCTAACATTCACGAGGGTGGTTTATAAGAAGGGGAAAGGACACAAATGGCCGTCCGGTGAAACTATTGACACCTGATTTTCCAAGAATCTTAAAAGTCATTTGTTAGCCTTTTCAAAATAATTCCATTTTCTAGTTATTTTTCAACATATTCCAGCATATGTATATAAACTGTATCATTGGTGTGTATGTATCATTGTTGCATATGTATAGGAAATGTATCATTGTTGTATATAATATGTATCACTACTGTATATGTATAGAAAAAATGTATCATACATATAGAAACTGTATCATTATCATATAGAATATGTATCCCTAAAGAATATTTATAAATAATATATCATTGTTATATAATTTGTGTATAATAAATGTATAATCAACATTAAATTAGAAAATGTATCATTGGTGTATAATTTCTGCTTAATAAATGTATAATTAATGTATACTTACTAATTATACATGTTTTGAGATATTTCTTGAAGGCTCAATTAACGTATACTAACTAATTATACATGTTTTGGGATATTTTTTGAAGGTTCAATATTAATTTTTTTCGTCGATCTTTAGTGGCGA
The DNA here is from genome assembly GCF_019175385.1 of Lycium barbarum. NCBI lineage: Eukaryota > Viridiplantae > Streptophyta > Magnoliopsida > Solanales > Solanaceae > Lycium > Lycium barbarum. The sequence goes on from NC_083341.1 coordinate 11,721,144, forward strand.
CTTTTCGATCTTCTATGGCGACTAAGTCGCAACAAATAGTCCTGCTCTTTTTGTATCAAATATTTTAGTGACGACTTTTCGATCTTTTAAGTTTGATATTTTTTTTTTTTATGGAATGGGCTGCTGGGCTAGCGCTTGGCAATACTGTGGGCTGAACGGTCAACTCGAGATATTAAGCCCAAACGTGGGCCAAACAAATTTCTGATTGCCACTTTGTGTCCTTTTCCCTTATAAGAATGGCCTTGCCTTTTAATTTCATATCAGTGCATTAAGCCATTAACTAACACTTAAACGTTATTATTAATAATTATATGAAAAGTTCACAAAAATACCAACCATGTATTTTAGCAATATTTTGCCGGTTACTAAAATTTTCATAGAATTGTAGCACATAAGAAATTGAATAGCTGTGGGCTCTTTAAACGGAATGTCTTTTGTGCTCCAACATCAACTATATTGAATATGCTGTTGTTGTTGCACCACACAGGGCATTCCGTTTAAAGAGCCCACAATTATCCAATTTCAAATAGTACAAGTGTATTTTTAAACCTTTTCCTATCATTAAATTAAGTCAACAGTGTAACATGTACTATTACTCTATTGGTATTGACATAAGTTAAATCCCTACGTTTTTTTTTTTTTAACTGAAAGATGATTTTATTTATTCATAAACACTTAGTTAGGCATTACATCAGCATTCATCACACTTAGGTTACTTAACTTGACTAGACTACTACAAGCATTAGAAGAGACTTTCAGCTAGTATTATACTGCTCTCTCATATCTTCAAATACTTGATACATAACAATAGACGGAGGATTATGTAAAAACAATTGTTGGACTATTTCTTCTCCATTAGCTCCTTGTTGTGCCAAAACATGTGCCATCTGGTTCCCTTCTCTGAAGCTGCGGCGGATTAGCGAATTCACCAATTTTTTCATCCAGTACCTGTATTGTGATATAAGATTGTTATATAAAGAGGAGTTAGTATTAATAATATGAATCGCCTCTCAGATTCCTGTTGGAGCAGTGATTGGTGGTATACATTAACTCTTGAACCCGGGTTGCCACATGATTGACAGAAACATTATTAGTCGGGTTATTATTCTTCCAAATATGCTACAGAGCAAAGTAATAAAAATTACTCCACTTAATAAGCGGATTTGGCATAGTAAAATCACTGTCTCTCAGATTAATTATCCAATGTTGAGTGATCGAAGTAGTATTGATATTAAAAGAGTGCCAGAAAATATTGGCTAAGAGGACACCTTTGCCGGTAAAAAGAACAAAAAAAACGTATGTGTACACAAACATGCTGAATATTTGAGTACAAAATTCTACTCCAACAATTTCATGTAACATTTAATTTTCATCTTCATCTTCATCATTCTTGTCTTTAACATTCTGAACAGGATTTTTGGTCCAACTTTGGGGAAGTATATCTTCTAGTATATGAGGAGTTATGGAATGCATAACCTATGTAAATTCAAGTTCAGAGAGTTTTCTTCCCAATGCTACTGACAGATCACAAATCCGAGAAGTATGGTGCAAAATACGGACCGTACAAACAAATACGTTTTCAAGTACGGACCGTATTTCCTTACGCAGAAAGAGAGATTTTTGGACTGGGAATTACGGTTCAGAAATACGGACCATATTTGAAAATACGGTCAGTATTTCTGGCCATATTTTTAAGTCGGCCACTATTTTTTTTTTTATATATATATAATTCGTATACCCTTCATTTTATATCACCTTTCTCCACTTTCCCTGATCTCCAACATTCTAGAAAACCCTCTCCAACATATCTATCAAACCCCTAAGGAAAATCAAGATCAAAAGAGAAGATTAAGTGCTTAAAGGTTCTAAAGTGATCATGGAAGCTTGTTTCTCCTCTTGGCAGTGATTTTGGAGGATACTTCAAGGTGAAGCACTCTTGGAATTGATGTATTCTTGAGCTTTGAGGTAAGATTCTATCTTAACTCCATGTTTGTGAGTTTATATGATGATTATGTTAGGTTTGGAAGGAAATGAGTTGGAGGGAAGGTTCAAACATGAATTTGAGTTTATGTTGAGATGTAATCTAACTTGAGTCATGTTGTAAATGTGTTTTTAAGCTAAAACCTTGTTGTAAAGATAGTAGTTGGTGTTGAGATTGTATTGCGAGATTGTATTGAGGATGTTATACTTGGTATAATTGGAAGAAGAAAGTGTATAAGTGTTGTATACAAAGCGAATATTGGGCTATTTTGATGTAAAACTTGGGGTGAGTAGTGACGTGGAATTAAAGAGACTTATATGAGGTTGTTGTTGTGTTGTTAGCTGCTAGGTGTACTGTAGTGGCTAAGGAGATTGGAATACTAACCCGACAGTTTCATTGTAGGTTTTTGTTGATGACCTGAGGTATGTTAAGGCTAACTTTCCTTCTTTTGGCATGATCCTTATGAACGAGATAACACTATTCCATAATGATTCTATTCTTAGTAGCTAGGGATGTTCCGTATTGATTCAGGTTCTAGAATGTTGTTTTCAGTAAGTCTTTCTTCAAATTCAGTATGATTCATAGAGTCACTTGTTGATGAAAATGTTATTTGATGTTCGGAGGTATAACGACTGATAACGTCCAAATCCACCCTATTAATTAGAATGGGCACGGTCGTATGCAAATATAATTACCCAACTATGAGTCGGGGTCGAATCCCACAGAGAACAATATGTAGGCGATTAGGAAAAGTAGGAATTTTCACCAATAATAGCTAAAGCCAAACAATGGATAATATTTTGGTTTTGAAGAAAATTATAACTAATGCAAAAATGTAAACTAACGTAGAAAGCAAGTAAAATGATCAATGACCACAAGCATGGATACAAGGGAAACTACGCTCAAGTAACGATCCAATGTACTTCATGATTTACAAATAATGGTGAGTTTATATTACTTAGCCTCGGATAATGACTCTAAATTAGCTTCTTCCGAAGACTAACTAGACTACCTAATTGAATATCCCTAAAGCAATTAGGAGCATTAAGAACACCCGAATATGGCTACAAGTGGTGTCGCCTATCCCTAGGTCGATTTCCATTAGATGAGGGTTAACACCCCAAATTCTTGTTAATTAATCTTTCCCAATCCCGAGTTTGCCTCTTCCAAGTTTAAATCAAAATAAATGGACAAGTCTTAGGGTTAGCTACTCCCTTAAGAATCATTCAAAATGAGATTAATTAAAGAAACAATAACCCACTTCATTAGGAATAAAATCATTCAACACATAAGCAAAACAAGAGATTCAATCCAAACTTAAACAATATATACTTCCATAAACAAGGTTCAAGTATTGAAATGAAATACTACACACATAAATATTCAATACAAAGCAAGAGTAGAAGAAATGGGTAAAGAATTTCTCATTGGGTGCTTCCAAATCTTCTCTTCCAAGGTGTTGGTGATGAACCCTAGCCTCCAAGAACTTGTGTGTTGTGCCAAAGATGAAAATGTTTTGCCCCCTAGTCTTCCTTTTATGTTTCCCAATTTTTTCAAGTCCAAAAAATGACAAAATATGCCCCAGATTTTCGTTTTTGCAGTTCTGCCCCTTTTTTTGCAAATCTGTCCCGTTTTTGCAAAACTGTCCACTTTTGACAGTTTTACAAAACTGTGCAGTTTGTCCAATTTGACCTCTTTTTGACTTTATTTTCACTTGGTTTCTTCCGACCACTTCTAAATCACATAAACCTGTAAAATAGATGTAAATGATATTAAATGCACTATTTTCTCAAGCAAACATAGCAAAAATATAAGATTAAAGAAGAGATAAGTTGGTAAAATACTAACTTATCAAACCCTCAAACTTAAACTATTGCTTGTCCTCAAGCAATTCAAAACATACAATCTCTTTCGAAGAAATCGACTCAATAGTACACCAACATCATACCAAGTTAAAAAGTCTACTTTAAGCACAAAAACGTGACTTTGATTGGTACCAACAATTAATTCAAAACATATGAATCACCAACTTCTTCTTAAAAACTTCATTTTCCTTTCAAGTGCTCAAACACCAAGTTAATCAAAGTAGCAATCAAGTCATGACACTAAAGCTTCAAAATTTATCTCCTTATCACAAAACAACTTTCTTTTGTTCATTTCTCTCAATTGGAAAATGAAACAATTTCACAACTTAAATTCTCATGTGCCCTCACACTCAAGAGAGAATCCCACACTTAGAAAATGTAATTCAAAACACAAATGGGATATTAAATAGAAAGAATTAACTCTCTTCTCTCACAAAGATGTTCAATTGCACAAGTAGTACCATAAGCTTGCCCTTCATGTATTTCTCCACTAATATAGACACACTGGGTTCAAAATCAATTAGGACTTAAAAGGGTTGTAATGTAGGCTTTTAGTTAAGGTAGGGACATAATTTGGAAATAGTGACTCAAAAACCTCCCTAAGCACTACAATTTTCAACAGTCAAAGCACACTTCATTTCAAGCTTTTCCACCATTTCTTTTTTCATTTCGCCAACTAGTCTTCCCTTTATTCACAACTCTTTATTATTCCTTCCTTTATTTTTATTTTTTTCTTTTTCAAAATAACAAGGAAGTTTCCAATTTTTTTTTTTTTTTTACTACTTCATTTTTTTCTTTCTCCTTAAAGTAACTCCCACATCACAACTTTTTCTAACTATCACCCTCAAACTTAGGGTTTTAGCCTACGTTTGCACTTTCAACGCACTTAAGGAGGTAGGGTACCAAAAGATGGATCAATGAAGAACAAAAGGTTAAAGCTTGTAACATGGTTGCCAAAGAAAAGGTTAAAGGCTCAAAAGGGGTTGACTAGGGAAAATATGACGATCCAAAGAAGGCCTAACATCATTTTTCAAACCAAGTGTAACCTAGAATTTCGCCTTGAAACACATTCCGGGCAAGTTCTAGACCACAAGTATGTAAAAGAACTCACAAAAACCTCACCACACATGGCACGTGATAATCCAAGTAGAATATGTATCCAAAACCCAATTGAAACAAATGAACTCAAAGAAAGTCACTTATAGCCTAAAGAGACTAATTAGTGAAAGTAAGAGTCAAAAATTGAGTCTAAAAGTCCCAACAAGAATCCTTACTTCAATTGTTTTTTTTTCTTTTTCAAAAATCAAGAATTCATACGCCAAGGTTTAAATAAGTTGGTACCAAGCAAGCCAAAAGTTAGTCAAGGGGCAAAAAAAATCACATCCCAACACCATTTTTACTTCTAAACTACTTAACTAAGAACGGAAATAAAATAATAAAAGTGACTAATCCACAACATGTCAAAAGAACAAAATTTTTAAAAATTTGAGCAAGTTCCATTTGTAACAACGTCTCTCCACAACCACACCAACAGTCACAAAACAAGCCCGACAAGGGCACAAATAAAGCATAACCAAAATATAATGTGCTAGCACATGTTACCCCCAACTACAAACATTGCAGTGTCCTCATTGCACATAATCAAAACAAAACATAAAAATAGAATTTTTTTTTGGGCAACTGGACAGTTTTGCAAAAACTGGACAGTTCTGCAGAAACTGGACAGTTTTTGCAACTGAACAGTTTCTGCAGAAACTGGACAGTTCTGCAGAAACTGTTCAATTTTGCAAAAACTGGACAGTTTTGCAAAAACTGTGCAAAACAGTTCTGTTAACAGTGCTGCAATTTTCAGCAGCTACTGGTTTGGGGCTGTCCGGAAATCCGACCTGCTCAAAACAACTCCAAAAATTCTGAAACTTTGCAAATTAGTCAAAAACCATAAACTAAACTATTCTAAAAATTAAAATTTCAAAAACGATTTAAAAATTTTAAAACGATGGGTTGCCTCCTACCAAGCGCTTAAGTTAACGTCGCGGCACGACGGTTACCTTTACCGCTTTTCTCGCCATTTGGAGCTTATGAATTGGGCACCCAACTTGGACTCAAGTTTGTGACCATGAGCGGTGGGGGGTGGTAAGTAGATGAACAAGCCAAACATTAATTTCTTCATTTTGCACTTCTTGGCTTTCAAATGAGGAATGTCATTTTGCCTTCTTACTCTTTCAAATTGCAAGATGTAAGGCACTTGTCTTTCTTCTTCACCATCCAACATGGATGTATGTGGCTCAATTCCCATATCACCATACAAATCCAATGTTGAAAAATGCTTGGAATGAGACTTCAACCTCCCAATTTGCAATTTTTTTTCGGATTTTGACATTCTCATTTTCCCCCAAACTAGAGTTAACTTCCACCATTTTTCTCAAGGCAACTGTTGACTCTAATTTCTTTTCTTCTTTGGCATCTATAATGAAAATGGATTCGGTTGGAGGATATTCATTTCTTGATTCCTCCTTTTCATGATTGGCCTCCAATATGGGCATTCTCTCCTCATATTGAGCATTTGAGAATTCTTCTTGATTTTGTTCAAATGCCCATGGAAGATTTTTGTATTCATTCATCAAGTCATTTTGGAGACTAGTTTCCAAGTACTCCTCCAAGGCTTTTTGCTTTTCATTTCCTCCTTCAAGTAGGCATTCCATCATGAGCTTGAACTCTCCATTTTGTCCATTCTCAACTTCTTCCACTTCCATTTCCCTATCATTGTCACAACAAGAAGTAGAATCGTCATAGTGGGGGTTCGGGGAAGGGAAGGACACATAAGCACAATTAGCCCAATAGCCATTTTGACCACCACACCTATCACATATACTCCACTCATAGGTTTGGGATTGTGCGCACAATCCGCCCCCGGGAGAATTCAAACAATTTTGCCATGAGTGTGGTCCTCCACAATAAGGACAAGGGTCATCAAAGTATGCATAACTACCATCCGACCAATTTTCATTATATGATGCCATTTTGTTTTTATAAAACAAAAAATGGACAGTTTTGCAAAAAATGGACAGTTTTGCAGAAGCAAAAACTGGACAGTTCTGCAAAAACTGGACAGTTTTGCAGAAACTGTGCAGTTTAGCACAAACTATTTTTTTTTTAACAAAAACTGGACAGTTTTACAAAATAAAAAACTGGACAGTTTTGCAGAACTGTGCAATTTGGCAAAATCTGATCAGTTTTTTTTTTTTTTTTTTATATAAAGCAAAGAAAGTTTGGACCAAAGCAAGTTAGCTTAAATCCCAAACTAACTCAAATACGCCAAATTGTTCCCCGGCAACGGCGCCATTTTTGATAACGTCCAAATCCACCCTATTAATTAGAATGGGCACGGTCGTATGCAAATATATTTACCCAACTATGAGTCGGGGTCGAATCCCACAGAGAACAATATGTAGGCGAGTAGGAAAAGTAGGAATTTTCACCAACTACGCTAAAGCCAAACGATGAATAATATTTTTGTTTTGTTTGAGAGAAAATTATAACTAATGCAAAAATGTAAACTAACCTAGAAAGCAAGTAAAATGATCAATGGCCACAAGCATGGATACAAGGGAAACTACGCTCAAGTAACGATCCAATGTATTTCATGATTTACAAATAATGGTGAGTTTATATTACTTAGCCTCGGATAATGACTCTAAATTAGCTTCTTCCGAAGACTAACTAGACTACCTAATTGAATATCCCTAAAGCAATTAGGAGCATTAAGAACACCCGAATATGGCTACAAGTGGTGTCGCCTATTCCTAGGTCGATTTCCATTAGATGAGGGTTAACGCCCCAAATTCTTGTTAATTAATCTTTCTCAATCCCGAGTTTGCCTCTTCCAAGTTTAAACTGAAATAAATGGGCAAGTCTTAGGGTTAGCTACTCCCTTAAGAATCATTCAAAATGAGATTAATTAAAGAAACAATAACTCACTTCATTAGGAATAAAATCATTCAACACATAAGCAAAACAAGAGATTCAATCCAAACTTAAACAATATATACTTCCATAAACAAGGTTCAAGTATTGAAATGAAATACTACACACATAAATATTCAATACCAAACAAGAAATTGAAGAAAGGATTAAGAATATCTCATTAAAGTGCTTTCAATCTTCTCCTCCAATGTGTTGGTGTGAAACCCTAGCCTCCAAGGACTTGTGTTGAGCCAAAGATGAAAATATTTTGCCCCCTAGTCTTCCTTTTATGTTTCCCAATTTTTCCAAGTCCAAAAAATGACAAAATATGCCCCAGATTTTCGTTTTTGCAGTTCTGCCCGTTTTTTGCAAATCTGTCCCGTGTTTTGCAAAACTGTCCACTTTTGACAGTTTTGCAAAACTGTGCAGTTTTGTCCAATTTGACCTCTTTTTGACTTTATTTTCACTTGGTTTCTTCCGATCACTTCTAAATCACATAAACCTGTAAAATAGATGTAAATGATATTAAATGCACTATTTTCTCAAGCAAACATAGCAAAAATATAAGATTAAAGAAGAGATAAGTTGGTAAAATACTAACTTATCAACGACTTTACGTCACTCTGACAGATTCAGGATGTACTCTTATCATATTCATGCATTGCATTTCATGTACACACACACATTATGTGTGTGTATGTATAGACCTATGACCCCTCAGGCATTATGTACGCATGTATATATATATATATATATATATATATATATATATATATGGAGTTGACATTTAAAAATATTTTTCAAAAATATTAGCCAAACACAAATTACTAATAAAAGCACTTTTCTAATAATTAGCCAAACACAAACTGCTACTCTTTCAAATTACTTTTTTTTTCCCGTAAAAAACACTTATCATAAAAGTATCTCTCAAAATAAGCTAATTTCAACAGCTTGGCATGTGGATAAGCAGACTCTAAGTGCAATTAACAGCAACTTTGAGTTGTTTGTTCCTTCTTCTACTTCTTCTCAATCTCAATCAAGAATTGAAATGGTTAATTAAGAATGAGACTGATTTTTCACTATATTATACTAAAGAGTTGATGAAATCTTGAGCAAATAACATGGATGATGGAACTTTAAGCCATGAAAAAGTTTGTGCAGTTGGAATTTCAGGATCAAGATTTTTTTTATTTTTTATTTTTGTTTTGGTTTATGACTTGTTGGTGGATGAGTTTGAGGCAACAATTGTGCCTTCTTATATAAGCAAAGATAATGAATTATGACCTATTTTTGTTTATATTTATTTAAGGCTCGGTGATGAAATTTGTTTGTTTTGTTATAACATTGAGAAATTTTCATAAATGACTATAGTTTGGACGTAGATTGCAAGGCGTAGCTATAGTTTTGTTAATTACTGTTCGTAGCTACAAAGTGCTTGCCATCATATGCATTTCGCTGTATTCATTTTGTCTTATTCAATTCACTATATTGATTAGCATGTATTCAATTCATTGTATTTATTCATAGCTACTTTTGCACTGTATTCAATTCAGTTATATTTAAAAAATAAAAATTCAAAAAAATACAGGGATATTCGGTTGTATTCAATTCACTGTATTCTTTCGTAACTACTTTTACACTGTATTTAATTCACCGTGTTCAATTCGGCTGTATTCAGATAACAAAAATTCAAAACTACATGGATTTGCCGAAAAAAACTTCTTCGAAATACATAAATACAGGCAAAAATATAAAAAATATATTGTATTTACATTCATAAAAACATAATATACTCAAATCCGGTCAGATCATAGCCGGCTAGATCTCAGAAATAGAAGAAACAAAATATAGCGATCAAGGTCCTCTGGACAAGCTGCCGGTCTAGTTGACGCCGGCGAAAGGGGTGGAGGTGATGACGACGGCCAGATCTGGAACTAGAAATCGTTGCAGATCTAGCCATTTTCTCCACTATGGCCATCGAATATTGCGCATTAGCGAAAAATTGAATATGGCGAGTGCAAGGTGATGACAATGGTGATGTGACGACGACAGCGACGTGATGACGACAATGACGAGGATGATCTGGAACTCGAGATCATCTTCATCTTCTTTCACCTAAGAAACACCGCCACCATGAACCTACAATGTTCAAAATTCTAGGAGACGACGGTGAATGTGATGACGATGGTGACGAGATCGTCGTCGGACATTGGACAGACGATGAGACGAAGGCAGCGGAATGATATTGTTGAATGGTGGTGGAAGAATTAGGGTTAGAAGAAGAAAAGAGGAGGAGTGAGGTTTAGAATTGAATTTGGGACGAAAATACATACTATAGCTACGGTTATCTACGTAGGTAAATACCTCTTAGATGTTACCTACGTCATATAAATTTCCTATAATATACGCCAAACAAATACCTATTTGAGACCCCACACACCACAAACCAACATAAACCGTTTATCTTGCTTTATTTTTTTCCTAATATGATGTAAAGTAAAAGTGCAAGCTTCTAACTCCTTACGTAATATTTTTGTTATCATTATACAATAAGCCTGTCAAGTGGGCCGGGTTGGGGACCAGGTTGGAGGAGGGAAAGGGGTGTCCGACCCAGCTGTCTACTCGGGTAGGGGTACATAGTGGGCTAAGTGGGCCGGGCCGGATTTTAATTATTTAAAAAAAAAATCTGATACTAAAATTTATTAAGTTTAATACTTTAAAATCTAGTTGTTTTCAACTTTATTTTAATCATCAAGTTCCTTAAATTATACTTTGGCCCTATTTTCAATCTATAAATACCATTTATTCTTCTCCATATTGTCTCACAATTCCCTACTCTCCTCCTTCCCTAAATTTCCTACTCATCTAAATCTCTCTCTCTCTCTCTCTCTCTCTCTCTCTCTCTTCCAACTTCCAAGTTCAAATTTCAAAATTTAAATTTAATGAATAATGATAATCCCCTACCTCCTCCTCCAGTCCGAAGATCAATTTCAAGTCCGATGTGGTTGCATTTTGAGAAAGTAGACGAGGAACATGTTAAATGTCAATATTGTGGTCAAACATATCTCCATAAGTCCGAACTGATTTTTGGGGGTACCGGTCCGTTACGTAGGCACTTGGATAAAAGGCACAAAATTGAACTTTGAAGTTTATCTCTTCTTTAAATTTCTCCATCGATGCTAGCGTTTTGAACTTTTCATTTGTAATAAGTTAACTGTTCAAGTTTGTATGTTTTGAATTTGCAATGTTATCAATTTAAGTTTGAAGTTTTAATTTAAATTACTTATGTAGTCTTGTATTACATTCTCAACTTTTATAATTTTTAGCACCTGAATAGCCGTTGGGAGTCTTCATTCCAACAACATATTCAAGATATACACAAATATACCATTAACATATACCACTTAAATTAAAAAAAATTAAAAAAAAAAAATTCCTAAGTGGGCCGGGCTGGGCCCCCGGTGGGCCAGAACTAGGGCTGTTAGTTGGCAAGGCTACCGGGCTAAATGGCATGTCCGGACCAGCCCCCTAATTTTTTTCACTAGCCCAGCCCACCACCCTCTTACCGGGTTGAGGGGCGGGCCGGTTATGGGCCGAGTTAGGTGAGCCGGTCCCGGGCCGACCCGGCCCAATTGACAGTCTTATTATACAAACAGCTACATCAATTTTTCCTTCTCACAAAAGGTGTTTGTTGGTCGGTATGTTACAAGTTTTGGATATTTTAATTCGATGTTTGCGACATTCAATTTTTTAAAATGTTACAACAATGCTATACCTAATTTCTGTATGGTTCAGCTTTTCTCCTTTCGTTTTCGGTTTGTTCGGTTCGATTTCTTCGAATTCGATAATATTATAACTTTCTTTTTTGTCTAGACTAGGTTCAAAAAATAATGAAATAATTAAACACTAAATCAAAGAAGTTGTTCAGGGACTTTCAATTTTCTAGAGATTAAGACAAATCTGTGTGATTGGTATGAAATTTTATTCACTACGTATTACATTTTTTTATTAATTCATACAGAGGCGGATTTAGAGGGTGGTGTGTGTTCACCTGATATTCTCGGCAAAAAATTACATTGTATATATCGGGTACATTTTCTATGTTTATGTACATATATTAACTTTTGAATACCCTAAAGAAATGCAAAAAGTTAGCTCAAGCGGTTTAGGGTGTTCAAAATTGTCTAGGGTCCAAGGTGCGATTCCTAGGGACAATATTATTTTTTATATTTAGTTTTTCTTATTCTTTCCGAAACCCCTAACCCCCTGTTTGGATGGTTGTTTCCCGTGTTTCAATTAATGTACAGTATGGTATGGTATGGTATTGTATTGTATTGTATTGTATTAATAAATACAATGTTTGGATGGACTGTATCGTTTATTGTGGTTTAATAACATTTTTATTATTTAGTTTGACTGTATGGTGTTGTATAATAACATGAAGTTTACTAAAATACCCTTAACTCTTAATTACAAACTAGTTTATATTATATATATTAATAAAACTAAGATAAAGAATAAAATAGGACTTTAAAAAATAAGTAGGTGGTGGGTGGGGTTAGGGGTGGGGGTGGGTTAGGGATGGGGTGGGTGGTTGTGGGTTGGTGGTGGGGTGGTGGTGGGTGGCAGAAGGTGGTGGGCGTGGGCGTGGGGGTGAGTGTGGTGGTGGGATGGTGGGGGTGGGTGACAGGGTTTAGGGGTTGGTGGGGTGGTAGGGGTGGGGTGGGGTTGGAGGTGGAGTGGGTTTGGGTGTGATGGAGGTGGGTGGGGGTATAATGGGGAAATACAATACGTAACCACGCAAAAATCACCAAATCCGTGGTTACAAAATTTGGGCTTTTTCATGGTTATATAACCACAGGATTACAACGGGTTTACAACACCATATAACATAATTTTAAGAATAATGGAAATAACATGGTTTTATAGGAAACAATACATTAATGAACCACGGGAAACAACCATCCAAACAGGGGGTAAGTAAAATTCCTAGGTTCATATGCTTTAATTTTAGTGTCTTATTTTTCTTTTTAATCTGTTAAAGAAGAATGCATTTTCTAAATTTGGTAGCTCTCTAGTTCCAACATTTTACATGACTTGCTAAAAACATAAAGATTCAAAGGGTATGTTAGTGCATCACACACATATATAATTTAAGATTACAAGATTTAAAAGCTCGCTTGTTTTCTTAAATTTCATGCTTAGTTAAATTGGGACATTTGAATTGAAACGGAAGAGTATTATTTCATGTATTACGATTTTTAAATTATTTAGTATTGATCTAATAAAGCCATAATTCAATGTTTTGTTCTCATACAAGCCAAAATTAACCTATTTGACCTTTGAGGCACCACAAACACCACAAATAACAAAAGCCGTTTCTCTTCTATTTCGTTTTTTCCCTAATATCATCTACAGTAATAAGGCCATAAATAAATGTTATGTCCTCGTATAAGCCAAAATTAACCAATTTGAGGCCCCACAAACACACAAATAACAAAAACCGTTTCTCTTCTATTTCGTTGTTTCCCTAATGTCATCTAAAGTACTACAAGTAGGGGGGTGACTGGTTTTCAAAAATCAGACTTAACCGATTGAACCGTATCATATCGAACCAATTTTTAGGTTTTTTATAATAAAATCGATGGTTTTTGTACAAATTAATAACCGTATCGAATAATTAGGTTGGTTTTTAATTTCATAAAAATAAACCCAAAAAATCGAACCGTACCAAATAAGTTTATAATATATTCTATATATCATATTTAAATTTTATAATATATTCTATATATCATATTTAAATATAATAAAATATTAAAATTTTCGTCTTGGGTTCGGGATGATGAAAACGATTATAAGCCGACAACATAATTAACACCTAAAGTTTCAACTCTGAAACCTATTATACTACTCCTATTGAAATTAAATTAGTTCTAGCGTCTCGAGTAGTAACTAGCTTGTAAGCTACGAGGTATTCTGGCGATTTTGGATAGAAAGCTACAAAGTATTAGATGTATTTCCTCTCTTATTATTTTAATTTTTTTTTATTAGATACTTAATCTTAATAGACTCGGTTCTTGAGTGCATCTTGATTGATTTTTGTCCCCTCGCTATAAAAATTATACCTTTTGTCTTTGCTTAACATTGTTTTACACTACCATAAAATAGTGAGATCAATCTTTATTCTTGTCGTATTTCATGTTTTCTTGATTCATCACCTTTTAAAAAGTAAAAATGTCTAGAGAGTAATTTTTGTCAAAGTCCTATAGAAGTATGCATGATATCGTGTCTTTAACTTTTACTAGTGACTATGACATGGTGTTGTTGTTTTTTATTAAAAAACCGAATATTAACTGAACCGTACCAATACCAAAGAGAAACCGAGATGATGGGACGGTCTCAAAAAGTCTAATTTTGGTTCTACAAAATGAAATAACCGAAAAATTAATATGATATAAATTTTATAAAATAACAGCCCGAACCGTACCATTGACACCCCTAACTAAAAGACTACAAGCTTCTAACTCTTGTAATCCTTACGTAATATTTTTCGTATTATTATACATTATGTTACAATGTTTATTACTTACTCACTCGATCATAATTTATGTGATATTTTTCAATTCTCGAGATTCAAACTGTGTGAGCTTTGATCAATATTTCATAATGAATTTTAAATCATATCGACATGAGAAGAAATGTAACTTACAGTACTTCTCTAATAGCTTTTGAATATCTAAATTTTAATTTTAAAATATTGAGTCGATCTAATCCAGTTTAGCTTTAAAGATTGTCAAATAGTCTCTCAAGAAGTGAAAAGTGCCACATAAATTAAAACAAAAGGAGTATTTAATATATCACAATTTTTATATTATTATTTATCGAAGGGGTAATAATTGCTTCATATTATTTACTGTGTAAATAATTTATGCATTATAATCCTCTCATAATCTAGCATTTTCCTTATTATAAATTTGTTAAGAGCAGCTAGTCAAGGTTGAAATAAAAAGCAAATTTTCCTTGTTATAAATTTGTTTATCCTGAACGTAGGCACTCAATTGGATAATTCAATACTTTAGAGTCATCATCATTCCCCACATAAAAGAGTGTAAGCATATTATTCAGATGAACAAATTAATAGGATCATTTGCTTGTTTTGTTTGTCAAAATTGTCAATTTCTTCTGTCACTGCATTTCCTGTTTATAATTTACTTTTTAATTTCCACTTGATGTTTAGTACTTGTTTTTGAATTCAACTAATTCAAATTCGTGCTGTGAAATGCTTATAATTTATTTGTTGTGGTTCCTTTATTTTGTTATATCATCTTTTTAATGTGTCAAGCGCTTCAGCATTCACTTCATATTAGTGAGTAGAATAATTAAAAACATAGAGAAAAAAGAAAATTCAGATTCATGCCGCGAAGTGCTTCCTTTGTTCTTAATGATTGCTTTCTTAATGCGTGGTTAGTAAAAAAGAATTTGTATTTGATATTTTCATTAACCCAATAAATATATGACACGCGAATTCGAATACATTATTATCAATAATCATATTTAATTTACACTCACTCTCACTATAATTGATAATTAATCATAATAAATTAGTTTATAAGTACCGAGTACAAGTATCAAATAGCTCCTTCTTGCGTACGTTTTTTTTTTCTTAGGATATGATATAGCACCAGAATGGATTCCTCTTCTTTTTTTATAATCACTCTAGCTTATGCTTATAAATAATTTTTTTTTTAAAAAAAAAAACTAAGAAAATATCTGACGGCTTCACTAATCGATGAACATAATATTGGTTAATTTTTCTCTCACATAAACTTTGCTACTATTTCAATAGAACTTCCTACGAATAGGCAGAAATGACCACAATAAACAACAAGATCAACCCCAAATACATACAAAGGCTGAATAATAAATGACGAAAAGGAGTTAGAAATTGTTAACACAACCATCTTCTTAAAAGAAAAATGATCTCCAATTAATTAATTATCAATTACTATCAGTCATACATCATATTTAAAAATATTTACAATCTTGCACCCTTAAATTCATCTACCAACAAACCAGAAACCCAATTTATGTTTGGAAATTCTTGATCTTATGACTCAAATTCCATAGGTCTTTTCCCCTTTTCATCATGCATTTTATTCACTTGAGAACTACGCCCAATCTCAAGATTCTTCAGCTCATCAGCTAACTTTGCGAGGCTAGTTGAAAAAAACGAAAAATCACTCTCATTTTGAAACGTTTGATCGATTCTTGGTTGAGATTGAAAAGGAGGAGCGGGAACAAACAACTCAAGATTTGATGTATTTTTCTGAGGAGTTTGCTGAGAAGTTAAAGAATTTCCAAGTCGAGAAGCAGTAATACCGTAGTACTGATCTTGAGGTGGTGGTGGCGGCGGCTGAGGATTGCAAGGAATAACCATCCAATTGCCATTTGGTCCATTTTCAATTAAAATGTCCGGATATGGTTGGATGTCTAAAGGGTACTGGTACACATAACACCAATTGTACTTCGTCTCAGGACGAAGCTCATTCAATGTGTGCGCGAAGAAACAGACTCGTCTGTCGCACGACCTGCCAGCATTGCACAACTGAGTCCTGTACTTCGCAGGGTGTAGCCAGCACTCAAAAATTCCATGGGACAATTCACAATAATCTCCTTTTATACATGATGCGAATTTGTAACCAGGACATGGGATTGGCAGGTAACTGTATTTTCTAAGGTCACGTCGACGTGCTCTTTCCCCTCGATGAGAAAAGGGGCAAGAGGCCCACTCATGACTGCGAAGTATTGGGCATTTTTTAATTTTGTACACGTACATATGAAATTGATCTGATTCGCATACTTCTTGATCGGTGAATTCAAGCAAATTGCAGCTAAAATGGCGATTATTTCTATAAGCCATTTGTTACTGTATGGTGATGATACAATTGAAGAAATATAGAATGAAAATACAAACAAAGAAAAATGTACTTATAGATGTATGATTTTATTCACACGCGAATTCAATTGCTAGAAAGAAGTAAAAAGACTCATTGGAACAGCTGAAATGGAAATTTTGGATTTTTTCTGAAACAAGAGCAGCCAGTTTCTAATGGAGTAGGATGAAAGACAGGTTATTTATAGCTTGAAGAACCAAGTGTTACTTGCTCTAAGGATATATATCTATGTTCAACTATTGTTCTCCCACTCTGAATTTATGTGCGTAATTCTTTTTTTTGTCTGTCCCAAAAAGGATGTTATTTTTCTATATTTACAGATAATTTAGTTTTAACACTCTCATTTTATCACTAATGAGATGAGTTAATTAATATAAATGTCAATAACTTGTTTTAGACCATTATTACTTGTTAAACATGCCAATTTTCGACGGACGTCCCAAAGCAAATTGGCTCATCAAGGAATTTTTGACAAAAAGTTCATCGGAAACGTTCTCGATGTGCCAATTTCTGACAGATTCCTTCAAAAAATGCATAGGTTTCAAAAGTATTTTTCTTTCTTAATTTTTTTTCCCAATTAAACACCGCCACAAAAGTTAGGACGGAGGGAGTATGAGTTACTGACTTCTTATATATTTTTTGACCCATTTAACATGAAGTAACGGATATGTGTAATAGATTATTTTTACACGAGAAAAATTATATCTATGTAATCGGAATTCAAGCAATTACTGACTCCGAGATTTAACTTTTTTCTAGTCAGGAGTTAATGACTGAAAAATAATTAGTACTTCTATGTACCTGTCAAATAATAAAAGGATTAGTGATTCTTTAATGGCAAAGTAAGAGCTTATGATGAATGGAGAAAATTGTTTCCATTGACATTAAATGTTTAAAAGAAAATTACTTGGCTACAAAAGAACACAACCCCAAAAACAAAAAAATCTACTGAAACAGGCATAAATTATCTTGCTATTTTTATGCTTTTATTTATTTTATCATTGTTTGACTTATATATAGTTGTAAGGATTTACTTATATATACACTATCGATATAATTTAACTTGATGTAACAGGTTATCAACCTTTTTAAACATTTCTTCATTACAAATTTCACCTTTTATCAGCACTATCTAGTTATCGTTATAATGATATGATATAGAATCTTTTTTTATTAATAAACAAAAGTTAAACTCTAATATTATATGGAAAAAAAAAAAGACGTAGTATCGGTCGGAAGTATCGTGACCACAGACGTAGTATCGGTCGGAAGTATAATGACCACATAATATTCTTTGTTAATGTATGTAAGACTACTACGCCTCATTTTTCACATCATTTGAATATTTGTCTACCAATTCAAAATACTTCTGTTGCCAATAGTTGAAAGAAATACTTAACGCTCACAAAATAAAGAAGAATTAACCTATGTAGTCTTCCACCAATCATATAAATTAAAAATAATCGTTGGATATATAATAAATGTATAATTCATATATAATATGTATATTCGTGTATAATTAGTGTATAATCTGTGTATACCGGTTAGAAAAAATAAACAGTGAAACTAATAGGTAAACATTTCTAAAATAAATAAACTCCATTAATATTTTTTGTATTCTACCTGTAACTGATAGCTGCATGCAAAACTTCAGGTGTTTGTATTATATCAGGAAAAAACGAAAAAGAAACGAAAAAATAACTTCTTCTGTGGACCTTGGACTGACAAGTCTATAAACAAATTTGTGTGAGGTGACAACTTTTTTTGTTTAATTTTGGTTTGGGTTATACAAAAGATTCATCAAATAGCCTTAAATGAGGATGAGAAATTAGGTCATAAAATGACAATTTTAACAATAGGTCAATAATCTGTCAATTTTACATGGGAATAGACACTTTGTAAAGGAAGAAGCAAAACATAAAAAGGCATCTGAACAACTAAATGTGTCATTTGTTCCTCTTAATAGCAAAGCCAAAAAAGAAAAGGGAGTACAAACATCAAAAAGCTTAATTAATAGTATCCTAAAATAAAAAAAATTAACCTATTTAAGAAAAACAAAAGAGAAAGAAAGAAAAACGAATTGAGTTAATCAAGATTGAGCAGTCCTAATATATATTCTCCTATACCAATTTGTTTAACGGTATTTGAATATTAGTTTGTAGTCAAAGTCATATTTGTTGTGGTGACAAAACAAACTCAAACGAAAGAAGAGATTTGTGTGATTTACTGTATTAGATTATTGTAGCAACAAAAAAATTGATTAGTTCATGAGCTATGGAAATGATAAACCGGGAAGAAATCGGCAAAGGAATAGGTAGGTTCTAACAATATAATCAAATTAACAAATTCACATGAAAAAAGTAGTTCTAACAATTTAAAATTAGCATAAACAATTATACTTTACCAAATTAAAAGGATAAAATTTAAGGTAGAATCTCACATTCAATTAATGGAGTTTCAGGAATAACTAGATCGTTGCTCATAAGCTCTACATCAATGACACTTTCCATATAGAAAACCTGGAGACTCCAAAAGGCATTGATTCTTGCTTCATGTTGGATCTCCATCCACCGACACTTAATTTTTTTTTTTTTTTTGGGCATCCAAATTTACCTTATGCATATGTGAATTTAATTGTCCGTTTTCTTATCCTTAAATACCATTTAGACCTTAAAATTCACCAAGCATAAATGTGAATCCGATCGTCAAACTTTGCACATCTTCAAAAACTTAAAGACACACACTTAAAGAAAGGATAATTTAACTAATTCAACAAATCGAAAAAAATCAATAGCATGGAATATCTAAAAATAAGATAAATCTCAGATATTTTGATATTGATTTATGAGTTTCGTCAATTTTAATTTTGCAGAGTGGAGAAGAATAGATCTTCAACCAGAAAGCTAACAAAAAACCCTGAATCCCGAGGAGTGTCCATTCTTTTATTTTCCTTTTCATGACTATTTATTGGTTTTGCAAGTGAATTGTTGCTAAAAAGTTTGTGAATATATAGAAGTTTAGTTTCCATATCTCTCTTTCTATTTCTACCATGTCGTCATAGCTTATCAGGTATGTGTTAAGTGTAAGACTTATCGTTTCAATGGTTTGGATTCGCCCGCTGCTCTCTCTCTCTTTATCTCTATCTCTATCTCTCTCCCTTTCTCTTCGGAATCTCGTTATCTTTTAAACAACAATAATTTTATATTCGATCAAACTTGCATATATCCAGTCTAGTGTTAACATCAATAAAATGACTTCATGACATATGTTTTGCATACATTGTTATCAAATTGTAATTGATTAATTTAATTTTTAATATAATTTTTCAGCTTTTTTTTTTTTTCTTAACTATGGTAAATTAGTATTATTTTGGTGTAAACTGTTAGTGTAACAAAGTCTCACATTGGTAGCTCAAAAGAAGAAGAAAAAGAGTTATTTATGAGGTGTTGAATAATTCTAATGGTGTGAGGCCATTTGGGAAAATCATGTAGGCTTGGCCCAAAGTGGACAATATCATACCATGTTAAAAGTATCTTTGAGTTGTTTTAGCCCAACAACTAGTATCAGAGTCAATGGTTTGACGAGACGAGTATGAACGATGGTATTGTGGTGTGGGTTCTGGCTTAATGCCTTTGCCCTTATATGGGTCGGTTTACGATATTTATCCATAACTTTGAAGACACATACACAACCTTTGGGTTTCGGTTACTGTAACTACTCTGACAATGTGGATGGTACACAGGCACGTTAAATCTCTGACCCATGAATTATTATAATGAGTCATATGGAACTTAGTTCAAGGGGAAGATTGTTGGGTGTGCAAACAAAGTCTCACATTGGTAGCTAAAAAGAAAAAAAAGCTACTTATAATGTATTGGATACTTTTAATGGTGTGAGACCTTTTGGGAGGACCAAAGATGACAACATCACACCATGCTAATAGTCTCTTTGGGCTGTTTAGCCCTTGAGTATTGCACCGAATTTTCTAAAAGTAGTCTGTTTTCTACTTGCAAAATATCCTGGAGGACACCCTAAGTAATTCGGGATTAGGATTTTTTCTAGCCTATATATACATGACTTTTTCGGATAATTATGTATGCTCTAATCATCTTTCATTAAGAAATAATAAGAGTTGGTGATGGTCGTATATTTTCTTCCCCTTGTATTTTCTCGTAACATGAACATCACATAGAATTAAATTTATAAATTCACATTCTTAATACAATAGGACTCTACGCAAAAGGTGTCGAAAATTTATTATCTCAAAGCAAAGTTTGATTATAGTATATATTCTTCTCTTCTTTCTTTTTTCAAAAAGCTAGACGTGAATGCCTGCACGGGCCCAACAATTTCATGTATAATGTACTAAAATATAGATCAACGGAGGGGCTGAAATATCAAAATATTTGACTTCCAATTCTACTGATCATCTTAGCATCTTTAGCTTTGAATCAGAGGAAAGTATACATAAGTACCACCATAAAGATACAATTCATCCACTATATGTTTGGTTGATAATAAAACAAAAAATGCTGTATAATCCAGAACTAGTACATGAAAACAAACGTCCGATGGATATTAAAGTGTCAAGAATACTAAACAACTCATACACATCAACTCCGAAACAAGTTCAGTACACGGGAAAGAATCATTAAAGAAATCAGTGAAACTTCAAAAGTAAAAGAAACAAATGGGAAAAGAATCAAAGTATAATCACAAAGGTACATTAACAGTTGTAATTTGGAACAACAACCAAGAGAAAATGCCCTGCCTTCACCGAGCAATAAAGAAATGTTACAATGTACACAGCTTTTAGCTGAGTATTACAGCACTAAAATGGCTAAGAACATCGACGAAAGATTAAAGTAAGGAAAGCTGAATAAACATATAGTGGCTGCCGAAAATTTTTTCTTCTCCTCATTTAGCAATTCTTAGTAATGGTACAGCTTTCACTTTTTCTTGCAGTCCTTTTCAACTGTTCTTGACTTGAATACTCCTATTTACATTAGTATACTGTAACTAAAAAGAGTAAAAATAAAACATAACCAAGTTTGCTCTAAACAACATAAGGAGGTGACTCCATATGCACAAATGTATAAGAGAACGATGATGTGTGTGTTCTTTTTTCTAACAAGTGTTTCTAAATGAAAATGTTGTATGCTACATGTTGTTCAGGTCAAATCTGCAGGGGAATCTGGTTCTCGGGGGGAATATTACTTATGAGTTTGTCATCATCAAAAAGGGAGAAATTGATGAGTTATGACATTTCATAGTTTTGATGATTGACATTTACACCAAGAACCAAGTCCTTGATCAAGTCTCTTGGGCATTGTATGAACGTGACAGCTGTAAAGTTGTGGCACTATTTTGACTCTCAGAGCCACAGCGGAACAGTAGCTACATGTCGGCTAAAAGACAAGGATCATTGCAACGTCTTTATCTATATCACATGCCACTAACATGCTCCCATTGGTTCCCTATATAAACAACATGTTGGCATTTGTTTAACCTAGCACTTCAAATTATATTATTCTCATTGTTGGCATTTCTCTAAGCTTTCAAGATCAAGACTAAATAACTTGAAGTACCATATCCCAAGACTGATGATGTCTTAAGTCCTAGGTTGTTTAGTTTTTGTCTTTTTGGTCTTACTATTGTAAACCTACACTTCTTTCAAGAAAGGTTTTGTAGGTATTTGGTTTATTAAGCTTTTTGTGTAAACAACTGACTATGTTAGTTATGGTGAGTTGAGGTTCAGCTAGACTTAGTTGAATCAGTTGGTTCTTGGCTAGAGTTAGTTAAGAGAGTGCTTGAAATAAAGTTATTGTAAGAGAAGGGATTAGTGGGTTAATTCTTTAGTTGCAAAAAACTTGTAATATGAAAACTTTGCTCAATTAGTGAAGCTGGAAATCCTATTGGTGTAGGTCGTGATTTTTAATCCCTTGACCAAGGAGTTTTCCACGTAAATATCGTGTCTCATTTACTTTCTGTTTTTACTAGAGGGAACAGATAAGGAACCTGGTCCCTCATCTGTTTTCTGGTGGACTCTTAGTTTCTATCAATTGGTATCAAAATAGTTTTTTTTTTATAAAAAAGTAACACCTAGAAAGGATATATCATTATGCCTGCTTCACCAAACTTTGAGGAAGGGCAGTCAACCATGAGACCTCCAAGGTTTAACGGACATAAAATAAGGATGCATAACTATTTGATGGCTGAAGATTCTGAACTCTGGGACATCATTCTTGATGGTCCTTTTGTCCCTACAAAGACTGATACTGAGTCTAGAAAGCTAGAAGTAAAGCCCAGAAAAGAATACACTAAAACTGATAGAAAAGCCATTGTTGAGGCAAAGAAGATTTTAATG
The DNA here is from genome assembly GCF_019175385.1 of Lycium barbarum. Classification (NCBI taxonomy): domain Eukaryota; kingdom Viridiplantae; phylum Streptophyta; class Magnoliopsida; order Solanales; family Solanaceae; genus Lycium; species Lycium barbarum. The sequence goes on from NC_083341.1 coordinate 11,744,274, forward strand.
TGTGGTATCGGACCAGATGAATGCAATCGCGTTTCATCTTGTGAAATTTCCAAGAAAATATGGGAAGCCCTTTTAATGGCGCATGAAGGAACCTCTCAAGTTAAGCAGTCCAAAATAGAGATGCTCACCACTGGGTATGAACTATTTAGGATGAAGGATGAGGAGTCAATCCTGGATATGCACACTCGTTTCACCTCCATTATCAATGAGCTTCATTCTCTTAGTGAGATTATTCCAATCAACAAGCGAGTTCAAAAAATACTTGGTGTCTACCAGGATCTTAGGAGAGTAAAGTTAATGCTACAACTGAAGCCATAGACTTGGAGAAAATGACTATTGATGATTTGATTGGAAATCTCAAAACCTATGAGGTGAAGAAAAAAAAAAGAGCTTAAAAGACGGGAGCCAATGAAAGAGAAGAACCTAGTCCTTAAAGAAGCTAAAAGTGACTCAAGTGGTGATTAATCTGATATGGCCTACCTTACAAAAAGGTTCCCTAAGATGATTCATAAAAATGGTGGTTTCTCCAAAATAGGAAGCTCTGGCAAGAACTTCAAACAAAATGACTGATGTCACAAATATGGGAAGCCTGGACACTATATTAAGGAATGTCTTCTTCACAAGCAAGTACACTACAAGAATGCTAACAATGGAGTGAAGAGGAACCAGGTCCCTGACAGGAAGTTCAACAAAAGAGACGTGGCTGATAACTTGGTAAAGCAGGCTCTAGCTGCTTGGGAAGACTCTTCCATTGAGTCTGAAAATGAAGAAACATGGGATACCTCCATGATGGCCATTGAAGCTGAACCTGTGAAGCATGAGTCCATTTTTGCACTCATGCTAAGTCAGAAGATGCAGATGACGATAAAAATCAAGAGGTAAATTTCTTTGACTTTCAGAAAAATCTGAAAAGATATTCTCAAAAGAAATTAATATCTCTTGCAAATGTGCTGATTGATACGTATCATAGCCTTATTAATGAGAAAAATATTTTAAATGAAGAGATTGAAGGGTTAGAACAAGTAAGGGATGATATGGTAGTTAATATTGTTGATTTGAAGGAACAAGTTCAAGAGTTAACTAGGGATGATGGAACAAGTTGAAGAGTTAACTAGGGATGATGCTCTGTTGATTAGTCAGATAAACAAATGGGTGAACTGTCACGCCCCGAACCATGGCCTGGGCGAAACACGGCACTCGGTGCCTTACTACATGTGACCGAGTGAACCACATGGCTTGTTGAATCATTATGAGGCATATCATAATGGGGATATAACGTAAATGAATGATGAGCCATTATAAAACATAACAAGTCATAATACTTAATAGAAATACTTGTTTAAACATGAGTGCAGAAATAACATGAATGAGCCAAAGATGGTTATAAGACTCTGAATACCTGACATGACATAACTGACTAGTCTAGTCTATGAAACCACTATCATGAGTCTAAAATGAAAATCATACTTGCTGGGACAAGGCCCCTAGCATACCTTTAATGCATAACTACTATAGGATAAATGACTGACTAAATCCCAAAAGAGATGGGGCTTACCAATAAGCTGATACGTGGATGATCCTATGGAGTAGATCAGTTGTCCTGTAAGTCTGTACCTGTATCGTGAAATGCAGGCTCCCGGGCAATAGAAAGGAGACGTCAGCACATTGAATGTACTGGTATGTAAAGCAATTGAATGAAATAACATGATAAGAAGTAAAACTGAAAACCTGGACATGAGCATGGGCATGAATGCATATATATATATATATAAACATGAGTAAAACATATTAATTAAGGAGAGAATTTCATAAACCGACAACATGATATCACCACGTGGGTACGTGGAGTCTGGTACCTTGCCGGACCAGCAGAGCTCCCACACCTTGCCAGTGGTATGAGATAAAAACATGACATGAAAGAATCCAATCAATATTACATGAAGGAATCGTCCTAACTGGGCGGAGCGATCCTTATCCTAGTGGCTAACGTAGTTTCAGGCTATCTGAGCCTTCTCGGTAATTCGTGCAACTCCCAAAAGCATGAACATGATATAGTTGGCTAATAAGCCCATGATTTTCATGAAATAACTTGTAAACATGGTTTCATATCACATAGCTTGTAAAACATGGGTTTAAACAATATAGTTACATAATATACTTGCATGAAAACGTGTAAAACATGTAGAGTGTTTTCTTGAAAATATCATAATAGTTCATAAACTTGCATGCAGGAACCCATGGGATGCAAAGTATGGGTTTTCATGGATTACGGACAAATTCTTAATAATCATAATGATGTATCAAGAACAAAATGAAAAATTTATAACAATTTAATCATAATATAACATGGGGCATGGACCTAACGTTATCATGACTATGGTTGAAAACCCTAGTTTTCGTAAAACTTCATACTTTATGGAAGAAGAAGAAGCGTGGGGAAGAACAATGATATTCCCAGACATAGATAGCAACCCTACATACCTGTAAACGCTCTAATCCAATGAACTAAACTGCTTCTCTGACGAAGAACAACAAAACTCTAGCTTTGAATCGCTTCAGATGAATTTACCTTGGAAATCCTATGTTTTGGTTGAAGAATCATGTCACAATTCATGAATTAATGTTATAAATACTTAGGAATCACTAGAGCGATCTTACCTTGACGTGGGAGGATGAGGAGAGGAGGAAAATGGCTGCTTAGGGCTTTAGAACGAAGTTGGAATGTCTGATAAATGAAATTTTGAGTTAAGTGTTGAATTTATAGCATGGGCATTTTGGACCCCCAGGCTTGCCGAGCGCGGTCTATGGCTTGCCCCTGCCTCGCTTTGGGGCGAGGTCCCTTGTCCACTTTACACTTAGATGATTTTCTTGAATTTATTCCACTTTTGGACCCCTACCTCGCTGAGGCGGCCCAAGGCAAGCCCTTACCTCGCTTTGGAGCGAGCTTGGCGAGCTCCCCTGTCACTTTTACACTCAGTCGACAACGTTCAGTAAAATGAGTATAACTCCTACCACAGAGCTCCATTTGGGCTCCACAGTATACCGATGGAAATATATTTCAAAGGGCTACAACTTTAATGTTTTAAGTTTTCTTAAATTATCAATGGATTTTCCAAAAATTGGGATGAAACGAAGACGTATCGAAAACTTAGTCGATTCTACCGAATCTTAAGAACCTCTCTATTAGCCATTTTGAGAAGATCATTTCTCCTTGGTCCAAAATCCAATTGGCCTGTTCCTTATATGCCTAGAAAGTTATTTCTACGTACTATAACTTTCATTAAGGAACCGTTTACAAATTTTCAATGAATCAATGGGTTATGGGTGCCCGAAGTAGGCTTGTCAACCACTTTTGTAATACGTACAAACTTTCAAATTTCCTCTGAAACTCTAATGATATGAGTCTAACCTTTATTTTAAGATACGAGGTGTCACACCTCTAAAGGAAAACAAGTGGGTAGTGAGACTCATTTTGAGCTTGAAAGTGAACTCAAAAAGGTTAAAATGAATCTCTCTGCTGAGTTAGAGAAAAATAAGCAACTTCAAGAGGACTTAAAACGTGTGAAAAATGAGCTTGATAAGTCTCTTCAGTGGACCTATTCCTCTGATAAGGTTGCTGCTATGTGCAAGGGTATTGATGGTAGACAAGACATTGGTTATAAAAAGGCCAAGACACCGTTCAATCCTTATAGCAAGTATGTTTCTGTGACTGATAATTGGCTTTGCACCCATTGTGGCAACACTGGTCATTACAAAGACTCTTGCAAAGTAAGATTTCAGTCTGTACACAGAAACAGAGCTTATGTTGAAAACAAACCCAAGAATGCGAGACCTGGTCCCCTGAAGATGAAATCTGTGTTATCTGCATGGGTGAATAGATCTCTTATTCACCTATTTTGTTATTACAAGGGAGCCAAATTGGCTTGGGTTCCTAAGTCTAACAAATGACTTTGTCTGTAGGCTAGAGTGAGAGGGAGCAGTCAAAAATAGTTTGTGGATAGTGGCTGCTCAAAGCACATGACTGGTAGGATGGAAAATTTTATCTCACTCAAGGCCTTGAAAGGTGGAAGTATGTCCGTTGGTAATGGAAAAAAAGGATATATTATTAGTATTGGTAAAATTGGAAAGACACTCTCCCATGCTATAGAAAATATTTACTATGTGAAGAGTTTAAGTTACAGTCTGCTAAGTGTGTCCCAAATCTGCGACAAAGGGAACAGAATGGAGTTCTTGTCTCATGTGTGCACTATCACCAATCTTAAGACTGGTGAAGTGGTACTAACTGCAAAAAGATACAAGAACATATATGCAGCAGACTTTGGCTCATCTGATGATGGTGACTTGACATGTCTCAGTGTTATTGGATGATAATGCTGAGCTGTGGCACAGGAGACTGGGACATGCAAGTTTTACCCTGCTCAACAAACTTGTGGCAAAGGACCTGGTCCGTGGGCTACCAAATGTTAAGTTCAAAGATCACAAGGTGTGTGATGTATGCATAAAAAGGAAGCAAGTCGGGACTTTCTTTAAACTAAAGAAGGAAGTAAACACCTTTAGGCCATTTGAGCTTCTTTATATGGATCTTTGTGGGCCTATGAGGATTCAAAGCAGAGGTGGCAAGAAGTATATTTTTGTGATTGTTGATGACTTTTCAAGATTCACATGGACTCTTTTCTAAGAACCAAGGATGAAACATTCCCTGTGTTTGTAGCCTTTGTGAAACAGATTCAAGTGAAGCTGGGACACCAAGTTGTAAGTATTAGATCTTATCATGGCACTGAATTTGATAATGCCAAGTTTAATGAATTCTGTGCTGAAAACGGGATGAGTCACAACTTCTCTGCTCCTAGAATACCTCAGCAAAATGGTGTTGTGGAAAGGAAAAATAGGACACTTGAAGACATGGCAAGAACAATGCTGATTGCAAGTGATGTGCCCAAAAGCTTCTGGGCAGAGGCTATTAACACTGCTTGTCATTTGATCAACATGTGTATGATTAGGTCCTTGCTTGAGAAGACACCTCATGAGCTGCTGAATGGAAAGAAACCCAAGCTAACTTACCTTAAGGCATTTGGATGCAAATTCTTTATTCTCAACAATGGTGAGAAGGCCTTAGGAAAGTTTGTTTCTAAAAGCGATGAAGGAAACTATCTTGGGTACTCTTCTCACAGGGAGGCATATAAAGTCTTTAACAAGAGAACTCAAATTGTGGAAGAAAGTATGCATTTGATCTTTGATGAGACATATGAATTTGAAAGAAAAGGGACACAAAGTGGTAAAGCAGAAGATGGAGACCTCTCAATTCCAAATGAGGTCCTGGAAATCACAAATGGAAAAGCTGAAGTTGTCACACCCCTTTTTTCCACAAAAATAGTGATTTATTTATGTTAAGTTTAAAAGGATTTTCAAATTGAAAGTGACGAAAATTGTGTTTCGAAAAGGGATTTTATTTAGAGAAAAGAGCCGCCACCTAGCATCGAGTTTTGGTGTGCCAAGTTACCGAAAAATCAATATCCCTTTCAAAACAAGTTTGACTCTAAAAACTAATCAGCGACAGAAATTCCGGTTAAGGAATTTTGTTGACCGAGGGGAAAGTGTGAGGCATCCCTCGAGTCCCGTGGTTTTATCACGGTCGCTTTAATTAACTCATATTGGCTTAAATAGAAACTCAATAAGGTAACCTCAAACAACAAACAAGCACACGCACCAAGAAAAGTTTGAAAATAAAGTCCGAATTATTACAACCTGAAATAAAAGAAAAAAATGCGAGAAAATAAACCTAAACTATGCTGTGCTAAACTATACTAAGCTATCCCCGACATCCCGGGGTCTTCTCCACGGACGGCCACCATTTTCACATTTATTGCTTCTTCTGAGACATCCCACCCGGGAAATGAATACATAATATCCAAAAACGAGTAAAAGAAAACACACACACACACAAATATATGAACATAAATTTTCCTACCAACCCCAATATCCCTAATTTGATTTAAGCGAGAAAGAAATTTACAACTAATATGATGCTAAGCCCAAATTTCTTTCAGTAATTAATCTCCACAGCCCAAGACTCACTATTTCTGGTCTACTTTAACCACCTCACCTTAATTATTCTACAACCACCATATATTTTTAAAAAATAAAATAAAGGCAACGAAAAATGAAAATGAGGAACAACAATGAAAAGTATGATTGGTGCTGTTTATATCCTATGAAAATGATTTAACAATCAGTCATTAACTCAACCAAATACCAATATTTCATAATCCTAATATTATTGAAATAGTTAACCCAACTTATGTGTTTTAAACACTTAATCCAATCAAATAAGTATACCAATCAAGTAAGCAAACACCAAACAAATATTCCATCCAACATCAATAACCAAACATCTATGAATTAAATATGGAGCAAGGATTAGAATTGGACCTCAATGCTAATACCAATAATTCTGGAAAAACTCTGAATAAAAGTAGCTTCTACAGACCAAAAGCTTCGAACCCAACCTTGACAAGAATCCTCGAAGTAGATTTAAACCTGTAACACTCATATCTTGGAACTAAGTTTAGACTCATATCATTAGAGTTTTAGTGGAAAAACTGAAGGTTTGAACGTTTTGCGAAAATGGTTGATAGGCCTACTTCGGGCAGCGATAACTCCTTGATTAGTTGGGAATTTGGGAAAGTACCCTTAATGAAAGTTGTAGTATGTAGAAATACCTTTCTAACGATATAAGGACCAGGCCAATCAGAGATCGGAGCAAAGAGATATGATCGTCTCAATATGGCTAATAGTAAGGCACTTAAAATTCTATAGAATCGGCTAAGTTTTCGATACGTCTGTCTTCCTGTCAAATTTGGTGAAAATCCATTGGGAATTTGAGGAAACTTAAAACATGAAAGTTGTATCCCTTTGAAATATCTTTCCAACGGTATATCGTGGAGCCCAAACAGAGCTCTGTACAAGAAGTTATGTCCATTTTACCGAACATTGTGCAGAACCGACACCCGTCGCTTATCGGGACCCGTGAGGGCGCGTGGGAGAGCGCGCGATGGCCCCGCTTCGTGGAACGATCGCGAAACTCTGAGTTTTTAGCTGCATACTGTTGCACGATGCACCCGCATCGCGGAACCATCGCGAAACAGGTCGATTTCGGGTTAATAGTTGGGATTTCGCGTTTTAAGTTATATTTAACCTTGGGGTTTATTTCCCTAACACTTCTAATCACGAAAAATTACCCTAAAGTCAGGAAGAACAAGTCCCAAGCCTCAAGAACCCTCCAAGGTAAGTTTTATCATGATTCTTGGTTGAATTCAAGTCCCTAATCTCTTTATAACTTGAGTAAACCCTTTTAATCAATAGAGTTGTGAGTGGAACATTATTGTTGGGCGTGGAAACCCTAGAACTTGAATTCAAGAGGATTGAACATCAAAAAGGTAATGTTTCTATACTTTAATCATTCATAATAGTGAATTGATGAATTCTTGGGAGAATAGGAAATGGGTTTAGTAAAGAGGATTACACGAACTATAGTAGGGTTTTGAATTGTTGACTTGAGATTGTTATAATGATATGCGTGATGGAGAATGATGTTAATTACATCTAATTGAGATTGTAGAATCACCTAGAAGTAATAGAATGGGAATTGGGTGAAGAAACACAATTAATGGAGATTGTGGAGCTTTATGCCCACTAAGTGTTTGATAAAATGCTTAGATCACCAAAGCATAAATATTATTGCTAATATAGAATCCCTTTGGCTTGTATTGATATAGATCAAAGTTGAAAGGGGTGACGAACATTGTATTACGCTCAAAGGCTGGAATTAAGGTATGTGAGGCTAACTATCTACGTTAGGGAATGTTCATGATTCTCCCTACGCCTCATTCTTCATACTTGTCAGTAATTTGACTCAGAATACAGTTTAGCCCTAGTTTCATGATATGTTGTAGAACTGTTATCTTCTAGGGTTGCAGTTACAGAATTCGTCCATGGTTGTCACTTTGAATATCATGAACTCAGCACGTAATCTTTATAGACTTATGTATTGTTACCACATGAGTCTCAGTCTAGAAATTCAGTATGCTCAGAAACAGTCAGTGTTTTCAATTCAGTCCAGCATGTCTATTTCAGTTCAGCATTGTTCATTGTTGTTATAGTCTCAGTCCTTATTAATTAACCATAATTATACATATGTGATTTTTCCCGAGGGCACAACACAGTTTTGTGTATATGTATACATGGCCGAGGCCATTGACTGACGCACTACTAGGCCGAGGCCATAGCGTGCATTTATTATTGGGCCGAGGCCCACATATAAAAACACAGATGATACAGATGATTCAAATACAGAGCAGGGAGTATTCATATCTCTACTTCCTTGCTATTACAGTTACAGTTATCAGTTTCAGTTTCAGTTTCAGTATTTTATTGCTTCAGTTGCTTTACATTAGTACAATTCAAATGTGTTGATGCCCCTTTTTATTGCTTGGGGGCCTGCATCTCGCGATGCAGGCAACGATATACAGGTTGACGACTCAGCTATTTAGGAGCACGTATCAGCTGCTGGTGAGCCCCAAATTCCTTCGGGGCGTTGTCAGCTATCCAGTCATTTCAGTTTATAGACAACTTTATTATTCAGTGCTCTTGAGGCTTCATAGACACAGTTCAGACAGTCAGATATTTATTATGTTAGCCTTGATGGCAGTTGTTTAGTCGTTTTGGTTTAGCCATGTTGGCTACCTTTAGATATATTTCAGATTGTCTATGTATTTCCGCATTATGATTTCAGTAGACCTTTAGTATATCAGCATGTATTTAGTTGTTTCCACATTCAGTTACTTTTTGATATCACATGTTGATTCAGTCAGCCAGTTGGTTCGCTCGGTCACATGCAGTCAGGCATCGGGTGCCGTGTTACGTCCAGGCCCAGGTTCGGGGCGTGACAGAGCTGAACTTGAAAGAATCGGTGATTTTTAGGTGTTTTAAAAGTGGAAAAGTGGTGAATCTCTAATGGTTTTCGCTGTTGATTTAACTGATGTTTCAGTTGTTTTTTTTATGGGTCTTTTATGTGACTAAATATAGGTCTTTTTTTTTTTTTTTGGATGGCGGTTAATCAGATGGTTTGTTTTGGTCGTGTAAAGAGCGTTAATAGTGGAGAAGGGCGAGATGGAGAGGGTGATAGTGATGGTGAGATGGTTTTTGGATTTTCCGGTAAGTAAAGGTGGTGGGCTGGTGGATAATGGAGGTTTTTTGTGGTGTATAAGATGATGATATTTTTTTTTGTTTTTTCTGTCCGTCCCTTTCTCTCTCTATTTCTTTTCTCTATATGTCACTGTGTGTATATATTTATGAAGATTCCTCTTTCTCCATGTTGTGTGTGTTCCTATCATGTGTTTATTGTGAGTGGCCCCCTCCCCAAAACAGAAAAAAAAAAAAAAAGATTCCCTTTCCCCCAATTCAACGTGACTTTTTCCTTTTTCCTTTTTCCTTTTTATAATGTAAAATAAGAAATACTTAATAACTACTTCTAGATAATTAAAAAAAAAACTATCTAAAATAAATAACTAACTAAGCAAAATTAAAACTTATAACGCATTTTTTTGTAACTTTTTTTTTTCTTTAAAACACCAAACTTGTTAAAATAAAAATAAACTAGAATAAAATAGACACTTTAAAAAAGTAAAGTTAAAAGAAATATTTAGACACTATAAGGTGAAATCTTCGGGAAAGGTCAAAATTATGTGTCTATAGCCTATCCCTCTTTGGTTGGGGACGCTAAGAGTTCTCAGACAAAGACGTAGACAACGAGACAAATTTGGACCCGACTAACATTTGGAGGAAGAGAAAGGAACAAAACAAAAATGTGACCGAGCCCTGGTCTTAGGCATCCTACATATCCCGGGTTATTAGGGAATCAGGTCTCGTATAGTTCAAGAGGTAAGAAGGGTGACGAGACATACTGAGTTGGAGAGTTGAGCGAGGTCTTGTCGAGGTTCCGGTCTGCGGCTCCTGTTATTATATCAAAATGAAAAAGAAAAGTTAAAAAGAAAATACTAGTACAAGATCCTATCTATGCCGCTTCTCTTAAATATTGACTTGAATCTTCATGCATTCCCAAGTGTGAGGTAAGCGTTCCGATCTCAAAAGTAAGCCCTATTCTTCAGGCGGGGCTCCTACTACTTCTGACTGAACTTGAAACCAACTAAAGGTATATTCTATTATTCAGGCGAACCCCTGAACTTGAAATTGAAAGATGTCCCTATTCTCCAAAAGTGTTCATGACTTGCTTCCCATTCTTCAGGCGGGTCCCGACTTTCTTCCCATTATTTAGGTGGGTCCCGACTTGCTTCTCATTCTTCCGGTAGGTCCTGCAAATCATCAAAGACAAACAACACGAACAAAATTTTTCTATCCCAGTTTGCACCAGGAAATTTTTGTGAGTGTTAGCAAAATCATAAACTATATGTAATGTAATTGAAAGATGAAAGTAAAATCAAATGTACTAACTAGAAAGTGCGTCTCCCAGGGGTGAATCTGAAAACTCAAACTAGGAAATGCGTCTCCAAGGAATAATGAATCAAATTTGGAAGTGCGTCTCCTAAAATCTAAATGTGAAAACCCTAGACTAAAAGGTGCATCTCTTAAGGGTTAAAACGAAATATTCTGACTAGGAAGTGCGTCTCCTAGGTGTTATGGTTTAAATTAGGAGGTGCGTCTCCTAAAAGGAAAGGCCTGAAAGACCCAGATTAAAAAGCATGTCTCTTTGGGGTAATGGTTCAAATTAGGAAGTGCGTCTCCTAAAAACAGAACATGAGAGACCCAGACTAAGAAGTGCGTCTCTTAGGGGAAAACTGAAAGACTCTAACTGGGAAGTGCGTCTCCTAGGAGTAAAGGTTCACATTAGAAAGTGCGTTGTCTAAAGTCACAAACCAGAAATATCCAAACTAGGAAGTGCGTCTCCTATGAGTTATGGTTCAAATTAAGAAGTGCGTCTCCTAAACGTAAAAATTGAAAGACCAAGACTAAGAAGTGCATCTCTAGGGGTTAAACTGAAAGACTCGAGTAGGAAGTGCATCTCCTTAGAGTAGAGGTTTGCGTTAGGAAGTGCGTCTCCTAAAGTCAAAAACCAGAAAGACCCAGACTAAGAAATGCGTCTATTAGGGGTTAGACTGAAAGACTCGACTAGGAAGTGCGTCTCCTAGGAGTAAAGGTTTGCATTAGGAAGTGTGTCTCCTAAAGTCAAAAACCAGAAAGACCCAGACTAAGAAGTGCGTCTCTTAGGTTTTAAACTGAAAGACTCGATTAGGAAGTGCGTCTCCTAGGAGTAGAGGTTTGCATTAGGACGTGCGTCTCCTAAAGTCAAAAACCAGAAAGACCCAGATTAAGAAGTGTGTCTATTAGGGGTTAGACTGAAAGACTCGACTAGGAAGTGCGTCTCCTAGGAGTAAAGGTTTGCATTAGGAAGTGCATCTCCTAAAGTAGAAAACCAGAAAGACCCAGACTAAGAAGTGCGTCTCTTAGGGATTAAACTGAAAGACTCGACTAGGAAGTGTGTCTCCTAGGAGTGGAGGTTTGCATTAGGAAGTGCGTCTCCTAAAGTCAAAAACCAAAAAGACCCAGACTAAGAAGTGTGTCTCTTAGGGGTTAAACTAAAAGACTCGACTAGGAAGTGCGTCTCCTAGGAGTAGAGGTTTGTATTAGGAAGTGCGTCTCCTAAAGTCAAAAACCAGAAAGACCCAGACTAAGAAGTGTGTCTCTTAAGGGTTAAACTGAAAGACTCGACTAGGAAGTGCGTCTCCTAGAAGTAGAGCTATGGGTTAGGAAGTGCGTCTCCTAGGGTGACAATACTCATAATTGAAAATTTGATCAATGCTTGCAAACCTATGTTGTGACGTTGCCTTTTGCATCGACAAAGATGAGACACTGTACCTTTTGAAGCTTTGAACCTTTGATTTGAGGATAACATCTATTCCTGTTTCAAACAAAGAAAAATTATGAGTTTTAAAATGTGGCGGTTGGTTTGTGGCCTTGATTTTGAAGATGATTGCTCATGCACTTGTCCTATTTAGCCGTGATTTCAAATAGTCACTGCTCATTGTCGGCTCGTTGGACCACTGACCTAAACTCTGGCTACTGGAGTGACTTTCCGTAACTTTAAACCAAAACCAACACTAACACCTCTGTTTCATGGTGCCCATTAATTCAAACTCTACTGATCCCTTATATTTTCATGAATCCAGAACCTATTAACAAACGATAACTCATCGAGTACTCTACCCCACTTTGAATCATGTTTACCTTCATGTGCTAGCTAAATGTCTTGCTTCACAATTGGAAAAGCTGGTAGCAAGTTTTGAAATCCTTTATCCACTCGTTCTAACGTGAATTAACTCAACAAAACAAAGCAAAAGAAGTAGAAGATGTAGAAACAGAAAGAAGCAATATTCAACAAGAAATATCCCTTATTGGGAGAAAAAGAAAAAGAACACTTATCTGAATGTGGTAGCTGGCTCCAATGGTCATGACATGCATTTTGGATTGAACGGCCTGATCTGTTCACCCAATCTATCCTTTAACTTCTGTTGTGCTCTCATAACTTGTTTTGAAATCATGGTTTCATATCCTGACCTCTTTAACTTGTTCATGACTCTCATATCCGAAGAGTTTTCACCACTAAGCCTCTCTCATTTGTTGTCTCTCATCTCACCATCGCCTTACGGTGCCCGTGAGGGTTTTCACCAATAAGACTCTCTCATTTTCATGTTTTCTTCCACTTCCCTTATGCTTATGCAGACAGGTGATGCTCGTTAGCAAATATCTTGTACTCATAGCGTGCTCAGCCTTGACATTCTCCATGATTGATTTGAAGGTCTTTTCTTTGGTTATAACGTGGCTTTGGATAGGGTTGAAAAGAAAGGATGGCATGGAGGCTCGAAGACAACACAAAATTAATTAGGGTGAGACTTACAACTTTTAGAATCGACTCAAAAGGAAAAATAACTTCTGTCCCAGTTTCTTTGAAATGAGAAATTTTGAATCTTCTTTGGTTGGACCGAACCCCAGAATAGGGTTGCGTACGTATCTTGTCGAGACAAGAATCAGGTCAGATGTAGTTCCGGCAGCTCATTTTCTTGTGTTTTCTCTTTTTTTTTTTCCTTCTTTCTTTTTCATTTCGCTGTCCTTCTCTTTATTTGTTGTTATTTTTTTTGTATGCCAAAAGAGGGTTATGAAAGAAAATAAAACTAAGGCTCAACAGGGGTAGCAAATGGTGACACAACATTTAGATAGCAAAATAAAATGCCTTCGTCATACCAATCCTTAAAAATATCAAGTACAAAACACGCAATTTGAGAATGGGAAATGAAAATCATATGGTATCTCTTCACAACAAATGCATTGTTGGATAGTGTCTATCGCTTTTCCTTCATACTTGTCTCTGCTTGTTTCCTCAAATGTTCTTCTTCACAATTTTCAAATTTTGGTGCATTTATTCCCTAGCTAGACTAGGTTTTAAGATCTGATCGAGAAATCCGCATGCATATCATGTCACTAGAACCAGCCTGAAACAAACTGTACAAATGAAAACTAATTTTGACAAACACAAAAACTTTTTTTTTCATTAAACCAAAAGGATAGAAGGGTTTGAACATTAAAACAAGCAAGGTAAAATCCAGATTACAACTCCGAATAATCCGGATAACAGAAAGAATGTCAAAACAAACTACCAATACTCCTTCCTAGTGGGAAAAGGAGTGACTTCCCCAACTGCTGAGCTTAAAACCTTAGCCACTAAGTTGCACATAAGCGTTGCTTGAACCATTATCAGCTTCAATCAAATTATTCTCAGTAAACAAGTTCTGGGCCTCTTTAACCAATTCATCATTGTCATCTTCTGGAACTGAGATTGATAGACTGGGGAGTTTTCCAGATGTCTCCCTTCTCTGTTGTCTCTCTTTCTTGTATTCCGTCTAGGTCGAAAGTTAGAGCTAGTACGAGGTCGGTATGCTTGTGGGGCCGGAAAGATCCTTGTGGAGCTGGTGTGCACCATTGTTGGTAAGGGTGTGGTTGAGCATATGGCTATGCATTACAGGAAAAGTATTGGAGAGATGGCATGAAATATTGAGGGTCTGGTGGAGGGAAATAATGTTGAGGTTGAGTGTATGAAGATTGGGGTAGACTTGAGGTTGTAGCTAGGTAAATGAGCGAGGTGGACCCCTCACACCTCGTCGTGATTCTGGTATATCCAGGGCTATATCATCATTTTTCCCCATGTCCCTCAGGCTTGCTGAACCATTTTGAGTTATTTTAGCATTTAATTTCATGTCAGTAAAACTCATGATACGTCCTTTTTTAATTTAAGCTTCTACCATTTCCCCCATCTTAATGACCTCAATGAAGGGTTTGCCCAGTGCTGAGAGCATATGTTGATAGTATTCTTTGGTTTGAGCTTGAAGAAAAGTATCCACCACCTCACCTTCTGCCATTGGAGGCTTTACTCTAGTAGCATGCTCTCTCCACCTAATGGCGAATTCCCTGAAACTTTCTGTAGATTTCTTTTGCACCTTAGTCAGGGACATTTTATCTGGAGCAATGTCTATATCATTCTAAAATTGTCGCACAAACTCTTAAGCCATGTCATCCCAAGTATGACATTTAATGATATCTTGATCGGTGAACCAATCCGAAGCTATTCCTGTTAAGCTCTCGCTAAAGTAGGCGATAAGCATTTCATCCTTACCACCAGCTCTTCTCAATTGATTCCAATACCTCTTCAAGTGGGCTATAAGATCACCATGTCCATCAAACTTATCAAACTGTGGAGTCTTAAAACCGGGGGGCAAGTGAACATTAGGCAACATGCACAAGTCTTTGTGTGAAACACTCTTATGACCATCTTGCAATTTTCTTATGGATCGCTCCAAGCTTTTCAATTTCCTGGTCATTTCCTCATCTTCCACGGTACTAGTAAGATTTCCAATATTAATAGGAGGCTCAAAGTGAGGGTACGGATCAGAGACTTTGAAAGTAGATTCTGAAGTATAAGGCTGAGTATCTGGGGATTTGAACATGGGCTCACTGTTAGATGGAGCACTTGACACAGTATGCGGAACTTGGATTGAGGTTGGCATAGTAGGGGAAAAGTTTGGGAAGCCAAGAGGCAGTGGAGGTAGTGTCTGACCAATCGTCCAAGCTCGATACGTATTTGTCATGTGTTGTTTTAGCATTCTTACTTCTTCAACTAACCCCAAGTTTTGGTCAACCAACTGTGATTGAGCACTTGTATCAACCAAACAGGTGTCCTCGTTGGTTGTCATTCCTTTTTTGGTTTTCTACCTTGTATTGTATGGATGAGTTGCCAGCTTTAAAACCACAAACTAACCACCTTCTAAAACATCATGAATGAAAGACAAGTGGGTTAGGATATTTTATGCACATATTCACAATTATCAATTCTAAGGGTAACAATGTCATTTTGGCATCATCCCAATTCCTGCTTGATTTGGCCTTCCTCTCTTTCTTTTTTTTTTCTTTTGTGCTATGCTCTTTCACTACTCTTTTTTGCATTGTTTTTTAAAATAATTTGATCGAACCCGACTTGGGTTGCCTACGTATCATGTTAAACATGAATCAGATCTTTACGTAGTTCGGGAAGATTGGACATAAAGTAACCAACAAACCCTTTTCGTTTTGAATTTTCGAAACAAACAAGACTCAAAAGATATTTTTGGATTTTTGAATTTCCTAAAGGACAAGTAAAAGAAAATATTTTTGATTTTCTAAATTTGACATTCCTACCAAAGGGAACCTATAAACTACCGAAAAGAAAAATCCTTTTATGTAGTTTTTTTTTTATTTCTTGAATCAAAAATAAAAACTCTTTTTTTTTTTTTGAATTTTTGAATAAAGATCAAGAAGACTCTCTCTCCTTTTTTTTTTTAAAGATCACCAAACCCGAGGAGGGTTGCCTACGTATCGTCGGCCCGAAGGACAGGAATTAGGTGTGTGTAGTTTGTGCCGATTAGACTGTTAAGGACACCTTGAAAACTGACCCCTGACTCAAAAAGAACAATTATTTCTCTCTTTTTTTCTTCTTTTCTTCTTTTTCAAAAACATGAAATATAACAAAAATAAAAAATCTTTTTGGGTTTTTAACTAAGACATGTACTAAAGAGATTAAAACAAAATACCACTTTTAAAAAAATAAAATAAAAAAAATAACGAAAGTAAAATCTTTTTGGAATTTTATTTTTTGAACAAAATTCATAGAAATAATAAATTCTTTTTTTTTTAATAAATGGAAGAAAGGGAAAATCTTTTTTTTCTTTTATAAAAGACACCAAAAATCCTAAAGCTATGAAATTATTTTCAACACCTGCTTCCTACTTTCAAGTCTTCTCATTTTCTCATTCTTCTATTCAAACACTCAACCCCAAATCAGTCTGCCAAATGACCTTTTTACCCTCAAAATGTAACAAATAGCACATAGGATGATTCATGCCTTTTTGGGCCGCGGGTCCAGTTTTGACATTACTTTGGGACAAGTCTCCTACAAAGGAACACGATATCAAGGATCGAGTCGTGCTAGGTCCAAATGATATGACGCAAATAATAGTGTCCTAAAGGATGACCTAGACTGGGGCTCACTAACAAAGATTGTTCGAGGGGGCACGTGATCGATAGCGGCTGCTTTGCTTTCCGTCTACTCCACGCTTGAAATGCCCCCTCCCTAAAAATTTGGATGACTCTCGTAAAGGTCGTGTACGCTTACAACGTACTCCGAAACTTGTTGCAGAAAGAATTTGTGGGTTATGCAAATGATGCCAGATATAAAGCGATAATAGACAATGAAAATGCGATAAGCAAATAAACTCAGGAAAATAGCAAATAAAGCAAAATGATTAACCAAACAAAACATTCACCCAATAGTTTCTAACTAAGCCAATACGAGTCATTTTTTTAAAAGCTCGAATTCCCCAGCAGAGTCACCAGAGCTGTCACACCCCTTTTTTCCACAAAAATAGTGATTTATTTATGTTAAGTTTAAAAGGGTTTTCAAATTGAAAGTGACGAAAATTGTGTTTCGAAAAGGGATTTTATTTAGATAAAAGAGTCACCCCTGGTATTAAGTTTTGGTGTGCCATGTCACCGTAAAATCAATATCCCTTTCAAAATAAGTTTGACTCTAAAAACTGATCAGCGACACAAATTCCGGTTGAGGAATTCTGTTGACCGAAGGGAAGGTGTGAGGCATCCCTCGAGTCCCGTGATTTTAGGACGGTCGCTTTAATTAACTCATATTGGCTTAAATAGAAACTCAATAAGGTAACCTCAAATAACAAACAAGCACACGCACCAAGGAAAGTTTGAAAATAAAGTCCGAATTATTACAACTCTAAATAAAAGGAAAAAAAAGCGAGAAAATAAATCTAAACTATGCTATGCTAAACTATACTAAGCTATCCCCGACATCCCGGGGTCTTCTCCATGGAGGGCCACCATTTTTACATTTATTGTTTCTTCCGGGACATTCCACCCGGGAAATGAATACATAATATCCAAAAACGAGTAAAAGAAAACACACACACAAATATATGAACCTAAATTTGCCTACCAACCCTAATATCCCTAATTTGATTTAAGCGATAAAGAAATTTACGACTAATATGATGATAAGCCCAAATTTCTTTCAGTAAATTAATCTCCACAACCCAATACTCACTATTTCCGGTCTACTTTAACAACCTCACCTTAATTATTCTACAACCACCAAATATTTTTAAAAAATAAAATAAAGGCAACGAAAAATGATAATGAAGAGCAACAATGAAAAGTATGAATGGTGTTGTTTATATCCTATGAAAATGATTCAACAATCAATCATTAACTCAACCAAATATGAATATTTCATAATCCTAAATATTATTGAAATAGTTAACCCAACTTATGTGTTTTAAACACTTAATCCCATCGAATAAGTATACCAATCAAGTAAGCAAACACCAAACAAATATTCCATCCAACATCAATAACCAAACATCTATGAATTAAATATGGAGCAAGGATTAGAATTGGACCTCAATGCTAATACCAACAATTCTGGAAAAACTCTGAATAAAAGTAGCTTCTACAGACCAAAAGCTTCGAACCCAACCTTGACAAGAATCCTCGAACCAGATTTGAACCCAACTTGAAAGAATCGGTGATTTTTAGGTGTTTTAAAGGTGGAAAAGTGGTGAATCTCTAATGGTCTTCGCTGTTGATTTAACTGATGTTTCAGTTGGTTTTTTTTATGGGTCTTTTATGTGACTAAATATAGGTCAGTTTTGTTTTTTATGGTGGTTAATCAGGTGGTTTTGTTTTGGTCGTGTAAAGGGCGTTTAATAGTGGAGAAGGGCGAGATGGAGAGGGTGATAGTGATGGTGAGATGGTTTTTGAATTTTCCGGTAAGTAAAGGTGGTGGGCTGGTGGTTGATAGAGGTTTTTTGCGGTGAAGAAGATGATGATATTTTTTTGCTTTTTCTATCCGTCCTTTTCTCTCTCTATTTCTATTCTCTATATGTCACTGTGTGTATATTTATGAAGATTCCCCTTTCTCTATGTTGTGTGTGTTCCTATCAAGTGTTTATTGTGAGTGGTCCCCTCCCCAAAACAGAAAAAAAAAATTCCTTTCCCCCAATTCAACGTGACTTTTTTCTTTTTCCTTTTTCCTTTTTATAATGTAAAATAAGAAATACTTAATAACTACTTCTAGATAATTAAAAAAAAACTATCTAAAATAAATAACTAACTAAGCAAAATCAAAACTTATAACGCATTTTTTGTAACTTGTTTTTCTTTAAAACACCAAACTTGTTAAAATAAAAATAAACTAGAATAAAATCGACACTTTAAAAAAGTAAAGTTAAAAGAAATATTTAGATACTATCAAGTGAAATATCCGGAAAGGGTCAAAATTACGTGTCTACAAAAGTGATGAATCAAGTTGAGGAAAGCAATGAAGAAGATGCAGCAGAATATCCAGATGATGCCAAGGTACCTGATCCCTCCATCACTCCACTTGAAGCTGAAGATAGAGTAGCTGATGTTGTGTCAGGTACTCCTAATGCTGATCAAAGAAGTGGAGATCATGGATCTGTAGATGCGAATGATGGATCAAACGTGAGGCACCTGGTCCCTCAAGCACTGAATTCAAGTATCCAACTGGAAGCACAAAAGATATCACCTTCTTGAAAATGTAATCACTTTGTTAGACTCTGGCATCCAAACTAGGTCTCAGGTAAGAAACATGTTTGCCTACTCTACTTTCATTTCTCAAATTGAGCCCAAGAATATCAAGGAGGCATTAAAAGATACTGACTGGATTAGTGCTATGCAAGAAGAGCTTCATCAATTTGAGGCACCTAGTCCCTAAACCAGCATATAGAACAGTGATTGGAACTAGGTGGATATTTCGTAACAAGCTTGATGAATTTGGAAACACTACAAGAAACAAGGCAAGACTGGTGGTTCAAGGGTATAATCAAGAAGGCAGTATTGACTATGATGAGGCTTTTGCACCAGTGGTAAGGATAAAGGCAATCAGAATTCTAATTGCTTTTGCATCTCATATGGAATTCAAATTGTTCTAAATGGATGTCAAAAGTACATTTCTCAATAGATACTTGAAAGAAGAGGTCTTTGTCAAGCACCTCCCTGGCTTTGAAAGTCATGATCATCCTGAGCATTGTTTTCAAGCTTGACAAAGCTCTCTATAGCTTAAAGCAGGCTCCTCGAGCATGGTATGAAAGATTATCAAAGTTTCTTCGGGAAAATGGGTTTACAAGAGGTAGAATTGACAACACTCTATTTCTAAAGAAAAGAGGGAAGAATCTGTTGATTGTGCAAGTATATATTGATGACATTGTCTTTGGTCCTACTCTTGATTCCCTATGTGAAGAATTTGCTAAGCTCATGGGAAGTGAATTTGAAATGAGCATGATGGGTGAGCTAAAATTCTTCTTGGGACTGCAAGTCAAGCAATGTCAAAAGGGCACCATGATTAGTCAACAAAAGTACATCAAGAAGCTGCTTAAAATTTTTGGAATGGAAAATGCAAAGCCTATTGATACCCCTATAGGAACTGCTACTAAGCTAGACATGGATGAACCTGGGCCTTCTGTGAATAAAACCATGTATAGAGGTATCATTGGGTCACTGCTATACCTAACTGCTAGCAGGCCTGATATTGTGTTCAGTGTAGGGCTAGGTGTGAGGTTCCAATCAAGTCCTAAAGAGTCTCATTTGAAAGCTGCCAAAAGACTATTGAGGTATCTTAAAGGTTCACAAGACTTGGTCCTCTTCTATCCCTCTGGAGACAATTTTGACTTGGTTGGTTATACTGATGATGATTATACTGGCTACTTGGTGGATAGAAAGAGTACCTCTGGAGTGGCACATTTTCTGGGGTTATGCTTGATCTCATGGGGTATAAGGAAATAGAACTCTGTGGCTCTTTCTACTACTGAGGCTGAGTATGTGGCTACTGCCACTTGCTGTGAATCAAACAACAACTTGATAATTTTGGTGTCTTCACTGATTATGTACCTCTAATGTGTGACAATACCAGTGTACTTAATATGGCAAAAAATCTAGTGCACCACAAAAGAACCAAGCACATTGATACGAGAATCATTTCCTAAGGGATAATGTAGAGAAAGGTTTGATTTGCATGAAGTTCTGCAACACAGAATATTAGATTGCAGATATCTTCACCAAGGCACTGAGCAGAGAGCACTTTGAAAGGAATTGTCTAGAGTTGGGCTTGATCAAGCTCAACTAATTGCCCCTCAATGATTGGTTATGTCAAGAGAAAAGGTACAATGCTTAAAGTGTTTTTTGGAGATATCTAACTCACTCTTATACTGTTACAGGTATGCGCAAATGGCACTCTCAGGACAACATAAGCACTGGAGACATTGCATATTTCAGAGTTACTGCCTAAGCTTTATAAAAAATAGTCAAGGGACCTAGTCCCTCTGACTCAGGTTAGTAATCTATTCAGTACTTACATACTTGTAAATTGTCGATTTCCATGTCATCATTTGTTCCTGCCTCTCTTTCAAAATCCTAAAGTCGAATCATTATAATTCTACAGAACCAACCCGACTTAAATGAAACGTTTTGTTCTCCCAATGGGAACATGTTCCTTCACCCACTTTTAAAACCCAAACCGTAAAATTCTCTATCTCACTTTACTCTCAAACATTCAAGCCTTCATCGTTCATATCTTCTCACATTTTTTTGCTCCAAAATCGATCAAGTCAAACAAGGAAATTTCATCCCCTAGTGCCTCAAAAGCCAACCCCTCTCATTTTTATCCCAAAAAGCGTACTTCAACCAACCCACAAACAAGTTTGTTGTCTCCAACAATCCCCATTCCAAAAGACCAAAACCCTAAAATGCCCTCTCCAAAACCTGTTGTTGGTTCCTCTAGAACTCATAAAAGCCAAATCCTAAAGAAATTCGTGCCTACTTCCATTTACTCAGTGAAACACAATTCGAAAAGAAGCACTCATACTATGACGGCTTCTCAATGTAAGGAAATTGATGAGAAGGATGACGGTATGCAAGTGACAAGTCAAGGAGTGGAAACAAAGGTTGTATGTGCAACTGAAAGAGGGAACTTAAAGGAAGTCCCTCAAAGCTCAGGTAACCCAACTCCTTTTGAAAATATGAGTACCTTTGGTGATTTGGGTAAAGGTGTGAAAACTGGTGATGAAACTGTGAAGGATAGGGTAGATGATATTGTAGATACTGTACTTAGTAATAGTGGTGAGATGGAGACTGAGGAAGTGAGTGCTCAAACTCAGGGGAATAGGGTAGTTTAGGACATACTGTGGTGATAGAGGACTTGGTCCCTCTGAGGTAGCGTCTGCCTCCAAACCAGTGTCTACAATCGCAGTTCCTTGGAAAGAACCTTTATCTGAAAGGAAAGCCTCTTCAGGGGAGGAACCTGGCTCTTCTAGCCACTCTAAGAAGGTTAACTCTGAAGGTAATAAGATAAACTCCAATGATGATGTTATATTGAGAACCATATATAGGCAGAGGTCTAGGGGGTACTAAGCAGATGCAAAAAGGGAAAAGCCAGAGAAAACATCTTGCAGATAGAAAGTCTACTAATAAACAAAGAAAAAGACCTCCTACCACTAGGCAAAAAGTCTGAGGCAAGACTAGACTTTGCCTTACAGGTTACCAAAGAAAAGACTACGGGTAAGAAGTAGAGGCAAGCAAATTTAGCAAATTTGAGTAAGTCGAGAGATGAAGAAGAAGAGGTGATTGTTGTGTCAGATAAAGAAGAAGAGAAGGAGCAAGCCACCTTGGTCAGGAAAAAATTCAAAAAAAGTGAAAAATCTGTGGCTATTGAGGAGAATTGTGGATAAAGGAAGTGATAGTGAAAATAATGATGAGGGTGAAAAGGAAGAAGCAGTGGCAAAGGGGAAGAAAGTGTCAAAATCCCCTAAGAAGAGAAAAGGCGTTGCTAGGCATTTCAAAGTACCTACTAGAAAAGCCTCCAAATGTACCAAGAAGCAATTGTTCTCTATGTCTACACTTGAGGAGTGTGAATTTGTTCCAAATAAAGGAAGAGCAACAACCACATTCGCTATCTCGAGTCGGATTGAGGCAAATGAGAAAATCTTGGCTAATTTTGAGAGGTTGCAGGTTGAGAACACTTTGCTAAAAGCTGAAATTACCAAACTGAAAGTGGAGGGACCTGGTCCCAATAGTGATACAGCGAAAGAAATTGCAAAGTTCAGACAGGAGAATTCTAATCTCAAACAGAAAGTTGCAGAGCTCAGACCTACCTTTTTTAGAAGGAAGCAACACACCTTTAAAGTATTGAAGGAAAGGATGTTCATATTGAAGGAAAGGATGTTGATTCTGCATCAACAACATCTGCCATGGATATGTCGATTAACACAAGGAAGAAAGAGAAGAAAGAGACAATAAAAATAAAGAAACAGATGACCAAGAAAAAGGCAAAGTAAAAGTGACCAGCAAAGTAAAAGTAACCAAGAAAGAGGAAAAGTAAAAGTGTTTTGTTCAGACAAATTTACTTTGACTGAAAATGACAACAATCAACACAGACACGTGGAAGCATCTTGACCCTCCAACTCAATATTGATGGATGAAATATCAAACGTTGGATTAATACTACAGCTGTTTATTTTGGACAGTTCTGGACAACTTTACACAAATGATGAGCACAAATGGAATATTAGTTGGCTACATATTTTGATATGTTAGATAAATAGAAATAGGACAGCATAAATGGAATATGAGTTGGCTACCATTTTCAGTTGTTTCTTTATTTTATTTGGATGTACAGTTTTGTATAAAATAGGAGCAATACCTAATGAATAAAACACAGAAAATTTCATCAATTGTTTCAAATTCTTTCATGGTATCAGAGCAGTGAAAGCTCGATCCAATCTTGCAAATTCACACATCATTTTCTGACCTCAGCTAAGATAGCTGAAACAGGCATCACCCCTGCAGCATCCAAAGAAGGAGAAAATGCTATCACCATTGACATGAATCACCCATATCATCTTCATCCTTCAGATTCACTTGGGATGAACCTTATCAATGCAATATTTGATGGCAGAGGTTTCCCAAGCTGGAGAAGATCAGTTCTAATAGCTTTATCTACAAAGTGAAGCAAAATTCAGATGGTTCTGTTGAAAGGCTTAAAGCACGATTAGTGGTCAGGGGGGACATCCAAAAACATGGTGTTGATTACAACGAAACATTTTCACCAGTGGTGAAAATGACCACAATCTGATGTTTGTTGGCAGTTGCTATTAAAAAAGGATGGCATGTTTCACAATTGGATGTGAACAATGCCTTTTTACATGGGAACTTAGAAGAAGAGGTCTTTATGAGGTTTCCATCAGGTCTCATTCCACCCACACCTAACCATGTTTGCCTTCTAAGAAGGTCATTGTATGGTTTAAAGCTAGCTTCCCGGCAATGGTATGCTTGGCTTGCTGGGTCTTTGAGTTACAAAGGATATTCTGCCTCTTTAAACGACTACTCTTTATTTTTTAAGAAGAATGGTGCTCAAATCTCAATATTAGCAGTCTATGTCGACGACATTCTACTCACAGGTGATGACATTCAAGAAATTGCTGCTATTACAAGTTTTCTTCATTCAGAATTCAAAATCAAAAATCTTGGTGGCATACGATACTTCCTAGGTATGGAAATTATCAGAGAAAACAAAGGCTTTATCATGAGTCAAAAGAAATTCACCTTAGACTTGCTGACCGAATTTGATTGCACCCATCTCCCAAAGGTGTCGTCTCCTCTTGATCCTAGCATCAAATTACAAGCAGATGGTGATTTCCCCATGGACGATCCTACAATTTATCGACATCTCATTGGAAAATTAAATTACCTCACTCATACACGTCCAGATCTAGCTTTTCCAGTGCTCAAACTTAGCTAATTTTTGCAAAGGCCTTGCATTTCTCATTTTTCTACTGCCCTTCGAGTTCTCCGGTACCTTCAACTTGACCCCGGGCAAGGTATCTTGCTCTCTTCTAACCCCTCTCTATCTCTACAAGCCTTTTGTGATGCCGATTGGGCGTCTTGCCCAGATTCTCAGCGATCTGTAACTGGTTTTTACATCACCCTTGGCGGATCTCCTATTTCTTGGAAATCGAAGAAGCAAGCTTCGATTTCGCTTTCCTCCGCCGAAGCGGAATATCGCTCCATGCGCAAGGTCACCGCAGAACTTACTTGGCTTGTGTGACTGCTCACAGATCTCTCCATTTCGCCATTTTTACCGGTACCAGTTTACTCTGACAGTCAAGCCGCGATTCATATGGCACGTAACCCCGTTTTTCATGAAAGAACGAAGCACGTGGAGCTTGACTGCCACTTTGTAAGGCAACAATACCTTTCTGGTTTAATTTCTTTGTCATTTGTTCCATCGGACAAATAGATCGCAGATCTCTTTACAAAACCCCTAACTGGGATTTCTCATCGAAATATTTTATCCAAGTTGGGGGTTCTTTCTCTCCCCTCCAACTTGAGGGGGGATATTGAAGGAAAGGATGTTGATATTGAAGGAAAGGATGTTTATTCTGCATCAACAACATCTGCCATGGATATGTCGATTAACGCAAGGAAGAAAGAGACAATAAAAATAAAGAAGCAGATGACCAAGAAAAAGGCAAAGTAAAAGTGACCAGCAAAGTAAAAGTAACCAAGAAAGAGGCAAAGTAAAAGTGTTTTGTTCAGACAAATTTACTTTGACTGAAAATGACAACAATCAACACAGACACGTGGAAGCATCTTGACCCTCCAACTCAATATTGATGGATGAAATATCACTGTTTATTTTGGACAGTTCTGGACAGCTTTACACAAATGATGAGCACAAATGGAATATTAGTTGGCTACACATTTTGATATGTTAGATAAATAGAAATAGGACAGCATAAATGGAATATGAGTTGGCTACCATTTTCAGTTGTTTCTTTATTTTATTTGGATGTACAGTTTTGTATAAAATAGGAGCAATACCTAATGAATAAAACACAGAAAATTTCATCAATCTTTTCAAATTCTTTCATAAAGAAACAATTCACACTAAAAACACCGTTTTACACTACCAAAATCAGTAACAAAAATACATGTACCTAGTTATTTATTTCCAAACATGCATATCAAATCAAATAGAATCCAGACATGCATGTAGAAAATCTAGCAAGGAATTATTCAAAAGAGTAGAAAAAACAAACACAAATTAAGGCTAGAAAATTAGTAGCAAACAGTTGTGAAATAAGAAAAAAAAAATTAACATGAGCTGAGGAGAAAACTAAAACACATAGATCCAACACTAAAAGATGGAAGAAGAAAGGGAAGCCCAAATAATTGAAAACTGACCAAAAAGAAATGACTGCTTGAATGTGAACTCTTGGAGAAGAGAATTACAGAGCAGCGAAATAGGAAGAATTAATTAGTTCAAGTTCATGGAAGAGGACAGATGTCCAACAAAAATACAACGTGTCATGAAAATAAGAAGGACGAAAAGGCTGAAATTGAAGAGTAAAATATAAAAACACCCATGACAAACAATTATAATAACCAGTATACCTGTGTTCGTCCCATGTAACTGTTATTCTAAATAATAAATAAAATATAATAATTTTGATGGTTGATAAATAAGCGTCATGTATGAAATTAAATTCCAACATACCTTTTTTTCTCTCTCTCAGTCCGTGAACCAATCAACTTGTTATTAACCTACGAGACTAATGTCTTAGAACTAGCATGTTTTTATATATACAACAGAAAAGGTGTTATGATATAATTGTTGGCTAACAGCCATATATTAGGTAATTTTATCGATAATCATGCTGTCTCATTTATCACTTGACGAATAAATCTTAATGTTTTGGCAATGCGAAATAAAAAAATGCTTGACAATTTTTGTAATTGCAAATGTGGCATGTAATGTATTGACTTCTTTTATCTCCCTTTACGTAGGTTGGTACTTTTAGCTAAGGAAAATTTTATTGGAGAATGAAGAAATAAATTGTTGTAAAGAACTTGGGGTGTGTCTATCTACTGGAAATTTTGGGTTAATGTCAATTATAAAGTCAATGTTAATTGGATTTGGCCCATAAACATTTTTTATTTTATCAAATTAGCAAAGATAAAACTAAAGGTAGAATCTACATTCGGTTAATGAAGTTTTTTTTTTAAAATAGAACTTTACCCATAATCACTAACATTGATGGTGTATTCCACACCCAAAACCTAGTAACTCATAAAGGAAATTAATTGTTTCTTCAGGACAGATCATCGTCAACGAATACTTATTGTCTTTGTTGACATTCAAATTGACCATCTGCAAAGTGAATCTGTTCATCTGTATTCTGATCCTTAATATTATCTTTCGCCTTCAAATTCACCTCACAACAACAACAACAACAACCCAGTGAAATCCCACAACGTGGGGTCTGGGGAGGGTATAGTGTACGCAGACCTTACTCCTACCAGGGTAGGATGGCTGTTTCCGAAAGACCCTCGGCTCAATAAAAAAACATAAAAAAAGGTCAGATAAGGCTAAGAGATTCAAAGCGATATGGAAATGAAGTAACGCAAGCGACACAGATAACATAAAATAATCAAAGCACAGGAAATAACCGATAATAGCATAAATCAGAGAACAAGAAATTATACTACGATAATACGACTACTAATAAGACAGGATAATGAGACTATCTACTAGCCTTCTACCCTAATGTGGGTCCTTCAAATTCACCTCACATAGATATGAATTCGTCCGCCAAACTTTATACATTTTTAAACTCCTTCAGAAATACTATCATAGAAATGATAATTCAGTTAGTTTAGCAAATCGAAGAAGGTAAAGATTTCATGAAATGTTTGGGAATAAGATAAAGCGGAGAGATTTGATTTATGAGCGTCACCAATTTTAGTTTTGCAAAAAGGAGAACATATCTTCAATAATAAAAGTAATGTTGGTAATACTGTGTTCAGAACCGTAGGAAACAGAAACCAGAAACTGGAAAAACCAAAAAAACTAAACGAAAACAGAAACTGTGTAAATTTGAAAAAAAATTCAGAAACAAAGAAATATCCGAGACCATAGAATTCACTGTGTGTCCTTAAGGAATTTAATCCCCTCACTGTACCCGAGGTTATAGATTACTTCCTCCCAGGATAAAATGAATATACCTGTCGCAGGAGTAGCGGTACCTCAAACGCCTATGACTTCGACGAACTCAAATCAGGCAACGAACCACACACAGATACTCGATGGTTTTATTTCAGAAAAGAACAATGCAGAATGTCCAATACAGGATTTTTTTTTTCAATGGTTGAAAATTGAGGCATTGCCTCAGTTTATATAGCCACAAAAAATACTTGTTCAGAACAGGTTTGGTGACTGCTCGGAAAGGCCTTGCCTTTTCCGAAAAAATAAGAACGTTGGGATTTATTTTTATTTCGCGAAATTAATAATAATTTTGGCGGAAATAAAAAAAATCAGAAAATGAAAATTGAATTTACATAAATTTGGTCTAAAAAGATTACCAATCAATTCGATCATTCCAAAGCCGAAGCCGAGTCAAGCGATGACGACGACGCGAGGGGAGTCGCTCTTCTCAACCCTTTAAGGGCTAGAAGAAGTGCTTTCTAATATAAGCACATAACTTTCTCTTTCTACCACCAATGTGGTATAAAACTCCTTTTCAAAGGAACTTTGCTTTAAACTTCATTTTCCTTCCATTATCTTTTTTTCCCTCCATTTCTCATTCACACCAACTTAGCTAGCTTCAATTATTAACTAGCTTTAACAATCCCCCACATGAATGGGCAATGACTATATGATGAAAAACATGCATGACAAAAAACTGTGTGATTCGTAAGCAAGGATTAATCGCATCTGGATAAGTAGATTTCTCTTTGAACTTTCCGTAGTAAACATATGTCGGATATACTCGGTCAATCGGTAGATTTGACATCTTTGAATCATCGAGTTTTGGTGTATACCTAGAAAACCACATGTCACACAATTAACCCTTTAACCGTCTTTGGTTCTTATTATTTTGTTCGTTTCAGCAATGAACACTGCCTGGTTCATAAGTGCGTAGAGAATTAGCCTGACAGAATTCTCCTTGAAGCGGCTTACACTTCACACTTGCATAGGTGATTCCTAAATATGTCATCCCGTAGATACACTATTTGATATACCACATATCAAACTTAGAAACCATTAAAAATCCTTAATGCTTTATCCTGGTACTGAACATTGTCTCATTACCAGAATGGACCAAAAAGTTATTGTGACAATGTTGAACCGTCCTCAATGAACTTGCTTGATCTCTTTGAATCTAGATCTTGGGATCTCCAGTCTTCTAGGTAGAGTTACCGCCACGATGACTTGTCCTCGGCCATAATCTCATTCCCCTCGATGATCTTTCAACCACCTCTCTAGTTAGGCCTTTAGTTAGTGGATCTGATACATTATCTCTTGACTTAACATAGTCAATTGTGATAATTCCACTAGAGAGTACTTGTCTAATGGTATTATGTCTTCGTCGTATGTGACGAGACTTTCCATTATACATAACACTCCCGACCCTTCCTATTGCAGCTTGGATATCGTAATGTATGCATATATGAGCCAACGGCTTGGGCCAAAATGGAATGTCTTCTAAGAAATTCCGGAGCCATTCAGCTTCTTCACCGGCTTTGTCTAAAGCTATGAACTCAGACTCTACTGTAAAGCGGGCGATACATGTCTTTTTGGATGACTTCCAAGACACTGCTCCTCCATCTATGGTAAAAATGTATCCACTTATGGATTTAGTTTCAGTTGAACCGGTGATCCAATTTGCATCACTGTATCCTTCAATAACTGTAGGATACCTGTTATAATGCAAAGAAAAGTTTTGAGTATGTTCCAAATACCCTAAAACTCGTTTCATTGCCAGCCAATGATTTTGGTCGGGACTACTAGTGTAGCGACTTAGTTTACTTATTGCACATGCAATATCAGGTCACGTACAGTTCATGATATAATCAAATTCCCAGCACTCTGGCATAATCCAATTGAGAATGACTTTCACCTTTATTCTTAGCAAGAGCAAGGTTCATATCAATTGGTGTCTTTGAAACTTTAAAATACAAATACTTGAATTTTTCAGGTACCTTTTCAATATAATGAGATTGAAACAATGCTAGACCTTGAGGAGTCTTATGGATTTTGATTCCAAAAATTAAATCAGCAACTCCTAAGTCTTTCATATCAAACTTACTAGCAAGCATGCGCTTAGTAGCATTTATGTTAGTAATGTCGTTACTCATTATCAACAAATCATCCACATACAAACAAACAATGACGACGTGGTTCGGAGTGTTCTTAATGTAGACACATTTATCACACTCATTTATCTTGAATCCATTTGACAGCATCGTATGGTCAAATTTTGCATGCCACTGTTTGGGTGCTTGTTTGAGTTCGTAAAGAGACTTAACAAGTCGACACACCTTCTTCTTTTTCCCGGGAACTACAAGTTCCATGTAAATTTATTTTTCTAACTCTCCATTTAAGAACGCTGTTTTCACATCCAATTGATGGATTTCAAGACCGTATACTGCGACTAACGCTACTAACACCCGAATAGATATAATCCTCGTTACTAGCGAGTATGTATCAAAGTAATTAAGACCTTCTCGGTGTCTAAACGCTTTAACAACTGGTCTTGCCTTATATTTATCAATAGTGCCATCAACTCTCATTTTTCGTTTGAAAATCCATTTGGAACCTAAAGGTTTGTTCCCTGGAGGAAGATCAACCAATTCCCAAGTATGATTGTTCAATATGGATTCTATCTTACTATTGATTACATGGCCGGGAAGACACCGCTAAGGCGGGCAGCGTATACACCACTAGTGGGCAGCATGATATGGTACCCCGGACGCAGGAGGCCTGGACGCGGGCTAATGATTATCACACTGTACCTATATGGTCGGGCAGCTTATACATATATGCATACATGATTTGGTGATAATTATGGAGTAAGCCAGCATGTATAATTTCTTTTATAGTTGATAGTCGGTTACAGGTTGCTTCTTATTTGACGCTTCCTTATTTTATTGATGTATTGTTATTGTTGATGCCTTACATACTCAGTACAATGTTCGTACTGACATCCATTTTCTTTGGACGCTGTGTTCATGCCCACATGTAGACAGGGACGTAATCCATACCCGTAGAAGTTATCAGCAGATTGGCAGGAGCACTCCATTATTCCGGAGTTTCTATTTGGTTTATTCTTTTGTGTACATATACGTATTTTGGGCACGACGGGGTCCTGTCCCGTCCATATGTCTAGTACTCCAGTAGAGGCTCGTACATATGCATATGTGGGTAGTATGGTCTCACTATGTCCCTATTGTATATATATATTATTTTGATAGCCGAAGCGCTTATGTATATTAAGGTATTTATGTTTCCAAATAAAAAATGGTTTTCTTATGATTATGAGCACATAAATAGTAAGAAGTGTATAATGAGTATGATGAGTGATAGAATGAGTGGTGCTCGGTGGGTAGCCCTGGGTACCCGTCATGGCCCCTAGTCGGGTCGTGACAAAAGTGGTATCAGAGCAGTTCAATCTTAGGAAGTGTCTACGAGTCGTGTCTAGTAGAGTCTTGTTTATGGTGTGTTGCGCGCACATTAATAAACAGGAGACTACAGGGCATTTAGGAAAAATGACCATCCTTCATCTTAAGAGATCGTGCGATAGAGCTGTGTTATAAGATTTTCTCCTTCTAAATAGTGCGCTATGATTTCAGAAATGCCGCCAAAGGGAAAAGCTACAGCCGCCCAGAAGGGCAAGATTACGATGAAAGGCGGGAAGAAAGAGAGCCGCCAGTGAATGTAGAAGAGGGCGAGTCACATAATGAGGCCCCATCTAACACTTCCTCCACCCCGCCCAATGTAGAAGAACAAAAAGGAGCTTCAGCCCCAGTTCCTCCACCGGCTGCTTCGGGTCAACAAGTGACCGAGGCTATTCATCTACTGACGCAGTTAGTTTCCGCCCAGGTACAGCAGCATAATGCGGGTTCAAGTGATCGGGCAGCTAGTACCAGAGCCCGTGATTTCATGAGTTTGAATCCTCCTGAGTTTTTTGGGTCAAAGCCGGATGAAGACCCGTAAGGTTTTATTGATGAGATGCTGAGAACATTGAAGATTATTCATGCCTCCGAAACTGAATTTGTGGAGTTGGCATCTTATAGACTCCGGGATGTGGCAGTTTTATGGTACAATAATTGGATATCATCAAGAAAAGAGAATGCGCCTCCTCCCATTTGGCAGGAATTTGTAGATGCCTTCATCCGCCACTATTTGCCACCCGAGGTTTGCCGAGCTAGAGCGGATAGGTTCTTAAATTTGAAACAAGGAAATATGAGAGTCCGGGAATATATCCTTCAGTTTAATTCATTGGCTAGATATGCCCCGGCTATGGTGGCCGACATGGGAGATAGGGTGCACAGGTTTGTGAGTGGCTTAGGACTACATTTATTTAAGGATTGTTTGACGGCTTCGTTGCAAGATGGGATGGATATTTCTCGCATTCAAGCCCATGCCCAGAACTTACAAGGACAACAACATCCGCAAAGGAGTGATCGTGATATTGATAGAAGACAAAGCAAAAGGCCAGATCTATGGGGGCAAGAAGTGATTATAGAGGGGGATCAAGGCAGGCATATTCTAGATACTCAAGCCAGTCGGCGACTAGTGCGCCTCCACAATTTGCAGGTAGGATATTGGATCGCTCCTTTCGTTCAGGACAGGGTCAGAGTTCGAGGACCTCAGATTCTCAATTTGAGGGAGAATAAAGCCAGAGGAGACCCCCAGTACTACGATGCAGCTAGTGAGGTAGACTACATTACAGACAGTGTCGCCAAGGTTCAGATGCTTGCTATGCCTGTGGCCAGGCTGGGCACATGATGCGAGATTGCCAGTCGATGAGTAATAGAGTTGGGGTCCAGCCCACAGGATCAGCTGCTGGTTCTTCTTCAGTACGCCTGGTAGGGCAGACTCCCCAGATTCTAGCAGGTCGAGGTAGAGGCAGAGGGGGAGCATCTACTTCAGGTACCACTCAGCCCCGTATGTATGCTTTAGCCGGATGACAGGATCTTGAGTCTTTCCCAGACGTGGTTACAGGTACATTATCCGTATTTTCCCATGATGTGTATGCATTGATAGATCCGGGTTCTACCCTATCTTATATTACTCCGTATGTTGCTGGTCGTATTGGGGTGAAACCTGAACCAATTAAACCTTTTTAGGTATCTACTCCGGTTGGTGATCCCGTGATAGCTAGACAAGTGTATAAAAATTGTGTAATTGTGATATGCGACCGCCAGACTAAAGTTGATTTAGTTGAGCTGGGAATGTTAGATTTCGATGTGATTATAGGTATGGATTGGTTGGCCTCATGTTATGCTAATCTTGATTACCGAATGAAAGTGGTTCGATTTCAATTTCCGGGAGAGCCCGTGTTCGAATGGAAGGGTAATACAGGATCTCCAAGAGGTAGGTTTATTTCCTACCTTAAGGCAAGAAAGATGATAGCTAAGGGCTATATTTATCACTTAGTCCGAGTTCATGACACTGAAGCAAAGTCGCCAACTTTTCAATCCGTTCTAGTAGTGAATGAATTTCCTGATGTATTTCCAGATGAACTTCCAAGCCTTTCTCCGGAAAGAGAGATTGATTTCGCTATTGATGTGTTGCCGGACACCAAGCCTATTTCTATTCCTCCTTACCGAATGGCTCCGGCAGAATTGAAAGAGTTAAGGACACAGTTGAAGGACTTGCTTGAGAAGGGGTTTATTAGTCCCAGTTCATCATCGTGGGGAGCACCAGTCTTGTTCGTGAGAAAGAAAGATGGTTCCCTACGAATGTGCATCGATTATAGGCAATTGAATAAGGTGACGATAAAGAACAAATATCCTCTCCCAAAGATTGATGATTTGTTTGATCAACTACAGGGTTCCAAGTGGTTTTCCAAAATAGACTTGAGGTCGGTTATCATCAAGTGAGAGTTAGAGAAGAAGATATTCCCAAGACAGCTTTCAGAACGAGATATGGCCATTATGAATTTCGAGTGATGTCGTTTGGGTTGACCAATGCTCCGGCAGTATTCATGAATTTGATGAATAATGTATCCAGGCCTCTCTTGGATTTATTTATAATAGTACTCATTGACGACATTCTGGTATAATTTCGCACGAATCAGAATATGCAGATCATTAACGTATTGTCCTTGGAATTTTTCGAACTCGAGAATTGTATGCAAAATTTTCAAAGTGCGAGTTTTGGCTGAATTCTATGACATTTTTGGGCCATGTGGTTTCAGATAATGGTATTCGAGTAGTTACTCAGAAAATTCAAGCTATGAAGACTTGGCCAAGGCCTACGACGCCTACAGAGGTCCGTAGTTTTCTGGGATTGGCAGGTTACTATAGAAGGTTCGTAAAAGGATTTTTCCTCTATTTCAGCCCCATTGACGAAGCTAACCCAAAAGTCAGCTAAGTTTCAGTGGAATGATGCTTGTGAACGTAGCTTCCAAGAGTTAAAGGACAGATTAATCTCAGCCCCAGTCTTGACACTCCCAAAAGGGCCAGATGGTTACGTTGTATATTGTGATGCTTCCGGTGTTGGGTTAGGATGTGTGTTGATACAGAACGGTAAAGTCATTGCTTATGCATCGAGACAGCTGCGGAAACATGAAAATAACTACCCAACTCATGATCTCTAATTGGCTGCAGTTGTTCATGCGTTAAAAATGTGGAGACATTACTTGTATGGTGTGCATGTTGATATCTATACAGATCACAAAAGTCTTCAATACATTTTAAAATAGAAGGAGTTGAATCTGCGACAGAGGCGGTGGTTAGAATTATTGAAAGATTACGATGTGAGTATTTTATACCACCCCAGAAAGGCAAATGTAGTAGCTGATGCGCTTAGCCGCCAATCGATGGGCAGCCTATGTGAAGTTCCTCCGGAGAAGAAAGAATTAATTCATGAGCTCTACCAATTAGCTAATCTTGGGGTACGTTTAGTTGATTCAGGTAGTGCAGAGATTGGTATTAATGATCTCACAGTTTCGTCCCCGAATATGGAAGTAAAAGAGCGTCAATATAAAGATTCTCAGTTGAGTCATTATAGAGATACATTTCATGAAAAAGAGAAGTCTCCGTTTGAAACTTCTATAGATCGAATTCTTAGATACCGAGGCAGATTATGTGTTCCAAATGTTGCAGAATTGCGCCGTCGAATTTTAGAAGAAGCTCATTATTCTCGATATTCTATTCACCCAGGTGCAACAAAGATGTATCATGATCTCAAGTTGATATATTGGTGGGATGGCATGAAAAGAGACATAGCAGAATTTGTAGCTCAATGTCCAAATTGTCAGCAAGTGAAAATCGAACATCAAAAGCCAAGAGGATTATTGCAAGCAATGGAAATCCCTACTTGGAAATGGAAAGTTATCAACATGGATTTTATTGTAGGGTTACGTCGTTCCCGAGGCAAGTATGATTCCATATGAGTGATCGTGGACAGACTCACGAAAGCGGCACATTTTCTTCCAGTTAAAACCACATACTCAGCAGAAGATTATGCAAGGTTGTATCTCAAGGAGATTGTGTGACTCCATGGTATTCCGATATCTATTATCACAGATAGAGGAGCACAATTTACAGCCAAGTTCTGGAATTCTTTCTAAGAAGGTCTAGGTACTCAAGTGAAGCTTAGCATGACATTTCATCCGCAGACTGATGGGCAAGCCGAACGTACCATTCAGACCTTGGAGGATATACTAAGAGCATGTGTTCTAGGTTTTGGTGGTAGTTGAGATGACCACTTACCTCTAATCGAGTTTGCATACAACAATAACTATCATTCCAGTATCCAAATGGCTCCGTATGAAGCTTTATATGGAAGGAAGTGTAGATCCCTAATTAGATGGTTTGAAATAGGAGAAGTACAGCTAATAGGCCCTGAGTTGATTCAACAAGCAGTAGAAAAAGTCAAGGTGATTCGAGATCGATTATTGACAACCCAAAGTCGTCAAAAATCTTATGCGGATAACCGCCGGTGAGAATTAGAATTCCAAGTTGATGATTGGTCATTCTTAAAGGTGTCATCAATGAAAGGAGTGATGAGATTTGGTAAGAAATGGAAGTTAAGTCCTCGATACATTGGACCCTACAAGATTATCCGCAAGATGGGTCAAGTAGCTTATGAATTGGACTTGCCTCCAGAGCTCGAATCATTCCATCCAATTTTCCATGTTTCCATACTCCACAAGTGTGTTGGAGATCCTACAAATATTGTCCCAACAGATGATGTTCAAGTGACAAAAAAGTTGGTCTATGAAGAAGTGTCAATTGCCATATTAGACAGGCAAGTACGAAGACTTCAAAATAAGGAGGTAGCCTCAGTTAAAGTCCTATGGCGAAATAACAACCGAGAAGAAATGACTTGGGAAGCAGAAGAGACTATGAGATCCAAATATCCGCACTTGTTTCATCCCCAGAAGAGATCCACGATGAAACATCAGGATTATGAGGTATGTATGCTTTCTTTTTATGCAAATGGGTCGTGTGTGGCCAACTTATATTGCTATTATGTTGTGGCCCTGTAAGGCAATGTTATTGTGGGATGTTGTGACAGGATGGTAGTGCTGTATTACAAGGGAAACTCTGGCGAAATTTTCATCGAATTCCCGAGTGTTTAACATTCGAGGACGAATGTTCCAAAAGAGGGGAAGAATGTTACACCTTGAAAATTTCCCGTTAACGTACAGTGAATGGACTAACGAAGGGAACGACGTATACAATGTTTGGATAAGTAAGAAATAGCATTTGATGATCCTAACCGAAATTTTAAAGACATTTGAGGTGAGGGAAGAAGGTTATCAAGGAAAGCAAGGGATATGTTGTGTGTCGGGTAAGAATTACGAGTGACAAGTTAAGGATGGCGTAATGATGTCTTGGAGAAGAGTGATAATGTCCCTTAAATTGGTACTGAGGTGTTAAACAAGTGTCAAGAAGGTTCCGTAAGGATTGGAGATCAAACGAGTCAACGAGAACGAACTTCGGAAAGCTGGGCATTATACGGCCAAACATACTAGCCGTATAAAACATACGGTCCGTATGTCCAACCGTATGTTCTGCCCAGAATGAGGGTCTTCACTGGACCAAACATACGGTCCAGACATACGGTCAGTATAAAATGTACGGACCGTATGTTGGTCTATTCATGTCGGGACAGATTTTTAAAATGACATAAGGACTCTCTCTCTCTCTCTCTCATTAATTCATTTCATTTCTCCTCTCCACACCTCAAGAACACTCTAGAATCCTCTCCACTCTTCACCCACAAGAACCCAAGAGAAATCTATGATCAACTTCATCAAACCCACAAAATCAAGTGTATGAAACATATCAAAATTCATCTAAGCCAAGAAATTCCAATAGAAGTGGACTAGGGTTTTGGTGCAAGGAGAGAATTTCCACTCAAGGTTTATTCTTTCACTATCTAAGGTAAGTTTTATGGTGTTATCATATTGTTTGAGGTATTGTAAAGTTGAAACACTTGAATTGTAGAAGGATGTAGAAAATTGGTCATGAATGCAAGAATAGTGTCATTTTTTAGTAGTAGTTTAGAGTGAATCATGAATATTGGTATGTTGTGATTGTAATTACGTTATGAATGATGTTAAGAGCATGATAGAAATATTAAATGAGAATCAAGGTAGTGTTGTATTATGATCATGATTATGGATGACCTTGAGAGGAAATTGTGGGGATTGAATAATGATGAATTTGACAAAAGTTATTGGTGATGATATTATGAATGTTATTCTCGACGTTTGGGAGTTGATATGTAAAATGAGAAAAGTTGTATAAACAAAGGAAATGCTGCCCAATTTTCTCTAGCATTAGTAACACGTTCATATAATCGATTAGCTAATGTTGATGCGAATTCTCTTGAAGGTGGAAACGCGAGCATTGACGGAGAACTATCAAGCGATAAAATTGTTAAACGAAAGAGGTATGTAAGCTAGTCCCTCCTTTATAAGGCATGATTCTTATGGCATGATACGCCCTATATCTTCATGACTTTCCTCCATCCCGAAACTAAGATTCAATCTTGGTAAAGAGCTTCATATGAGATAAGATAAGATAAGAGATATGTTACGAGTGGGATAATGATGATGATGAGTCTAAGCCTAAAGATTCTAGGACCTATAATATTATGTTTCTACAAAGCTAATGATCCTTGTTATGATCCATTGATGTTTTTCATTGAATACACTCACCTTATATGCTAATTCCTTCAAGGTGAGGCAGAATGCTTATGAATACTCCATAATGGAATCAGGGGTTCATGACCTTACGTCACCCCGACAGATGTATAGTTTGTCTTGAGTTTTATGCATGATTCATGATAAGTATATGATGATGTTATCACACCGCGCCTACATGGCCGGGCAGACACCGCTAAGGCGTGCGGCGTATACACCATGTCTAGATGGCATGGGCAGACACCACTAGGGCAGCATGATATGGTACCCCGGACGCGGGAGGCCTGAACGCCGGCTAATGATTATCACACCGTATCTATATAGTCGGGCAGCTTATACATATATGCATACATGATATGATGATGATTATGGAGTAAGCCAGCATGTATAATTTCTTTTGTAGTTGATAGTCGGTTACAGGTTGCTCCTTATTTGACGCTTCCTTATTTCATTGATGTATTATTATTGTTGATGCCTTACATACTCAGTACAATGTTCGTACTGACGTCCGTTTTCTTTGGACACTGTGTTCAAGTCCACAGGTAGATAAGGAGGTAATCCAGACTCGTAGAAGTTATCAGCAGATTGACACGAGCACTCCATTATTCCGGAGGTGCTATTTGGTTTATTATTTTGTGTACATATACGTATTTTGGGCACGACGAGGTCCTGTCCCGTCCATATGTCTAGTACTCCAATAGAGGCTCGTAGATACGCATGTGTGGGTACTATGGTCTCACGATGTCCCTATTGTATATATATATATATATATATTATTTTGATAGCCAAAGGGCTTATGTATATTAAGGTATTTATGTTTCCAAATGAAAAATGGTTTTCTTATGATTATGAGCACATGAATAGTAAGAAGTGTATAATGAGTATGATGTGTGATAGAATGAGTGGTGCTCGGTGGGTAGCTCCGGGAACCCGTCATGACCCCTAGTCGGGTCGTGACAAGTTGAGTCTCAACGTCACTTTTGTATTGCCTGAATGCTTCAATTGCTTCGTCTTTACTATTAAGTAAATAAACGTAGCAACATCGTGTACTATCGTCATTAAAAGTTATGAAATACTTCTTTCCACCGCGAGATGGGATTGACTTCATGCCACAGATATCTGTATGGATTAAGTCTAAAGGACTTAAATTCCTCTCAACAGACTTATAAGGATGTTTAACATACTTAGATTCAACGCAGATTTGACATTTTGATTGATTGCATTTAAACTTAAGCAATACTTCCAAACTAATCATTTTACGCAAGGTCCTATAATTGACATGTCCTAAACGTGTATGCCATAAATCATTTGACTCAAGCAAGTAAGACGAAGCAGGAAATTTATTATTATCAACGACCATTACATTTAGTTTGAAAAGGCCCTCTGTGAGGTAACTTTTCCTATGTACATCTCGTTCTTACTTATTACAACCTTGTCAGAAATATAAACACACTTAAAACTATTCTTCACTAGAATTCCGGTAGATGCTAAATTTTTCCTAATTTCAGGAACATGACAGACGTTGTTGAGAATCACCACCTTGCCAGAGGTCATCTTCAGCAGTATCTTTCCATAACCTTCAATCTTGGCCATTGCAGAATTTCCCATATATATGGTCTCGTCGGGCCCAACGGGAGCATATAAATCAAAGGCTTCTCTAATGGCACAAATGTGGCAAGTGGTGCCAGAGTCAATCCGCCACTCTTTCGGATTTCCCACTAGGTTGCACTTATCCAACATAGCGCACAAGTTATCAACTTCCTCGTTTGCTTCAACCATATTAGCCTGACCCTTTTTCTTTTCCTTTTTCGGAGCACGACGGTCTACAACTTTGTGTCCGATTTTCCCACAATTGTGGCAGTTTCCCTTGAATTTCTTCTTGTTGGGATAGTTCCTTGGTCCCGATGCCTTTTTCGTCTTTTTTAGATTCGTTGGGGCAGTTTCAACAATATGTGCTCCCCCTATGGTTGATCTCCCATTAGCCTTCTACTCTGCTGCCTTGCTATCTTCCTCAATTCTCAATCAGACGATGAGATCTTCCAGTGTCATCTCCTTTCGTTTGTGTTTCAAGCAATTTTTGAAGTCCTTCCATGAAGGAGGCAACTTCTCTATCACTGCCGCAACTTGAAACGCGCCATTAATAACCAAACCTACAACAAACAATATGTAAGTAATGACACACTTAATACTTTTGACAGAAGTATTAATTAGACTTATACCTTCAGCGAGGAGATCATCGATGATAACCTGCAACTCTTGAACTTGAGTAACAACAGACTTGCCATCTACCATTTTGTAGTCTAGGAACTTGGCAGCAATAAACTTCTTTAATCTGGCATCTTCTGTTTATATTTCTTTTCCAATGCATCCTATAGTTCTTTTGATGTTCCCACATTACTATAGATGTTGTAAAGATCGTCCTCCAGTCCGCTAAGAATATAATTCTTGCATAAAAAATCTGAGTGCTTTCAAGCCTCAGGTACAACAAAACATTCATTCTCAGGTGTTGATTCCGGCAGAACCGGAACAACCTCCTTAATAAACGTTTGAAGGCTTAAAGTAGTTAAATAGAAGAACATCTTTTGTTGCCATCGTTTGAAATAAATCCCGGTGAATTTCCAGGCTCCTCTGCTGGAGCAGGTGCTGGTGCAGCACGATTGGAGGACGCAACATTGCTCGTAGAACCAACTGCGGGGGTTGATGTGGCAGTAGCAGTAGCATTCAAATTTGGAGTTATGTCTCCCATTTCTGTTGCAAACGAAGCAACAGAAAGCTTTAATAAACGGGGAATTTTAAATCTTCGAACCGAATCAGTTTTGGCAGCAACAAATATAATACACAATGGTGAAGATTTTATTTCTTCAAACTGAATCAAGTTCACATAAACAGAATTAAAAAAAAAAAAAAAAAAAACTTCAAACAGAATGCAGAAAATTGTATGTTGTATACTTGATGAAGTTTTTATATCTTCAAATCAAGTTCCCAAATGAGTAGAAAGTTATGAAAACTTTAATCTCAACCGGAGTAGAAAATCCGAAGATTTTAGTCTCCAAACAACATACAAGTTTCTTTTATTTCTGGAAAGCACTGTTATTTGTTAAAGAAAAACATTTTTTTCCTTTCTTTATGATAATTTTCTGTAATGGTTAAACAGAAACAGATGAACACAGAAATAATCGTTCAATTCCTTAAGCTTGTTGGTAATACTGTGTTCAGAACCGTAGGAAACAGAAACCAGAAACTGGAAAAACCAAAAAAACTAAACGAAAATAGAAACTGTGTAAATTTAGAAAAAATTTCAGAAACAAAGAAATATCCGAGACCACAAAATTCACTGTGTGTCCTTAAGGAATTTAATCCCCTCACTATACCCGAGGTTATGGATTACTTCCTCCTAGGATAAAACGAATATACTTGTCGCAGGAGTAGCGGTAACTCAAACGCCTACGACTTCGACAAACTCAAATCAGGAAACGAACCACACACAGAGACTCGATAGTTTTATCTCAAAAAAAGACAATGCAGAATGTGCAATGTAGGAATTTTTTTCAGTGGTTGAAAATTGAGGCATTGCCTCAGTTTATATAGCCGCGAAAAATACCTGTTCAAAACAGGTTTAGTGACTGTTCGGAAAGGTCTTGCCTTTTCCAAAAAAATAAGAACGTTGCGATTTATTTTTTTCCGCGAAATTAATAATAATTTTGGCGGAAATAAAAAAATATCAGAAAATGAAAATTGAATTTAAATAAATTTCGTCTAAAAAGATTATCAATCAATCATTTGACCGAATCCAAAGCCGAGCGACAACGACAGCGCAAGGGGAGCCCCTCTTCTCAACCCTTTAAGGGCTAAAAGAAGTGTTTCTAATATAAGCACATAACTTTCCCTTTTTACCACCAATGTGGTACAAAGATCCTTTTCAAAGGAACTTTGCTTTAAACTTCATTTTCCTTCCATTGTCTTTTTTCTCCTCCATTTCTCATTAATTCACACCAACTTAGCTAGCTTCAATTATTAACTAGCTTTAACAAGTAAGGGGACAACTTGAACCATGATGAATGTTCATTCTTCTAATGAACCACGATGAATGTTCATTCTTCTAATATCCTTTTCATGAACATTTATTGACTTTGCAAGCAATATTGCAAGTAAATTAATCCTTAAAAGTTAGAGAATAGCATGTTTGGTTTCCAAATCTTCTTTTTGCACTTTTACCATATTGATATATCCGGAAATCGCATATATCCTGTATCAAACCAATCATTATTAACCTACGAAACTAATGTCTCAAGTCAAACCAATTTACATATACACAAAGGGTTCAACCAAAAGAAAAACATATACACAAAGGGAAAGGCGTTGTTATCAATTCAATTGTTTGTGAACAATCATATCATGGATAATTTAACTAACAATCATGACATTTCACTTGGCTGATAAGATTTTGATGTTTTGACATGATGGAATGAAAAATGCAAGACAAATAATTGTTTGCTACTGTAGCTTGTTAGGTTGTGATGTATCGTGTTCTTTTATCTCACGTTACATTAGTAAGTACGTTTAGCTAAGAAAGATTGTATTGGAGAACGAAGAAACAAATTGTTTTAAAGAACTTGGATGTGCCTATCTTGGAAGTATTGGGTTAATGCAAAGCTAAAGAATTCAGGATTATTGGAATTTGGACTTGGCCCAAAAGATAACATTAATATATGTGATAAGAACTTGACAACTAATTTTCTTGCCTTCATTTCTCTTATTCATTAGTTGCATGTCGCAATCCACAAAATTTCAATTGTAAATGCACAACTGCAATTCAGTTTCGAAATTTAATTTTAGTTCCACATACAATTTCCACTTGTGGTTTGAAATTTAGATAAAATTTGTAGTTTCCTTATCTAAGCATCCACTACTTAATTTAAAAGGTTTTTTTTATTGTAGCCACCCACCAAAATAATAGATTACAAATATATATTATTGTATAATATATATAAACATATTTTATACGCAGTTAATGTATATTTTTAATTATTTTGGGCCGAAAAGCCCACAATTAAATTGCATCTCTTTCCAGGCCTCACAAGACATCCCGTTTAAAAAGCAATTTTTTACATGGTATAGCTAACATATAAGAAGTATTTAAGTATAATAACTACAGTTTAATTTCATTACAAACCGTTGCTATAAGTTATTTGTAATTACAATTCGTAGCTATGTTTTACCTGTTTCGCATGTATTCGGGTGTAGTCAAATATACAGTTTCAAAATTTGATTGTATGTATTTGGCTGACCGTATCATTTGGGCGAACTAGATGTATTTGATTGTATATGTTGTTCGGTTGATTTATATACATATGTATTTGGCTGACTGTATTTCTGGAATTGTGTATTTGAATACATCCGAATACACGTGAAACGGGTAAAAAATATAGTTACGAATTGTAATTACAAAATCACTAGCTACAGTTGGTTAGAAACCAAGAAATTATAGTTATTTATGTAAGTTTAGCCTTTAAAAAGCACGGAACGGAAGCCTCTGTCATAATGTGAATGGTCCAAAGACTTCGCTTGAAAGTCCATA
This sequence comes from Lycium barbarum, assembly GCF_019175385.1. Taxonomy (NCBI): domain Eukaryota; kingdom Viridiplantae; phylum Streptophyta; class Magnoliopsida; order Solanales; family Solanaceae; genus Lycium; species Lycium barbarum. Next base: position 11,787,771 of record NC_083341.1, read on the forward strand.
TTACAAATTGAGATGGACTTTAGGTTCGTTCTATTCATCTAATTTTAAAACACTAAAAGTTACTTGTACTACATTACAGCTTCAATAAAAACAATTTAAATATAACACAAATTATTTATTTAAAAGAATAATTTTTGTACCAAAATATAGGATTATTAAATTCCAATTACAAAAATTACAGAAGTCATCATGCTTTTAGAGATAATGAAATTGATACCTATGAACACATGAATCAGGACTTTTTCAGTTTAATCATTTTACATGAAATTCATTAGTAATTAATTAATTATTAAGGTGTATGGTGAGATGGTGAGATGGGTGTGATTAGTCATTTTTCACTGAAACTATCGTGTTAAAGCCCTAGAAAAGGATAAATCATGCAGACAAGACATGGTATAACAACTTTTAATGTAATTATATTTAAAACATATTTACCTTTTAAAAGGTTATATTTGCACTTCTAGTTGTTCTATTTGCGCTTAATTTGCAATATAACCGCTTCTTGATTTGAACAAAAAAGATTCGAAGTTGCAGTTTGAATTTCAGGCCACTGGCTTGAAATCCAATTGTTTTAGTTTGAAATGTAAGCTAGAGGCCTGAATTTTAAACTAAACATAATTCAACATTAAGATGGTCTGAAATTCATCTCTATCATAAATTGTACCTTCTTTTAACTTTTATTAGTTTTCTCCTGCAATATCAAGTTTTTCATCAACATGCATCCAAGCAAACTTGAGGCCAATTTCTTTCTACTTATCTTTTTCCAATTTGGTCTGTATTGTTTTCATTTAGAATTAAAATAGTATTAGTTCCTTTGTTTCGATTTAGAAAATTCATTGCTTTGACGATTGACTTTTCTTTTTCTGAGGTTTGAAGTGCAGAAGAAATTATAAATGTGTCTTCATATTTGGCTAAATTTTAAATACAATGCAAATGTTACATATTTTTTAAACAACCCGAAAAGTGGCTATTGCTGCACTTATCACCCTCTGATTGGGAGAGCTTTCTTCTTAATGGGCCCCAAAGATCAATGAGTATAGTTAACTTAAACAAGAAAAAACTTGGGCAATTCGCAGAATTGCCCTTCTTTTGGGGTGGTCTTTAAATTTTACCCCTCATATTTGAAATCTTTAAATTTTGCCCTTCGCTAAATCCCATGGGTTTCAAATTCAAACCCCCACACAGTCAAAATTTTAAAAAAAATTCGCAAGGCAGAGTTTAAATTTCGCTATGCCCCCATCGGCATACACTTGTGAAGGAATTAGCAAAGTTATGCCGAATCCGGTATACTTATGCCTTATGGGCAAACTTGGCATAAGTATGCCGGTTCCGGCATAACTTTGATAATTCCTTCACAAGTTTATGCCGGATCCGGCATAAAACTTTGCCCATTAAAAGTATGCCCCCATCGGCATAAACTTGTTAAGGAATTACTAAACTTATGCCGATGGGGGCATACTTATGCCTTATGGGCAAACTTTGCCTTGAAGCATATATATGTATTTTTTTTTTAACTTTTCAAGGTAAACCTTTAGTAATGCCTTAACTAAAAGTGTGCCCATAAAACATAACTAAAGTATGCCCCATAAGGCGTAAGTTTTCCTTAAGACATAACTAAAAATTTGCCTTATAAGGCAAAGTTTAAATTTTGTATGCTCCCTCCGGCAGACTTTGCCTTGAGGGGCATACTTTTAGTTATGCCGGATCCGGCATAACTTTAACTTTTTCTTAAAGATTGTATGTTGGATCCGGCATACATTCCCCCCAGTCCTGCCTTGCGAAATTATTTTTTTATTTTATGCTTAAGCGGGGGTTCGAACCCAGAACTTCATGTATTCGCTCATCTTTCCAAGCAAAGGGCAAAAATTAAAGACCACAAATATGAAGGGCAAAATTTAAAGACCACAAATTTGAGGGGCAAAATTTAAAGACCACCCCAAACGAAGGGCAATCCGCGCAAAAAAATGAAAAAACTTCATTTACTTTAAAATTTTACTCCCTCGTTTTTATTTATATAAAAGTATTTTTCTAGACACAAAATCTAAATAACGGAAGATTTTTTGATGCATAAACTAAATAGTACATGTGAAGTACAAAATTACATGAAAGAGGATGATGGTGTTACACACCTTTTCATTTTTTTTTTCTCGTCGTGGAGTAATAATTATCTTTTTATATCATATCAATAAAAGTAAAACGAAAATGTTAAAATTAAATAATTAAAAAAATATATATTGTTCTCTGTATATCAAACTAAAAAAAATGTGTGGGAGAATGGAGTAACTAGGACAGTCTGAAAAGTCAAGGATAAACTTGAAAGAAATAGTGGACTGCCTTTGATTAGACTACACACACGTACGAATACATTTATGCACTATCCACTTTGTCCATCAACCATTTGACTTTTGTCTATTCTAAATGGTTAATGACTTTAATACATCAAGAAAGAAATGAAATTCCATTTTCAACTTCTTGTACTTGAAAAGTAATTATTATTACTACTCCTATTATGAAGTTTCGGATTTTATAAGTATTCATGAAATTTAAGTTGTGAAATTTGAATCTTATGATAATATATATATATATATATATATTAAATGATCAATGAATGTTATTTCTAAACCAATAGTCAATAGAGTTGTGAAGAAATCCATCTTGATAAATGGATTTTGTTATAAAATAAAACTATGAAGTAAATACACAGAAGAAATATGTAGAGAGAATATGTAGAGAGATATCAGATTATATTACTTCTGCTCTCTCAACATTGCATCTGTGCATCCTATTTATAGGAGCAACATACAAAGGATTAACATATTTAATTGACATGGGATATTTTGGGATATTTATAACTTAATGGATATCCACTACTTGAGATATTTTTAACACTCCCCCTTGGATGTCCATTAATAGATGATGTATCTCGTTAAAACCTTATTAAAAAAAAAACCCTGTGGGAAAAAACCCTAATGAAGGAAAAAGAGTGCACATATCTAGAAATACGCTTTGAGAGCTGCCTCATTAAAAACATTACCAAGAAAACCCAATGGGACAAAACTTGGTTAAGGAAAAAAAAAGTACAACACGTATTTCACTCCCCCTGACGAAGACCAAGATTCAGATGTTGGAGTCTTCGCATTCCAATCTTGAATATCATCTTCTCAAGAGTTGAAGTTGGCGAAGATTTAGTGAACAAATCTGGAGGATTATCACTTGAACGGATTTGTTGCACATCAATATCACCATTCTTCTGGAGATCATGTGTGAAAAATAACTTTGGTGAAATGTGCTTTGTTCTATCTCCTTTTATGAAACCTCCTTTTAATTGAGCTATGCATGCAACATTATCTTCATATAATACTGTGGGTATTTTTGTATCACACTTCAAGCCACATCTTTCTCTGATGAAATGTATCACTGATCTCAACCACACACATTCTCTGCTTGCTTCATGAATAGCGATTATCTCAGCATGATTTGAAGAAGTAGCAACAATGGACTGCTTGGTCGATCGTCATGATATAGCAGTACCTCCGCATGCATGTAAACAGATAGCCCGTTTGAGATCGAGCTTCATGTGGATCAGATAAATAACCTGCATCTGCATAACCAACAAGATATGTACTACCTTTGTTAGTATAAAACAGACCCATATCGCTAGTTCCCTTCAGATATCGCAATATATGCTTAATCCAGTTCCAATGCCTCCGTGTAGGAGAAGAGTTATATCTTGCTAGCAAATTAACAGAAAATGCTATGTCAGGTCTTGTAGCATTAGCAAGATACATAAGTGCACCTATTGCACTAAGATATGGTACTTCAGGACCAAGTAGCTCTTCGTTTTCTTCCTGAGGTCGGAATGGATCTTTGCTCACTTCAAGTGAGCGAACAACCATAAGAGTACTTAAAGGATGCGAATTGTCCATGTAAAACCGATTTAAAACTTTCTCAGTATAGGCAGATTGATGGATAAAGATCCCTTTTGCGAAATGTTCAATTTGCAGACCAAGACAGAGTTTTGTCTTTCCGAGATCTTTCATCTCAAATTCTTTCTTCAAATATTCAATCGCCTTTTGGAGCTCTTCTGGAGTTCCAATGAGGTTTATGTCATCAACATAAACAGCAAGTATAATGAACCCTGATTTTGTTTTCTTAATAAAAACACATGGACAAATGACATCATTTATATATCCTTCATTTATCAAGTACTCACTTAGGCGATTATACCACATGCGCCCTGATTGTTTTAAACCATATAATGATCTTTGTAATCTGATTGAATACATTTCCCGAGACTTTAAACCAAATGCTTCAGGCATTTTATATCCTTCAGGAATTTTCATATAAATTTCATTATCAAGTGAGCCATAAAGATAAGCTGTAACCACATCCATCAGATGCATTTCAAGGGTTTCATAGACAGCTAAACCCATGAGGTATCGAAATGTTATAGCATCCATAACTGGTGAATATGTTTCTTCATAGTCGACGCCGGGTCTTTGAGAGAATCCTTGTGCAACAAGGCGTGCCTTGTATCGCACAATTTCATTTCTCTCATTTCTTTTCCGTACAAAGACCCATTTGTGACCAACTGGTTTTACACCATTAGGCGTTTGGACTACAGGTCCAAAAACCTCACGTTTAGCAAGTGAATTCAATTCTGATTGAATTGCTTCTTGCCATTTTGGCCAATCATATCTTCGTCGACATTCTCCGACAGATTGAGGTTCCTGATCCTCACTGCCTTTTATAATATTTAGTGCAACATTATATGCAAAAACAATCAGGGCGCATGTGGTATAATCGCCTAAGTGAGTACTTCATAAATGAAGGATATATAAATGATGCCATTTGTCGTGTTATGAACAGCTTGTAGATATTGTCCGCTTTGGAGCCTCAGCCCCTCACGGCTTTAAAACGCGTCTATAAGTAAAGGCTTCAGGCCCTGCTTATAAGCACGCACACAATCCCGTGTGCGAGCGATGTGGGAACTTCCAGTTCACAACACACCCTCCCATCGCGAGCATCGTGCTGATAACGTGTTATAAAATAAAACTATGAAGTAAATACACAGAAGAATTATGTAGAGAGAATATGTAGAGAGATATCAGATTATATTACTTCTGCTCTCTCAACATTGCATCTGTGCATCCTATTTATAGGAGCAACATACAAAGGATTAACATATTTAATTGACATGGAATATTTTGAGATATTTATAACTTAATGAATATCCACAACTTGAGATATTTTTAACAGATTTAAAGATATTAGCATTTCTTGCGACGCTTGACAAGCAAGATACACTTAAGTGCTCTCTTTGGCCCACTTAGAAGAGCCAAGTGCAACGTGGTTATCTAGTTTGTCCTTCCCGCACAACTAATACGGCCAAATACGTTTACTGTCACTTTTCTTAGCGTTTACTTGTCACTTCTCAATCTTATAATGGAAATAATCTCAATCTTATAATGAAAATAATTTCTATTATAGAGTTTGAAATTGTAATAGAATTTCATTTATGAAATTTATAGCTTTATAATAGTAATTATTTTTTAAAAACATAATATAAAAATGACTCGTGAGCATTGTTTATACAAACAGACAAGCCTAAGTTCTGTCCTTTCAAACGTTCAATTTGTCGCATAGTTATCGGAACTTATAGTCACTATGATAAAGTCATAAATTATATTTTTTTTCATGAATTAAAATAATTAAACATTACTAGTACTTATTATAACATCAAAGTTATAAAATTATACTAATTTATTACTACATTAAATGAACTTCATTGTGTTTTCATCAATTATTATATCAATATGGCAAAGATTAATTACCTGACATTACTGTTAAAGTAGTCAAGAGTTTAATAACTTTAGTGTTATACTCCTCCTGATAGAAAAAAAATTCACTTAGCATTTACACACTTCTTAAGAAAATACTAATTTCTAAGCAAAAATAAATAATTTGACTAAATTGTCCCTAATAAAATAGACATTAAAATTTGATTATACAACACTTAATAGGAGCAAATATGAAAAAACAAGATTAATTTTTTCTTGATTTGCTAAGTGAACTCTTTTTTTATCTAAGAAAAAAAGGTTAGGTGGATTCTATTTTGGGAAAAGGGCCTGATTTACCCCTCTACTTAGGGAAAAGGTTCATATTTACCCCTGTTATACTATCAACCCATTTATACCCCTACCGTTACAATAGTAAAACATTTGCCCCTATTTTTAACTCCCCGTCCCTGATAGTATAACGGGGGTAAATATGAACCTTTTCCCAAAGTAGAGGGGTAAATCAGGCCCTTTTCCCTTTGATTGCCGATTCTTCTATTTTTAGATAACGTTACAGGTTTCCTAACTAGTTCTGATTTGCTAAAAGAACAACATACACAATAATTTTATGCAAAAGTAAGATATTACTTCATCCAAAAGAAGGTTTTACAATGGACATATTATAACAACAATTCATCCAAACGAGGGCATTACATTACATTCATCCAAACAAAGACATTTAAAACAACTTCAAGATAATATTTTTCAAGTTATACCAAAAACATAAATACTAGTCTCGTAAGGTCGATCACTTCATCATTGGAGGTTATAAGTCATTCTCAAGTGATTAAAGTGTCAACTTTGGAAGACAAAGTAACAAAGATGTGGATGGTAATTATAGTTTCATTGGCACTTTTCGTGGGTTTCATTACAGCTCCAATAATGAAGTGATTGCCCTTACGAGACTAGTATTTATGTTTTTGGTGTAACTTGAAAAATATTATCATGAAGTTGTTTAAATGCCTTTGTTTGGATGAATGTAATGTAATGCCCTCGTTTGGATAAATTGTTGTTATAATATGTCCATTGTAAAACCTTCTTTTGGATGAAGCAATGTCTTACTTTTGCATAAAATTATTGTGTATATTGTTCTTTTAGCAAATCGGAACTAGTTAGGAAACCTGCAACGGTATCTAAAAATAGAAGAATGACAATCAAAAGGAAAAGGGCCTGATTTACCCTTTACTTTGAGAAAAGGTTCATATTTACCCCCGTTATACTATCAGAGACGGAGGATTAAAAATAGGGGCAAATGTTTCAGTTATTGTAACGGTAGGGGCATAAATTGACTGATAGTATAACGGGAGATAAATATAAACCTTTTCCCAAAGTAAAGGGATAAATCAAGCCCTTTTCCCTTCTATTTTTGATCCGGAGGGAGTAATGGGTAATGCTAGGCTAGTGACTTGCTATTTGTTAACGTAAGTTCAATTGAATTATTTTAGTATAACAATAAATGATTTGTACTTCACTGTTATAATGACTAAATTTCAGTATTTACGTGAAATCAACACTTCTTTAACATAATTAACAGAGATAACAATGAAAATCAAACTGCACAATTTGTCATTGGACTTTATGTTCTTCAAACATTAACACAATCATCTTCCTAGCTCATTTTTAACTGACCAATAGTTGATGTCCACTTGTCAATTGTTCAACTTGGCATCCAACGACTTTTCTTCTCCGTTTCTGTGAACCGCCCGGTTCAGACAATGTTGAACCGGCTCGTCTTTTCGCCGTAACTCGAACCGGTTCCGGTTCATTCAAACCAATCCGGTTCGGGAAATTCAAATGAGCCTTCGAACCGCGCATTCTATAAGCCGCTTTATCATAAGCTATCGCAGCTTCTTCAGCAGTCTCGAATGTTCCTAACCAAACCCTAGCCCCATTCTTCGCCGGGTCCCTAATCTCCGCCGCATACTTCCCCCACGGCCGTTTCCTTACGCCCCTATAATGTCTCCCTTCCGGTAAACCCGCCGGCGCCGCCGTGGTCAACGGCGGAGACACGGTGGTCAACTCCGGCGATGTTAAGATTTCAGGTTTGACTTCGTCGGCGGTGAAATTAGACGGTGACCATCCGGCAGTAAGTGCGTCTTTTAATAGAGTGTAAATTACCATATCTTCTGAGTCGTCGACTTTAAGGGGTAATTCGCCCCATGTTTCGGTTAAACATGGGATGAGACGACTGAAGCTTGAATTACGGCGATACACTGGAAAGTTAGTTGGTGGTAATTCTGTAGAAATGGGTTGATCCATTTTGTTTTGAATGTTAATTTTCTTGTGATTTATGAGGTTTTCTATTATTGACACGAGTTATGAGTTCTTTGGAAGATGAGAATGAGTGAGGACTATATATAGGGAAGTGAGGAGAAATGAGATTCATGCACTTGAGAAGAAGGGACCTACCTTTCAATTTAGGTGACATTTTTTAAATATTTTAACGTTATCAATTATTGTAATTTATAATAATTTTTATATAATTTTTTTAAATATGTAAATTTTAAGTATTTTAAAAAAACTTAGAAAATTACATGTATGTAAAATAAATTGTTTGATTCTCGAAATTTGAATTATTACATAAATTGAGACAGATAGGATATTTTTTTTGACTAAATTAAAGAATGATTTTTTTTTATTTTTCATTTATTGTTCGGTACTTATATAGAAATTTGATTAAATTCAGATCATACTAGAAAATTTCATAATAAAAGTAAAATGCTCTCCGACATAAATAACTTCGTATGAAAATTTAAATTCAAAACCATTGATGATTTGATTAAAAAATAAAAAGCACTTATTATTCTACCACCACTTTTTATAGCTAATGAATGAATTTATCAGTAATGATGATAAGGTGCTTCTTTGAAGTTTCGTTGTGGGCAAGTGGACAAATTGTTAGTGCAATATTTTATCACGTGTCCAAAAACAAGGACCCAACTTGACAAAAACAAGGACGCAACTTGAACAAGGGGCAAATGATGATGTCATTGATTTCGAATGTCGAATACTACCAATTAGTCTATTACTCCATATTTTAAAATATTGGAATACTTTTATTAATATATATAATTCAGCATAAAATATGAGTCATTTTGGGTAAATATTTTCTCCAAATAGACATAGAGTGTTATTTTTCTTAGCCTTTTATATATCAAAATATTTGTATGTTTGTTGAGTAATATCTCTTTCATTTTAATTCATGTGACATAATTTAAATTAATATGAAATTTGAAAAAAAAATATTAAATTTTATTTTCTAGTATGTTATAACATTTGCATGACTTTAAAAATGTCATTAACTATGTATGGTTACAAGAGCTTTTACTAAGCGTAAAATGCAAGTATAATGTTGTGTTTTTTTTTTAAAGAAAAAACAAAATAAAAAAAATATAATACATAACTTTAAAAGAAGGAAGTATATATATATATATTTTTCCTTTCTTGTCGAAAATAATGTACTCAAGAAACAGAAAGTCTTTTGCGTTATAAAGTATGCGCTAGGACAATGTATTTGCTTATAACGCAAAAAAAAACAACCATTTGAAGTAGAAAAATGAAGTAAAAATTATGTACGAACATGTTTTTGAAAGAAAAAAATTATGTATGTAAATGATTATTTTACTTGAAATAATTTTAAGTCAGTTTGAAACTTCAAATTCATTTTCATCAGTTGAAGTAGCGGACCAAAATGTGAATCAAATATCAATTTGCAAAAGTTATTTCAAAGAACTAAGCACCTTTCTTTGAGTTAACTAGAGATAATACATGTTACTTTCTAAGCACGTAAGTTAGTTAATTATTTAAGTGTGGTCATTCGTGCTTTGCAAGTGTTTTTTGTCGTTTACTGATCTTCTAGAGAGAATTGCATACTTATTATTTGCATATTTATTAACAACTACTACTACTACGAACATGAAGTTTTTGGAAGAAAAAAAATTATAAATGAAAATGATTATTTTACTTGAAATATTTTTAAATCAGTTTTCAAACTTCAAATTCACTATTTCAAATTGAAGAAGTTAAACTAGTGGACCAAATGTGAATCAAATATCAATTTGCAAATAATATTTCAAATAAATAAACACCTTTCTTTGAGTTAACTATAGATACTACACGTCCTAAATATTATTTCATTTGTCCAAATTTATGTAATACACTTTTCCTTTTTAGTCTGATCTAAAAAGATTGATACATTTTTATATTTAGAAATAATTTAACTTAAAATTTACTCTTTTATCTTTAATGAAATGATTCACAACTATTGATTTGTTTTAGACCACAAGTTTAAAAGTCTTTCTTTCTTAAACTCCGTGACTAGTTAAAGTATATCACATAAATTAGGACGGAGGGAGTATTAGAGTATTTGTTACGTACTGAGCACGTAATTTAATTAATAATATCCATATTTAAGTGTGATCATTGGTGCTTTGCGAGTGTTTTGTCATTTGCTAATCTTCCAGAGAGAATTGCATATATTATTTACCATTTCAAGAACTATTATATTATTATGATTTCTTTATATATATATATATATTGTTAACAAGGCCCGAATGATTAGATTCCTAAAATTCATTATATATAAAGCACGTATAATACTAGTATCAAGCAAGCAATTAGCTGCTGATTATGTAATATACTCAATCTGTTAACCTTTGGCCACTGGTTGACGTTAAGATATGTAACTTTATACACAATTAAACAGCTATGTTGTCTTGTTAATTAATTATGAACACGATGGTCCATATCTTGTCAATGATCTTTTAATTAACTAAGCAAATCATTTTTCTAATTTTTATTTTAGCAAAACATAGAGTGCACGAGACTTGTTTATTCGGCTGACTATATATGTTATAAAATTAATACTCCCTCTATTTCAAAATAAATAAATTTCTAGTAATTTTTCTGTGGTCCAAAATAAATGAATTTTATAAAGTTCAAAGATGTATCCATTAATTTTTTTTCAAAAGTACCCTTCTCTGTAATGATTTTTTAACTCCCAACTTTAACTATCTCTAGTTTTAGAAAAAGTAATAGAGTAATATTGATAAATCACCATTTGATTAATTAACTTACTTAATAGGTGTGCCACATCACATTTTTTTTTTAATTTGTTTTTTGGGGAATGGACGGAGTATTATTTAAGATTATAAAGTGTGTTATCATGATCAATGCATGTGGTCCAATTAATGGTGCCTTTATTTTTCTTACTATTAAAACTATCTTGAAAGCGTTAACAATAAGGTTAATGGTCAATGCATGCGTCTGAAACACAGACATCTGTCTATTCGTCATAACGTCCGTATTTTTGAAAAAGATACATCATGTTTAAGTAAAGAGTTCTTTGATGTTTATCTCAAGCAAGAACTAATTAAGAATAAATAGGGCTTAATTAACATTACTATGACAATAATTGGTTGCATATTTCACGATAGGAGCGTTGAAATAAAGCATTTGATATACATCTTGTTCCCATCGAAAAAGAAAATCAGATATTATCAGATATGTCTTTAGCAAGTTTACATGATCATCATGATCATCTTTCTTACGGCTCTTTGCCGCAACAAGTTTACATGATCATTTTTCTGATGGCTCGTTATTGTGGCGCTCGTTCACCCTTTCAGCTTTTTCCACTCAAGAAAAAGTAGTATTAATTATTTAGAAAATATCATCTTAAAATGAAGTGAATTTATTATTGAAGGGAAAAGAATGACGAGTTGGATATTCACTTTTACTAGTCTTGCCCACAAGGTATTCAATAACAACAGATTTTGTTAAAATCGCGTCTTTCCTTCAACATCAGGTATATGAGAAGAGCTAAAGCTCTTACTGTAACACCAACGAAAAGAAGATTCTCGACCTCTCATAACAGAATTGACTTTCAGAGTTTGTTTCACCTTGAAATTCATACAATTGGGGTAGAATGGCCATAATTGTGGATTTTTCAACAATCCCGCGCATAGCAAAATGTTAATTGTATTAAATCCACCTTCTGTTGGAAATCTTACGGAAAATACTTCATCACTAACACGTGTAGGGACTTCTCTTCATCACGAACACTTGTAGGGACATCTCTTCATCACGAACACTTGTAGGAACTTCTTCTAAGCTTGAGGAAAATACTTGATCACGAACACTTGTAGAGAATTCTTCGTAGCTTGAGGCATGCCAGTGGCACTGTCCTTAGGGATATTTCACCTGGTATGGGTGTATCCCCCAGGATTCAACAAGCTCTTCTAGTACAAAACTAGGAGCTAGAATCTAACAAAAATTTCACAAAGAAGAAAACCCAACACAACATAATATAGAAGAAGAAATATTTATTTGTATATCTATCTAGCACCAAAGAAAATAACTACGTTTTTTTTTCTTTTTTTTTGAAACCATTCACTGAAATCATGCTTATAAAGTAAGCCAAAACAAACGTTCCAGTATGATCAATGGCAAAATCAGTTTAATCATCATACTTGTCCTTCAATAGCCTTAATGTCAAAAACGGTTTTGGTCATTAAACAATTTAATGAATGTTGAAAGTCTCTCTCCATTTTAATCATTATGACTCATTAAATGAAAACAAATTAATTGTTAATAAAATGAAGCTAGATATTATTTAGTAAATATGGATTTAAGTATTTCTTTTTGAAATATTCTAATTATTTTCATAACAATCCCCCACATATCTCAAAAAGAATATTAAATAATAGAATAAAATATTTTTTTTAATAGTTGAAATAGTAAGTTTTGCTGGGTCTCAACATATGAGTAAAATGCGTCGAATCTGGTGTCTCGTATAATATGAACCAGACCTAGATAAAACAAGAATAAACTTACAAAACAATTGGTGAAGTTTAGAACTTCTATGAACCAAAATTCATTATAAGCTCAGAGTCTTATTCTAAAACATTATATTCGCACAATCTTTGTCGTTATCGCGGTTTTGCACTAAGAGGCCATGCGCTTGTCCTGGTATTCATGAGTGCTCTAGAAATCCGTCACAATTTCATAGGAGTAGCACCACTCCACACTCATATAGTTTCAATCATCAAGTGTATTCTGCAGAGCAATACACCACCTATAAAGGATATGAATTGGATTAAGAGTTTAACTCAACCTCACTTTGCCTTGCAGAACTGCACTATATTCACACACCATAGAAGAGACATAATTAATAATGCATATTTGATCAACTAATGACTTGTTATTACCCATATGAACCTAATTCATGGGATCTCCAATCACATAGGTTGGGTTATCATCATTGTTAATCTTCTCAAATGACAAAAGTCTCATTCCCTTCGATATTTCTTTTAGTCTTGTGAATCGGCCAAATTCACCTCAGACATCACATAATTCATGGAAATAATTCCATCTCACAACAACGCTATTTTATCACTTTATGTCTTAAACAGATGTTTTTAATTGCCATTGAAAAATTTATTTATTCAATACAGCTAACGCAAACAAACAAGATTGCAATTTGATTCTTCTTCAAGTAATGCAACATCTCCTTTTGTTTTGCTTCTTCTGATGTGTGGCAAGCCCCTTCGAATTCCAATTCTGATTTTCGTTGCTATATTTTATTTCTTGATGATTTCACTAACTTTTCTGATTTATCTAATGCGAGAAAAATCGGAAGCGTTTGATAAATTCAAAGAGTTTCATGCAATGGTCAGTAATATATTTTAGTCTACCATTTTATATTTTCAATCTGATGGTGGTAAAGAATATGATAATACCAATTTTAATTCCTTCTTCAAAGAAAAAGGTATTGTTCATCGGCTCTCCTGTCCGTATACTTCTGCTCAAAATGGCCACGCAGAATGTTGAAAGTGCAAGAGGGGGGGTGAATTGTTAAAACTTTTCGCTCTGTTAGTCGACTAGGTTAAACCAGTAGTCGACTACCTACTCAGTGAATATTAAGGTAAGGTGCAGAAAATAAATGACACACGTATTTTATACTGGTTCAGATTCGATGTGAATCCTAGTCCAGTCCCCTTGGGTTGCAAGGGTGATCTCTGCAGCTCTTTTATAAGATTTGGTACAATAAAGGTTTTGAATGAAGTTCCTACGTCTACACTCAAAACACTCTTATTCTTTTTTATACAAGGCCTCACAAACTATAACTCTCCTTTCTCTCTTATTACACTATGAATCACTCAGACTAACAATGTTTGTTTGAAAGTAAAGCAGAGCAATGGAGGTAATGAGACAATTGCATGAGTCTTGCGTTTGTGAAGCAGCCCTTTTATAGTGTTTTAGGCTCTTCACGCAGAGAGTTCAACCCAAGGGATTTGATCCTTGGAAATGGAATCAGAGATCCTATTTCCAAGAATAAGGCTGAGCTGTTGCTGCTTTCCTTGTACGACGAGGCAGCAACAGATTTCTTACACCTCATGAGATATGCCTTTGATACTTTTCCTTCTAGAAACGATTTGATGCTGCCGAAATATTTCCTCTCTATTGTGCAGATGTGTTTTCCTTTTCTTGAAAGATATGCGGCTGAAGATTACAGCTGTTTGCCCTAACCACGTTTGGGCTAGGAAGCCATTTGTCAAGTGAGCCCAGTTCGTTGGGGCTGTTCTGTGGGCTTCCAATTTGTTGGGGCTGTTTTGTGGGCTCACATATATTCCTTATGTGATTTAATTACTATACCTGCACAAGTAAAATTGTCATCATAATAACTTGACACTAACAATCTCCCCCTTTTTGAGGATGACAATTTTAGACAAAGTGTAGTCAACTTCCCTGTAACGGATGCTCCCCCTGAATAGGTGGAGGCTCCCCTGACTAGTCGAATAGTCTTTGTAGGCTCCCCCTGAGCAGTTGACTGTCATTCTCCCCCTTTGGCATCACTAAAAAAACAACACAACAAGGCAAAGGCAGAGGCAAAGAACCAGCAAACAACACAACAAAACAGGCAAAATCAAAGGACAAATAGCAAAAAAAAACAACTAGCAGCACTGCTAAGCACAAGTTCCACAAAAACATTGTTTAAACAGTTAAAAAGAACTAAAAACTATTCTTGACGGCGGAAGACTGGACTACGAAGAAAGTAGGCTAATGAATTCACAATAGCATTCTTCATGTCCGTCAGCGGGGTAGTAAGACGTTCAGGCATAGCAGCAACACTAGCTTGAAGCTTGGTGGACAGTTTGACCGCTTCCTTAATAACAGCATCCAGTTTCAGCCTCAGCTTAGAGACATCAGCACCTGTTTCCTTAGTCACATCACGAATCTTCTCTACTTGAAACAATGTGGATGCCATTAAGTCTTTGATGGACTCAATTTTTACATCCATAGCAGAAAGTTTGGCGAGAAGTTCTTCATAGCATTCAGTGGAGATAGCAGAGGGATCTGATTTTTTCCCTTTGGTGGAGGGACCAGGTTGAGATGCCTCATAGACATCCTTTAACAGCCAGGAATCATTGCTCAAAACATATCCCATGCTACCAAACGCCCTAGAGTTGTAGCATTGCTTAACTGGAGTGATGGGATAGTCGACTAAGTCGATTTTGTGGACTTCTAGTATGCGGGAGATAAGCATACCATATGGGAGACTAGAGGGATTTGAGGCGCACTCAATCATGTAATTGATAACAATGGAGGACAAATTAATTTTTTTCTTGGACAGAAGGCAAAATGCAAAAATAGCATCACGCCGGGAGATAGTAGAGTAGGACCCAGCACGAGGAACAATGGTAGTTTCAACCATATGAGCAAGCACACGAGCCTCAAACGAGATATTGGATGGACCAATTTGAGCAGGAACAGAGGTGGAATTTGAGAGGGTTTTTTTAACATCGTCAAAAGACACTTCAAGAGATTCAGGCCAAAAAATTTTGGGTAATTCCGAAAAACCAGAGCAGGTGCAACCAAAAATAGAGTCAAGAACAGAGCAATTTAGCACAATATGAGTGCCAAGAACCAATGTTTCAAGTTCATTAGCTTTAGAAGACCTAAGATTGGCATAGAACATGCGAACAGGAATTTCATAGACATGAGGAGGGGTTTTAAAAAAGTTTTCCCATCCTTGATAGACAAATAATTGTTTAACCTTACAACTTAGAGAGAGCATAAGGTCAAGATCGACATTCCTACCAGAAACGATGGTTTTGTCTTCAAGAGACGAGAACAGTGCCTGATGATGGTCATCCTAAAATTTCTTCCGAAGATCAAGAGGTTTATCACAGATTGTTTTAAGTTTCTTGGAGGAGGTGGAGCATGCAGCCTTAGAAAGGGATCGCTTACCAAGATTACATATGGGAACTGAGTCGGAGTCGTCAGAGGAAGTAGGGACATCGGAGATGACGGGGTCATGAGGAGGAGAGGGAAGATGCTTACCCATTTCCTGGAGCCTTGAGCTTTGACGGGTGGAGGGAGTAGGTGTTTTCGCGTTTTTCGCCATTGAAGAGATAGGAAGATGAACGGAATGTTTGGAAGAGAAAGGTGGGGAGAAAGGTGAAAAGGGTTTATGGGGATACGGGTAAGAGGTTTTATGGAAAAGCAAAAGGTTTTATGGAAAAGATAAAAAGTAAATATGGGAAGATGGAAATGTCATAAATTTGATGGGAATATAATTTATGGCAAAGATTTGAGTAGCCGAAAATCTTGGCACGGTTTGTTAAGAATTTAGACAGATTTATCAATAATTCCCAAAGAGCTTCTTAGCATGCAGAAACGTTCCTCTAGAAGGGGTTTAGTAAAAATATCAGCTAGTTGGTTTTCAGTGTTAACAAAAACTATTTCAAAATCTCCCTGAGCAACATGATTTCTGATAAAATGATGCTTAATATCTATATGCTTGGCCCTAGAATGATGCACAGGATTTTTAGATAGACAGATAACACTCGAATTATCACAGAAAATTTTTACAGGTTTAAAAAACAAGTCATAATCACTTAGTTGATAAGACATCCAAATTAGCTGTGTGCAGCATTGACCAACAGCTATATATTCAGCCTCAGTAGTAGATAAAGAGACTGATCCCTGTTTTTTGCTATTCCAGGAAATAAGAGATTTTCCTAGAAGCTGGCAAGTACCACTGGTACTTTTTCTATCATCTTTATCACCTGCAAAATCTGCATCTGAAAAACCTTCAAGCGTAAAATCAGTGGTGTTAGGATACCATAAACCATAGTTAGTTGTTCCATGAAGATATCTAATGATACGTTTAACGGCAGTAAGATGAGATTCCTTTGGAGCAGCTTGGAATCTAGCACACCTGCACACACTGAACATAATATCTGGTCGACTAGCAGTTAAATAAAGCAATGATCCAATTATACCACGATACTTGGTTTCATCAACAGGTTTTCCTTGTTCATCCTTATCAAGAGAGCAAGTAGGACTCATTGGAGTTCCCATAACTTTTGAGTCAGACATCCCAAAATTTTGGACGAGTTCTTTAGCATACTTAGCTTGACATATAAATATTCCAGTGTCAGTTTGATGGATTTGTAGTCCCAAGAAGAATTTTAATTCTCCCATCATACTCATTTTGAACTCGCTTTGCATAAGATCAGAAAATTCCTTGCACATAGAGGGGTTATAGCTTCCAAAAATAATATCATCAACATATATTTGTATGATAAGATTTCCTAAGGAAGATTGTTTAATGAAAAGAGTTGTATCGATCTTTCCTCGAAAAAATCCATGGCTTACCAAGAAGGAGCTTAAGCGATCATACCATGCCCTAGGTGCTTGTTTAAGACCATATAAAGCTTTACTTAATTTAAAAACGTGATAAGGAAATTTTATGTTTTCAAAACCTGGCGGCTGTTTGACGTATACCTCTTCTTCAATGAACCCATTTAAGAAAGCTCTTTTGACATCCATTTGAAAAAGTTTGAATTTTTTAAAAGAAGCATATGCAAGCAAAATTCTTATGGATTCCAACCTGGCAACAGGAGCAAAAGTTTCATCATAGTCAACACCTTCCTGTTGTGAATATCCTTGAGCAACGAGTCGGGCTTTGTTTCTAACTACTTCTCCAGCCTCATTTAGCTTGTTTCTGTATACCCATTTTGTGCCAATGATTGAAGCATTCTCAGGTTTGGGAACTAGATTCCACACTTTGTTCTCTTCAAATTGATCAAGTTCCTCTTCCATAGCCTTGACCCAGTATTCATCTTTTAAGGCATCACCAACTTTCTTTGGTTCGCATTGAGAAATAAGAGCAAGATTTACATTATTTTTAGTAGATGCTCTAGTTTTCCTCCCTTCATGGATGACTCCAATAACAAATTTCTTTGGATAGTCAGGTTCACTTCTCCATTCGTTTGGAACTGCTCCAATAGTAACATCAGTCGATTGAGGTTCATCAGAAGTCGACTCACAGGGTGCCTTTTCTTCAGTGGGTTTTGTAACCACTGCAGTAAGTATTTGACTGTCTTCTTCATCTGCAATTTTCCTTTTCTCGGCCAGGTTATTAGTATCATCAAATACAACATGAATAGACTCTTCAATAGATAAAGTACGTTTGTTATAAATTCTATAAGATCTACTAGTAGGAGAGTAACCAATAAATATACCTTCATCACTTCGAGGATCAAACTTGCCAAGATTTTCTTTCCTATTATTGTGAACAAAACACTTACATCCAAAAGGATGAAAGTAGCTAATATTTGGTTTCTTACCCGTCCATAGCTCATACGGAGTTTTCTTAAGAATTGGTCTAATTAGGCATCTATTCAAAATATGACACGCTGTACTTACCGTTTCTGCCCAAAAGTGATGTGGTAGGCTTGTTTCTATGATCATTGTTCTTGCCATATCTTGAAGGGTTCTGTTCTTTCGTTCAACTACACCATTTTGTTGCGGAGACCGAGGTGAGGAAAAATTGTGTATGTATCCTTGATCATTACAGAATTCCTCAAAAGCTTTATTTTCAAATTCTCCTCCATGATCACTTCTAATGGAAGTGATGTAATATCCCTTCTCACGCTGAATTTTCTCACAAAAAAACTTAAATTTTTTTAAAGTATCATCTTTATGAGCAAGAAATATTACCCAAGTAAAACGAGAGAAGTCATCTATTATAACAAATGCATACCTTTTTCCTCCAATGCTAGCAGTTCTAGTAGGACCGACTAAATCCATATGAAGTAATTGCAGGGGTTTTGATGTAGACACAATATCTTTAGAACTAAAGGAGTTTTTAGTTTGTTTACCTTTTTGACACGAATCGCATAAGTGATCTTTTGTGTAGTTCAGTTTTGGCAATCCTATTACAAGATCACGTCTTGCTAGTTTTTCAATTAATCGCATACTAGCATGCCCAAGATTCTTGTGCCACATCCACAGATCTTCTCTCATTGATGCCAGGCATATATGACCTTTAGGATTTTTGATAGAGTCCAGAGTGTACACATTTTTAATTCTGCTTCCAGGAAGAATCTTTGTTCCAGAGGAGTCTTCTATGACACAACCTGATTTACTAAATTTTATCTCAAGATCTGAATCGCATAGCTGACTTACACTTAACAAGTTATACTTAAGTCCCTTCACCAACCAAACATTTGAAATGTCACAGGAATTATTGAAAGCAATAGTACCAATACCAATTACCGTTCCAGTTGAATTGTCTCCAAAAGTTACCAATCCTCCATCAAAGTCAGCGACTGATTTGAATAGATTTTTGTCGCCTGTCATATGTCTTGAACACGCACTGTCTAGATACCATTTTCCCTTTTTCTTTTTGTTGTGGTGTTCCTGCAAGACAAATTTTTTATTCTTGTTTAGGTACCCAAGACTTCTTGGGTCCTTGATGGTTAGTTTCAAAATATTTGATTTTCTTGGGTTTCCATATCCAACCAGGTGCAGTTGAAAAACGAAATCTACAGTTATAATAGTTATGCCCAGGTTTTCCACAGCAAAAACACGTTTGAAAAGATTTTCTTTCCACAATATAGGAATCGGCTGAACTATGCATTCCAGATTTCCTTTCAGTTCCTTTAAGAGTTCTAGTTGACTTATCAGTGTTCACATAGCCAGTTTTCTTTCCTTCAAGAATGCCAGTTATTTGCACAACCTTTTTCCCAATGAACTTGTGTGTATAAGTTGATTGGTTTGACTTGGCATGGTTGTGGTTGGAAGGTTTTAATAAGATATCTAATCTAGATTGTAGATTGTAAACTTCATTTTGGATTGAATTTTTTTCTTTTTCACAAATTTCTAATCTTGATTCCCATTCATTTTTCTCTCTCTTCAGTTTTCTATATTCATCAAAGACATTATTTAGATCTATAAGAGTTTGATCTAATAATTCTTGAGTTTCTTCACATTTAGCACAGGAATGAGATCTTACCTTGCTGCCTTCTTCGAGAGCCATGAAACATATATTTTCACCTTCTTCAGATTCTTCATCTGAGATCTCATCTTCACTCCAACTGCTGAAAGCTCTTTGTTTTTGATAGCCTCTGGTTGGTTTATTTCTTATCTCAGGGAATTCAGACGCAATATGGCCATATTTTCCACATTCATAACATTTTCCATCATTCTTTTGCTGTCCAGTGGGGGTCTTGCCTTTTCTAAAGTTTGAGCTTCCTTTTCTGTTACTTTTTGATCTTCTCATGGCTTCTATCACATGCCTCGAAATCATAGCTACTTCTTCTTCTTTAAAATCATCATCAGATTCTTCAACTTGAGCCTTGAATGCGACCACCTTCTTCTTTTCGTCCTTCTGGTATCTTTGGATATGATTCTTTTCAAAAGCTATAAGATTTCCTCTTAATTCGTCATAAGTGAACTTATCCAGATTTCCGTCTTCAAGAACAATGGCTTTGGTTTCCCAAGTCTTTGGCAGACTCCTAACAAGCTTTCTAACTTGTTGTGAGTTGGTATAGGTTACTCCAAGCGATTTGAGTTCTCCAATAATCTTGCTAAATCTTGTGAACATTGATTCGATGTTCTCATCATCTTTCATCATGAAGGCTTCATAGTCGTGTCTTAGAACATCAATTTTTGTTTCTCTTACTTTTGATGTTCCTTCATAAGTGACCTCAAGTTTATCCCACATTTCCTTGGCAGTATCACAGTTTGAAATTTTTGCATACTCTTCTCCACTCACTGCACAGTAGAGCAAGGCTATTGCCCTTGCATTTATTTGTAGAGTCTCTTGTTGTTCTTTAGTAATGTCGTGTGACTCTAGATCAATTGGTGAAACTTCTGCATCTTCTTTGTTTTCAGTGTCCGCTCTGGGAATGGGTTTAGGTCCTTTTTTAATCACGACCCAGGCTTGATTGCACGAATATTTTAAACCTTTCCTTCCAGTGGCCATAATGTTCTCCATTAAAGTATGGTGGTCTTGTTGTGGAGTGCCCATCTTGCAATATTGCTCCAGGAATCTGATATCCAGCCATTTGATCTTTTCTCACGTGCGGTTAAGCACTGAAGGTGAGACCTCGCTCTGATACCAATTGAAAGTGCAAGAAGGGGGGTGAATTGTTAAAACTTTTCGCTCTGTTAGTCGACTAGGTTAAACCAGTAGTCGACTACCTACTCAGTGAATATTAAGGTAAGGTGCAGAAAATAAATGACACACGTATTTTATGCTGGTTCAGATTCAATGTGAATCCTAGTCCAGTCCCCTTGGGTTGCAAGGGTGATCTCTGCAGCTCTTTTATAAGATTTGGTACAATAAAGGTTTTGAATGAAGTTCCTAGACAAGTGAGGGATGGCTCAGTGGTTAAGCACCTCCACCCACGACCGGTAGGTCCTGGGTTCGAGTCACACTGGAGGGGAAGTGTGGAAACACTATAAATCCTCCTAAAATGGGAGGGGAATTTTTTTTTTTAAAAAAAAAAAAAAAGAATGAAGTTCCTACGTCTACACTCAAAACACTCTTATTCTTTTTGATACAAGGCCTCACAAATTATAACTCTCCTTTCTCTCTTATTACACTATGAATCACTCAGACTAACAATGTTTGTTTGAAAGTAAAGCAGAGCAATGGAGGTAATGAGACAATTGCATGAGTCTTGCGTTTGTGAAGCAGCCCTTTTATAGTGTTTTAGGCTCTTCACGCAGAGAGTTCAACCCAAGGGATTTGATCCTTGGAAATGGAATCAGAGATCCTATTTCCAAGAATAAGGCTGAGCTGTTGCTGCTTTCCTTGTGCGTCGAGGCAGCAGCAGATTTCTTACACCTCATGAGATATGCCTTTGATACTTTTCCTTCTAGAAACGATTTGATGTTGCCGAAATATTTCCTCTCTATTGTGCAGATGTGTTTTCCTTTTCTTGAAAGATATGCTGCTGAAGATTACAGCTGTTTGCCCTAACCACGTTTGGGCTAGGAAACCATTTGTCAAGTGAGCCCAACTCGTTGGGGCTGTTCTGTGGGCTTCCAATTTGTTGGGACTGTTTTGTGGGCTCACATATATTCCTTATGTGATTTAATTACTATACCTGCACAAGTAAAATTGTCATCATAAAAACTTGACACTAACAAATGTAAACATAGGTAGGGCTGTTCACAGTTTTGGTTAAAACCAAAACCAAACCGAAAATTTAACCAAACCGAATAAAATAACCGACATTTGGTTTAGTTTGGTTTGGTTTGGTTTTAAATTTGAAAAACCGATAATATTTGGTTTGGTTATGGTTATAGTAAAAAATAACCGAATAAATAACCGAACCAAACCGATAATTATATACATAAAATTTATAATTATTTATATGTATAATATTAGCTTTTCATAAATAATTCAAGATATTTTATACCTTTTAATTATTAATTTAATTTTGATCTACTTATTTTTAAGGCCCATGTCTTAAAAGAATATGTCCAACAATCCAAGCCCAACTCTAATAAGTCGTAAGCATAAGGGTTGTTTGTATTTTGAAACCTCTGTTTGACTTGTTCTTTTGAATCTAAACTGTGTTGCAAGTTTGGTCCACCTGATTTGCCAACAGCGTGTCTTTTCCTCAATATGCAGCAAAGTTCACCCTTGTGGGCCATGAGGAAAAAAAGCTTCATAAGAAATTTGAAGAATGTAGAAAGAGAATATTTGAATTGTCACGGCTAGTCATAAACCGAAAAACCAAACCAAACCGAACCAAACCGACAATAACCAAACCGGTGGTTATTATTTTACTTGGTTTGGTTATGGTTTTAGACATTTAAAAACCGACTAAATTGGTTTGGTTATGGTTTTAACCAATAACCGACCCAAACCGAACCATGAACACCCCTAAACATAGGCACGTCAACAATGCAATTCGCTGCCTTCTGTTTCAAGCGTCTATGCCTTTCTCCTTTTGGGCTGATGCTTCCCTCTTTGCTGTAACTTTGATAAATATTACACCATTACCCTTTTTAAATTTTCGTTCACCTCATGAAATATTATTTGGTCGAAGTCCAAATTATAGCGTGGTCAAGACTTTCGGATGTCTTTGTTATCCTTTTACTGCAACTAATTTTGCTAATAAGTTTCAGCCGAGATCAAAACCTTGCATATTTCTTGGAAATTATGCGAAACACAAAGGTTTTAAATGTTTCGATCCTTCCACGAACAGAGTTCTAATTTCACGTCATGTGAAATTTGTGGAGTCCGTCTTTCCATATCCTTCTATGTTTCCACGTATTTCTCATCAAAATTCAATGGAATTTGATTTTACTTCGCCAACTACTGCTTCTCGTTCTTCACATACGTTTATCTCGGCACCAGCACATGTCTCGTGCACTTCTTTATCACCAACAAAGATATTTCCGAAATCTATTGGTACCAATTCAAGTTCCTCTCGTACTTTACAACTTCCAGTAGAGTTCTCCACTCCTGCAACCTCTAAGTCTAACTCTAGCTCTTCCTTCTCTGGAAAATCTTATTCATTTGCAAGCTCTTGCAGCGACATGTCTTTATCACAAAATCTAAGTTCTGATATTCCTATATCAACTACCTCTCCATTATCTACTGAGTCTTCCTCTCCCATGAATTTCCCCGTCTCTACATCTCAGTTCAATAATAGTCCCTCTGTTCCTTCCCGTGCTCATGGCATGGTCACACGTTCCATGACGGGGTCTCTCAAGCCTAAAGTAATCCCGTCACTCACTGTCTCTTTGTCAACGTTAACTGAACCTTCCTCTTTCACTCAAGCTATCAAAGATCCTCGCTGGCTCAATGCCATGAGTGAAGAACTTGATGCACTGATTCAAAATAAAACTTGGACTCTTGTTCCTCCTCCTCCAAATGTTAACATTGTTGGGAATAAATGGGTTTACCGCATCAAGTATTGTGCAGATGGATCTGTTGAGAGGTTCAAAGCTCGCCTCGTTGCTCCAGGCTATTCTCAACAGCCAGGTTTGGACTATACCGATACTTTTGCCCCAGTTGTTAAGTTAAGTACAGTGCGTATGGTACTTTCCTTGGCCTTGCAACATAATTGGTTCATGCACCAATTAGATGTTTCTAATGCGTTTCTCCATGGTGAATTAACTGAAGATGTTTTTATGTGGCAACCAAGAGGGTTTGAGGATCCAGATTATCCTACCTATGTCTGTAAACTGAATCATGCTCTATATGGTTTGAAACAGTCACCGAGAGCTTGGTTTCATCGTCTGGCGACGTTTTTACTGGACCTCGGGTTTGTTAATTCTTCCTCTGATCATAGTATGTTTATTTATAAGTCTGGCTGCAATACTCTGGTTCTCCTTATTTATGTTGATGACATAGCTATATTTGGTTCTTCACGGGTGTTAATTGACCATTTCATTGCCTCTATGAAATCTGAGTTTTCGATGAAAGATTTGGGACCTCTCCGTTATTTCTTGGGTGTTGAATTATTACCCAACTCAGATGGACTTCTCTTGCTTCAACGCAAATACATTTCAGATCTTCTTATCCGATTTGATCTTTCACAGGTAAAACCTGTTCTTACGCCTATTCATAGTAAGTTTGATTGGCATTCGCTTACTTCGCCCTTGTTGGATAATCCTGCTATATATCGACAAATGGTTGGTTGCCTGCAATACTTGTCTTTTACTAGACCAGATATCCAGTTTGCGGTTAATATGTGTTCACAGTTTCTTCATCAGCCTCGTCAGCATCATCTCCAAGCTGTAAAACGGATTTTTCGTTATCTCAAAGGTACCTCAGATTTCGGTTTACAGCTTTTCAAGCAAACATCTTCAACACTCACAATATTTTCCGACTCTGATTGGGCTGGGTGCGCTGCAACTAGGCGTTCAACTACTGGATTTCGCATATTTCTTGGTAAAAATTTGATCTCTTGGTCTAATAAGAAGCAACCAACAGTAGCTCGTTCTAGTACAGAAGCCGAGTACCGAGCACTCGCGGTTGCCGCTGCTGAAGCTACTTGGTTGCAGTTCTTGTTACGTGATCTTGGTGTTGTTCTGTCCTCCCCGGTGGTAGCTAAATGTGATAACATTGGAGCAATTCACTTGGCTCATAATCCAGTATTTCATTCTAGATCAAAGAATGTTGCTTTGGATTATCATTTTGTCCGTGAGAAAGTTAGCCGTGGTGATCTTAATGTGTCTCATGTTCATACATCTCAACAGTTAGCTGACATTCTTACTAAAGCTCTCCCCACATCACGGTTCAAGCTTCTTCTCTCCAATCTTCATGTTCGAAACTCCCATTCAGATTGAGGGAGGGTGTTAGGATAATATTGTATCTAGTTTGTATTTATTTGTATTTAGTTTGGATTTATCTCTTAGTTAATATATGTACTATATAAGTCTATGTAATGTATGGAAATACAATTGGCTTGGAAACTTCAACTTCATATTCGTAGGAAAAAATCTGTCATAATTCAACATTTGTTCATACAAATGACCCCCCAAAAAAAAAAAAAAATCAAGATAACTTTTAAGAGCCCGAAGTACAACATATAGTTTTGATTTTCCAGTATAAACTTTTACACTATGTTATAAATTTGATGAACAATTTTTCTCACTTGCTACTTCTATCATCCAAACACAAACATAAGAGTCATGAACTTAAAAAATCGTAATTGTCTGTTCATGTTAAGAAAGTTATAGTAATTCAAAAACAAACTAATTCCAAAAGGTGATTAAATAATACTATGTATAATAGTGCTCCATCTCTTTATGAAGCCACGCAAATTTGTGCATTTGTTATAGCCCCGCAGAATATCATAAGCAACTAAAGAATCCATCTAAACAGAGAAGGATGTGCATTCAATCAAATAATCAAGAGTAATATTACTTACCTTTTTTCGGCATGCACCAGGATATCAAGTCGTAGGACCAAACTAACAACTTCCAGCGCGAATAATTTACATTGTCCGTTCTCAAATTCTTAAACATTCTCATCAAATTTTCCGTAAGAACATGTGAAAAAAATATCCTTAAGATTCTTTTAAATAACAAGCTAATAATATAATTTGACTCAAATAATCATGTAAAATTTACTCACCCAATGAGCATCAACAAATATTTTAAGAGAGGAATATGAGGAAACTAAGTATCAATATTGTATACGGTTAGAACCGAGTACACGGATATCTTTGGTTCCCCGATATGAACACTACGTAAATCACGCTCGGTCAGGACAAGACCGACCTAATCAGTGCTCGGGCTCCAAGCTCGAGTTGGGACGAGGCATTGGTTATGAAGAGGCGGTTAATCACCATGATGAGAAGGCCGAAGTATTCGCCATCAACCGGATATTTCGGCACCAATCGCGCCAAACAGTTGTCACCAGATTCTGTTCCTTACCTAGAATTGTATTAGGGTTAGGACTCCTCTACTATATAAAGAGGATCCCCCCCCCCCCCCCCCCCCCTTTTTTTTTTATGAGACACACGTTTTTTGTAGAGGAGAGAACCACATTTTTGTATCAAGCAAGCAATAAAAATCATCCCACATCTATTCATCTTCTTAATCCTCATTTTACTGTGCAAAGTTTGTCATTAGATTCCCAACCACCGACCCCGATGAGGTCAATCAGTGTCCATTATAGCTGATCTGTCCCTTTACTTTATTTTGTTATCTGCTATAAAATCTATCATTGTATTAAACTAAACCACGTATCCTTAGTTCCTCGTATAAATTCAATTGTTATCCAGTTTTAGGGTAAACAGTTTGGCGCCCACCGTGGGGCTTTGGATAATTGTGGTCGTTTAATATGAATTCTGATAACACTCGATATTTTTACACTTGTTCTTTGAAGTTTGATTTCAGGTTCACCTGATATGTCAGACTCTCATTCTGTCAACTTCCACGCTGAAATAAGCCACTACGGGGAAAAAGACAATGGGGTACCTAATAACAACGTGCCCTCAGTCGATCCCAACTAGGTCGGATCATCCATAGGCGACGTGCCTGTCAACGGGGTAATGGAGTCGCGCTACAACAGCTCCGGAACCAGTTGGACATGGCTATGGCACAATTACAGGCCTAACAGGAGGTTATAGCGCGATTGCAAAATCAAAATCGAGCGCCCGATATTGCTCCATCTGAACAAACTGAGGGAACCGAAGAGAGGCGCCCTGCTGGAAACAACCTCAAGCAAAACGTCGAGCTGATAAGGATGCTCGAGGAATTGACAAAACGAGTATAATCTAGGGAAAAGAAGATAGAGGCGAATGACAAAAAGGTGGAGAACTACAACGCAAGGGTCGACCAGATTCCTGGGGCACTTCCGGTGTTGAAGGGACTAGATTCAAAAAAATTCGTCCAAATGCCTTTTTCGCCAAGTGCTGCTGATGAAAATCCCGAAGAGGTTTCGTATACCCGATATCCCGAAGTATAACAGGACAACGGACCCAAACGAGCATGTGATTGCATACACATGTGCTTTTAAAGGCAACAATCTCTCCGATGATGAGAGGGAGTCGGTGCTGCTTCGGTGAAACCCTGTCCAAAAGAGCAATGATATGGTATCACAACTTCCACGAACATTCGATTGATTCATTTGTCATGCTCGCGGATGCTTTTGTCAAAGCTCACACCGAAGTCATCAAGGTCGAAACCCGAAAATCAGACTTATTCAACGTTAAGCAGCGAGATGACGAAACCATCCGCGAGTTTGTGGCTTGGTTTCAAATGGAGCGCATGGACTTACCTCCGGTCACTGATGATTGGGCCGTTCATGCTTTCACTCAAGGGCTCAACTCGAGAAGCTCGATCACGTCTATGGAGCTGAAGAAAAATTTGATACAGTACCCGACAATCGCTTGGGCTGATGTGCACAACAGGTACCAATCGAAGATCAGGGTCGAAGATGATAAGATTTTGAGAGCCGCCTGATAAGTTGATATTTTACCAACTTATTTCTTCTTTAATCTTAGATTGTTGTTATGTTTTGATTGAAAAAAATTGTGCATTTAATGTCGTTTACTTTCATTTTATAGGTTCATATGATTGAGAAGAGCTTTAGAAGAAACCAAGTGAAAAACAAGTCAAAAAGAGACCAAATTGTAGAAAACTGAAAAAAGTGTCTAAAAATGCAAAAACGGACAGATTTGCAAAAACGGAGAGGTTTGTAAAATCTGAAAGTTTTGGTCTTATTTTGAGTGAACAATTTGGGGAACTACAAAAGCAAGACTTGGGGAAAAATTATTTCATCTTTGGCCACATTTCAAGCTTGGAGCTAGGGTTCATCATCAACCACACCATTGGAGGAGAAGATTGGAGCTCTTGAATGATAAAACTCTTAAACCTTTCTTTAATTTCTTGTTATGTATTGAATATTTAAGTGTGTTGTATTTTATTCCCTCACTTGCATGTTGTTTATGAGAATATCCATTATCAAGTGTTGAATTAAATCTCTTGTTTTGCTTATGTATTGAACAATTTTTATTTCTAATGAAGTGGGTTAATGTTTTTCTATCAACTCTTCATGCTTAAATGTCTCTTAATGGTTGCAAACATTATTTATGCCTAAGTACTTTTACTTTGCTTGAGAAAGAAAGTGAAAGTTAGGAAAACAGTTAGATAGCAAGGATTTGGGTCATTAAACCCATCTAATAGCTTGAGCTAGAGATAGGATGGTTAACTTGAGGTTGAATTAATTGTGTTTAACATCACACTCTAAGGCTTGAGAAAGCTTTGAGTGAAATTCATTGATTTGGTTGAGAGACTTTCAATGAGATTTTAAAAATCATTATCTATTAACATAAACCCGCTCATAGTTGTAAAATTGTAAAATACATTGAATCATTACTTGAGAGTAATTTCTCATGTATCCATGCTTATGGTCATTGATCATTTTACTTGCTTTCTAGATTAGTTTATATTTTCGCATTAGTTATAATTTTCTCAAAAATCAAAATATTATCAAGTGATTGGCTTAGCGTAGAAAGTGATAATTCCTTACTTGTTTAAATTGCCTAGTATATTGTTCCCTGTGGGATCGACCCCGACTCATAGTTGGGTAAATTATATTGCATACGACCGTTTACACTTTCTCTTTGAGGAGTGAATTTGGACGTTATCGCCGCCTCGGTATCATGGCATCCCAGTAAAAGGAATGATCGATCGAGGAGAACGACAGATCGAGATTCAAGACCATCATATGAAAGGTATCAACCTTACCCACCTGATCGAAGGGGCAATAGGCGCAACAACGAATCGAGCAAGAACGATAGGAGGAACGATCGAGGCCTAAATAATCGTGGACTGATGAATAGAAATGTTGTCGATAGACCCTCGGGAAATAAATAAATCCCAAGATTGTCCGAGTATAATTTCAGCGTCGATGTAGCGACCATAGCAGCGGCTGTTATCCGCAACAGGGAAACAAGGCACCCAAGGCCAATCCAATCTGATCCAGAGAAGCGGGATAAAAGCTTGATTTGCAAATACCATCACACCCACGACCATCGAACCGAAGATTGTCCGCAACTGAGAGAGAAGGTTGCCTGTCTGTTTAATTTAGGACACCTTCGAGAATTTCTAAGTGAGCGAGCCAAAACTCACTTCAAAAACATGGATGCCAACAAGCAAGATAGACCGGAAGAGCCTCAGCAGGTGATCCACATGATCATGGGTGGAGCGGACATCCCCCAAGGGCCGATAATGAAACGCACCAAAGTTTCCATAACAAGAGAGAAGCGTATTCGGAGTTACGACCCCGGTAGTCCCATCTCGTTCAGTGACGAGGACATGGAAGACCTCGTTCAACCGCACAACGATGCACTGGTAATATCCGTTCTCGTAAATAAATTTATAATTAAACGTGTGTTGATTGATCCAGGTAGCTCGGCTAACATCATCCGATGGAGAGTTATCGAGCAGCTGGGGCTATTAGACCAAATCGTACCAGCAGTCCAAATCCTCAACGGATTCAACATGGCATGTGAAACGACAAAGGGTGAGATCACTTTACCGATAAACATAGCTGGGACTTCGCAGCGGATAAAATTTTATGTCATAGAAGGAGACATGAGGTATAATGCACTATTTGGGAGACCGTGGATACACAACATGAGAGCAGTACCTTCAATGCTGCATCAAGCGATAAAATTCCCAACCCTGGAAAGAATCAAAATCATACATGGCGAGCAACAAGCTGCGAAGGAAATGTTCGTGGTCGAAGAAGAGGTTGTGGCAACCAGTGCTCCAGAACCAAAAGGCGCAAAATCGAACAAGGGAGAAAAAGCCAAATAGCAATTACAGGCTCTGGTCTCGATGCCCTCGGCAGACCAAAATCGGAACATACTAGATGAGATGGCCGAACTGGGGGTCCCGAGATCCTTTGTAGTACCCAATGATTCGGACGCCACCAAATCTACTATAGAAGAACTCGAGCAAGTCACACTGTTCATTCATCTACCCGATCGGAAGGTATACCTGGGCAGGGGGTTGACCCCCGAGCTCAGGCAAAAGTTTATTGAGTTCTTTAAAGCTAACTCTGATTGTTTTGCCTGATCCCATTTAAACATGACAGGTATCCCGCCAGAAATAACTACACACAAGTTGAGCCTCGACCCAAGCTTCCACCGGTCAAACAGAAGAGAAGGCCGCAACCCGAGGTCAAACACGCGTTCATCAAAGATGAGGTATCTAAACTCCTTAAAATAGGATCCATTCGGGAGGTAAAATACCCAGACTGGTTAACTAACGTTGTAGTAGTGCCTAAAAAGGGGAATAAATTCATAATGTACGTAGATTACAAGGATTTAAAAAAGGCATGCCCAAAGGATTCATTTCCTTTACCTAGCATCGATCACATAATCGACGCTACGGCCGGTCATGAAACGCTGAGTTTCCTCGACGCCTATTCCGGGTACAACCAAATACAGATAGACCCGGGGGACCAAGAGAAAACTTCTTTCATGACCAGATTCGGCACATATTGCTACAATGTGATGCCTTTTGGCCTAAAGAATGTCGGTGCCACCTACCAGCGGCTGGTGAACCGCATGTTCGAACAACAAATAGGAAAATCAATGGAAGTTTACATAGATGACATGCTTGTTAAGTCCCTGCGAGTAGAAGACCATTTAAAGTATTTGCAGGAAACCTTCGACATACTGAGGAAATACCACATGAAGCTAAAACCGGAGAAATGTGCGTTCGGAGTTGGCTCGGGTAAATTTCTTGATTTCATGGTGTCAAATCGAGGTATTGAAATCAATCGTGACAAGATAAAGGCATTCGAGGACATCACCGTGATACACGATATCAAGGGAGTGCAAAGGTTGACAGAATGGATGGCGGCCTTGAGCAGATTCATCTCCAGGTCCTCGGATAAAAGTCACTGATTCTTCTCGTTGCTAAAAAAGAAGACCAATTTCGCCTGGATCCCGAAATGTCAGAAGGCCTTAACAGAGCTCAAAAGTTACTTATCAAGCCCGTCTTTGCTGCACACGTCGAAAGCAAGCGAGCAGTTGTACCTGTACTTGGAAGTATCCGACATAACGGTGAGTGGCGTCCTGGTTATTAGTCCAATAATAAGTGTCATCTTCGGAAATCAAGACATAAATTGACTATTTTTTTTTAAATCTACCCGTAGATAATAAAGTAACATCTAAATGATGATTGGACAAGCCACATATTAACTTGGTATTGTTGGATTTCCAAGGTCAAATGGTTTACTTCTTGTGCATGTTCTAATCAAAAGTTAAAAGCAATTTATTTTTATTATATAGGGGTAATTTGATAAACTTCACATTGCATTATTAGTTTCTTAATATGCGTGTTTTTGGCTAAGATGACACTTATTGTGGGACGGAGGGAGTATTATGGATTAGATATGATATTAAACCCCACGTCCTGAATTCTGGATTTGAATGAAGCTGATATTTATGCACTGAATTCGCCTCTAAATTGGTGAGCTCTTGATCACGAAATTGTTCCTTGAAAACATTTTCATATGCTTCTGAATAGTTAGTTTATTGCTTCTACTTCTGCTATGAAGGTAAAAGTTCAAGGATAGAGAATTAAGCAAGATGATCGATATGCTCTATTTTGGATGAGAAGTACTTGTAGTTATCTATTATTATTTTTGGGTATGTCATGAACCCCTCCTCCCCCACATGCGGTACTGGTTCTTTTTTCATAGGCTAAACACGTGGAAGTTCTTTTTGATAATGAGTCACGGTGAGATTCAATCTCAGGACCTCTGCCCAGTGGCGGAGCAAGGATGTAACACCCACTAACTTTAAACTAGCTTATGTTCATGATTCAGGACTTAGAAACTGAGATGGAAGTGTTGGAATTGAAAACTTGGTTTCGACGGTAAAAGTACGGGCAACGTCAAAATGGACGGGCCGTACTTTGAAGCAGCACTTTGCCTTGGGAAAAGTTGGAGTTTCTGAAAATTGCCATCGAGGTATGGGCAAATTGTGCGGGACATACTTCAAAGTACAGGATGTACTTTCATCCCGCACATTCCAAGCGATCTTAGCCTAGCTAATGGATTTTGACAATCCAGGTACGGGCTACAAGTACGGGTCGTACTTCAAAGTACGGGATGTACTTTGTGCCAATACTTAACTCGCTTCAGTGAATAGCATAAATACGGGACCCAGTTTTATATCCCATTTTTCACAGTTCCCAAGCCCTATAACGCAGTTTCTCCTCTCCTCATCACCAAGAACATTAAGGGTTTTCAAGAAAAAAATCATTCAAGGTTTGAGACACGGGCTTTTTGGATTATTCTCAAAGCTTAGATTCTTATTGTGGATTGTGAAGCAATTTAGATATGCGAGGCTTACTATTTACGTTAGAAAATATTTACGATTCTCCCTACGAGTCGTTCTTCATACTTATCAGAAATTGGCTCAGAATATAGTTTAGCCCGAGTTTCATGGATAGTTGTAGAACTTCTATCTTCTAGGGATATAGTTTCATAATTCGTTCGTGGTTGTCATTTTGAATATCATGAACTCAGTACATAATCATTATATACTTGTGTATTGACATCAAATAAGTCTCAGTCAGTGTATAATCAGTTATTGGCTTAAGTTCCATAATCAGAAATAGTTATCCTGCTATCAGTTATCTCTCAGTCTCGGTATTATGAATTGCTTAATGTTGAACACCTATATCTGTATTTTGAGCCCTATGCCACAGTTTATGCATACGTATTGCTTGGTCCTGAGGACATAGTTTTGTGCACATTTATTGGGCCCTAAGGCACATATTATATTATCAGTTACACAAGTGATTCTTCATTCAGAAACAAGAAGTATTCATATCTTTACTTCTCATGTTTAGTTCAGTATTAGATACCAGTTTTATTTTCATGTACTTGCAATTCTTTCTTACAGTTGCTTTACATTTCAGTACAATTCAAATGTGCTTATGTCCCTTTTATTGCTTGGGGGCCTGCATCACGATTTACAGGTTGACGATTCGGCTAGCTAGGACTTGCTCGTATCAGCTACTTGTGAGCCCCAGTTCCTTCGAGGCGTTATCACATCTTAGTCATTACATTACGTCAGTCAGTTGGGTATACTGGGGCCTTGTCCCGGTTAGACAGTTATCCTTTCAGTATACTTTAGAGGCTTTATAGACTACAACTCATTCAGATGTTAGCAGGCATTTGTGTTAGCCTTGTTGGCTACTTATTCAGACTCATTCAGTTTCTCTGCATTTATAAGATATTGCAATCAGACTTTTTAGCAGATCAGCATGTGTTAGTATTCTTACCGCATTTTAGTATGTTTTGATATCACATGTTTATTCAGCCAACCAATGGATTAGCTTGATCACATGCAGTTAGGCACCGAGTGTTGTGTTACACCCAGGCCATGGTTCGGGGCGTGACACAGCATTTCCGATAAGAGAGTTCAAAATATGAAGAAGTAAACACACGAAAAAGTTTAAGGGTGTTTAACATCTACTATCTATACATATAAAAATAATTTAAATCATGTATAGACAGTGTATTTTCCCGCCGAAGGGGGGCTCGGATGGACCCCCTTAGCCATATGTGGCTCCACACTTACCTCTGTCTGCTTTGATACCATGTAAATAAACGGATCTTGAGCCTAACTCAACCCCAAAACCTAGCTTATGAGGAGAGTATTTTCAAAGTCCATATAAGGACCACCATCCCTTTTTCATCAGAAATGAGACTCTTCAACAAGCACACTCACAATTTATTTAAGAAAGGGTGTGCTCGGTATGAAGGAAAATAAGTGGTTTTCATACTTATTTTCTTGTGTTCGGTACATAAGCAAAAATATTATCCTAAAAGCATTTGTATATAATCTAAACAAATAGTATGAGGTGGGGTAGGTAGTGTATAGTGGGAGTTGTGGGGTGGAGTAGGTGGGGTTTGGGTGGGGGAGGTTATGTGGGGTAGGACTGGGGTGGTAGGAGGGGTAGGAGTGGGGTAGGGTTGGGTGAGAGGAGTGGTGGGTGGAGTCGAGTTAGAGGTGGGTGGGGTCGAGGTAAAGGAGGAGGTGGGGGTGGGTGATGGGGTGGGGTGAAGATGAAGTGAGTTCGAGGCTGGGAATGAGATAATCAATGTATAATGCTACTTATAGGCTTGTTTTCCTTACTTTCATCAGGAAAGTCATTTTTCTCAATTTTAAGAAATTTGTTTTCCTAAGTAAAATGCTTTACAAAAATTTTGAGCAACTAACACGAGAAAATTGAAAAATATTTTTCAGAAAATATTTTCTACAATACCGAACACAACCCGAGTGTTTGTACATGATTATAATTCGTCTCGTGAGCAAGTCTGATTTGAGGCCGAGGATGGATATAAGAGTCCCGAATTGATGTTTATCTTGTACTTGTTTAAGTGACACTTTGTTTATTGTATATAAATACTTGTTATGAAATAATAACAAAAATACAAGACAATAAGAGATGTAGCTAAAGAAGTTGGAGGGAGAAAGAGAGATATTTTATTTCTCTTGCGATTGATGTATAAAATGAATTGATTTGACTTCTTATTTATCGAAAAAAGGAAGTGTTGCGAGATTTTTCAAGATGCTTAGAACTTTTTGGAGTAGCTTGTGAGCTTCCTGCATGAGCTACTTTCTTGATTGCAAGTCTCTTGGGTAAGCTGATACAAGATTGATAAAAGTTGTGCGTCTACCAAACAATATATGAGGGACCTGGTTGTTTACATGTTCCCTAATGCAATGCAGTAAGTAAATAACACAGGATATTACCGTGGAAAACTCCTTGCTCAAGGGATTAAAAACCACGATCTATCACGTAGGAATTCAACTCCACTACACCGAGCAACTTCAGATTACAACTCTTGCAATCTAGGAATTAACTCACATAATCCGTCCACCCTTACAGTATCCCTACTGAAGGAACTCTTGACTACCTCTAGCCAAGCCAACTAATACACCTAGACTAACTCTAGCCTAGTGTACCACTCAAACGCTTGTGAAGATGCACTTTCTACAAACAGCCTTTGAGAGTTCAACATTGTTTGACTACCTCCAGCCAAACACAATAATACACCTTGACTAACTCTAGCCAAGGGTACCACTCAATGGAATAAAGGTAAACTACCTATGCATAACTACTGAGATTTCAGAGTACCTACAACAGCTTTCTTTTGAGAAGAGTAGGTTTACAGGTTTAAGAACAAAAGAGCAGAAACTTAACACTCCTAGGACTTAACACAACTTCAGTTATAGAAGAACAGGTCCTTGAATTTGTTGAAGCTTTGTTCTTGAACACACGTTAATTGGTGGAGACTTGCAGTTTTAGATCTGAACAATTTCTGATTTTTGTAAGAACTAAATCTTCACTTTAGCATGATGTTTGAATATGTAGAGGAAGAGTGAAGGTGACAGTCCATAAAGCAACTCTGCTGCTATATGGTGCTCTGTTGTACTGCTACAGTGATAGCAGCTTTACAGCTATAGAGTTGATTGTATGACACTTTAAGAGACCCGGTCTTTCTATCATCGTGACTGGTTCCTCGAGTAGGTTTGTTAAATCATTAAAACACCAAAACACAAGGTAGCATGACTTATCAATTTCCCCTTTTTGATGATGACAAACACATAATTGTGTTCCCCCTGAGGACCAGATTTCCACTTGTTCTCCCTGAGAACCAGGACATACCAGCAACTAATGATTAAACTATCAATCCCATCAATTGTACATAATTTACAGAATAATGATCAATCCGATCCCTCTTTACCAATTATATCCAATCCCATTTTACCAATTATTCCCCCTTTTGGCATCATCGAAAAGTAAGTAAAACTAAGTTCAGTATCTCTAACTCGGAGCTACAAAGTCAATACAATATGAGAGAAGTTAGACAAGCAATTTATCAAACACATAACAGAATGAATGCCCAAATCAGTCAATGTATTATCAAAACATAGTAGTAAGATCAGAAAGTGCATAACAAAAAAGAAGTCATAGGTGTCAAACATCAATCAAACATGTGTGATCAAAACGAGAGAGCATAGAAAGAGGGATTTTAATGATGGGAAGATTTTGGGAGGTCAGAACATTTAGAAGTTTGTCCATGCGTTCACTGTTGACACGTTGGTCTTGAAGCATCTGGTCCTTGAGCTCATCCACTTTCAGAGTTAATTTTTTATTTTTGAGCCCCTCGATCTTAGTTCTTGCAACCTTCAAGACATCTTGGGACCCATTCTTTCAGTTAATCAAGCCTAAAGAAGCACATTCTCAGCCTTGTCCCTTTGCAGTTCAGCAGTCATCCTTTCCTATGCCTAAAGTAAAGTCGAGATTGTGAATGTGCTTCCAATGCCCCCTTTCTTGGGTATACAATCACACTTTTCTAGAGTTGCATGGACAATATGTATTTCTTAGATCCCTAGGTAGCTTTGTCAGTTCTAACCTTGAAATGTTCAAATACTTTGGTCGGAAAAAAAAACCATTAGGAAGTCCCTGTTTTCCTTCTGGTGCATTCACCGCCTTGATTATATGCTTAGTCATGATTGCAGGAAGGTTGATGTGTTGAAAGTTCGCTAATGCTTCTATAGGCACCAGGTCTGCGATGGAGGCAATGGTGCCACCCACAGTCCTTGGAAGCAGCGCTTTGTTAACCAACTCAAACATTAGTTGTTACTCTGCTTTCATTTCCTTCTTCAGAAGTCTTGCCTTTGCACCTGCATTTTAAACCATGTTTTGGGCAATCATGACCTTGACGTTACTTGAAGCAGTCCCAATGATGGTCCTTATTCCTTCAGCGGGAACCTTCGGAATTTTTCCCAGTACCTTTTCGGACCGATGCAATAAGGGTGCCATGGTCGTCAGAGTAGTAGAGATTTGCAAAGAACTCAACTACCCGTGCCTCGTAAATATTTGACATTGGTGGACCAAACAGATGGCTCCATTTATAAAAATCAATAATTTCAAACAATCCCCTCATTCCAAATTTGTCAGCAATTTTTGGGTCAACCACCCTACCAAGCAATACCTTTTGCTTTTTTAGATTTTCCCTTCTTTCCTTTCCACTCTGAGCAACAGATTTTCCCTTCTTTCATTTCCACTCTGAGCAACAGATTTTTCCCTTATTTCACTTTCACTCTACGCAACAGATTTTCCCACTATCTGTTTCTTTGAGGAACTAGATTCCTCATTGCTTAACTTTTCCTTTTCTTTGAAGATTTAAATTTGTCACCCCCAACTGGTGTGACTCTTTATTTTCTGCTCCTTTTATTTTCTTTCTTTCTTTCTTTTCTCAAAATTTTCCTCCTCAATTGAAACGTCATTCTCCTCTTCCACTATTTCTTTATCATTATCATTTGTGGTTTATATTTCCACATCCACCACTTCAATTTCATCAGTCAATCGACTCTTTTTCTGGTCTTCTTAGTACCTTTCGCTTTGTTTGCCTTAGGAGTTGAGTGTGTTGTTCAAGCTAAAGTAGTTCTCACTCTGGATGCAGGTTTATTCCTAGATCCTTTTCTTAACTTGAAGATAAGTGGTATATCCTCTTCATCAGAATCATTTGCATAATCATTTTAACCATGATCTTTCTCGGGTGCAATCTCAGCCAAGGATACAACATTGTGGGATACGGGTTCAAGATTTAACATCAAGGCTCGGTTCATGTTAGGAGAACCTAGTGTCTCATCCCGCACAAGAATTGTCCTATGTTCAGATTCAGACATTTCTTGTATTGAGGGAACGTGTCTCTCCTTTACTTTTTCTGAAAGTCTAACATTCCCCATTTCACTTAAGGTTTTTGCAAAACCTGCCATAAGAACGGCATCACTATCCATCTTACTGGATCGATTTTGACCAATCCCAGAGATGGTCCCGTCTACATTTATAGGCAATTCCTCTACTGACTCTTCTACTAAATTATCTCCTTCTCTATGACATCCAGAAGTAAGAGAATTACCCTTTTTCACATTACTATCTTCCTCAATTCCCTTGTTGATTTCTCCAGTTTGCTCCTCTTTATTATGCACAATTTCTTCCTTATGCATATCTTGAGAGATCAAGTTTTCGTTCTCTTGACTAGATTTCTCTGTTCTCTCGATGGATTGACTAGTAACTTCTACTTCATTTTCTTATCCCTCCATCTCATCAATATGTCGAAAATATTTTGAGACAATCGCAGTGTGTTCGCTACTAATGGAGTCAGGTTTGTCAATTTGATCTGACGCTTTTGGAGGAAGTGCTGACTCTTTAGGGGAGTGACTAGTGACGGGAGATTCTGGTGAAGTGACAAAGGGATTCTGATATGAGCAAGTTTGGGGTTTTGGGGAAGACAAAAGCTGATTTAATTTGGGTGAATTTTTAGATTTGGATGGAGAAGAGGTGAGGCTTGTCGTAGAAAGGGCTTGAGAGGTGAATTCTTTGTTAGACATTATGAGATTTTAACTTAGAGAAGGATGAAGAAGGTTCTGAGAGAGAGAGCAGTTCTGTGTAATGACGAGGAGAAGTGAGAGATTGATTTGAATTTCTGATTTCAAGTAAGGGAATAGAAAAACGATTATGGGTACTTAAAGAGGGTAAAATGATGATTGGGTCGGGTAAGAAAAGGTGTAACGTTCGGAGGATGATTTTAAGCATTTCAGCGAACTAGTTTTGATGACATGGCACTTAAATGACAATTTCAATATTATGCAGGTGCTGAGGAGATTACTAGCCAGAGTTGCAGAGACCATGTTTCTTGACTCCTTTTGTTGATGTCATTTTGTTTAAAGAAAATCTGGGCAATCATTCTGGCTTATGCCATGTCTCTTTAAGCTTGTGTTGTTTTGAGACATCCATGCGTGTAGACCTGTAATAATATATGTGAAAGTTAGATGTTGCGGAGAAACACTTTTCAACCAGAATCAGAAACATCACACTCTCTTTGAGAAATAGGAGGGATTAGGTCTCTTCATGTTTACTTTGACACGACATCTTTGATTCCACATATTTACTCTGAGCCTTCTGCACCTTTGCTGCATCTCCTTCAGAAGTATCCATTTTCAAAGTCGTGGGAAGGTATCCTTCCAAAAGAACATGCTTTCCTTTTCTCCATTTAGGCAGATCTTCTCTTTACTGATGGTGATCAGGTTCCTCCCTTTTTGTCTTCTGTTTAGCACTGTCTTCATTTCTCCTTGGTCATTTGTGTTGATATGATAATTCTCCTACAGGGAAATGGCTTGTTTGTAATGAGAGCACCCTGATCCTTCTGCTTTAAGATTGTTTTTGCTAAGGGAATGATAGAAGGCAATGGTTTTTTGAGATCCACATTCTTGTCTGTCCTTTATATTAGTCATATCTATGGAAGGGGTTGAGGACCAGGTCTTGTGCGGAGATTTTTCCAGCTTGATGTTCACTTCGCACAGGTTCTCCTAAGGCTCCTTATGCTTATGCTTCTCAGCTTCAGGGCTTGTTTTGATTTGCTCAAGTTTTCTCTCGTGCTCACCCTGAGCTTTGTTTGATACCTCCTTCTCTCCAGATGGCGTATTCATCAGTTCTTGGATGTTGTTGCTTAGAAGAAGGTTTTCTCTGGTAGCTTCCTCAACTTGTTCTTGTAGATCTACGATGCATACGACCATGTCTCAGCCATCTCCTTCTTCTCTTTAATGAGTCCATGAAGCTCATTTATCAACTTTTTTATCAGGGAGATTAATCTTTTGTGAGAGTGACCTTCGAGTCTTGATTGATCGTCAAGAAGATCTACCTCATTTTCTTTGGTTTCATCATTAGCGCAAGAATTTTTTGCAACCCTGAGATCCGAGACACTCGTTGAGGAGTCATTATTAACTTCAAGCTTGGATGTATCACTTGAGTTAGTTTCCACTTCAAATTCCCTCAGAGAGTTCTTTCATGCATTCAAGGCCTGCCTAATTAAGTCTTCAGCTACCTCCTTTTTTTTTAGCCTTTTGTCAAGCTCCTTATTTCTTGTAGCTGTTCTGTTGAAGTTGTCCTTGAGGTTTTCACTGTGACTCCTTTTTCTTCAGGGATTCAGCACCTTTCCGAACGATTTTTGAAATCTATGAGTGAGATATGCGATTTCTAATTCGCTATCATCACTTGACTTACTTCTTCCCTCAGCATTCTGATTCTTTCTCTTCTCTTCTTTGTTTAGTAGAGCAGCCATGTGAACGATCATTTCTAGATGTTAACATTTTAGAAAGAACCTGCTCTGATACCAATTGATAAAAGTTGTGTGTCCACCAAACAATATATGAGGGATCTGGTTGTTTACCAGTTCCCTGATGCAGTGCAGTAAGTAAATAACACAGGATATTACTGTGGAAAACTACTTGCTCAAGGAATTAAAAACCATGACCTACCACGTAGGATTTCAACTCCACTACACCGAGCAACTTCAAATTACAACTCTTGCAATCTAGGAATTAACTCACATAATTCCTCCACCCTTACAGTACCCCTACTGAAAGGAACTCTTGACCACCTCTATCCAAGGCAACTAATACACCTAGAATAACTTTAGCCTAGTGTACCACTCAAATGCTTGTGAAGATGCATTTCCTACAAACAACCATTGAGAGTTCAACATTGTTTGGCTACCTCCAGCCAAACACACTAATGCACCTTGACTAACTCTAGCCAAGGGTACCACTTAATAGAATGAAGGTAAACTACCTATGCATAACTACTGAGAATTCAGAGTACGTACAACAACTTCCTTTTGAGAAGAGTAGGTTTACAGGTTTAAGAACAAAAGAACATAAACTTAACACTCCTAGGACTTAACACAGCTTCAGTTGTAGAAGAACAGGTCCTTGGATTTGTTGAAGCTTTGTTCTTGAACACACCTTGATCGGAGGAGACTTGCACTTTTAGATCTAAACAATTTCTGGATTTTGCAAGAATCAAATCTTCACTTTAGCATGATGTTTGAATATGTAGAGAAAGAGTGAAGGTGACAGTCCATGAAGTAACTCTGCTGCTGTATGTTGTTCTGTTGTACTGCTATAGTGACAGTAGCTTTACAGCTGTAGAGTTAACTGTACGACACTTCAGGTGACCTGATCTTTCTATCATCGTAACTGATTCCTCGAGCAGGTTTATTAAATCATCAAAATACCAAAACACAAGGTAGTATGGCTTATCAAAGACTTTCCAGGAGCTACCTGCATGAACAATTTATTTGATTGTAAGCTTCTTCAGGAAGCTATAGGACTATCGAATGAACCTCAACAATTTAATATATTTACAACAATATTATTTTCTTACAGAACTATTTCTTCTTCTTTAGATATAAACGAAGAAATTTTCAATGAAGCGTTAGAATAATACCGCTCACTAATCTGTAACTTTTGTGACTTTGATACGCTAGAATTATCCTTTAACCCAAAAATAGACACCACTTAATTACTAATTATTAAAAGAAGAGACGGAGCTAAAATTTTGAATTTATGAGTTTCGAATGTTAAAAAGCACAACTTAGTTATTGGATTTTTAATACATTATTGTACATATTAAATAAATTTTTAATGTGAATACAAAATTTGAGCAAAATCTACTAACTTATGCCGAAGTCACAAGTAAAATTGTGGCTCGGTCCCGATAAAAATGTATTTTTGTCACTTTGTTAGGCAAAGGAGTGGGTGTGAAGGAGAGGGGTCCTACAAATAGGTAATTTCAGCAAATCTACTTGAATCATAGTGATAATGACATCGTCTCTCTTTGGAATTCCACAAATTTAGAAAACAACATTATAAGGTCTGTTAATTTGGTCAAGCTTTTAATTTATTAGAAGGCGAAACTCATGTCGCATAAGAATCCCCAATACTGCTAATTACCTCCCCAATTAATAATCACCATCAATCACCTCCACCAACTACAACTAGCATCATCATCATAACTGCCATCGCTAACATTTAAAGTTTGGAATATTAAAAAAATAGTTTTTACAATTTCATGTAAGTTAATATTTTCTCTAATTAGTTTTTGCTTGTAATATTAAATTATTGATTTATTTAAAAATTTATCTTTATATATTTAAATAAAGATAAATCGTGAAGATTTAAATACTTAGGACACAAATAATCTTAATTATTTGATGTTCTAGCCCTGTCAAATGGTAATTCTGATAGTGAAATAGAACTCATCTCACTCAATTTGATAGAAATCAATATAGATTTAGTAACAATATCTTAATAATTAAATAAATATTAAGCTTTAGACATCTTAATGTTTATAAAAGTAAACGAGGCTCAAATCCATCACATATTGGAATTCACGATAAGTCAACAACGGATATGTGCATATTATTATCGTCGTTATTTTGTTGTTACTTCTCCCTCCCTTTATAAAGGAATGAAGGGGCTTGACGTACATTGGTCAAATCAATCAATTTTCTTTATCAATTCGGATTTTAATGTCTTAATTTCTTTTAGATTACATTTTACTATTGCTATATGTAATAAGTAGAGGTGTCAATATGGGCTAGCCCAGCTCAACCCAACCTAGCCCTAAAGGGCCAAAGAATTAAATGAGCTAGGATGGGCTGACCCTTTTAATTGAAGGGCCTACAAAATGGTAGCCCAACCCAGCCTTAAGCGGGCCGCGGGTTAGGACGGACCAGCCCTTTAAGTTTTTTTGTCTTCCGAAATAACATTTTTTAAGTGATTTTTGATGCAATTTGAACATGAAACTTTTGCAATATGAAATAGAATCTTCTACCACACCATTCTTAAGCAAAATCATATCATAGAAGAAAAAAAATTAAGAGAACAAATATAAATTATTATTTTTGATCACTAATTCAGATCACGTTCAAAAGAAATTAAACATAATATAAATTCTAAGACTAAAAAGTATTACTTTAGTTTCTAATTTACTACTTAGTAGTACGTACATTCTTTTTTTATTATTACTTTTTATCTTTTTGTTTAATTTACTTATATTTTTTTTTAAATTAATTAGTTTATTATTCTTTTCTGGCCTCAAGGGCTGACCTCAGCCCAACCCTTGAGGCCGGTGGGCCAAGAGAGGCTGGGCTTTTGAGCCTCACTTCTATATGGGCCAAAGATATCCTAGCCCAACCCTACTTAAATGAAGGGTTGGGTTGGGCCGGCCTCGCGGGCCAAGCCCATATTGACAGCTCTAATAATAAGGGATGATCGAACAATTTTTGTCGTCCTCAAGTTAGATTGTAACTAGGCTCCCCAACCGAAAAAGCTCCCTCTTCTATTTTTATCCCTATCTCTCCCCTTTATTGCTTCAAACTACTAAGGCGTGTTGGTGTAAATAGAGGCACTTCGAAGCCCTTTTTCGATAATACCAAATCCCCCAAACTAATGGTTTCCAGGTGAAGTCATATGCGGCTATGCGCTATAGTGCATCTTTATATGCCTCAATATTACCCCTACTTTGGTTAGTTATTACTTAATTGCCATTATTCAATTTGATAAAAGTTTAAAAACTTTCGGGCCCTTTAGAAATACTTATAATTTGTGAATTGTGAA
Organism: Lycium barbarum; assembly: GCF_019175385.1. Classification (NCBI taxonomy): domain Eukaryota; kingdom Viridiplantae; phylum Streptophyta; class Magnoliopsida; order Solanales; family Solanaceae; genus Lycium; species Lycium barbarum. The sequence goes on from NC_083341.1 coordinate 11,831,890, forward strand.
GATTCCACACGTCACTATACAAAACTTTTAACATTAGTCTGTAGCTGATACATTTCACCCAGTGCATTATGAAATTATTTTTAAATTCTCCGCATCTTGTTTTTGTGTAGTATTTTTTTTAATTTTGAAAATGGTGAAGGCTCAAATATGCCCCTGAACTATACGAAATTGCACACATTTGTCCGTCGTTAAAAGGTTGGTGCAAAGATGCCCCTAACGTTTTTTTTTTTTGCTATATATGCCCTTGAGTTAACGGAAAATATTGGAGGGCATATTTGTTCAGTTCGCATAGTATAGGGGCATATTTGAGCCTTTGAAATTCCTGAATATTATGGCACAAAATATCATTGCATTCCAAAACATAAAAAAAAACATTTGTAATTACAATCCATCCACCATTGTATTACATCAAAATTATACAACTAAAAGAGCAGATGCAATTACAAACATCTTTTAAAGACTGTTTTCACAACAAGAGCATCATTTTCCCTTTTCAAAAGATATTTTTACTAATGATAATACCATTTTTATTTTTCAATTTGTTGTTCTTTTTGGATATTTTTTTATCTTCTCAGTCCCAATATCTACATAATAATGGATGCAACAATTACCGCAATAAAACATAAACATAAAAAAGGAGATAATTTATATTAGACTTATGACATATGAAAAAATATCCCCTGCGGTGCTCAAAATTTTGATAATAATAATAATAATAATAATAATAATAATAATAATAATAATAGAAAGAGTATCACATCTTAAGCATTTATACAATTTCTTACATAACATTCAATGTGGTTTGTCTCTTTCGTGAATTTCACGCATAATCGAAATTTAATAGAATTATTTGAAGCTCATAAGTGAGATGGAGTGCAGTAACTCCACATCCACAAACCCTTCCACAACTCCACATCCACAAACCCTTCCATAGCTATTTGAAGAACTCGAAGCTTCCGACATTTCATAAACAAGTGAAAGAATAAGAGAGAAAAGTGAGGGGTTGTACGATAAGTGTGGAGTTTCAAAATGCAATTGCAATAAATTATTGGCTAGTATAAAGTGCACTACAAAAAAATCTGAGAACTATTTATGCCGTAATATTCAGGAATTTCAAAGGCTCAAATATGCCCCTATACTATGCGAACTGAACAAATATGCCCTCCAAAATTTTCCGTTACCTCAAGGGCATATATAGCAAAAAAAAAAAAACGTTAGGGACATCTTTGCACCAACCTTTTAACGACGGGCAAATGTGTGCAATTTCGTATAGTTCAGGGGCATATTTGAGCCTTTGCCGTTTTAAAAATATCAAATAAGGTATGATGTTCTAAATTGATGTTCCCGAAAAATGAGAAGCAGAAACAGACAATATAATTAGCTACCTTTATTTTTAACATGTTGTAACTGTTTAAAACTGGGATAATACTCTATGCATATTTGGTGTTACCCTAAGTAAAGCATGTATAGTATTGCACCGAAGAACGATGAAAGTTCTCTGCTTAACAGCTTATAGAATCTTCAATTGTTTAACGTGAGGCTTTTAGAATTTAACAAGAAATTTGATATTTATATTAAATATCGTTGGCTAACTTATTTATTATTCATTTTTTATAAGAACCTTGGGATTCAAATCTTTTATTGGGAAATTGTGTTGGTATATAATTGATGAGTTATTTATCTCATGTTTAACAAAATTAACTTACTTTTTTCTGACGTTGTTTGAGGTATCATAATTTTTTTTAATACATGTGTACTTAAATATTACATAGTTTAAAAGAAATCTATTTCTTCCATGCTAAAGAAATTATATGCTCACAAATTTATAGAAATGCCAAATGTTTCCAATTTATGATCTTCGATCAGTTATAATTATTTACTTGTAAATTTTTTTACTTTGTAGTATATCGAATCACGTGTGTCCCTTTATTATTTACTAATTCTCTTCCAAACTTGCTTCTTACTAAAAAATATCTCTTTTAAAGATTATCCAATTATATGACTAAAAAACTTTGATTCTTATGAGAACTTATCGACAAGACATGATTAACGCGCTACTACCATAAATCTATTATCCGAAATAAAAGTATGATTCAAATTATACAGTAACTCTAGAACTTTTAAATTTTGAGTTTGGGTCCGGGCTAAGCACAGGCTGCTTGAACTAGTAGATATTATAACTACAAACACTATAAAAGTACTACAAATAACCTCCTAATAAAATACTTTAACCGAAAGAACATACTACAAATATTATTTAATTCCCAAATAATAATACTATATTATTATTATTATTATTATTATTATTATTATTTATTATTATTATAAGGAAGGAGCAGCTGTACATACAACTATGATACAATCGGGTATGTACAGATGCATGCACAATGAGTGGACCCAATAATATTCGTCTTGTTACCGCCATCATATTCCAAAATAATGATTTGGTGAAAAGTATAAAATTACAAACAAACAAAAAAAAAAAAATCGTCAATGATTTTATTCAGGAAATGTATATTCAAGTCAGATAAATAAACACACGCACGTACAGTTCTTTTAAAACTAATTTTTATATAGACAATTTTTGACAAAGCAAGTAAAATAACAAAAATAAAAAAATAACACAGAGAGGAAGAAAAGTCATTGCATCAGACAGTTGCAGAAACATTTTCAACATTCAACGTTTGAAGATTCACGTTGATCCATCTTTATATAAATTATAAATTATTTTGAGTCTTACTTATTGACTTTTGACTAAACGTCTTGAGTTTGAGATGCTTACCTTCTTTGGACTGTCCCCTCGTGCACATTTAGCTTCTGTTTACTAGTCGATGTTCAGTACATGCTTCAAAATTAATTATTCATATTTGAATCGAAATTTTTGATGTTTTAGCTCACCGTATTTTCAACTCCTTTACATAAATTGAAAAGATGAAGTATGTTTTTTCATTATTTTTTTTTTTTTTTAAAGTAGGAAGATTTATTTTTCCTTCCTTGAAGTAGTAAGATCAACTCCATTAAAGCATTACAAGATAAACGTAGGTCTGCGAAACTTTTTCCATCCCATCAGTGTGATTGTGCTGTGATATATATCCAAAGTATTTCTCTTCTAATTTATATGATATTCTTTCCTTTTTAATACGTTTAAAAAAATAATATTTTTTTATATTTAATAACAGTTTGTTTAATTTTAAATTACATTTTTACCTTTAATGAAATGATTTTTAGCCACATAAATTTCTATGATTCATTTTAGATCAGAAGTTTAAAAAAATTTCCTTTATTTCTTAAACTTTATTTCCGGTCAAACATACTCGTATAAAATGGGACGTAGGGAAGTACTATTCTTTAAATTACACAAAAAGTTCAGTGGTTGATAGGAGCGGATTTAGAGGTTTGGTTATGAATTTACATGAATATAATTGCTTTGCCCAAATTTTAAATATATATTAAGAAATTTATTAAATATTTATAAATATTTAATTATGAACCAATTATTATTGTAGAATTAACTTGAGATTTTTATAGAAATTCATAAACTTTAAATCCTAAATTCGCTTCTACTAGATATCTGTTAATTGACACAATTTCATAACTAGATATCTCGGGTTGAAGCTATTATGAAAAATATCATAATAGAAATTGTTTTTCCTTTTAATGAATCTGCACACGCAAATTTAAATTAATCCGGGCTGTGCCCCAGTGGAGGTACTAAATACCAAATGGAAACAGAAAAAAGATGCCGGCACAATTTCATCACAAAATCAGACTTTGCTTGTATATAATTAATTTATTATTATTAACTTCTCTTTTTCTTTCCAGAATGATGGGATATGAGTAAAGGTTCATTCTGAAATCTGCATGTGTGCGAAAAAAGTCTGATATGTTGATTAAAAATTTGACAAGTTGAATGCTACTAATTAATTAGCAGAACATTGCAGTTGATATTTCAACAGAAAGCAATGCTTTGCGGCTGGTTTTGAAATTATATTCCTGCTATTAACATCCTAAATATCTTCTTCTTCTTTTTCCTGAATATTTTATCGATGTAGTCAATCCTGATCCCATATCTCCATTAAGATGTTTACCCCAAATATTTTGCATTTTTAGTGAAAATATTATGCTATTTTGTGAAGTTATACAAATCAACATATCGCATATACTCTTTTCACAAAGTATAAGTTCCCCCATTCTATATCTTAATAGTTAAATTCAATACTTTGACAACACAAAAAATATTTACTTGTAAGATAATTGCAAATTAATCTTTATAATATGTATTAATTAGCAACTTGGTAAATTGAAAATTAACCTAGTAACAAAGATTAAATTGCACTTATAGCAGTTTTAGTCCAATGTAATGGAAAAAAAGAAGAAGATAAATTGTGGACCATTAGAGTATAGAATAAGCAACTGGTCCAAGTCATGAAGATTATAATTGATCATGTCGGCTAAACATTTTGTGTCATACATAGCTATTACCAATAAACAAAATTACAAAACATGCAGCTTTCTTTGATAATTAAATCAGAAGTTGAAACCTGAAAGATACAACCCATATATTAATATAATGCCGCTATTAAAGACAGTTAATCGTTTGATTTGCTGTATCAGATAAAATAGTCATAGTACAAAATTATACATTTTTTATTTCTTTGTTTGAAACTCTAATTTCTTTCCCGGTACAAGTGACCCTTGTATAACTTTCTGTGTTATAAGTAATGCATGGATTAGTAATAAGTGAATAATAAATAAATTGACAAAATTTCCCTTATATCCAAATATTTTCTTGATACACTTGGGTAATTGTCTTTCTTTAAATACCAAGGGTAATTGTCTTTCTTTAAATACCAAGGTTATAATTGAAAACAATTTTTTCCAATTTAAACCATACATGATTAAAATTACACACTGTATATCTATTTTTAATACAATGAACCAAACGCTCTGTAAAAATAATTTCTACCTCATTAACCTCTGCATTATTAATCCATGAATCACAATACCTGCGGTACAACTTAGTTTTATAACAAACGACCTCCTTGTTGAAAAAATAATCTTAATTAGCATAGAATTCTGCATTATTAACATCATCTTTTGTTGTTTGTACAAGAAAAAAAATGTTGCAAATTGTTTGGTTGGCGTTATTAAACTCTAATAGCTGCATAGATTATGCGAGAATATGCGGATTGTTTTAATCATATACATTATGAATAAAATACGTATATTACAAATATATGACTAAGAGTGATTAAAAACGAAGTCTTTCGAATAGGAAATTCCACATAATAATCCCTACATTAGTATTATATTATTAATATTGATTACATATAACAATTGACCCAATTATGAACAAAACAGGCCCTAAAAAAAGTGACAAGATTCATCCCCTTAGCCATCAGCAAAAGCAAAATAATTAAAAAATAGAAAGAAAAACAAAACAAAAACCGAGAGGCAGCAACCTGGATAATTCCTTGGGCCAACACCAAGTTGATATTGAAAATTCCACCAAAGCAAAGAAGGTGACCCTTTGCTAGTTGTTGGAAACATGCTTGCCGAGCTTGTTAAAGTTGATGTTGCATGCAAGTCAAGTCTATCTAATTTGTGTAGCAGTTACTATTACTGTATATGGATATCTCTAATATCTATTAGATACAATCATGCAAAAATCTGATTAGAATATTAAAACGTCGTTGAAAAGTATGAGAAACAATAAAGTCAAGCTATCAAGTCATTTTAGTCGATTTACGTGACATATTTTGCTAGCTGCTTCAAGTTACATATGTACTTATTTTGTCTTTGACAAGACTAATAAGGGTTTTAATCTGGCATTGGTTTAGTTTTTCGAAAATTAAGCTTTAGAAAATAAGTGGAACTATTTGTTGGGAAGAGTTGTGTTTCGATACGGTAAAGAAGATATACATTTTGGAGAATATAGTTCTAGTAAAAAATTCTTTGTAAAAAACGTGCGTTATTGTCCATTTAAATTTTCTTTACTTTATATTATAATCCCTCAAATTCAACTAATTGTGTTACTAGCTAATGACAGCTGGTATACCAAATTCATTCGAAGATCATCTTCATCGTCTTCTTTTCAACATCTGCCAAGTAATTAATTAGTAGATTATATTTTTGACTTGAAAACTTAACCGTAATCACACTGATCTCTTAAATACTTTGCATGTGGTCAAATTAACCATACTTCATTTGAAGATATCCGTCTAATTATTGGAACAGTAATAAAAAAAACAACCAGCCGTAATCTGGAAAAGCTGGAAACTAATATCACTGTGACAATATATTAAAATTAACTCATACTCCATGACAATATATTAAAACTTTTATGGTCGTAGACAGGGACAAATTTAGGAGGGGTAACATTTTTCTCTAAGAAAGGTGGCATGGGTGCAACGAGCATAGGTGCACGTGAACCCATGCCTCACTCCTTGGATTTGCCCCCCACTTTAGAATGTTACTTATTTTGTATTTTAGGTTTACTAATTTCTCTTGTTAATTATGTTTAATTATATGTAAGGCTGATTTTTCTTTTAAATGACCTGAAAGTTTCAAGCAATTTTACTACTAAGTTAAATTCAAGGAAATAAAACATTCAATAAATTCTGATTTTAATAGTCATAAGCTTTCATCCCACTCTAGCAACTCTCAAATAAAATATAGATCAGCAAGAAGCTTAATGTTCACTTTTCTCAACTTTTTCTTCTTAATCTATTTATCAAGATCGCAAATGAAAAATAAATTATGAAGACATTTCCTACAGGATCAATTATCTTCATTCTTGATGCAGAGCTTTAAACATAAAACCAAAGAAGAAAAGTGATACTAGAAGAATAAAGAGTTTGAGCTCAAATAGTTGCAAGATGTTCGAGACTTCCGAATCGTCAGAAAAGAGTAGTAGGCATACATTCACAATAGTCTTGTCCACAAGCAAATCAATGTTCGGTAGCGGGAAATCATACGTGGGAACATGCTTTATTGAGATTTTCAAAATAGATGCATATGCGAACACGTCCCTCTTGGGCATGGGGATGATGTTCGTTCCCAGTCCGTCCCCTGGCTAGCACGCGGCGACATGCTCTCACCGCAGGAACAACTTGAGCAGTCCACCCACAACTGACGGGTTCGGGACCGGGAACCCTGTGCCCATAATGTGATGTGACATTATCTATTTTGAGTAAACTGTAAAGCACTGTCTGATTATCATCAAGATTTATGGGCTAATTTGGAGATTCATTATGTGCTATACCTACAACATCCCAGTATTTATGACCAAATCAAGCCAACAAGCTTATTGTATATCCTCTCTAAGTTACGGGTAAAGATAGGTTCGTAGACAAGAAAAAACACGAAGTCGGTCCTCAAATTATTACTCTGTCATTTTCATACCCGTCTTGTCGAACCGTTGACTTTAATACTAGCTATTGGGCTAAAAATACGAAACTATTGGGCTAAATCATACGAAAGATACGCCAAACGCTCAAAAGGTCTCACACAATTAAAAGTAAAATATACGTATTTGTTTTTCAACTTTATTTACACACCCGATAGAAAAAATGAAGAAACAACCTGGAAACCGGGGTCTAGGTGGAACACACAATAACCAATTAATCATCAATGACAAACAAAGACATAAAACCAACGTCACCTTTTTTTGTTTCTTTCTTTTTTTAGACAAAAGAACAATAGTTTAATCATCCATTATTTTTGTTAATAATAAACTAAACTACAACTTGTAGTCTTTCATACTTAAAAAGAGTAAACTGGATAGCCTACAGAAGATGCTTCCTTGTTCTAACCAAGAAGGCTCCAAGAAACCTCCACTAGACTCAAATTTTTCCACCCTTTATAATCTCCGTCTTTACTCTTCATTTTCCACTCAATTCAATTCATTTCCCTTCAATTCTTCCATATTTTGAAACGAGGAAAAAAAAAAATCTCTCTTCCCAAATATTAATTTTCTTTCTAAAATATTTAAATGGCTTCTTCTTCATTAGATTTGATAAGGCAGCATCTTCTTGATGATGTTGCTTTTATTGAAAATTATTGCTCTTCATCAGAAACAAGTAGTACACTTTATTCTCAAAGTTCATCTACTTCTGAATTTTTAAATTCTTTAGTCTCTGATCTCAAAACTGAAAGCAATTTCTCCTTTTGTCCTGATTTAATCGACACAACAAATAACATAGCACAAAGTTCAAATCTTGAATTCGCTGGCTTCTTCAGTAACTCGAAAACTGAATTTAATTCCTTTGAATTGCAAGCAAAACCCCAAAAGAAAAAAAGCTTCAATGAAAGAAAACCTTCATTGAACATTTCAATTCCTTCTATCAAGAAAACAGAGCAAAAAACAGGGGAATCAAAAACAGGGGAAATGAAAACGGAGTACTCTGTTTCTAAAACAGGGGAAAACTCGGAGAAAAAGCGATACAGAGGAGTGAGGCAAAGGCCATGGGGTAAATTTGCAGCGGAGATTCGTGACCCTACCCGAAAGGGTTCTCGGGTTTGGCTAGGAACATTCAATACTGCAATGGATGCGGCTATGGCATATGACAGAGCAGCCTTTAGACTCAGAGGGAGCAAAGCAATCTTGAATTTCCCTCTTGAAGTTAGTAACTTTAAGCAAGAAAATAGTGAGGTTGAGACAAAAGTAAATTTGAATTTAAATTCTAGTAGGAAAAGGGTAAGAGAAGTGGAGAATCATGAAGACGAAGTGGTGGTGAAGAAGGAAGTGAAAAAAGAACAAATGGTGGCAACTCCATTGACACCTTCAAGTTGGTCTTCAATTTGGGATTGTGGAAATGGAAAGGGTATTTTTGAGGTGCAGCCTTTGTCCCCATTATCACCACATCCAAGTTTTGGTTACTCTCAACTTTTGGTTTCATAGTGAAAAGAATACAATGTCAACTTGATTGGGTATTGTGAATTATGGAGTGATCTTGGTGTTATGATCTACTGAGATATAATTCGTCCCTTGAAAAAACGAAAGATTGTGAACATAAAAGAAGGATTGTGAGCAAGTAATTAGAAAATGAAGAATAAAATGGACCAATTTGAAAAGAGAAGAAATTTAAAAGGAAAAATGAAAAAACAAAGAAAGGTATGAGATGATTTCAAGTCCAATAAGGTAAAAGAAAAAAAGGGAGCAGAAGAGATGGGGTCCCTTTTGGGAAATTAGATGAAAATATTGGAAGATTAGCATATTTTCTAAACAAGGATGATAAGTACATATCAAGAAATATGGGGAGATGGGAATGGAAGTGTTTTGGATCATGTATAATCTGTTTCTTCTTATTTATTTCATTGATAAACGTTATTTCATGTAAATATGAATTCTACCTAGGAATTTTATTTGATTGGTTTGTTTAAGAGGGTTCAAATATACTCCTAATGTTTGTTCTTTAATTTATATTTGTCTTCCGTTTACATATCTATCCATAAAAGCTCCCACTGTCATCTTTCATGTCAAATATGTTCTTTCACCTAACAGTTTTCTATCGTTTCGAATATGTTCTTTCACCTAACAGTCTTCTATCGTGAAAAAATTGGTCTGACTAGCTGATATGGTAAAGCCACGCATGGATATATTTGGATAACTTTCAATTGTTTAAGGGTATACTTAGACATTTATAATTTTCAAGGGCATGCTTAAAATTTATGCAGACGATATATTTTGATAAGTTTAAAACTTTATCTTATGTTTGTATATGTGGTTCCACTATGACAAATGTGCTAAGTTGGATATCCACTATAAAAGGGGCATATTTGAAGCGAAAGATAGCGTTGAGGGTTTTAACGAGCCGATAGACAAATGAAAGGCAAATGTAAGACAAATCTAATACTTTAGGGACATTTGAATATTTTCCCTTTATTTAATTTGTGTGCTAGGTATAATGTAAATATCCTAACTTTCACCTGTTGATGAGGGTTTGATTCCCCACTTTGTAATCTCGTACACGCGCTTATGTAATTTTTTTATTTAAAAAGTAAATATTCTTTGGTAGGCTTATCCGGTGCTCCTCCAAATAAATAGAGTCAGCTTATTCTGTATCCCGAATGTCTAAAGCAAAAAAGAAAAGGAAAAAGGAACAACCTAAGGAGCCATTTGGACATGGGTTGAACCCACAGTTTCAAACTATGATTTGAAATCATGTTTGGACATGTAATTTGGATATTTTAAGTTGTATTTTCTCTTATAGACATAAAAACCCCACAAGTTGTGAAAACTATTAAAACATTCTCAATTCTTATACAATCTTACCAAATGAGCAAGTCATAGTTCATAACAAAATTAATACGCTACTAGAAGATTTTTCTAAAAAATACAACATCAATTGATCAAACTTTAGTTCAATAAAAACGAAAATTTAACATGAATAGTAATGTAACTACTCTTAATATAATCCTCTCATATGGTAGACATAAATAAAGGTTGGTGGAAATTAATAAGGTTGGTAAATGATTGGTGGGAGTAATTGTTAGAAATATTTACCAACTTATGGGTCTTTTTTTATAAAATATAAACTTATGAGTCAAGTTTTATATTTAAACTTTTTGAAACCCCAAATCATGCCTTTTTGGATGATTTGGGTTTCAAACCATGAGATGAAATGCATATCCAAACGCTGGTTTCATCTCATGGTTTCAAACCGCATGTCCAAACGCCTACTAAGTAAGAATGACATGCACAAATAGAAAAATGTTCTAAATCATTAAAACAAAAACAAAAAGTAGGGAAAATACAAATGAATTAAATGTCACTCACGAATCTCGTTTGTTTTTATATTTCTCAGATTTAGGTTTATTTCTTTCGTATAAATATAAGATTAATCTTAAAACTTTACGAAAGCAATCAATTGAACCATGTGAAAGTAATAAGAGTCCACAACTTAATTGACGCACAAAGTGCGGGTTGGAACATAAATACCCACTATAAGAAAAAGGTGACAAAACTACCTTTTGCGCAGTAAATTCTTGTGCAAAAGAAGTTAACTGTAACGACACAGTTAACTCCTTTTGCGCAGGAATTTAGTGCACAATAGGGATTTATATAAACCCCAACACTTGGCCATTTTCAAGTCTCTCTTCACCTCCTCCCTTTTCACTCTTTGAACATACTTTAAACCCCAACCCCACCCCACCCTCAACCAAAATTATGTCTCAAAGCTCCGAAACGTCAAACTTTGCTATAGAACCCGATGTTTGTGAATGCATAGGCTAAAAAATCAAAGATCCAAGATAATCTGGGTCGTCATTTTTGGCGTTGTAAAGTACCCGAAGTAACAAGTTTTTAGGGTTTAAACTTTTTTTCCACATTATCTACATATTTTACTTTCAAAAACTTTTTTTTTTTAATAATGTTTGTAGGATATAAATGGTTGCAAACAAGGGAAGATAACATTTCTGTGGATAAAACGGTGGCGCGGAAGTTTAAAAAGCCTCTTGTTGATAGAGATACCGCGACTTCATGTATCATTAAAGATTCCAGTGAAGTTTGACTTGTAGTTTAACTTATGGAAGCTCTAGAAAAAAATTGACCTTTTGGAGGTCTTGCTAAAAGAATCCCCATAAAAACAAAGTTTTTTCAAAGCTAACCTTAGAGACACTCAACACGAGAAAAATGCTTTAAAAGAAAAACTTAAATTTTGGAAGATTATTTGTGCTATCTTGTTGTTGTTTATTATTTCTATGTATTTTATTTTTTAAGTTTATTATTTCTATGTATTTTATTTTTTAAGTTTATTATTTCTATATATTTTGTTTTTACTAGTTGTACGTTTTCACGTATTATGTAATCAACACCTTTTATGCACTAACTTATTTGTATTCTCTTTAAAATTGTGAATTGTTGAACTTTTTATGTATTATTAACTCTAAGAAGCTTATATAAATTAACAATAGACTATAACAATCAAAGCAGATTAAAAACATACTAAATATTGTCAAATTAATGACTTCATAAGGAATCAAAACTACAAATTAAATCAGAAGTCCGAAACTTAAATGACCCAAAAACTAAGATAGTGAACCAAAATAATCCCTAATCATCATCAAAATAGAAGTCCTCAATATCGTCCTCAGAACAATATTTTGGGTTTTTTAAGACATATGTTCTTTCTGTAGATGTTAGTTCTCTACCTGTTGATGATGCTTGTTCTTCGGCCAACTTTAGCATATAAAATCTACAACGTCTTGCTAGCATTCTGTTGTTTTCTTTTCTAATCCTTTGTACGGCAGCCTCGCAAGAATGTGGATCAGTTCGAGGCATGGTCATTGAGAACCTTGTTGGGATTTGAGCGTTGAGATTTTCCAAGTCACGAACAAGACGTTCTAATTCGGCATGCCGATATGCCCCTTCTCGACGTAACTCGCATAATATTCTCATGGATCTGAATATTTCACGTTGCGAAAATCATCATTACGCTCTATTAGAAGGTGGGGTTTCAAATCGTCTATCTTGAATTCATTGTTATCAAGAAAACTCAATTCATCGGAATAACAACTTTGATTTGAGCTATGATCACCATAGTTATTCGAATCATTTAGAGGGAATACCGACCAATCTGCATTTTTACTACTCGACATTGAATATGTTGTAGTTTAATAACAAATGAAAGGCTACTTATATAGTTGCAAAACCCCAAGTACCCTTGGGGTCCTCCTTATGACCCTACCTACTTACTTTATTATAAAAAATATTAATAGGATCACGGGGATTCATCTTCATCGGACATCTCACAGTCCGAATCCCACTTGGGTCTAAATCTGACATAACCTTGTTAACCGTATTCTACCTTGAGGCAACGTATTTTCATCCGATTGTTCTTTTCGCAAAAACGGTTAGAATCAAAATTGAACTCTTGTGGTGTACTATGAGACATTGAGGTAGCACGACTTTTTGAATGTTTGAGTCCGAGTGCCCTCAAGTTTTTTTTTTTTTTTAGCATTTCAACCTTCCTAACATGCCAATTCCATTCATCTCTCATTTTATTATTGTATTCTTGATTGTATCTGTTGGTCGGGTTATTTGAGTAATAAAAATCATACTCATCTAGTTCTCATGTCCTACCGATTGCTTCAAATATATTTGCTAGGGTAAAACATGTAATAGAAGCAATATTAGATAGTTGGTTCCAAAATGACATAATAACTCGTTTTAATGTGAATGCTAGTTGTTCGTCATTCATGTTATATACTACTCCTTGATTTGACAACACCATGCTTAATTCAGACGCTTTATATGACACACTTATATTGCGCAACATTTATATGCGCAAAATAAGAGTTTTGACATACTTGATTTGACAACAGCATGCTCAATTTCCGACGTTTTATATGACACACTTATATTGTGCAACATTTATATGCGCAAAATATGAGTTTTGACATTCTTGATTTGACAACACCATGCTCAATTTTAGACACCTTATATGACACACTTATATTGTGCAACATTTATATGCGCAAAATATGAGTTTTGACATCGTTGATTTGATAACACTATGCTCAATTTTAGACGCTTTATATGACACGCTTATATTGCACAACATTTATAAGCGCAAAATATGAGTTTTGACATCCTTGATTTAACATCACCATACTCAATTTCAGACGCTTTATATGACATGCGTATATTGCACAAAATTTATATGCGCAAAATATGAGTTTTGACATCTTTGATTTGACAACACCATGCTCAATTTCAGACGCTTTATTACACGCTTATATTGCGCAACATTTATATGCGTAAAATATGAGTTTTGACATCCTTGGTTTGATAACACCATGCTCAAACGCTCAAGTTTTTTCTATATAATATGAATTCTGGATGAGGTAAAAACTCATCCATTTCATAAGTTTAAGTCATCTTTTTTCAAGTTCTTGAAAAAAAAAATCCAACTCTAAAGTTCTTAAAAAAATGTCTTCTCCTCCTTCAACTGTTAAGGTTTCTTCATTTTGGGATGGAGAGATTCTTATGATAATAATACTGTTTGTTATAGTATTAAACCACAATGCCATGTTAAGTTTCCAACTACGTTGGATTACGAGACATTACTCAATGCCTTACACAGAAGAATGAAAAGTAATCTTGAGTATGAATTATCTGTAATAGGCAGATATCTAAGATCCATTGCACCCCAAAGTTTAGTGCTTTATGGTGAGTGGACTATCAATGATGATGACTCTTTGAGGGCACCGGAAGAATAGAGGGTTAATCACAATCAATGTTCTTGAAATGTATGTTGCAAGAATACCTCACAGTCGTTAGGAAGTCCCTCAAGTCCAACCTACTCATGGTAACACTTATACGGACTTGAGTTCTTATGGAGGAATTTTGAGTGGTCAAGTGCCGTTGGCAACTCTAAGACAGCAATTCAATCCTCGTACTATCGTAGAGTGGAAGCTCGTTGCCAGTAATATTTTCAATATTGTGTTTTGGACATTCAAACCATGCATTGATGGTTTTGCTCATTGCTGGCCAGTCATATCCATAGATGGCATGCATATGTATGGGTATACGACATCAAGCTACTGATTGCAGTAGAGATGGATGCCAATGGGTCGATATTCCCTCTTACTTTCGCCATTGCCGCTAACGAGAGCAACGAGACATGGGGGTATTTTTTGACACATTTGAGGTGATATGTTATTAAGGATCATATGGGCATATACATGTCATCTGATCGACATCAAGGCATGTTAAGCAATATGTTTAATTTGACGAGGTGACAGTCTTCCTTTGCTTACCATCACTTTTGTTTGAGGCACATAAAGGCAAATTTCTAAACAAAATATAGAAAAAGCACACTAAACAAATTGATGTGTGCGGCTGTAATGGAGCATCAAGAAAAAAAGTTTCTTATGCGGATGGAGATGATCAAGGCAGTAAGTCCAATAACATATAATTGGTTGAAGGATATCGAGGTTGAGAAATGAACATTACATGCGGATGGAGGCAGAAGATGGGGGATGCTAACAACAAACAGCTCAGAGTCATTCAATCGTTTGCTAAAATCTGCTCGGGGACTGCCCGTTACGCAATGGTGAGAATGACTTTCAAGCAAGTTATGAAGCGGTTTGCCACTAGAAAAAGAAATGGCAAAGCCATATTAGCAGATGGTGAGAAATTGATGCCAAAATCTGCACAAATGTTCGAGCATCATAGGGGAAAATGTGAGCTACACAAGATAAAAGAGTATAACTATGCTGAACGTGTGTATGAAGTCCGAACAAGTTTTTGCCAAGGCCGCGGAGGAAACCTTCATACCGTTTATGAGAGAACGAGAATGTGTAGTTGTGGTAAGTGACAATCATACCACATGCCGTGTTCTCATGCCATCAAGCGCTTCGAGGCAATGGGAAAAACGGTATCTACTTATGTGACATCCGAATACAACGTCGAAAGTTATCTTAAAGCATATGCCGGAGGTTTCTACCCATTTGGTGATCAATCTTATTAACCAAACAAGCCATTTTCAACGATTGCTAACAAGGAGTATATCCGTAAAATGCATGGTAATGCACGAACTCGGATTCCCAATCAAATGGATGTTCCGGATAGAACATACTCTGGTGCTTGACGTGTAAGGAGTTTGGCCATGATAAGCGTTGTAGACACGTAATTTTGACCCTTCCCGTGTGTTTCACCTTATAGTTTTTAAATATTTCTTTTAATTTTTATTTTGACGTGTCGATTTTATTCTATTTTTATTTAGTAGGCTTATTTGAAAAAATCAAAAATATTTGTTATTTTTGGAGTATAAGTTTTGTGTTTTAAAGAAAGAGAAATTACAAAAAATATGCTTTTTTTTTAGGATTTAATTTTGTTTAGCTAGTTATTTTCTTTTAAATAGTAAATTTTTTCTCTATCTAGGAATAGTTATTAAGTATTTCTTATCTTTGTTTAAATAAAAAAAAATGACAAAAAGGGAGAAAGGAGCAAATGGGATTATACCACCTCACCACAAAATGACAAAGATCACGAAAAGGGGGAAGGGGTCACGTTTTTTTCCCTAATCTTGGGAGAAGAACATTACTCAGCTGCACATCTATGCCTAGAAGAAAAAAGAACATTAAGCGGCGGCCACACCATTTTCATTCCAATAGATCACATGCAAGGCAAAGTTGGAGGAGGCACTCACATTTAATGCTATCATCTGAAGGATAAGATCACTTACACCTTTACATATATATCCCAAAGCTACCATAAAATAACTTTCTTTCAGTCCAAAAACCCCATTAAAACAAGCTCACTAAACAACCCATAACCAGTGCAAACCCAGTTTCCTTTCCGGTGAGGTTCGGCTTCTGCGGGCGTAACTTCTGTTACGTTGAGGTCTCTGTTCGTAGCTCCGGTCTCGGTTCGTTGCTGCCGTACCAAGTGTGGCTTGGAATTTCTCCTTATCAGTATGTGAATAAGTTCAATTAAAGGTCCATTTCAACCTCGTTTTACTACCTTCAATACCTTTGAATTTTTCAATAGTGTTTTGTTTGTTATTTGTGTGCAATATTTTTTCTATTATGCTTTTAGATCTATTAGCTGAAATCGGTTTAATTTAAGTCCAAATTTTAAATGTTTTGAATAAATTATTATGTTTGCTGGCAGTTTAAAAATGACGAAGAATGGTTTGCATGAATTGCTATTTTAGTTGGGTCATGAGTTTTAACTGAAAATAATGAATTAATGGTCCATGTGATCCAAATGGAAGATGTTCTGTCATATTATTCATATGGATTTGCCATGATATTCCTGGTGCATTATTTCTTTTTTTAAATAAGGACAATAGTCATAAGGGCTATAGTGCGTGTTTAATAACGAATTTCACTTGAGATAAATGGACTGTGTTGGGTCATATGAGTTTGGGCCATGGCAACAGGAAAGAATTGAATAATTGGATTTAAATGCTTACTGATGCTATTTCAATTGCTGGTTCGTTGATTGAAAATAAGAATTTTCGGTATCGCGTCTCGGGATTGGTAGGCAAATTTTAGGGTACGGTGCATGAATTTTGAAGGTGAGGGGTTGCCCTTTTAGTTGAATTAATTTTATCCGGGGAATGCCCCGAGTACTTGTATTAAATTTTCATCCGGGGAATGCCCCGACGTACTTGTGACAGAGCTCGAAGTGGACATTGATCAGAAGATTAGTATACAATAGCTTAGTTTTCCTTTTATTTTCTTTTCGACATTTTTAGAAAAGGGCAACCTCGAGCCATTTTGTGCACTCGCTTGCTTGTTTGTTTGAGTTTTTTTTTATCTGATTGAGTTTCTATTTAAGTCAATATGAATTAATCAAAGCGACCGTGCTAAAACCATGGGACTCGAGGGATGCCTCACACCTTTCCCTCGATCAACATAATTCCTTAACCGGAATCTCTGTCGCTGATCAGTTTTTAGAGTCAAACTTGTTTTGAAAGGGATATTGATTTTACGGTGACTTGGCACACCAAAACTCGATGCCAGGTGGCGACACTTTTTCTCTAAATAAAAGCCCTTTTCGAAACACAATTTTCGTCACTTTTGATTTGAAAACCCTTTTGAACTTAACATAACTAAATCATGTTTTCGTGAGAAAAAAGGGGTGTGACAAGCGTTTGTGTAACCAACGGCTCCGTGGTGGTGCAAGTGTCTCTCGTAATGGAAAAGCCTCTCGTGGTTGAAGATTGTCTTGAATTATGAATGTTTTTTAATCCTTCTTGATGTATTGGAATTGGCTTGAATTATCAATGTATTTTAATTTTACTTGATGTATTTGAATTGTCTTGAATTATGAACGGCAAAAAAAAAAAAAAAAACTCTCGAAAAAAATATCGACATATCCTTAATAATGTAATGTCTTGACTGAATAATAAAACACTTAAATCAAATCCTTATAAAATAAAACACTTAAACCTAACGATAATAAGTTTCCAAACAAAACTTACTTTGGGGCACTTTACAATCCCTAAAATGATGATCCAAATGTTTAGATATACTTGATGTATTGAACCTACACTATTGTTCGCAAAAAAAAAGATAGCAGCTTCTATATAAAATATTGATATTCCGGAGTTTTGAGACATGACTAATCTTTGGTCAAAGTATGGAAAAAACGTGAATTTTAAAACTTTGAAATTATACAAAGTGTGGGAAAATAAAACTAGTACCTTTTTAGCACAAAATTAGTGCCCAATAGGACTTAACGATGACCATCACAGTTAAGTCCTTTTGCGCACTAATTTTGTGTGCAAAAGATACTTTGGTCACTTTTTTTTTTTTTGTGAGTTATTTTGGATAAAATCCTATTTTTGAAATTATTTAAGTTGCGGACTCAAAGTAATAATCAGAACTCCAACTTTCAGATTATAGAGTTGTTAGTTGTAAGCATTTACAAAGAAAAGTCGGCTCAAAGGTGGTACGTAATTCATAAGAAAGGAAATGAAAAAACATTTTTTCGAAATGTCAAAATTCAATAATTCATACAGGTAGCCAAATTGTCATCTTATTATTACTGTTCTCTTCCTTCACAAACCAACTAAACCTGACAATGAGAGCAAATCATTCAGCAACTCGATTATTAAAGCTGATAATTTAAAAATTCATTATAAAGTCACTGACACAACCTAAAGGAAAAAAGCTAATTAATGAAAATCAAACGCGGTAGGTTCACATATGATTTTGTTTCTTTTGTTTTCAATGTACATTTCAAAGTTGTGGACTTCTTGGTTAAGAGGATCATTAAACCTCAATTTTGGAGTATAAAGTAGTACTTGATAGAACCTATGAGTTGACACTTTATGAGCTCACAATCTGAGAGTTCACCAAAACAGTCTAAGGGACCTGGTCCCTGAACTGTTTTCACATATAATGACAGAAAGTAAATAAAGCAAAATATTTACGTGAAAAATTTCTTGCTTAAGGGATTAAAAATCACGACCTACCCAAGTAGGATTTCCAATTTCACTAGACTGAGCAATGTTCAGATTACAACCTATTGCAACCTAGGAATTAAACTCTTAATCTCTCACCCTTGCAATAACCCTATTGTAAGCAACCCTTGACTACCTCTAGCCAAGCAAACTAATACATCTTGCCTACCTCTAGACAAATGTACCACTCAAAGCTTAAGTAGGTAAACAGCCTACAAATAACTTCTGAGAATTTGAACTAATACACCTAGACTAACTCTAGCCTAGTGTACCACTCAAAAGCTTGTGAACATAAACTTCTTACAAGCAGCCTTGAGAATTCAAGCCCCTACAAACAACTTCTTAAAAGAGAAGAGTAGTTTACAATTTATAGAATAAAGGAACAAAGACTCAACAACTTAAGGACTTGAAGCATCTTCAGTTCAGGGATCTGGTCCTTTGGCTTGTTGAGGCTTTGTTCTTGAGAGCACCTTGAGAGGCGTGGCGGATGCACTTGAGAGAAATATAATTTTCAAATTTGCAAGTGTTGATCTTTAACCTAGCAACATGTTGTATATATATTAGGGAGCATATGAGAAGCATGTGACCATGGATAGGGACCTTTCACCTTTTCATATTGGCCTTTAGCTACAGGTTTCCAGCATGCTGCACCTGTGCTACTGCAGTTCTATCAGTCGGAACAGTGCACACAGCTTTACAGTTGTCATGTTTCGTACAGTGCCCAGGGGACCTGATCAAGGACCTGACCCTTGGTGTTTTTGTCAAATCATTAAAACTATGAAATATCTTAACTCATCAGTACTAAAATTCAACTTTTGAACACAAAATTAGAAGAGAAGATTAAAACCACAAGTTAAACGCTTACAACAATTTTCTTGTGAACTCAACAAGTCAATTAGTGCACATACACCATAAAGAAACAATTCGTCTTGTGAATTAAGATATACGACATCTTTGTGCGGGTAATTAGTATATTTATATTTATTAAACAGGAATAAGCATAGATGTGTGATGTATCTATACTGTACCTCCATATTGTTTCGACTTGAATCATATATATTTGTCTGCACACACAGGTTATTACACAAGGTAGTATCATTTATGGTATCAAATATTCATGATTTACTTCAGCTTTATGGAAGAACTTATCGAAGGCTTTTAAAAGCAGAATAAGTATTGGCACATCCTTTCATTCACAAACTAATGGTCAGTTTAAGAGGACAAATTAGATATTTGAGATCATCCGAAGGTAATCTCTTATTAATTTGTGAGATTGTATCCTTAATTAGCGGAGTTTGCCTATAACAAAACCTATTAGGTGAGTATATGCTTACATTTTTTGTGACACTTTGTGGACGCAAGTGTATGCTTGGATGAAGTAGGGGAAATACAGATTCTTGGGCTAGAAATTATAGGAGGACCTGTGTGCGCACTCATGTTTATGTATGTACATGTGTGTAAAAGAAAATATAAATAAATTAAATATGTATTTCAAGACCTACTCTCAAAACAAAACTCACAATATTTAAATCTTGGATTCAGCACGCAGGGAAAGATGGTCTACTCCAAATTTCAACCCTTTGAATCAAAAGAAGAAAATATGGGCAGCAAAGTAGAACAAGAAACTATATCAAGATATCGACAAAATTGAGATCTTTTTGCCAGATATCATCTTTGTGTATGATGCAAGTTATAACGGTCTATTCTCTTCAGAGGCGGACCTAAGATTTTGAGTTCGGGGGTGCTGGACTCAGGAATTTTGAGTTCGGGGGTGCTCTATTAACTATTTATATCTGTTTCCTTTATATTTTCTATACAATTATACACTCCGTGATTAAGTTTAATGGGTGCCGGAGCACCCAAACTTTACACATGGGTCCGCCCCTGATTCTCTTACACTAGTCAATTGTTGAATTTGCAATTAAATGTTTAAATATATTTAATAGATTTTCTTGAATTTTATTCGGTGTCTGATACTCGCATTGGAGTTTCAATTAAATCGGATTCGTGTCACAAAGTCCCATATTGGGGGTAAAGACCTAATAAAAATGACTCCTTACCAAAGGATCGCACCGAGACCTTTGATTAAGGATGTTTCCTACTACAAATATAGCATCTAAGCATATACGAATATACAAATATTGTAGCATCTACATCATTCCTTCAAACCAGTAGTTAATATTGTAGCTCCGCCCCTCTTTCATGTTGGGATGGGGGCTGGGTAGGGTCTTTATTTTTAGGATGTCTCTGTTTGTTTCAAATCCAGTAATGGAATATCTGAAATTCAGTGAACCTTTTGCAACTTGACATTCGGCAGGTTAGTAACAGTTTTGTTTTTTTATATATATTTCTATGTCGACTAGGGATGGAAGAGAAAGAAACAAATCAAGTTGACATTGAGTATACTTTTATATATTTGGTTGATTTAATTCGATGGGATCTTTTCTTTGTTTTATTTTGGGTCCCAGATTAATTGATTGTTGAACTACTGAGCTGTAATCATCTCTCTGAAAAGTACCACATCAATTGGGTTAGCAAATTGGGAAATTTTCACACTACCAACATTGAACTTGAACATGTATTTTAGGGAATTACTGTACAGGTTAGACTACAACTTGCAAGAATGAAAAGGAAACATCAAAAGGATGTCTTCTGATTAAGGCCACAATACTGGAAACGTAGAATTGGCTTGTAATCTACTCTTTCCCTTTCTACTTGTCCATTTTGATAAAATCAAGAAAGAATTATTATTTTCTTTTGATAAAGGATTATTATTTTCTTTTGATATTACTTTTATCATTAAGTAACTACATAAAGTATTAGTAGTTAAACTTATATTTGAAAGCATAAAAATAAAGGTAATTTGGTAAAACAAATCCCTAATAAAATAATTTCTTAAGAGAAGTATAAAGTCAACTATGTACGGATAAAAAGAATCGGAGGGAGTAATGGTTGTAAATTTTAGGGCAGGGTTTCAATTTCACAAAATGTTCTTTTCTCTTTCCGCGTTCTTTTATTTCATCCACTTTTACTTATAGAATATATTTTGAATAAATTTGGTGCTAGTACTTGACCATTAAATCAGTCCATGAATAATTGGACAACCATTAAGAGATGTGATGGAATAGTTGGAGTTTGTCCAGAAAGATGGAGTTTTAACCTCAAAAATAGAGAACTTTTTGGTATGGAGCACTTTACCAACCTTGAAACACATCTAGCTCAAATTCGAATAAAAAGAAAGAATATTCTGTCTAAAGAGATATCTACTATAATCACAGTGATAACTTTAAGTATTGGGACAAAGATATAGCGAGTGGAGGCAGATTCTTATCCTCTTTGCACAAATAAATGCAGAGGCCAAAGGAAACAACAAAATAATAGAGATTTTGTCAATAGTGTACACCCATTGCAGATCAAGTCCTTTTTCAGGTCCACCCATTGTACGGACGGTTACTCGATGGCAACTTGCATTTTAATGTACATCAATTACATCTTTTGGTTATAGGACTTTCTTGAAGTTCAAAGTAAAATGAATCTATACTGTTTCTTATTTAGGAGGAATATAACGTTAATCTCTCAACCTATTATAAACGAACTAAATATGTAAACCTTAACCTATAACATTGTAACTCACCCAAATTAAAGTTTGGCGAGTAAGTTAGGATAAAAGATCCCATAAATTGTAAAGGATCTTAAATAGAACCCGTACGTATTACCTATAGCCCTTACAAACGTTTATAAACAAATACAGTTCTTTGGTTTCATCTCTATATTGAGATATACCATAAGACCAATAAGTTGATTCAGAATCTAAATCAACCTTTTGACCTATAAAATAATATCTTTCTCGATAAAATTGGTTGATTAGAGTAAAATTGTATCCCTTGAGAATCGTGCATACGCCTTTTGATGCATACGGTTCTGCATTCTTCGATTCAACTTGACGTTACGTATCGTGGTTTAAGTAAATTTTGGACAAGTTAGATTATGATTGATTAATTTATTACTTGCTACCTAAGTGTAAAATATCCCTAAATCTAAGCTAGGCGGCTTGGAACATAACCAATTTATTCTCAACTCGCATATAAATTAAAGCAACCTAAACTGACCGAATTAACCATTTGAAACCTCTAGAACAGACTATGTATTTGCCTTGGAGTAATAATGCTTCAAAACAATCAAGAAAACCAAGGTAGTCTTCCCCTTATTTGTTTCTCTCCTAGGACCTAATCTTATTTATTTAAGTCAATTTTTTTGCTTTTTATTTTTAAGGTCTACTTTTCAAAAGCTATCGAACTTGGGGACTTTTGTAGTCCTCACAATAATTTTCAAAATTTTTAAAACTTTTTAGTTAATTACTTTTAGGTCCTAACTTATTTATGTAAGTCAATTTTTTTATTTTTAAGGTCTACTTTTCAAAAACTATCGAACCTCCTACCTCATTTTTCATGTTCTTTGGTTTTCTGGTTGGTGCTTGATATCTGCATTTGAGCCCAATTAATCTAAATAATTCGCACTGTATCGCGCTTATCGGGAGGAGCCTTCCTCCAAAGATTTTTTCCATATCCATGTTCGAACCCCTAATCCCTAATTAAGAGAGAAGCAGCTCCATCCGCTGCACAAGTTAAAGTATGTATTTGTCTTAAAAGTTCATTAACTATGTATAGATTATTTATTTGGAACTAAATAACTTCAGAAAATTAGGATACATAAGTTATAAATGTCAAATTCTGGCTCCACATTTGATTTGAAGTAAATAATTTCATCAAAATGGAAGTTAAAATATTAAAGGAGTGGAATGAAAACTTTGCTTTCATATAACTACCCACTTGCGGGACTACAATGGGTATATGATTGTTGTTGTTGTTGTACACCTGTACTAACACAAATTATATTTTCTTTAATTAAAATATCTACTTTTATATCTTGAGTTTAGGCCCGGGTTCAGCACGGGCCTCACATAACTAGTATATATATATATATATACGTGCATATTATTTTGATAGCCTAAAAGCTTATGTTTATAAAAGTATTTATGTTTCAAACGAAAGATGATTTCTTTATGATTTGAATATAAATTGATTAAAAGAGCATTAAATTAATAGGATAAGTCATAGAACGAGCGGTGCTCGGTGGTTAGCCCCGGGTACCCGTCGCGGCCCCTAGCTGGGTCGTGACAATACACCACAGACTTATGAATTTCCTTTGTTACAGAATTACTCAGCCAAGCAACTACTAAGTCATTGCATCTTTGCCATTGTCGAAATAAAGGAGAGCCGGCAGAAGGCTTTTCATATGTTCCATGAATGAAATCAAGTTTATTTCGAACAGACAAGGCAACTAAAACAGATCTACGCCAACTACCATAGCAGGTTCCATCGAAAAGTTCAGAAACTAGGGATGATGCTAGTAAATCAGATGGATGGACATAAAGCGGGTGACATGGATGCGTGTAGTCATCAGGGTGAAATAGAATTCGAGATGCGGTAGAATTCGAGTTTGTAGAGTTCGTGCCCCCATTTGAGGGAATATTCTCAACGCTATCAGCTATGTCCGTAATAGCCATCAAGTAATGTGCAACTTTACACAGAAAACCACTAATACAAGGAAAATCGAAGCAGATTAAAGACAAATCAGACAAATCTCCTAAAGCTGATTCAAAATTCCAGTCAAATCGCTACATTAACGCAAACAAACCCTAGGCAATTGAGAACCCTAACACGTATTGATGTAGGTTACGAAAACCCTAGAAATCAACAAATCTAAGATGATATTCAAGATGTAAAAGAAACGAGGTTACCAATCTAGTCTTGCAACTGAAAAAAACACAGTCTTCGCGAAAACCCTAAGAAGCTACACCTCAGCAAAGCAAACCGCAAACTTCATCGGAATCAAAACTCGAAATGAAATAGAACAATGAAACCAACACTTATAGGATCGGAAACTATGACGGAGCCGGAATTCGCGATATTCCGGGCTCTGATACCATGTTGGCAGCAGAATTATCGATTAACAATTGGAAATAGGAAATCGATTTTGGGAGAAAATAGAGAGAGAAATTTTGGTATTATTCATTAGCAAATCTGTGTTACATAATGAATGGGCCGTTTCTTTTATATGTGGACCCAATGCTTATACCATTACAATAAAACAATGTGGGCCAAGCCCAGTACAAAAATAAACACAGAACAAAATGTTTGTAACTAATCCGGATGAGGTGGAATAGGTCCAACATAATGTTTCATAACTCGTTTGGACTAACTAAAAGGCCTAATAGTTGTAGTTAAGGCGAAATTGAGGTACTTGGGACTCATTTGAGGATAACGGTATATTAGGGACATGTTAACGAACGTAAGATATGGTACGAGACAGAAGCGGATCCAAAATTTGAAATTTATAGGTTCAATTTTTTAAAGATTTTTAGCATTGAACATTATATTTTTAAAGATGATTACAGGATACAAAATACAACGGCCTCTTGCTTCGTGCATCGCAGGGGCTGCCGCGCCCTATAAACTCCACAGTCAGGCCCACAAACTTAACAAAGAGCACCGGATAACTCCATTGTTTTCCATCGATAGCAATGTGTCTCATGGGAGGATTCAAATTTTCCAAGTTCATTTCATTGGATACCAAGGGCGGAGCCACATACGGTCAAAGGGGTTCATCCGAACTCCGTTCGACGGAGAATTACATTGTTTATACATGGTTAAAATGATTTTTTTTATAGATACTAGATATTGAACTCCCTTGAACTTTCTCGTATATTTACTTTTTCAATTTTGAACCCCCTTATCACAAATCCTGGTTCCGCCACTGTTGAGTACCCATGCGACACATGGGAGTCCCCTGCTGAAATGCACAGAGTTGCACTGGGCTGGAAGCATATATTTCATATGGCAGGAAAGGAATTTAAAGTGTTCCAGCAGAAGCATAGAAGTTCAAATGTTTTTTTCACCACTAGAAAAATGCAAATGCTCAACGAAGATCGATCCAATTGTATTAGTTGCAAACGTTTTCGGTGGACTTTCCATCAGAAATTATAGATTCTAGTGAAAATATTCCTTAGAAATCTACGACATTTTAATACGAGTGTTTATTTGAACTTTGTACTCAATTATACTTCTTCCGTCCCAATTTATTAAGTACTCATTTCTTTTTAGTTAGTAACAAAAAGAATGACACCTTCTTATATTTAGTAACAATTAAACTTTAAAATACTCATTTTACCTTTTAAGAAATAAATTATAACCATAAAAATATTTATGACTCATTTTAGACCACAAGTTTCAAAAGTCTTTCTTTATTTTTTAAATTCCGTGCTCAGTTAAACACCCTCACATAAATTGAGATGGAGGGAGTACTCTATCACGTTAATTAGAACATGTATTTTCATCGGATACAAGCGAAGCTTGACTTTATATGGTTAAAACTATGTTTATTACTTTCAAGTACCTCAAAATCACATCGCCTCAAAAATTTAAACCGTAAATTTTTAAAAGAATAAGTTTATTATATAATCAGTTGCTCAATTAAAATAAGTCTAGATTGAAATGCCTAAATAGAATTTGCGCGGTTAAGGGAGCGCCAACGTATTAAGCATTAAAATTTTGTTTATCACTTTCAAGTACCTCAAAATCACGTGACCTCAACTTGATGGAAATTTTATAAGATGGTGGAATTTATGACAGGTTGACCCTACTGCCTTCCACTTGTGATAAAGAAGACAGATACAGAGTCTTTTGTCGTCTTCACACTTGTGTGGTTAATTAAACCTGTAAACACCAACAAATCAATGTCCCCGTCTCCAACATCACGGGACACAGTTTGCATCAGCTCCATGCACACCCTTCTATAAGTCATGGATGACTCTAAATGATGTGAATAGAGAGAACTTAAATTAATAGTAATTAACCTATAAGTATAATTTAAGCTGATAATGTTTACGTACAGTACTTTTTTCATTTTAATTTGTTTGTTTGGATTTAACTTGACACGAATATTAAGAAAGTAAAGACTTTTAAATTTCGATCTTTAATTAAAGACATGTAGAATGTACTAAAATTTCATTTACTATTGTAGTTTTAAACATGCCATTAAAAAATGGAAATCAAAGAGTTGTCAAAAAGAAGAGAGATATTCTTTTTTAAATGGATTGAAAAGAAAAGTAAGATAAACATGTGAAACTGAGGGAGTATAATTTAACATTTCATAGAAGGTTATTCTATTTTTTGAAAAGATAGTTTTTACTTATAATTTTTAATCATCTTTTAAGTGATCCATAAGGTAAAAGTTCTTTTATACTATCAGGGTACACAAAAATCATTTGATATCTAAAATTTACTTGTGTGCAATTAATTTATGCATTATTCTTTTTAGTCCATTATTTAGATTTTGTCATTATTTTTTAAAAAAAATTGTGCAATTATAACTCTGAAAATTACCCTTCTAGACAATGTTAAACTCCAGTTCAATGTTTGCTTATTTATTCTCAACTTTTTAGATAAGTCATTAGATTGTCATTTAATATTTTCAATAACTTATAAATTTTTAGACGGTGCTCTAACATTTTTTCAAAAGATTTTCAGTTTGCTTAAAAAATATCTTTAAATTGTGGTTTAAAAAATCTATAAGTTGCAAGAGAAACAAAAAAGAGTCATTTATCTAATTTCACAAAAAGGGACCAGAAAAAACTTCTGCTAGCTTGCCACATAAAGTCCATTAAATGAGAAAGTGTTCTTTACTCGGTGTTTTTTCATTTTTAAAATTCAAACTCGAGACCTCTACTTGGGAATAAAAATATCTTATTTATCCATCACAACTTTGATGGTGACATATACAACATTGTTTTCTCTTTTCCAGCTTACTAATACTAACAGCACACCCTTGTTAAATTATAAATAACTCATACTCAAATTAATACATATATAAGGTTGCTTTCTATTTTTTCCAGCTAATGACAAACACATTGTCACACATAAATCAAAAAACAGTGTCCAAACCGTATACCCAAGGACCCCAACGCCATACCCCATCCCCTCCTGATCACCTGTGCGTGTGTGTACGTGTGTTCAACGACGTATACACAATCCTACTACCCCATATATATAGATAAGACTAGACGGGCTATGCCCGTGCTGCGTACGGGCTCAACATTTTAGATTATAGTGCATTTATGTGTATGTAGTTGTATTTGAATAGTGAATATATATATATATATATATATATATATATATATATATATATATATTATGTTCAATTTCTTTTCACATTTATTAGAGTAAGAATAAAAATAAAAAAGTAATTAAATTTTATCTTATTTTAAAATATAAATATTTTAAGTATATTTATTTTAGTAAACATAACAAATAAATGACATGGCGGAATAGCAAATACAACAGTTTAATATCTAGATTAGATCTTAGGCTAATATAAAAAAAGAAAGAAAATTGTATGATTTGACTACTTAACCTTTTGAAGAAAAGGAATTTCATTTGCTCCACTAATGGATTGATACGCACGTGACAATGAATCTATCATTATTGACTTAATGAGATATTTTGGATATTACATAAATATTGTTTGATTTTTTAATATGTGGTGCACTTTTTTTTTGGACATTATTAATTTGCATTATATATATATATATATATATTATGTTCAAAACACGATTAATATAACATTGTAGTTTGTACTCCGTATCTAAAATTTTATTATATTAGTGTTTACTACGAATACAAAGTCTGCACTTTTTTTTTTGACATTATTTTTTTTTTAATATGGGATTCACTTTTTTTTTTTTTTTTTGATATTGCTTGATTTTGTTAATATGAGATTCAATTTTTTTTACTGTGAGTTTGGAGATGGTGCGTTCCACTCTTTTTTTTTTTTTTTTTTATATTGCTTGATGTTGTTTAGTATGGATCCATCCTTTATGGGGTGCACTTTTTTTTTTGGACATTATTAGTCTGCACTATTTTTATGCATATAATATATATACATATACTATGTTCAAAACACGATTAATATAACATTATATTTTGTGCTCCGTATCTAAAATTTTATTATATTAGTGTTTGCTATGAATATAAAATTTGCACTTTTTTTTTTAACATTATATATTTTTTTAATATGGGGTTCATTTTTTTTTTTTTTTGATATTTGATCTCCATTTAATAGTATTTTTTCTTTTATGACATTAATCTCTTTTCACATTTATTAGAGTAAGGAAAAAATGAAAAAAATAATTAAATTGATAATGTTTACGTACAGTACTTTTTTCATTTTAATTTGTTTGTTTGGATTTAACTTGACACGAATATTAAGAAAGTAAAGACTTTTGAATCTCGATCTTTAATTAAAGACATGTTGAATGTACTAAAATTTCATTTACTGTTGTAATTTTAAACATGCCATTGAAAAATGGGAATCAAAGAGTTGTAAAAAAGAAGAGAGATATTCTTTTTTAAACAGATTGAAAAGGAAAGTAAGATAAACATGTGAAACTGAGGGAGTATAATTTAACATTTCATAGAAGGTTATTCTATTTTTTGAAAAGATAGTTTTTACTTATGATTTTTAATCATCTTTTAAGTGATCCAATAAGGTAAAAGTTCTTTTATACTATCAGGGTACACAAAAATCATTTGATATCTAAAATTTACTTGTGTGCAATTAATTTATGCATTATTCTTTTTAGTCCATTATTTAGATTTTGTCATTATTTTTTTAAAAAAATTGTGCAATTATAACTCTGAAAATTACCCTTCTAGACAATGTTAAACTCCAGTTCAATGTTTGCTTATTTATTCTCAACGTTTTAGATAAGTCATTAGATTGTCATTTAATATTTTCAATAACTTATAAATTTTTAGACGGTGCTCTAACATTTTTTCAAAAGATTTTCAGTTTGCTCAAAAAATATCTTTAAATTGTGATTTAAAAAATCTATAAGTTGCAAGAGAAACAAAAAAGAGTCATTTATCTAATTTCACAAAAAGGGAACAGAAAAAACTTCTGCTAGCTTGCCACATAAAGTCCATTAAATGAGAAAGTGTTCTTTACCCGGTGTTTTTTCATTTTTAAAGTTCAAACTCGAGACTTCTACTTGGGAATAAAAATATCTTATTTATCCCATCACAACTTTGATGGTGACATATACAACATTGTTTTCTCTTTTCCAGCTTACTAATACTAACAGCACACCCTTGTTAAATTATAAATAACTCATACTCAAATTAATACATATATAAGGTTGCTTTCTATTTTTTCCAGCTAATGACAAACACATTGTCACACATAAATCAAAAAACAGTGTCCAAACCGTATCCCCAAGGACCCCAACGCCATACCCCATCCCCTCCTGATCATGTACGTGTGTTCAACGACGTATACACAATCCTACTACCCCATACATATAGATAAGATATAAACTGACACAAACATAAACACAAAACACCTTCACTACACTTTTCAAACTTCAGCCAAAAAACAACCAAACAATACTGCAAATGACAACATCAGACGAAGGATTAACGTTAGAACTCATACGACAACATCTCCTGGAAGATTTCACAAGTACAGAATCATTCATCAATAGTCTCAATTCTTGTTTTTCTGATCATATCACTTCAGTAAAAACAGAGCCATCCACTTCAAATTCACTCTCAGATTCTCCCATTTCACCAATTTCCCTTTACTTCAATGATGATTTCCCTGAATTCAAAATCGAGTCGGACACTAATCTCAGCCCAACATCCGACAGCTCTGTGGGGTCCACGCCGATTTCACCGACGAGTATGTTTTATAAACTGAAAATATGACTGCATCACGTAATATTTTATGTTGAGCGGTACATTTTGGAAAATTTCCCCGAGAAAATTACGCTCTATGTCTGATGAGAGAAAATATTTACACGTTTTAGCCTATATTTTGAGTTTGTTGCCCTGTTTAGCCCATATTTGTGTATAAACACTTTTTATACACTATTATACAAGATTGATACAACTATGTATAATGTTTTCCACCCTGTTATAATGTTGTATAATATTGTACGAATTTAAATTATGACTACATGACCTAAGATTTTATGTTGGATTGTATATTTTTGGAAATTTCCTTTTTTGTGATCCTTTTTTATAGCTTCTCAGTTACAAGCATTCTCTCGTTACTTTGGGTGTCTCATTTATAATTTTTATTATATTGGCATTACTATAGTGGAATTAAAAAAATGGGCTTAATTTTTTAAACTTCTTATTACTTGTAGGAGTACTGAAGAAAAATTACAGAGGAGTAAGAAGAAGGCCATGGGGGAATTCGCGGCAGAGATAAGAGATCCAAGTAGAAAAGGATCGAGGATTTGGTTAGGTACATTTAATACTGATATGGATGCTGCTAGAGCTTATGATTGTGCAGCATTTAAGATGAGAGGAAGAAAAGCTATTCTAAATTTCCCATTGGATGCCGGTAAATCTGGTACTCCAGCGAATATTGGCCGGAAAAGGAGAAGAGAAAACTAGATGGAGTTGGTGGAGATGATGAATTTGTAACGATGTTGTGTTTTTTTTTTTTTTTTTTTTTTTTAGAGAAAGAAAAATGTGTGAAGTATGTTAATTACTGAGAGGCCGTTTGGTAGCTGGTTAGAAGCTAAGTTGTATAGGTATTAAATTCTGCATAAGTAATACCATGTTTAGTGGCATATTTTTGTTACGTATAAAAAACTCAACACATCTAGTTCGGTGTTTAATTTACAATTTAAAAACCCGCATAACTAATACATATATAGGTCATGAGAAAATCTATGTATAAATAATAGATGAATAACTTAATTCTGCATAACTACTCTCTCTATAAAAATAATACATAAATTCTCTCATAATAAGTCTCTGTATTATTAATATCTGCATAACTCTAACCAGCTACCAAACGACCCCTTAAGAGATCCAAGTAGAAAAGGGTCGAGGATTTAATTAGGTACTTTTGATATTGATGTGGATGCGGCTAGAGCTTATGATTGTGCAGCGTTTAAGATGAGAGGGAGAAAAGTTATTCTGAATTTCCAGTTGGATGCTAGAAAATCTAGTTCTCCGGCGAATATTGGCCGGAAAAGAAGAAGAGAGAACAAGATGGAGTTGGTGGAGATGATGAATTTGTAACGATGCTTAAGTTTTTTTTCTTGGCTTAGGAGAAAGAAAATGTGTGAAGTATGTTAATTACTTAGGGGTCGTTCGGTAGCTGGTTAGAAGCTAAGTTGTATAGGTATTAAATTTTGCATAAGTAATACCATGTTTGGTAGAATTTTTTTGCTACATACAAAACTCAACACACATAATTCAGTGTTTGATTTGCAATTTAGAAACCCGCATAACTAATACATGTATAGGGTATAAGGAATTTATGCATTATTTTACGCAAGATAGAAGATGGAATAAATAATGTAGATGAATAACTAAACTCTGCATAACTAATCACTATAAAATAATACCTAGATTCCTCGTAATAAATCCCTATATTATTAAGACCTGCATAACTCTAACCAGCTACTGAACGACCCCTTAAGAGATCCAAGTAGAAAAGGGTCGAGGATTTGGTTAGGTACTTTTGATACTGATGTGGATGCTGCTAGAGCTTATGATTGTACGACGTTTAAAATAGAGGAAGAAAAGCTATTTTGAATTTCCCGTTGGATGCCGAAAAATCTGGTGCTTCGGCGAATACTGGCCGAAAAAGGAGAAGAGAGAACAAGATGGAGTTGGTGGAGATGATGCATTTGTAAGGATGTTTAAGGGTTTTTTCACTTAAGAGAAAGAAAATTTGTGAAGTATGCTAATGTATTGAACTCCCTTACATTAAAATAGTACAGTAAAGTTTCTTATTTTTTTTTTCACATACCATTAAAATATAGTTATAAGTACTTTTTTACAAAAAATAAATAAAAATCATACCAAAATTTAAATTTTGATTTACTAATTTTATTTCTTAAAAGTAACGAATGAAACATTAAAAATAACGGTGATAGTGGAAGCACTATAAATTGTTTTAAGATGTCAAAAATAAAGTATGAGTTTATGTTCTGTATTACAGAGTAAGAAATTTTTGCACTATCAGGTTAAGTTGGCCAGGTAACTTTACTTACTAAGCCTGATCTAATCATTAGTAAAGAGTCTAAGCCATATAATCATTAGTACAAGAAATTTTATATCCATCATTTTGCTTTTACATATTGTAGCAGGTAACCTATCTTATTTTGAAGATTACGAATCTGACATTTTAAGAAAACTTACTTATAGATATCCTTTAATTGACCTGATCATATTGTTGAAATTTCATTAACACTATATATATTTTAACTCTTTAATAAATGGGTTATTTTACTAAATCACTCTTATTGCGACAAGCCCATCACTATTAAATACAATTTGAGAATACTATCTTAACGATCAATGTCTAACAATACTGATCATGTGAGAAAATTTACTTACACTATTGAAATATATAACTTAAACTCATAAATATCGGCATGTTCAAGCATTTTAATAATTGTGTTTTTAATTTTGAGGCAAACCTTCGAGTCGAAAGCATACTTACAACAAAAAATCATAAAGGACTGGCACTAACAATATAGTCTTTGATTCTTAAGAATAAATCTATCTTCATTTCTGTTAACTAACAGATTTTAATTCTATTTTAAACTAAGTGTTAACTGTTCATAAACAAGCATGAAGCTAAGACGCACATGTGGGAGAGACTAGCAAAAAGCAAACCTCGAAGGAATTTTTATGAACAAGTTTCAACAATTTTTTCTCAAGCAAATTACTTTAAAACAAATTGAAGGCAAGTGTTTTCACTAAGCATATAAGTAGTAAAAGATTGATGTATAACTAATTGCAAACAGTTAATTACACATAAGTGTAATTTACATGTTCAGTAGCATACGTAGAATTTGCGCAAGCAATAGAGGCAAATATGACTCTTGTACACCGGTCTGAACAGATGCATTGAGGTTCTAACTTTACTTCTTTCCCTTAATGATGTTTACTTTGTTAGAACAAGAATGATAATAATAAAAGAAATCCAAAATAAACTTGCTTGGATTAGAGGCATGTTAAGACGTTTCTTGAAGATAGTTGGAGTCTCTCCCACGAGCAAACGGAAGAATAAATAACAACTCTATCTTCGGGATTCAACTAAGCCACAACAAGTAGCATTCAAGAAAGTTGCTCTTCTATTCTTGAATTGGTGATTTCACCTTATGATCAATGTCTCTCTAAAGTTTTAAGGGGAAATTGTTTTCTTTCAAGTGCTTGCCTTTTCCAAAAGAATGAAACACTATTTATAGGATAAAAAATTACATAACATAAAAGTTTTCATTAAATAGGATTTAAAATAGGTTCATGAATTTTCTTAAAATACATGCAACTTTCATGTAACTTTCAAGAACCTAAAACATAAAATACTAAATGAAGAATGTATCTTCAAATTCACATTCATTTAGTTTTGAAAAACTTTTATCATATGAAATGTTTCAAAATTAATTAAAACATTAACTTAACAATCCCCCACTTGTTTCAAGAAATTTTGAAAATATTTTTGAGACATTAATCTAGTAATATGCATCAATAATGGTGTCTTTTGGACTTGAACCATTAGCTAGTGAATACATTCTAAATCATTGACTACTTAGTGAACGAATCTTGAACTGAGTAGATCATTAAATGA
Source organism: Lycium barbarum (assembly GCF_019175385.1). Taxonomy (NCBI): domain Eukaryota; kingdom Viridiplantae; phylum Streptophyta; class Magnoliopsida; order Solanales; family Solanaceae; genus Lycium; species Lycium barbarum. The sequence continues at coordinate 11,866,530 of NC_083341.1, forward strand.
AGTAGAAAAGTTTCCACGCACATTACTATACTTCCGGTGAAAATCGTAATCCTTCGACACCTTACGACCATGTGTCCTGAATCCTTTAAACTAAGTGCTTTAAGATTTCCCTGTTAAAAATCTTATTGAAGCGGCCTCCACTTCGCACTTAGCGAGCTGAATTCATCAAGAGTAACATTGCATACTCCGACCAATTAGTCTATGAATTCATTAAGAGAATTTAATCTCATCCTCCTTTAAAGAAAAGTGTCGATAAATCTATCAAGAGGGTTCCTACACACTCCAACCGATACCGGTTTATAGACTCATTAAGAGAATATAATCTCATCCTCCTCTACAGTAGGAATATTGGTAAATCTATCAAGAGTCGTTATACTAACTCCAACCGAGATCGGTCTTATAGATTTATTAAGAGAATAGAATCTCAACCTATGCATATTTACTCACTCTTTGAAGAAATGGAAATTTTATTGATGTGCTCAACAATTGTAACTTTACTTGTTTTTCCCTTTGAACCTAAGATTACATCATTAGGTAGGGTTACCATAAAGTACAATTAATTTACAACAGGCTTTATTCCCATCCCTTTACAAGTTTCCATTACTAACTCTTTGCCTAACCCTTTAGACAAAGGATCTGCTAGATTAAATCTGGACTTCACATATTGAAGCGATATTATGCCATCCTCCAATAGTCTTCTCACATGATTGTGTTTGAGACGAACTTGCCTCGATTTGCCATTGTAACAATCACTTGAAGCCCGAAAAATAGCAACTTTATTATCACAATAGATAGTCAAAGGTGGCATTGGCTTACTCCACATAGGAATATCTATCAGCATACTTCGAAGCCAGTCAGCTTCTTCTCCAGCAGAAGACATAGCTATAAATTCTGACTCCATGGTTGAGTGAGTAATACATGTCTGCTTCTTTGAATTCCAAGAGATTGCTGCTCCGGCCAAAGTGAAAATCCAAGCAGTAATAGATTTAGAGTCATTTGGATCAGAATTCCAAGTAGCATCACTATAGCCTTCAATAACTGCTGGAAAGGTAGAATAATGTAGGCCATTATTAATCGTGCCCTTTAGATACCTTAAAACACGAATTAAGGCATTCCAATGTTCAACTCCGGGGTTACTGGTAAACTTGCTCAAAGTTCCTACTGCATAACCAATATCTGACCTGGTACAATGCATGGCATACATAAGACTCCCAACAATCTGAGAATACGTCAATTGATCAAGAATGTCACTAGAGTTTCGCACTAGTTTGATGCTAGGATCAAATGGTGTAGGAGCAGGCTTGTCATCAAAATGACCAAACCTCTTCAGAACTTTCTCAATATAACTTGCTTGAGTAAGAGTCAAACCATTAGCTGATCTCACAATTTTAATGCCCAAAATTACATTAGCTTCTCCAAGATCCTTCATTTCAAACTGAGAAGCAAGAAATGATTTTGTTTCTTTAATTCTTTCAATATCAGTTCCAAAGATCAACATGTCATCCACATAGAGACAAATTATAACTCCAGAGTTTTCTTGAAATTTACTAAATATGCATATATCGCCACCATTGATTGAGTAGCCATTAGAAATCATGGCCTTTCTAAATTTCTCATGCCATTGCTTTGGAGCTTGTTTTAATCCATAAAGAGATTTACGAAACTTACAAACTTTATGTTCCTGACCATGAATGATAAACCCCTCTGGTTGTTTCATGTAAACTTCTTCATCTAGATCTCCATTCAAAAACGCGGTCTTAACATCCATTTGATGAATTATCATATTATGAATTGCTGCTAAAGCAATTAAGAGCCGAATAGATGTCATCCGAGTTACAGGTGCAAATGTATCAAAATAATCAATATCTTTCATTTGAGTAAAACCTTTTGCTACCAAGCGAGCTTTGTACTTATCTATAGTACCATCAGACTTTAATTTCTTCCTAAATATCCATCTACAACCAATAGATTTACACCCAGGAGGAAGATTTGATAGAATCCATGTATTATTTGACATGATAGAATGCATTTCATCATCAATAGCTTCACGCCAAAAAGGAGCATCATGGGAAGATATTGCTTCAGCGTAACTTTCAGGATCTTTTTCAACCAAATAGACTTGAAAATCAGGTCCAAAGTTCTTTGGCTGGGCTGATCTTATACTGCGCCTCAGATGGCTTTCTTTCACGGACTCAACTGTTTTCCTTTTAAGAGGAGATGTAAAAGAACTTGCATCTTGTTCTAAAGATTCCTTTTTCTTAGGAAATATATTCTCAAAAAAGTTAGCATGTAAGGATTCAATAATTGTGTGAGGACTTGGAGTCTCAAGATTTAAGAATCTATAAGCCTTACTGGTCTGAGAATAACCAATAAACACACATTCTACTCCTCTATAGCCAACCTTAGCCAAATGTTGATCTGGTAATCTAACATGAGCCAAACAACCCCACACTTTAAAATAATTTATATTTGGCTTTCGGTTCTTCCAAAGTTCATAAGGGGATGCCTCAAGTTTCTTGGAAGGTATTCGATTCAAAATATGACAGGCTGAAAGTATGGCTTCAGTCCACAAATTTCCAAGCATACCAGATCCATAAAGCATAGAATTAACCATTTCTATGAAAGTCCTATTTTTCCTTTCTGCTACACCATTTTGTTGTGGTGTATAAGATGTAGTCAATTGTTTTTAAATGCCTTCTTTTTCACAAAAATCAATAAAATCTGATTTTAAATATTCTCCACCTCTATCAGATCTAATTGATTTAATCTTCAAACTCAATTTATTTTCAACTTCTGCTTTATATGTTTTGAAAGACTTAAAAGCCTCATCTTTTGTTCTTAATGGAAAGACATATGTATATCTTGAGTAATCGTCAATGAAAGTGATAAAATATCTCTTACCATGACGTGACAAACAATCCATCTCACAGATATCGGTGTGAATTAATTCCAAAAGTGTGGATGTCCTTTCAACCATCTTAAAAGGTTTCTTTGTTATCTTGCATTTACTACAAGTAAGACACTTAGTAGTATGATCTTTTCCACAGTCCTTAATTAATCCATTTTTAACCATAAGTTGTATGGATCTAAAATTCACATGACCAAGACGTTCATGCCATAAATCTAGAGACTCCACAATATAAGCAGAAATATTTTCATTATCAATATTGAGTTTGAACATTCCATTTGTAGCATAGCCTTTTCCAACAAATATGCCATTTTTAGACAGTATAAATTTATCTGCCTAAAAAATAATTCTAAAACCATGCTTCGAAAGAAGTGTACCTGACACCATGTTCTTCCGAATTTCAGGAACATGCAATACGTCTATCAGCGTGACTATCTTTCCGGAAGTAAACTTCAATTCAACAGTTCCTTTTCCCACAACCTTAGCAGAGGACGAGTTTCCCATATACAAAACTTTATCGTCCCCCACTAATTCATAGGTCTTGAAAGCATTTCGATCACCTGATATATGACGAGTTGCGCCAGTGTCTATCCACCATTCCACTTTATTTCCTGCTACAAATGCTTCGGTAACCATTGCTACAAATTCATCTTTTCCATGATTATTTGCCTTTTCTTTCTTCTTTTCAGCTTTAAGAATTTTACAATCACGCGTATAGTGACCAAATTTGTGACAGTGGTAACATTCAACCGACTTAGAATTGGTGCTAGTACGCTTAAAATTCATACTTCTCTTTGCCTTCGGAATTTTCTTATTAACAGATTTCTTCTTGGTTGATTTTTCTTCAACCACATGAGCTTTCATGACGGGTTCCTTCAAAATATTATTGTCACGATATCGAGTCTCTTGAACTCCATATAGTTTGAAACAAGAAATTTCTTTGAACTCGCCTCTTCTGCCAAATAGATATTTTGGAGAGTGTCCCAAATATCCTTAGCAAATTTGCACTTGGTATAATATTGATCATAAAATTTGTTGGACATTCCTCCAAGAATATAATTCTTACATAAATAATCATCATCTTTCCACTTGGCAATTTGTTCTTTAATCAAGGTAGCCTCGTCAGTTGTTACCTCAGAACCAGGAGTATTAGGACAAGGTTGTTCAAGAACATATGCCAACTTCAATCATCTTAAAAAGAATTCCATCTTTCCAAGCCATGTAGGAAAGTCTTTGCCATCGAATATTTCAAAATTAGGATTAGGCAGAGATGGAACACCATTCAATGTTGATGTAGTAGCCATAGAGACAACTATCTTCAAATTGTTAGAACAAGAATGATAATAATAAAAGAAATCCAAAATAAACTTGCTTGGATTAGAGGCACGTTAAGAAGTTTCTTGAAGATAGTTGGAGTCTCTCCCACGAGCAAACGGAAGAATAAATAACAACTCTATCTTCGGGATTCAACTAAGCCACAACAAGTAGCATTCAAGAAAGTTGCTCTTCTATTCTTGAATTGGTGATTTCACCTTATGATCAATGTCTCTCTAAAGTTTTAAGGGGAAATTGTTTTCTTCAAGTGCTTGCCTTTTCCAAAAGAATGAAACACTATTTATAGGATAAAAAATTACATAACATAAAAGTTTTCATTAAATAGGATTTAAAATAGGTTCATGAATTTTCTTAAAATACATGCAACTTTCATGTAACTTTCAAGAACCTAAAACATAAAATACTAAATGAAGAATGTATCTTCAAATTCACATTCATTTAGTTTTGAAAAACTTTTATCATATGAAATGTTTCAAAATTAATTAAAACATTAACTTAACATACTTTGCATTATTTTCCAAACAATATTGAACTTTTTTTATATACATAGTGTGATTATTAGAAATATATATAAAATTTCATACCCTTTTGTGTGCATGACTCCTCGTCTTAGTAAGTACTCCTTTTGTTTCAGTGTGCATGACGCGCTTTTCTTTTTTGTTCATTCCTAAAAAAATGACATGAATCTAAATCTTGAAAATAATTAATTTTATATTTCCATTTTACCTTTGATGATAAACTTTTATAACTAACACAAATGTTATAGCATATTTAAGGTCACATGTTTTAAAAGTTTTGCAGTCATATAAAGTTGGGGTAATTTTATCAATGGTCACTAAGCTTACTCTTGTAACACTAAAGTCACAAAATTATGTTTTGTAACATTAAAGTCAGTAAACTATATGATAGTTGTTCATAATACAAATCATTGAAAGTCAAATTTCCGGCACCGAAAACTGACATGCCCAGAGGCGAAGCCAGGATTCGAGACTTGTGGGTTCGGGGTTTTAGCTCTTTAAAGTTACTGGGTTCTTAATTAATAATTTGTACATAATTGACAAAAAAATTAATACAAACATATGATTTGGACAATAGCTATTGGGCTCGGCCAAACCCGCACTGGAAGGGCTAGCTCCGCCCCTGGACATGCCATTGTCATATAATCATTTTACCACTTTGTGACTCCAATATTAATATGACATGTTTTAGAACAAGTTTTTTTTTAAAAAAAAAAATCTTAAACTTCGTAATATTTTACACTATGGGTGTGTTCAGTATGGAGGAAAACATTTTCCGCAAAATGTTTTCCAATTTTCTCATGTTCGTTTGGTCAAACATTTTGGAAAACATTTTCTTTAGAAAAACAAGTTCCTTAAAAATGGGAAAAATGACTTCCCTAATAAAAGTAGGGAAAACAAGTCCACAATGCATTTCACCAACCACCCAACCCTCCCCCAACCACTCCCACCACCCCACCCCCACCGCACCCCCCCCCCAAAAAAAAATTAATTTTGTTTTGAAAAAAATGTTTTGATTTTTTTTTTTGGTTTTTTTCACCCCCACCCCCCACGCCCACCCCCACCCCCAACTACCAAACCCTAACCACTTCCGTAACCATGCACCACCCCAACCCCCAACCACTCCCAAAATCCATGCACCACTCCTCCCACGCCGCACCCTACCACCACCCCAAACCCCACCCCTACTGCGCCAACCCCACCCCCTCCCCCCCCCCCCCCAACTTCTTTTTTGTTTTTGTAAAAAAAGATAAAAAAATCTTTTGGGTTTCTACACCACCACATCCCTCCCCCCGCGCACCACCACTCCCCACTCAACCCACCCCAATTTTTTTTCTTTTTTCTTAAAAAAGTTTTAAAAGTTTCTTTTTTTTATTTTTTTTCACCCACCCACCCCCACGACCACCCCCCTTCTCGACACCCCACCAGTGGTTTAGAAAATCCAGAAAAAGGGTAGGTGGTTGTGGGAGGGGGGGGGGGGGGATGTGGTGGTTTAGAAAATCCAGAAAAAAAATTGGGGTGGGGGTGGGGGGTTGGTGTGGTATGGGGTGGTGGGGTTGGGGTGGAGTTGTGGGGCTTGGGTGGGTATTTTTCTGAAAATATTTTCTACCAATCAAATGAACATGAGAAAATAAGTAAGAAATTCACTTATTTTCCGCTACCCAAATGAACATGAGAAAATAAGTAGAAATTCACTTATTTTCCAAGAACACATTTTCCAGGAAAACATTTTCCTATACTGAACACGCCCTATGTCACATAAATTGGAACAAAGAGCAATGACGGATCTAGAGCATAACCTACTGTTCACGAGACCGTGTCTTTGTCCAGACCTTATTTATATATTAAAAAATTCACTAAATATCTATAAATATACACTTTATTTTAACTTAAGGTCCCTGTATGAACTCATAAAATTCAAATTTTAGGTGGGCCAAGCTGTTGACACCTAATTTTGTCCCTCCTTTATTCCAATTTATTCCCTTGGGCTGCTAAATTTATTAACGAGCTAAATACTTTATTTTTTACTACTATTTTTATTTCTACTACTATTAATATTGTTAATTTCATTTTCACTATTACTAGCATTACGTTGTTTCGTCATCATTTCATTTTCGGATTTGGACTCGTTAAATTAATTATAAGTCAACATTTTATTAAGTCTTTATTTTCTAAATATTAATCACTAATCACCTAATACATATTATACAAGTTAATCACTTAGAGGTTGTAGAAGTTAATTACTAAAAGCCCAAAAGGAATTAAGTAGAAGAAGAAAATACCCAACAATTTCAGCTATTTGAAGCCTATTCTTACGAGCCCAATTCGTGTATCTGCAGCCCATATTTTTTTTAAAACTCACCAGCCCACACCCGCCTGAACTATCCGACCTGGCTCACCTTTTTTTTTTTAAAAGGGAAAAGGGCCTGATTTACCCCTCTACTATTGGAAATAGTCCACATTTACCCCCCGTTATACTTTCGGCACAAATTTGCCCCTACCGTTACCTAAGTAGCAATATTTGCCCCTATTTTTAACACCAGTCCACTGTGGCAATTGTAATATTTTTTTTTTAAGGGAAAAGGGCCTGATTTACTCCTATACTATTGGAAATAGTCCACATTTACCCCCGTTATATTTTCGGCACAAATTTACCCCCCGTTATACTTGGTACGACTCTTACATATTATTGGCATCTTTTAACCTAAAAAGTTTTTGCAAATTATAGGCCTAAAAAAATGAGCTCAACTTAACCAACTAAGTAAGCGGCAGCTAAATAATAGGGATGACTATTTTCTTATCCCTATATTTAACATAACTAAGCAAGGGGAGAGCTATATAATAGGGATGCTTTTTTTTTTATCCCTTCTTTAACTTGATATACATTATATGAATACAATAGGTGTATACAAATGATTAACAAACAGGTTTTATACACATTATGTGTATACCAAATCAAATTTTATATTTGATATACATCAAACACACATTATTAATTTTTAAAAAACACCATGTATCTAAAAATAAATAAATTAATATTTATGTATTGCATACATAGAATTTAAAACTTATGGAATATTTCGACACCAGTCTATGTATACAAATCAACATATGTATAGCCACATTGACACAGTATGTTACTATAGTAAATGTATATAAATATTCGTATACATTATATGAATACAATAGATGTATACAAATGATCAATAGCTGTTATAGAAGATGTATACATTATATGAATACACTAGATGTATTTTTATTTTTTATACGGAGGTGATATAAGTTTACAAGGCAAAGGGTTTCAGATACAGACAAAAAAAAAAAAAAAAACAATTGTTAATTGAAACATTTTAGGAGATGAAATAAACCAATATTTTGAAACATGATTATTCTATGCCAATTGTATTTCTCTGTTGGTACACTGTGCCAAATTCCCGTTTTCTTAGTTAGCTGTGGGAAAATGACATTCATACAGCAAGATGGTACAATATTCTTAAAGCGTTAAATTACAGAATACCAAAAATAACCCTTGGTGAACAAGGAAGCATGTCGACGGACAACACTGCTCTTCTAGTCTCTTAAGTTCGATTTTGGCGTGCTTTCTGAAGTTCCCACACCAAAGTAAAGATGTTAGCCGCTTTATTCTTTAATGCTCACGCTGACTTTTGACTCTTTGTCCTAATAACACAGTTTCCCCAAACCCACTTTGTGAGATTTTACTGGGTATGTTGTTGTCCTAATAACACACATATAAGAATTACGTCTACATAATTCATGACCTGGAAGCATTAACTATTTATCCCGTACCATATTCAGAATTTAGAATTTGTGAGTTCTTATAGTTACATCAAATTCATATGGCATACAATAATAATTGGTCTCTCGATGAAAAAGTTAGTTATTCAATGATTTTTTTTAATTAAAAATATAAATTTGATAAAAAAAAAACTATTGAATTCTCGTGAATTTGTGTTTGTGATAAGTTTACATTAGTTGATAATTATTATTGGTAACGGTAGGGGCAAATTTGTGCCGAAAGTATAACGGGGGTAAATGTGGACTATTTCCAATAGTAGAGGGGTAAATCAGGCCCTTTTTCCTTAAAAAAAAAATATTACAATTGCCACAGTGGACTGGTGTTAAAAATAGGGGCAAATATTGCTACTTAGGTAACGGTAAGGGCAAATTTGTGCCGAAAGTATATCGGGGTAAATGTGAATTATTTCCAATAGTAGAGGGTAAATCAGGCCCTTTTCCCTTTTTTTTAAACCAATTCATCGTCCAAAACCTAAAGGGAAAACCCTAGCTGCGCCTCTCTCTTTCTCTTTTCCACTTTTCTCCCTCTCTCTTCACCCACTCTCTCTCTCCGATGAAAATAGCAAATTCACAGAGGCTTTCGTGAATAACAGGCCATGCATGGCCATTTCAGGGATAGAAATTAATAATCCCGTCTTTTACCCCTCAGAGTTTCAGCCGTTTGAAGGGTTCGTTTTGTTTCTTTCCCTCCCCTTTCCTTTCGATCTGAAATCGCCTTCATTTTCGAGTACAAAGTTTAATGGGATTTTGTCCCTTTCTTGCTTTTCTGATCGGGGGTGGAGTACTTTGACCAAAAATCCCGCCCAATTTCGAATCCCAGCAAACCCTAAAATTCTCCTATAAATACTCACTTTTGATCCATTTTGAGGGAGTTCTTTTTTAGCCGTCTCAATCCCCTGAAAAATATCAATCAGTCTCATTGTTTCTTGACATTGATTTGAAATACCAAGCATTTTTTATTCTCTTTTGCTCTGTAGATTCGACGCCGACGACCCCTGTTCACTGCACTCGAGGAAGGTCAGAAATCGTCCTTCTCCCACTGCTTTAGTTCCGTTCTATGTAAATTTATATAGTTAGATTAATTTAATTTAGTGTGGTTCTGATTTGGCGTGATGATTAGCTACTTTGCTAAGTATGTTTTACTAGTCCAGTTTGTTCGAGATATAGGAGCTATATCATATAGTTAATCTGCCTTAATAAGGTTAGGTATGTTGGCTTAATTGGTTATTAAGCATGTTGATTATAACCAGATGAATGATATCCTCTACTTTATTTAATAGTTAAACGGTTAAACCCGCTCGATATGTCTAGATTAGTTCAAGTCCAGCAGGTCCCATATGATCATTTCACTCAGTTAAGCATGATTATGCATTAGTTAGCCTAGTTCTTCTTTGTTCAGAATGTTTATGTGTTTGGTTTGAATCTCATTTGTTTTAAAATCTAACAAGGATCAATACCATGTTGTGTCTGTAATATATGATGAAGGTAGTTGTGTTAACGTTAATAGATTCAAGTCGAATGTCCTTTAAGTATACTGTCAAAAGGGTAATTGTGTGCCTGAAAATCTGAATTTTCGATCCTTGAAGCCACAATGACTTTATGTTTATAAAGATAATCAGTGAACTAGCACTGAGGCTTGATTAATTTATTTTGAATTCCTCTTCTCTTTTCTCCCAACTGATTTGGCTCAAACTAATGCATGTCTCAGTTACATAATTTCCTGATATTTAATCAGTGGTTAGACAACTTTGCTCGACTGTTTCGCCTTGGCAGTAGGCCTGCTTGTAAGCATCTTTGATGCCTGCTCGCATTAGCTAGTTCCCTTTTATTTTTTTAAGTGAACAATTCGAATGAACCTCAAATTCTTAAATATATCATGCCATCTCTTAGGATCTGTTTTACTCAGAAATAATAGTATGATTAAGCTTCACTTTTGAAATGATTACAATTTGGTCTAACTAATCATTAGATTTTGTTGGCTGCTGATCTTTTATGATGTTGTCTCAAATCCATTTTAAGCTTCAGATCTCTCTCTTCAGATCTCTCTTTTGAATAAAAGAAAAGTGGCGAGTTTGGTGGAATAAGAAATCTGGTCTAAAGTGTTCATACAATTTCTTATATAGCTAATCTATGAATGGTTATTTTGTGTTAAGAAATCATGTTGTGTTACGGAAACTTTCTAAAATCCATGATGTTGTTAGTTTCGTGATCTGAATTCACGTTTTAGGAATGGTGTAGAATATTGAATCTATGTGGTCAATGATAAGAGAATATGATTTAAACTTTTCTTTGTTTCAAATTTAAAGATTCTGCCTATAGGGCAAGTTAAAATGGTTTGAACATATACTCCATATTTTAACGTCATTATAGTCAGTTGTGTAAATTGGGTAGTGACAACAGGCTGTACTAGCAGCCATGACATAGGATTGTATATGATGGACTTTGACACTTCCATTCTAATAATACATGACCTTAGAATCTGTCTTTACGCTATTTCAAAAATGTCAAATTCTACTTACTCTTTACTTTACTTGTTACTTGGGAAAACCCGATTTAGGATCTTACTTAAACGGAGAGTATAGTGTTTATCTTCTAACTTAGATCACTACTTAAGAGCTTATTTCTCTCAGTTAGATTCTTTATGTTTTGACCACCATGACGGGTAACGATATTGTTCTAGCATAAGTTGTAAACTATATGTTTATTTGTCGCCTTTCTTTTCTATTTTTTTCATGTTTATCAGAGAAGCAGAGGTTCTTTTCTAATTCATTTTCTCCTTTTCTTTCCTTCTTTGTTTGCATGAACACCGGAGCCGAAGAGTTTCACTTTGAGACTCAACGACGCTGTTATCACATGGAGCCGTACATGCTTATTCGTTCCCAGCTTTACGTCGCTTAAAAGCGAACCAAAAATCTGATCTTTCTGTTAAGAGTCAATGTTGGCTGTAGATTATTTTGCTTCTGCTTGTTTTCTACTTGTGTTAATGCGACTAACGTTTCACTTTGAATTATGTGTTCACTGATTCAACTAATGGCCGGACCTTATTTGGAGTTTCTGATAACACCCCTGGGTAGTAGCTATAATATTTTCTTCATCACATAAAATATGACTTAAGTGTAGAGACTAAAGTCAACGACTCAACATCTGTTTCCTCTTTTCGAGTTCAAATGGTCTTTTCTTTAAAAGAAGTAATTTTCAAAGGTGCTAAAACTTGAAAATAAATGCATAAGTCAACACTCGTTTGTCTTAATTAGATCTGTGCTTCTAACCTTGCCCTAGATCGTGTTAAAACAGCTTGTTCGTTTGGTCATTTTCAGCATAATGTCTGTCGATGCTTTATTAACTCAAAATATCTAATTATGAATTATTTTCTTAAATGCCATAAGATTTCGTACTATATTTACACTTAACATATAACCTTTTTAAATTAACCTAAAGTCCGGTCGGTTAACCATTGTTAATGGATCTTAAAGGATGCCTAATACCTTCCCTTTAGATTAGTTGAACCATTACCTAGATCTTTTGGTTTCGTAGACATTAAAACGGAGTTAATTTTAGATAATTACTTTAATGAACTTTAGGTGTCCTAATTCACTATAAATAATTAGGTGACGACTCCTTAACTTTAATTAACCCCGGAATTACCGGAATGTTGTAAACTATTTTGATTTCGGTTAAAATAGGGTATAACACAAGCAACACAGAAACAAAGAATAATTTCAAATTGGACGAACCAAACAAAGGACCATTTTCAATGCTTGAAATTAGGGGCTTGACCCTACTCTTTTAAATTTGGTTCATGTATTACTACTATGTCGACAAAAGACGACAGAAATGACAAGAATTTGGAAAGTTTGTAGATCACAACATAGTACTAAATATACTAGCTATGTATAAATATATAAAACTGTGGATATATCACAAAAATCTACAAGGGAAATTAACTACTTGCTGATGTGCTACTTGCCAAGTGGCCCCTTGCCCTACCCCCTTTTAATAACTAGTTACTAAGTGTCTCAACATCCCTAAAATGGACCACACACAATTATTTGTTCGTAAAATCATCAATGTCACTATCAATGGCATGACTTGGGCCTTTGCAACATTGAGCACATCATCCACTTGAACTACAAATAAATAAATAGATTAAGTTAGATATACCGTCAATGTAAGGAATCTTTTACAACATTATGTCACTGCAAAGAATCTTTTACAACATTATGTCACACAAAAAATATTTACAGATAAGTGTCCTTAAGATATGAAAATTGTAATCCTGAATATAACTTAAATTTCTTATTACAATAATAGATAAAGGTCTTTGGGTAGTGTCAAGTTCCTTACTAACGATGTGTAAAACTTAAACTCATAAATGAAACACTACACACTAACTCTTGCCTATTTGTTGTTATCCCTGTTAATCAAATTATAATCTGTTTACAGAAACTAAAGAACAGTATGTTTATTTCGAGCCCACAGAAAACTGTGTTTTCTTAAAGAATTTAATCCCCTCATAGTTGCCAAAGGTTTGGATTAATTCTTCCCAGGATAGAACGAATTTCTATTCTACAATACCGACAATGGAAATTGCAGAATTTCAGCGAACTCAACGAATGGTAGCAATCACACGACACTTACTGATTTCTGGTTTTGAAAACAACGCAACATGAGGGGAAAAATATCTGTTTTTCATAAAGCAAAAATTTCTAAGTTTTTCGTTTCAGTGTCTAAAAAATGAGGCGAAGCCTCTGAACATTTATAGCCTGCTATTTTGATCTGAACAGGTGTGAAAGTGCCTGTTCGGTGAAGGAGATGACTGTTGGTTATCGTTATGTTTGTTGGGAAATAATTCTGTTGGAAAAAAAAAATTAATTCCGTTGGAAAAAATAATTCCGCGAATTTAATTAATATCAGGATTGGAAATATTAACAATCAATACGATCATTTGACCAAATTCAAATTCAAATCCAAATCCAAATCCAAACCGAAGCCGAAGCCGAGCCGAGTGACGACGACGACGTGAGGGGTGGTCCTCTTCTCAACCCTTTATGAGCTAGAGAATGTGTTGCTTAATATAAGCACACACATAACACTTTCAACCACCAATGTGAGAGAAGTGCTCACTTGAAAGGTTATTTTTCAACCTTTCATTTCCCTCCACTTTTGTTTCCCTCCGTTTCCCAATACTTCACCTTTAAAGTCACTCACTTAATGCATTTGTGGACTTTAAACTCAACAATTCCCCACTTGAATGGGGAATGGCTATATATGAAACATGCATGAAAAAAAACTTGTCTGATTACAAGTAAGGATTAACCGCATCTAGGTAAGTAGGTTTCCCTTTGAACTTTCCGTAGTGAACATATATCGGATATACTCGATCAATCAGTAGATTTGATATCTTTGAACCGTCGAGCTTTAATGTATATCTAGACAATATATGTCACACACTTAACCCTTCACCATCTTGGTTCTCATTTTTGTGTTCGTTTCAGCCTTGAACACTGTCTGGTTTCATGAGTGTGTAGACAACTGGCCTTACTCTAATTCTCCTTGAAGCGACTTCCACTTCACACTCACATAGGTGATGCCTAAACTTTTCATCCTATAGATACACAATTTGACATACTCCGTACCAAACATAGAAACCATTAGAAAGCCTTTGAGCTTTATCCTTGTTCCTGAACATTGTCTTATCATGAGAATGGATTGATTTTGACGACAATGTTGAACCGTCATTCATAACTTTGTTTGATCTTCTTGAACCTAGATCTTGGGATTTACGGTCAGCTAGGTGGAGTTACCATTATTATGACTTGTTCTTGGCTATAATCCCATTCCCTTCGATGATTTATCAACCGCCTCTCTAGTTAGGCCTTTCGTAAGTGGATCCGACACATTATCCTTTGACTTTACATAGTCAATTGTGATAATTCCACTAGAGAGTAATTGTCTAACGGTGTTATGTCTTCGTCATATGTGACGAGATTTTCCGTTGTACATAACGCTTCTAGCCCTTCCTATTGCAGCTTGATTATCACAATGTATGCATATAGGTGCCGCCGGTTTAGGCCAAAACGAAATATCTTCCAAGAAGTTCCGTAGCCATTCTGCTTCCTCACCGGCTTTATTCAACACTATAAACTCAGACTCCATTGTAGAGCGAATGATGCATGTCTGTTTAGATGATTTCCAAGATACTGCTCCTCCTTCAATGGTGAAAACATATCCACTTGAGGATTTAACTTCAGATGAACCGGTGATCCAATTTGCATCACTATATCCTTCAAATCGTTTCATTGCCATCCAATGAGTTTGGTCAGGATTACTTATGTAATGACTCAGTTTACTTATTGCAAAAGCTATATATGGTCGTGTGCAATTCATTATATACATCAAACTTCCCAACGCTCGAGCATAGTCCAACTGGGGTTTGCTTTGACCTTGATTCTTTGTAAGAGCAAGGTTTACGTCAATCGGAGTTTTTGCAACTTTAAACTCCAAGTATTTTAATTTTTCCAGTACCTTCTTTACATAATGAGTTTGAGACAAAGCTAGACCTTCAGGAGTCCTAAGAATTTTGATTCCTAGGATTAAATCAGCAATTTCTAAGTCTTTCATATCAAACTTGCTCGCAAGCCTACGCTTAGTAGCATTTATGTCAGCAATGTCTTTGCTCATTATCAACATATCATCAACATACAGGCAAACAATGACTATGTGATTTGGAAAGTTCTTAACGTAAACACATTTATCACATTCATTAATTTTAGATCCATTTTCTAACATTATTTGGTCAAATTTTGCATGCCATTGTTTGGGTGCTTGCTTAGTCCATAAAGTGACATAACAAGTCGACACACCTTCTTCTCTTTTCCGGGAGTTATGAACCCTTCGGGTTGATCCATATAGATTTCTTTCTCTAAATCTCCATTCAAGAAGGCCGTTTTCACGTCCATTTGATGGATGTGGAGTCCGTACACCGCAGCCAACGCTATCAACACCCGAATGGATGTTATCCTCGTTACCGGTGAGTATGTATCAAAATAATCAAGACCTTCTCGTTGTATGAATCCTTTGACAACGAGTCTTGCCTTATATTTATTAATAGTGCCATCATCTTTCATTTTCTTCTTGAAAATCCATTTGGAGCCTAAAGGTTTGTTTCCCGGAGGAAGATCAACCAATTCCCAAGTATGATTGTATAATATGGTTCTATTTCACTATTGATTTCCTCTTTCCAATATTGTGCTTCGGAGGAAGACATTGCTTCCTTGAAAGTTTGAGGCGCATTCTCTACTAAGAATGTCAAAAAATCTGGACCAAAGAAAGTCGATGTTCTTTGACGTTTGCTACGTCTTGGATTCTATTCGTTAGGCATATTTTCCTTTGTTTCTTCTCGAGGTCGTTTAGGTCTTTCACCAGATGACTCACATTCTATTTTATACGGATAAATATTCTTAAAAAATTCAGCATTATCAGATTCCATTACCGTATAAACATAAATATCGGGGTTTTTTGATTTATGAACTAGAAAACGATATGCTTTACTATTAGTGGCGTATCCTATAAAAACACAATCAATGGTTTTTGGTCTAATTTTTACCCTTTTGGATTTAGGAGCTTGCACCTTGGCTTAAACACCCACACACTTTGAAATATTTTAAGCTAGGCTTTCTACCTTTCCATTGTTCATATGGAATGGACTTTATTTTGCTATGGGGCACTCGATTGAGTATTCGGCTCACTGTAAGGATAGCTTCCCCTACAAGTTTTGTGGCAAACCAGAACTTATTAATAAGGCATTCATCATTTCCTTCAATGTTCGATTCTTTTCTTTTCGCAATTCCATTAGATTGTGGAGTGTATGGGGCAGTAGTTTAATGAATAATTCCATATTCTAAGCATATTTCTTCAAAGGGAGATTCATATTCTCCACCCCTATCACTTCTAATCATTTTGATTTTCTTGTTCAATTGTGTTTCGACTTCATTTTTGTATTATTTAAATGCATTAATAGCTTCATCTTTGCTATTAAGTAAATACACATAGCAATATCGAGTGCTTTTGTCAATAAAAGTTATAAAGTACTTTTGACCACCGCATGATGGTATTGACTTCATGTCATAAAATACATTTAAATCCATTCTTGACTAGTGGTGAAGTTGAGACTAAGTTCTTCCGTATTTCTCGAACATGAAGGACATTCTTGAGCGTCACAATCTTTCTAGATGTCATATTCAAGGAAATGTTTCCTGTTCCCTCGATTGTGGCAGTAGCAGAATTGGCCATGAAGATCGCCTCGTTGGGGCCAGCTGCATCATAAGAAGAAAAGAATTCTTTGTTAGAACACACGTGGCAAGTAGCGCCCGAGTCTATCCACCACTCTCGCGAGTTACCTACCAAGTTGCATTTTGACAACATGGCACATAAATTGTCCATTTCTTCATTCTTTTCTGCCATGTTGGCTTGACCTTTCTTCTTCTCCTTATCATTTTTTGGAGCACGACAGTCTGAAGCCATGTGTCCAAATTTGCCGCAATTGTAGCAACTTCCTTTGAATTTCTTTTTTGCTTGGAACCTTCTTCCCTCCAGAAGCCCGCTTCCTTTTCTTTGAACTTGTAGGAGCAGTTTCAACGATGTTTGCACCCATTATTACTTGTTTGCCATTGGCTTTCTTCGCAGCAGTTCTGTTGTCTTCCTCAATTCTAAGTCGGACAATTAGATCTTCTAACGTCATTTCCTTACGTTTGTGCTTTAAGTAGTTTTTAAAATCCTTCCACAAATGAGGCAATTTTTCAATAAAGGTCGCAACCTGGAAAGCTCCATTGACTACCATTCCTTCCGCAAGCAGATCATGTGTAATCACTTGTAGTTCCTGAACCTGCGACATGACAGATTTATTATCTACCATTTTAAAGTCCAAGAACTTCGCAGCAACAGGCTTTTTCAACCCAGCAACCTCGGTCTTATATTTCTTGTCCAAAGCGTTCCATAATTCCCTAGACGTCTTACAACCGCTATAGACATTATATAGACCATCATCCAGCCCATTGAGAATATTGTTTTTACATAGAAAATCAGAATGATTCCATGCTTCCGTCACGATAAAACGCTCGTTGTCCGGAGTCTCTTCTGGTAGAACAAGAACTTCCTTAGTAATAAATTTTTGCAAACTGAGGGTTGTTAAGTAGAAGAACATTTTCTGTTGCCAACGTTTAAAGTCGATGCCAGAAAACTTTCCGGGCTTCTCTGCCGCAGCCATTGCAGGGACAGTTGTGGTGCGACTGGAAGAGGCGACAATCGTTGCACCAGAACCAGTAGCGTTATCGGCAGTGATATCAACTATTTTCTGTTTGACAACAAAACTGAAACAGAATCAATAAATAGAACGCACAAAATAATAATGTTGATGAAGTTTTTATATTCTTCTAATCGAACACACAAAGTAATAATCTCGATGAAGTTTTTATATCTTCAAATCGAGTAGATTACTGGAATAGAAAATGCGAGGATTTTAGTCTCCAACCAGAATATAATATTAGATGAAAAAGAAATATTGATTAATAAATTTCTTTATGTTTGTTATCTCTGTTATTCAAATTATAATCTGTTTACAGAAACTAAAGAACAGTATGTTTATTTCGAGCCCATAGAAAATTGTGTTTCCTTAAAGAATTTAATCCCCTCACAGTTGCCAAAGGTTTGAATTTATTCATCCCAGGATAGAACAAAATTCTATTCTGCAATACCGGCAATGGAAATTGCAGAATTTCAGCGAACTCAACGAATGGTAGCAATCACACGGCACTTACTGATTTCTGATTTTGAAAAAAATGCAGTATGAGGGGAAAAAAAATCTGTTTTTCAGAAAGCAAAAAATTCTGAGTTTTTCGTTTCAGTGTCTAAAAAATGAGGCAAAGCCTTTGAACATTTATAGACTGCTATTTTGCTTTGAACAGGCGTGAAAGTGCTTGTTTGGTGAAGGAGATGACCGTTGGTCATTGTTATGTCTGTTGGGAAATAATTCCGTTGGAAAAAAAAAATCTGTTGGAAAAAATAATTTCGCGAATTTAATTAATATCAGGATTGGAAATATTAAATAACGAAAATGGAAATAAAATAAATTTGGTCCAAACAAATCCAAAGCCGAAGCCGTAGCCGAAGCCGAGCGACGACGACGGCACGAGTGGTGGTCCTCTTCTCAACCTTTATGAGCTAGAGAATGTGTTGCTTAATATAAGCACACACATAACACTTTCAACCACCAATGTGGGAGAAGTACTCACTTGAAAGGTTATTTTTCAACCTTTTATTTCCCTCCACTTTTGTTTTCGTCCATTTCCCAATTCATACTTCACCTTTAAAGTCCCTCACTTAATGCATTTGTGGACTTTAAACTCAACATTTGTTGCTCACAAATTAGTACTCTCTGATCTCAAATATTAATCGTTTTGATAAACTGAATCTATTTAAAAATAATCGAGGTTTTAGGAAACAAGAATTGGTTTAGTATTTATTTTTTAATTAATGAAGTATTAATTAAGTGATACGTTTAAATAAAGATAAATAATATTTCAGATAAACACTCTAATGATTAATAATATAATACAACTAAATATCTTGAGGAGTACAAAACCCTTAAAATACATATATTATGATCAGTTGTAGATACGAAAATATTCTTAGATATAGACTAAATTTTTAAATTCTACTCTGAATAGAGCTTTTGGACATATACCAAGTGGAAGCAGCCGCAAAAGTCCAAAAGGCCCATAACTTTTACACTAGGCCATGGGAGACCTACATGCATTTTTTTGCGTTGACTGTCCTTCAAAGACACTGGTCTTTAATTTTTTTCCCTCAAATTGTTGGTCTTTAAATTTTGTACTTCGCCTAAAAATTCATAAGTTTCGGATTTAAACTTTCGCTTAGTAAAAAATTTTAAAAAATAAAAAAATTGCAAGGCAAAGTTTTGGATTTAAACTCTACCTTATGGTAGAGTTTGCATTATGTCTGAAGACAAACATTGCCTTAAGGAAGAGTTTGCTACCTTAAGAAAAACTTTGCCTTGCGATTTTTTTTTTTTTTTATTAAGCTGCGGTTCGAATCCGGAGACCATAAATTTTTAGGCGAAAGACAAAAATTAAAGATCACCCCCGAATAAGGGCAACCATGCAAATTGCCCACCTACATGTCTCTCACTTATCCACAAACTTTTGATAAGTCGCTGTTTAGTCTAAAATTACGTACTTCCTCTGTCCCAAATTATATAGTACACTTTTTTTAATCTGTCTAAAAAGATTGTAATATTCTATTTTTAGAAACAATTTACCTTTATGAGATGATTTATAACCATACAAATATCTAAGAATTATTTTTACTGAGAATTACTTTTGTTTATGCAGATATGAATAATAAGTAGTTTAGCTGGAGGAGGAGTCTTTGTTTAAATTTGAATTTAATAATCATAAGCTTTTAATAATCATAAAGCATGCATAAGCTTTCATCAACTCTAGCAACTCTCAAATAAAATATAGATCAGCAAGAATCTTAATTTTCACTTCTCTCACCTTTTGCTTCTTAATCTATTTATCAAGATCGCAAATGAAAAATAAATTATGAAGACATTTCCTATAGTATCAATTATGTTCATTCTTGATGCAGAACTTTAGACAAAAAACCAAATAAGAAAAGTGATACTAGAAGAATAAAGAGTTTGAGCTAAAATAGTTGAAAGATGTTCTTAATGTGATGCGACATTGTTCATTTTGAGTAAACTGTAAAACACTGTATAATCATCATCAAGATTTATGAGCTAATTTGGAGATTCATTTTGTGCTATAGGTTCGTAGACATGAAAAAACACTAAGTCGGCCCCCAAATCATTACTCCGTCATCTTCACACCCGTCTAGTTGAACCATTGACTTTAATGCTAATTATTGGGCTAAAGTATACAAAAGATACGCCTAACGATCAAGAGACCTCACACCATTAAAAGTAAAATATATATAATTATTTTTCAACTATCAATGCAAACTTTATTTACACACGCGATAGAAAAATACGAAGAAACAACCTAGAAACAGGGTCTAGGTGGAACACATAATAACTAATTAGCCATCAATGACAAACAAAGACATAAAACCAACATCACCTTTTTTTTGTTTCTTTCTTCTTTTAGACAAAAGAACAATAATGTAATCATCCATTATTTTTCTTAATAATAAACTAAACTACAACTTGCAGTCTTTCATACCTAAAAAAGTGAACTGGATAGCCCACAGAAGATGCTTCCTTGTTCTAACCAAGAAGGCTCCAAGAAACCTCCATTAGACTCGACATTGTCCACCCTTTATAGTCTCCCTCTTCACTCTTCATTTCCCACTCAATTCTTCCATATTTTGAAACAAGAAAAAAAAGATTCTCTCTTCCCAAAAATTAATTTTTTCTCTAAAATATTTAAATGGCTTCTTCTTCATTAGATTTGATCAGGCAACATCTTCTTGATGATGATGCTTTTATTGAAAATTATTGTTCTTCATCAGAAACAAGTAGTACCCTTTATTCTCAAAGCTCATCTACTTCTGAATCTTTAGATTCTTTAATCTCTGATCTCAAAACTGAAAGCAATTTCTCCTTTTGTCCTGATTTAATCTACACAACAAATAATACAGCTCAAAGTTCAAATCTTGAATTCTCCGGTTTTTTCAATAACTCGAAAATAGAATTCAATTCCTCTGAATTGCAAGCAAAACCCAAAAAGAAAAAAAGCTTCAATGAAAGAAAACCTTCACTGAACATTTCAATTCCATCTGTCAAGAAAACAGAGCAAAAAACAGGGGAATCAAAAACAGGGGAACTGAAAACAGAGTACTCTGTTTTGAAAACAGGGGAAAATTCGGAGAAAAAGCGATATAGAGGAGTAAGGCAAAGGCCATGGGGGAAATTTGCAGCGGAGATTCATGACCCTATCCGAAAGGGTACTCGGGTTTGGTTAGGAACTTTCGATACTGCAATGGATGCGGCCATGGCATATGATAGAGCGGCTTTTAGACTCAGAGGGAGCAAAGCAATCTTGAATTTCCCACTTGAAGTTAGTAATTTTAAACAAGAAAATAATGAAGTTGAGAAAAACGGAAATTTGAATTTAAATTCTAGTGGGAAGAGGGTAAGAGAAGTGGAGAATCATGAAGACGAAGTGGTGGTGAAGAAGGAAGTGAAAAGAGAACAAATGGTGGCAACTCCATTGACACCTTCAAGTTGGTCTTCAATTTGGGATTGTGGAAATGGAAAGGGTATTTTTGAGGTGCCACCATTGTCACCGTTATCACCGCATCCAAGTTTTGGTTACTCTCAACTTTTGGTTTCATAGTGAAATGAATAATACAAAGTAAACTTGATTGGGTATTGTGAATTATGGAGTGATCTTGCTGCTACGATCTATTGAGATTTAATATTTTGTACTTACAATTCATTTCTCGAAAAAATGAAAGATTGTGAACAAAAAAGAAGGATTGTGAACAAGTATTTAGAAAATGAAGACCAATTTGAAAAGAGAAGAAATTTAAAAGGAAAAGTGAAACAGAAAGAAAGAAAGGTATGAGATGATTTCAAGTCCAAGAAGGTAAACGAAAAAAAGGAAGCGGAAGAGATGGGTCCCTTTTGGGAAATTAGATTAAAATATTGGAAGATTAGCATATTTTCTAAACAAGGATGATAAGTACATATCAAGAAATATGGGGAGATGGGGATGGAAGTGTTTTGGATCATGTATAAATTGTTTTTTTTTTTTTCATTGATAAGCTTTATTTAATGTAAATATGAATTCTACCTAGGAATTTTATTTGATTGGTTTATTTAAGAGGGTTCAAATATACTCCTAATGTTTGTTCTTTAATTTACATTTGTCTTCCGTTTACATATTGATCCATAAAAACTCCCACCGTCATCTTTCATTTTGAATATGTTCTTTCAGCTAACAGTCTTCTATCGTGAAAAAATTAGTCTAACTAGCTGATATGGTAAAGCCACACATGGGTATATTTGGATAACTTTCAATTGTTTAAGGGTATACTTAGACATTTATAATTTTCAAGGGCATGCTTAAAATTTATGCAGAGGGTATATTTTGATAGTTTAAAACTTATCTTATGTTTGTATACGTGGTTCCACTATGACAAATGTGCTAAGTTGGACATCCACTAGTGAAGGGACATATTTGAAACGAAAGATAGTGCCGAGGGTTTTAACGAGCCGATAGATAAATGAAAGGCAAATGTAAGACAAATCTAATACGTTAGGGACATTTGAATATTTTCCCTTTATTTAAGTTGTGTGCTAGGTATAATGTAAATATCCTGAACTTTCACCCGTTGATGAGGGTTCGATTCCTCACCTTGTAATCTCCTACACGCACTTATGTAATTTTTTTTATTTAAAAAGTAAATATTTTTTGGTAGGCTTATCCGGTGCTCCTCCAAATAAATAGAGTCAGCTATTTTGTATCCCGAATGTCTAAAGCAAAAAAGAAAAGGGAAAAGGTACAACCTAAGGAGCCGTTTGGATATGGATTGAATATGTAATTTGGATATCTTAAGTTGTATTTTGTCTTATAGACATAAACACCCCACAAGTTGTGAAAACTATCAAAACATTCCCAATTCTTATACAATCTTACCAAATGAACAAGTCATAGTTCATAACAAAATTAATACGCTACTAGAAGGCCTTTCTAAAAAATACAACATCAATTGATCAAACTTTAGTTCAATAAAAACGAAAATTTAACATGAATAGTAATGTAACTACTCTTTAATATAATCCTCCCACATGGTAGACATAAATAAAAGTTAGTGGAAATTAATGAGGTTGGTAAATGGTTGGTGGGAGTAATTGTTAAAAATATTTACCAACTTATGGGTCTTTCTTTATAAAATATAAACTTATGGGTCAAGTTTTACATTTAAATTTTTTGAAACCATAGTTTGAAACCCCAAATCATGCCTTTTTAGATGATTTGGGGTTTCAAACCATGAGATGAAATGCATGTCCAAATGCTGATTTCATCCCATGGTTTCAAACCGCATGTTCAAACGCCTACTAAGTAAGAATGACATGCACTAATAGAAAACTGTTCTAAATCATTAAAACAAAAACAAAACGTAGGGAAAATACAAATGAATTAAATGTCACTCACGAATCTTGTTTGTTTTTATATTTCTCAGATTTAGGTTTATTTATTTCGTATAAATATAAGATTAATCTTAAAACTTTACGAAAACAATCAATTGAACCATGTGAAAGTAATAAGAGTCCGCAACTTAATTGACACAGAAAGCATGGGTTGGAACATAAATACCCACTAAAAAAAAAGGTGACAAAACTATCTTTTGCGCAGTAAATTCTTGCGCAAAAGGAGTTAACTGTAACGGCACAGTTAATTCCTTTTGTGCAGGAATTTACGGCGCAATAGGGGTTTATAGAAACCCCAAACACTTGGTCATTTTCAAGTCACTCTTCACCTCCTCCATTTTCACTCTTTGAACATACTTTAAACTCCACCCCCACCCCACCCCCACCCAAAATCATGTCTCAAAGCTCCGAAACGTCAAACTTTGCTATAGAACCCGATGTTTGTGAATGAGGTCATTATTGTAAGCTAAAAACATCAAAGACCCACGATAATCCGGGTCGTCATTTTTGGCGTTGTAAAGTGCCCGAAGTAAGTGTTTTTACAAGTTTTTAGGGTTTAAATTTTTTTCCACATTATTTATATATTTTACTTTCAAAAACTGATTTTCTTGTAATGTTTATAGAATATGAATGGTTGAAAACAAGGGAAGATAGCATTTCCGTGGTCAAAACGGTGGCGCAGAAGTTTAAAAGGCCTCTTGTTGATAGAGATACCGCGACTTCACGTATCATTAGAGATTCTGTGAAGTTTGACTTGCAGTTTAAGCTTATGAAAGCTATAGAAAAAATTGACCTTTTGGAGGTCTTGCTAAAGGAATCCACAGAAAAATAAAGTTTTTTCAAGGCTAACCTTAGAGACACTCAACACGAGAAAAATGCCTTGAAAGAAAAACTTAAATTTTGGAATATTATTTGTGCTATCTTGTTGTTTTTTATTATTTCTATGTATTTTATTTTTTAAGTTTACTATTTCTATGTATTTTTTTGTTATTTTTATGTATTTTGTTTTTACTAGTTGTACGTTTTCACGTATTATGTAATCGACACCTTTTACGTACTAATTTATTTGTATTTTCTTTAAAATTGTGAATTGTTGAACTTTTTATGTATTATTAACTCTAAGAAGCTTATATAAATTAATAATAGACTATAAAAATCAAAGCAGATTTAAAACATACTAATTTTTTTCTAATTGATGACTTCATAAGGAATTAAAAATACAAATTAAATCATGAGTCCGAAACTTAAATGAACCAAAAACTAAGATAGTGAACCAAAATAACTCCTAATCGTCATCAAAATAGAAGTCCTCAATATCGTCCTCAGAACAATATTTTGGGTTTCTTAACAAATATCTTCTTTCTGTAGATGTTAGTTCTCTATCTGTTGATGATGCTTGTTCTTCAGCCAACTTTAGCATGTAAAATCTACAACGTCTTGCTAGCATTCTGTTGTTTTCTTTTCTAATCCTTTGTATAGCAGCCTCGCAAGAATGTGGATCAGTTCGAGGCATTGTCATTGAGAACCTTGTTGGGATTTGAGCGTTGAGATTTTTCAAGTTACGAACAAGACGTTCTGATTAGGCATGCCGATATGCCCCTTCTCGGCGTAACCCGCGATAATATTCTCGTGGATCTGAATATTTCACGTTGCAAAAATCATCATTACGCTCTATAAGAAGGTGGGGTTTCAAATCGTCTATCTTGAAATCATTGTTATCAAGAAAACTCGATTTATCAGGATAGCAACTATGATTTGAGCAATGATCACCACTGTTATTCGAATCATTTGGAGGGAATACTGACTAATCTACATTTCTACTACTCCACATTGAATGTGTTGTAGTTTAATAATAAATGAAAGGCTACTTATATAGTTTCAAAACCCTAAGTACCCTTGGGTCCTCTTTACGACCCTACCTACTTACTTTATTATAAAAAATATTAATAGGATCACGGGGATTCATCTTCATCGAACATCTCACAATCCGAATCCCACTTGGATCTGAATCTGACGTAATCTTGTTGACCATATTCTACCGTGAGGCAACGTATTTTCATCTGATTGTTTTCTTCGTGAAAACGATGAAAAGCAAAATTGAACTCTTGTGGTGTACTACAAGGCATTGACGTAGCACAATATTTTGGACGTTTGAGTCTGAGTGCCCTCAAGTTTTATTTTAGCATTTCAACCTCCCTAATATGCCAATTCCACTCATCTCTCATTGTATTATTGTATTCTTGATTGTATTTGTTGTTCGGGTTATTTCAATAATAAAAATCATACTCATCTAGTTCCCATGTCCTACCCATTGCTTCGAATATGTTTGCTGGGGTAAAACATGTAATAGAAGCAATATCAGAAAACTGGTTCCAAAATGACATAATAACTCGTTTTAATGTGAATGCTAGTTGTTCGTCATTCATGTTATATACTACTCCTTGATTTGACAACACTGTTATACCCCATTTTAATCGGGTCAAAGCGGAGTACAACATATTGGTGATTCCTAATTATTTAATTTAAGGAGTCGCCACCTAATTATTTTAACGTTGAATTAGGACACCTATTTTAACTAAGTAAGTGCTAAAAAGTTAACTCCGATTAGTAGTCTACTTAACTTAATGATTCTAGGTAAGGGTTCTTAGTTATCCTAAAGGGAAGGGGTAAGGCATCCTTTAAGATCCGCTAAAATACGGTTAACCGGCCAAACTTAGGTTAATTATATTATAAAACTTGATAAGAAAATATAGCATTTTGAATATTTTACGAAAATAGTTTGCAAGTATTATCAAGGTTACAAATGGGAAATATAAGAATACTATTTAAATTAAAGGACAATAGTTTATAGAAAAGATTTTAGACATATTAAACTAAAAAAATGCTGGATCAGCCAATATACTAATATGCGTTTGAAACAATTCAATGACTGAGTATCAATTGATTTTAACTGCTTATGAAGTGACCAAATAAGATAAGGAAGGCATTAAACAAACTAGCTCCCTACTCTTATGTGAAAAGTAGCTTTAAAAAAAATACAACTATCATCTTTTATGAAAAATTGGGCCTTGTTTGGAAAGTAAGGATTTAAATTAAATTTGGGAAAGATTCATCTACAACTGCTAGAAATGATCGTTTAATGCCTTTATATAGAATTAACCATAAAACTTAAAACAAAGGTTTATAAAATGACGTTAGGACTATAATTTGAGGTAGGTGAATAATTTTGAAATCGGACTTAATTCTTTAGCAAACTCGATTGGTTTAATTAAACATTAAAATTAGTCATATGCTGATCTTAAACCCATCATATCAGGTACCAAGTATATCAAATAAGCACCAAAGGAAATCATTCAAAACACACACACAAACAAAATAATATACAGAGTAAAGAGCTGAATGTTTAAAAGAGGAAAGGAAATCGCCATAGGCGGGCCTCAAGCGAGTTTTGTTTGTTTTTCTTGCTGTGGGATGAGGTTAAAGATTGTGAAATATGTTGACTCCATGCTCGGGTATAGTAATGGTACCGAATCTCATTTTTGAGACTTTTCGGTGAGTGAGTCCCGAATTAGGACTCCATTTACTCCGACGTGTACATGTAAAAAAAAAGGAGATAAAGATTAGAAATACACTTCTCTGTCTAATAGCATGCAAAAGGCTAATAAAATAAACCACACGATTTTTTTTTCACTCATAACTAATCGGAAACTAAAGAACATTTCATATGCCAAGGCCAATTTTCACACCGGACACAACTTCAAACAATAAGAGAAAATGAGGCTAAGCAGCTGAATTAAAGCTACAAATATAATCTCTAGAACATAAAAGGAATAATGAAAATATGAGTCATTAAGTCAATAAAGATGGACTGTATAACTAGTTTCATTAACAAAATACGAGTCATGGTATCAAAGTAAAAAAAAAAAACAAAGCATGATCCGGTAGGCTCAATTAAACACAGATACATATTCGAATGTTATCCAACCAATTTTCTATCGTATATTGATCTAACGAATAGATAAAGCTTCATAAAGGTGCGTATTTGGCAATTCAAGAACAAGGAGTTAACATACATCTGCTAAGAATAAATTAATTACTAAAAGATCTACTACAAATATAGATAGGAACTGACTGATATGTAACTTAACCAACACAATAGACTTCTACACTTAAGCACATCAACTCTTTCAAGAATTTAACAAGTTTAGTTTTAGTTAGAAGTTAGACTTACTTCTTGGCTTGTCACGATCAAACTTAAGGATTAGCTTATTTAAAAGATGGACAATCTAACAGAACCTAAACATGAGGGTGAAGTTTGTTAAACCATTTGAAATTCTTACGAAAGGAATTCTGTTTTGAGAATGACAAAGAGAAAACTCACTTTATCTTCTTATCAAATATTTTTTCAGTCATTTTTAACAAAACTGGTGAACACAACAAGCAAAAGATTAGGCATATCATATCCCATTTCTTAGACGAACTAAGGTTAATTGGGGGATTTCTACAAGTAAAACATAGCAATGACTTTGTTTAAAGACATGGTATACAGAAGACATGACTCGTGATGATGAACATGAAAACAGAATTGGCTTTCTAGAAGTAGATACCTCCTATAAAAATAACTATCCAGCAACCAAGTGAATTGACATGCTCAAATCACCTTTTAGAGTTAAATTGCTTGGAGTGAAGTTTTCAGAAATAGAAATTCCCTTTTAGAGTGACATACATTCATGTTAAACTAAATCTCATTTGATAAAAAATACAAGAACGCACCCTTTGCTATCTTAACCAAATTATTCAAATCCTTAAACCATAACAGAGGAGCTGCAAGAGAGGCACAAAATGAAATTCCAAACAAAACCTATCCTTGGATTCAGATACTACTCATATTTGTCCCCTAATCTATTTACTTAAACCAGATAGCAAAGAGAGAACTAGAAGATACTGTTCACAATAATTTGCTTGAAAGGACATGGATATATGCTTCAGATTTCAACTAAGCACCATAGATGACAGACATTTCAACCAGATTTTTAGCATTAGTGAATAATGCACTTTGAAAACTAGGAAACCAATCCCAAACAAAGTTAGTTTACAGAATGACAAAAACATATTTCAAGACAGTCCTCTCTTTAACTAGACATTAGCTTATCCAAATGACTGCCTTAAACTAATCAAATCAACAATTTTAGAAGCAATTAACTTCTCAGCACAGAGATAATCCTTAGAGGAAAACATGCTAGTCCATTACTAGAATCCCTTAACAGAATGGTGAGAAAAGAAGGGAAGTGCTACTGATCTTTAGTTTGTAACAGCAACAAGGTTAAGCAGCATAAAGTTTTCATTTAATCAAGGGAATAGAACTAAAGATTAGTCTTTTGAGTGAACAAGCCAAACCAGATCCTGAATTTATACATTAACACAACCTTATTCATGATTCTTTAGGTAAGTGAAACAAAGTGTGTAAATGCCTTATTTTCATGAACCAAGCAGAAAATTAAATGTCTCAACCCAAACCCTAACATATGATATTGAAACTAAACCAAACTAACCTGATTGCCACATTTCTCATAGAACAGGACTGGAATCAAAGATGAGAAGGGAAGGAAGTCTAAACTGGGCATTTGCAAACAAGGGGAAACACACTCATATAAACATTGCCTCTTCCCTATATAACTAAATCAGGCAACTAACCACACCACAAGCTACAGACTAAGATTTACTGATTCAAAATTAAGCGAATGACCGTTACAAATTAAACTAGTAGCAAGTACACCATATGAGGGACACTTAGACTTGAAACAATGGGTTCATAACTAATTTATATTATCTAAAATTAATGAAAAGGGAAACTGTGCTAAGTTAGAGCAACAGCTGTACCAAACAGTGCACAAGGCTTTCAGTTTTAGCTAAAATAGGACCAACATTATATGATTACAAACTAACCTACATCCATATTAGACGAATAAGCCATAAACATGTTAATCACTCATCAACCAACACTAATCACTCGCGAAACACAATAATCACATAATAGTAAAAAAAATTAAAGACTGAAATTAAAAAGGAAAGAGATTGGGGATTGCTGACCTTTTCTGAGTGCAGTGAACAGGGGCCTTGAGTCTCAGATCTACACTCGAACACTAACAAACTTCGAGCTTGAATGCGCTCGGATTCGAAGTCGTAGCAGGGGCAAAAGAGAATAAAAATGACTTAGTATTTCCAATGAATACCCAGAGGTATTAGGACTGAAGAATATTAATATTTTCAAAGGGGATAGAAGCGGCTCAAAAAAAAAAACTCCCCCTTTAAGGCTCCAAAATGTTCGTATTTATAGATTCAGGTTAGGGTTTGCTAAAACTCCCCCGTTCAAATGTGAATATTGAAGGTGTTTTCGAACAAATTTTCACGTGATTTGATTTGGACATTACCCGAAAATGGCTCAACCACTTATGGCTTTGAAGATTATCGCGTGTCCTCGAGCAAGAACAGGAAAACCTTTCTTCTTCAACAACAGAACACGCGCGTGAGCAGATGTAGAGACAAATTTTGTATGAAAATGGGATAGACAACTCTGTCCATGGCTAAAGAAAGGTAAGACTTAACCAAAAATGGAGGAAGGGGAGAAAAGAAGGGAGGTGCGGCTGAGCGTAGAGATTAGTTTTTTTTTAGGGAAGGAGACTGAAGGTGTATTGTTTTTGTTGGTCCGGGTCAGCTTAAAGGAGTAGTGGGCTGGTCTCATATGGATTGGGCCTTAGTCCAAGTAGTTTTAGGACTAATTATGGGCTGAATTAACATAATCATGTGGGGAATGTGATATAATAATTTAGCCATTAGCAGTAATAAGGTGTAATTTAATGAAATATAAGTAACATGATAATAAAGTAAGAATATCATTTAGATTATAACTTATTATTAATATGTAAATGAGTAAATAGCAATATACGATGTATTAATAAAGCAACAGTTCCTAATAATAAGGTAAGGACGAAAAATAATATATTTAGTTTATTAATAATTATTAGAAGCTCAAAAGAATGAATTGGAATAAAGGAGGGACAAAATCGGGTGTCAACAACTTGTCCCTCTTTGGCCGGTAATGATGAAAGAATTTTCGGGCAAAGACGTTGACGTAATAGCCTATTTTGTCCCTACTAAAATAATTTGGGAGACGATAAGGATAAAGAAAATTTGAGAGGATTGTGGCCGAACTCCGGTCTTCGAGTTGCCTACATATCTTGGGTTGCGCGAGAATCAGGTAGTGTGTAGCTCTGGGAAGATGCGACACTTGCGAATGAGCAATCATGACTAATGCAAATCTTTTTAAAATATTTTCCCAGTGTTGAATTATGATGACATTGGGTATTACGATTGAGGAAACCCATCGATCTTGAGAATTTTAGAATATGAATACGTGCGAACTCGATGATCGGTTATGGACGTAAGCGGAATATGTGGGGGGTAGCGACGAGCGTTCGAGGTAGACCCTTGACCTTTGTCAGGAAGTCTGATTATCCTTCCCAACAAATTTCCCTAGTTCACTGCCGAAGAAATAGTTCCATGTTGTGCTAAAGCTCCTGCGAAACTTAAACTAGATAAAATAGTTAGTAAATAAATATCGGAAGTAAAGCGATGTAAAATAGCCTTAGCTAAGGCTAATGCGAATGAGGTTTTAGGCCGATGATTCATGAGAATGATGCCTTTGGCGATGATTAATGAAAATGAGGCCTTAAACCAGATATGAAGATGAGGCTATTTAAACCGAATGCTTTATGAGAATGAGGTTTTCTAAGCTGACATAATGAGGTTTTGCTTTAAAACCCAATGATTGATGAAAATGAGATTTTTCAAACCAACATGATTCATGGTGTAAAGCATTTATGCAGTGAATTTTAAAGTATTTGTGCGGTGCATGTGCGTTTGAAAGCATTTGTACAGTGCGTGTGCGGTGTTTCTTATGCAAAGCATTCGAAGGCAGTTATGCAATGCATGTGTAGTGCATTTGAAAGCAGTATTGCAATATATGTGCAATGTATTTGAAAGCATTTATGCAGAGCATTTGAGGCATATGGTGCAATGCATGTGCGGGGCATTTGAAAGCATTTATGCATAGCATTTGAAAGCGGTAGTGCTATGCGTGTGCAGTGCATTTGAAAACAGTAGTGCGATTCATGTGCGGTGCGTTCGAAAGAATTTATGTAGTGCGTTTGCAGGGCATTTGAAAGTAGTAGTGCGGTGCGTATGCAGTGCGTTTGAAAGCGTTTATGCAGGGCATTTGAAAGCAATAGTGCATGTGCAGTGCATTTGAGAGCATTTATGCGGAGCATTTGAAAGCAATAGTGCATGTGCAGTGTAATTTGAAAGCATTTATGCGGAGCATTTGAAAGCAGCAGAAAATATTTGTGCGTCGATACATTTGAAAAAATCATTTGTAAGACTTAAGCATTAATTTATCATAAATTTCGAGAATTATTGACATCTGAGAAGCATAATTTCTCCTAAATGTTATAAGAAAACTCAAACCGTTCGATGCATAGTCCTTGCAGGACCGTAAATATTACATATTTTCAGCTTCCGCAATTTGAAAACCTGCATTCAAAGAAAATTTGTAAGTTTAGGGGGAGGTTGATTCGTGTTGACTTTGAAGATCCAGTTCCTGATGCTTCATGCTTCTAGCTTTGTCTAGACTTGTAACCTCAGTCTATTTCTTAGTCTTGGCCAACTAATAAAACTATTTGATTAAAAATCATATTATTTCAAAAGAAAATATGCATAAAAAATAGGTATATAGTGATAAATAATTTCTGCTGAACTTGGAACTGTGACACATTGTGAAACAAAGCGAACGTCCTTTCTCTAAAGTCGTTCCTTTGTCTGATGACTCTGTTGACCATATACTCTTTCATGTCTCTCGATGTCGTCTTGCAATGATGCCCTTAAAATTGTCCCAGTTTCTGGCATAGGAGGATATTGAACTTTTAACATGACGAGATCGAGCCTTATATAGGTTGCCTACGTATCCCACTAAGGGGATCAGGTCAAGCGTAGTTCAAAACATACAAGGAAAAATAAAATTGATGTTTTCTAATAATATGACCGAAGCCTATGTAGGCCGCTTACGTATCCCACAGCGGGAATCAGGTCAGGCGTAGGTCATGTTACAAACAAGTGGATTTTTTTTGGAAATTTCTATCCTAAAAGCCCAAACGCGATATAGGCTTCTCACGTATCTCGCCGAGGGAATGTATCTTTCATTACATAGAAAGACATTACAGGATGTTACATATAAAATAAACGAAAAGCTCCTAAATGTAGTATCTCTTTACGGCATCTGCATTGATAGCTTTCGGCCACACTTCGCCATCCATTTCTGCTAGAATTAGTGCTCCTCCAGTCAGTACTCGATGAACCATGTAAGACCCTTGCCAGTTAGGTGCAAATTTTCCCTTAGCTTCATTTTGGTGTGGGAACATGCATTTCAGCACCAGTTGCCCCGGTTTGAATTGTCTCGGTCTTACCTTTTTGTTGAAAGCTTTGGCCATTCTGTTCTGATAAAGTTGTCCATGACAAACTGCATTCATCCTCTTTTCATCAATGAGCATCAACTGTTCATATCGATTTTATGTCCACTTGGTATCGCTCAACTCAGCTTCTTAGATAATTCTCAAAGATGGTATCTCTACCTCTGCCGGTAACACAGCCTCTGTCCCATAGACCAAAAGATAAGGCGTTGCCCCAGGTGAAGTCCTTACAGTGGTGTGATAATCGAGAAGGGCCAATGGCAATTTTTCGTGCCAATGTCTATAATTATCAATCATCTTCTGCAGTATTCTCTTGATATTTTTGTTGGCTGCTTCAACTGCTCCATTCATCTGAGGTCTGTATGGAGTGGAGTTGCGGTGAGTAATCTTAAATGTTTCGCAAATCTCACGCATCAGAACACTATTAAGATTAGCTCCATTATCTGTTATAATTGACTCAGGGATTCCGAATCGACAGATGATGTTATTGCGAACAAAGTCTACCGCCACCTTCTTCGTCACTGACTTGTGCGAAGATGCTTCTACCCATTTTGTGAAGTAGTCGATGGCTACCAAAATGAACCTATGTCCATTTGACGCGGCCGGATCGATAGGACCAATGACATCCATGCCCCAAGCTGCGAATGGCCACGGAGAACTCGTCACATTTAACTCATTTGGTGGGACTCGAATCAAATTGCCATGAATCTGACATTGGTGACACTTTTGCACAAAACGAATGCAGACTAATTCCATAGTCATCCAGAAATAGCCAGCTCGTAGAATTTTCTTAGCCAGAGTA
Organism: Lycium barbarum; assembly: GCF_019175385.1. NCBI lineage: Eukaryota > Viridiplantae > Streptophyta > Magnoliopsida > Solanales > Solanaceae > Lycium > Lycium barbarum. The sequence continues at coordinate 11,900,626 of NC_083341.1, forward strand.
AAACCATTCATATGAGGCCCACATGTACCGCCATGCACTTCTTCAATCAACTTGACCACTTCTTTAGCATCAACACACCTTAACAATCCTAAATCTGGAGTCCTCCTATAAAGGATTTCTCCATTTAGGAACAAGTGGTTTGCTAACCTTCGAAGTGTTCTCTTCTGAACACTGGTTATGCCCTCTGAATAGTCTCATGCCTTGAGATACTTCTTAATGTCATAATACCAAGGTTCTTCATCAGGTTCTTCATCTACATAGAAACAAGAAGCTTGCTGATCTTGCACATTCACTTTGATAGGATCTATGTAATTCTTGTCCGGGTGCTGAATCATAGAGGACAAGGTTGCCAAAGCATCAGCGAACTCATTTTGAGCCCTTAGAACATGTTTGAATTCCGCCTTGATAAATCTCTTACACAGATCTTTCACACAATGTAGGTATGGAAGTATCTTCACTTTCTTAGTGGTCCATTCGCCTTGTACCTGGTGAACCAATAAGTCCGAATCACCTATAACCAATAATTCTTATATGTTCATATCAACGGCCATTCTGAGTCCAAGAATATGTAACACCCCGTAAACTTGAACTAGGTGTGAATTTATAAAAATCTAGTGTTAAGATGATATTATATCTATATGAAACCATTCATAATAAATTCGGGTGGAAGATGGCCGTTTTGAAGTCAAACCAACTATTGAAGTTCTTAAGGCCTCTTAAATTGGCCTAACTTTTGGTAGGTCTATCTTCTGAGCGATTTTCGTAAAACTGTGTTGCGAATTTGGAAAAACTTCCTTGATGAAACTTGTATATCTTTGCAATATCTTTCCAACGGTAGGTCGCCCAGCCCAAGAAAAGCTACATACAAGAAGTTATGTCCATTTTACCGAATACTGTGCAGAACCGACACCCGTCGCTTTTTCAGGCGCGTGGGGGCGCGTGCGATGGCCCCGCATTGCGGGCCAATCGCGGAAGTCTGAGTATTGACCTGAAGACTGTTGCGCGATGGCCCAGCATCGCGGACCCATCGCGAATCAGGTCAGATTCGGGTCAAAAATTCGGGTTACGCGTTTTAAGTTATATCTAAGGTTTTGGTTTATTTCCCCCGCACCCCATGCACGAAAAATTACCCTAAAGTCAATAAGAACAAGTCCCAAGCCTCAAGAACCATACAAGGTAAGTGTTATCATGATTCTAGGTTGAATTCAAGTTCCTAATCCCTTTCTAACATGATTTTATGACCAAAACCTAGGGTTTGCAACATAATTCTTCCCAAAGTGATTCAAGCTAGGGTTTGGGTGTTCTTCATTAGAACAGTGATTTATTAAACCTTGTTTAACAAATTAAGGTATGTCTCTCTTTTAAAAACCTTATTATGGATATATGTTTTTTTCTCGAAAGTTCTTTACTGAATGAAAAGGGTGAACTTCTCATACAAAACCCTAATGTATGTCTCCCTTTTAAAAACCTTATTGTGATTTGTATGTCTCCTTTAAAATCACTTTTGAAACTATTCTTGGAGGTATTAATTTTATTGAAGATTCTTTAATGAATGAAAGGAAAAGTAATCCTTTCCATGGTTGTTGATCTCCAATTCATGTTTACATGGTGGTTAATGTGTGTGAGGGGACAAACCCACATTAAACCTAGATTGTAACAAACCCTATATATGTATATGATATTATGAATGTTTTCCTCTATAAGAGATGCTTAATAATGAAGGATAACGATTAGTAATGATATTGGAATTCTCCTGATGGGTGATTTAACTAGTTACTTGAAAGGTTGTTGACTCATAAAAGTATGTTATTACGAATTGTGGAAATTGAAACTTGTTTAAAGAAGTGAAACGTTTTCAAGACTTTCTTTGTAATGCTTTATCTTTACGATATGGCATAACGAACTTTAATGGTAAATGGTGATGTGACTACCTTGAGATGAATTATAATTCGGCTTTTATGCTATGACCTCTGTTGATGTGTTTATGCCTAGCCATTCGGGAGGATGAGTGGTCACCGAGGGTCTCATATTCCGGTGTGTTTATGCCTAGCCATTCGGGAGGATGAGTGATCACTGAGGATTTCATATTCCGGTGTGTTTATGCCTAGCCATTCGGGAGGATGAGTGGTCACCGAGGATTTCATATTCCGGTGTGTTTATGCCTAGCCATTTGGGAGGATGAGTGGTTACCGAGGATTTCATATTCCGGTGTGTTTATGCCTAGCCATTCGGGAGGATGAGTGGTCACCGAGGTTTTTATAATCCGGTGTGGTGCGCTGTGACAAGGGAACCCAACGGTCATCCCCTCGATGTGATTGATTCTTGTGCCTGTATCGGCACGTGTGATATTCGTAATCTCTCATGGAACTGTTGTTGACAATCATGATCAATTTGAAAGGCATAATTGAAAGTTGTAACTTGACAAAAGACTTTATAATCGGTTTTGATAATTCTTATTGAGATACACATGCTGAATACTTACTTTATATTGATTAATGGCTTTGTAAACTGTTTAACAAATGATATTAAGAATCCCAAATTGGAATGACTGTTTTTATGCCATCTTTTCAGAACTGATTTCTTTATGTATTATTATATTTTATTTTTATAATATTTGTTGTCCCCGAGACACTCACTGAGTACCCAGTACTCAGGCATACCATTGTTGTTTTTGATGGTATGTTAGGTATCATTAAGAAGCAGGTTCGTGATATGCCTACGACTTAAGAGAACTTGCTGCTTCAAGACTATTCGGTGAGCCCACATGATTGTTCGTGGGGAACCGTTCTATCTTTACTCTTCGTCTTTTAGTTTCGGGCTGCGTCCCGATGATTTAGACATTGCTTATTATCTTAGAAGCTCCATAGTATACGTTCTTATAGGTAGTTGTTGTGTTATTGATTAACTCTCGGGCACGTGATCACGTTTGACTAAGTATTTGGTGAATAAAGACTTCCGCTGATTTAATTTATATATTCATGATTTGTTACATTTACTTTATAAACTTTTGGAGGCGAGTGTTGAACCTGGCGGGTTCAAGTGTTATTATTGTATCGTTTAGGTTCTTTCGATGTTGTTTATGACGTCGGATGCCGGTCACGTCTAGGGTGGGTTTTGGGGCGTGACAAGCTTGGTATCAGAGCCTAGGTTTAAATACATTCTAGGATCATTGTCTGTGTCTGTGGAGCTGTGTCTAGTGGAGTTTTCCTTGTGCAGCCTGATCACCTGCATGACCGAGAAACTCCCAGAACATTTATAGGTGTTTCTTATTCTTCTTGATTCTAGATTTTGCTGTAGAGCTTAAAGTCCCTTGTAGGATCGTTCTAATTCGCTCGTTAATTCGTGCCTTGCAGAAATGACTCTGACGCGATCCAAAAATGGTAAACGAGGACGTCCCGCGAAAGTTAACCAAAATCTTAGGGGCGCGAATGCTAGTAATGGAAATGATGCTGGAAATCAAGCACCACCTCCAGCACCGCCTGCTCCTGATGTTCCTGTTGCGGGCATACCTGAGAATGGTATTATACAAACGGCTATTCAAATGTTGACTGCATTGGTTGCTGCTCAGCAGTAGCGTGGAGGAGTGGGACCTCATGGTGGAGGTAGACTTAAGCAATTCCTTGACTTGAAGTCACCAGAGTTCTTTGGGTCACAAGAGATAGATGACCCCCAACACTTTGTATATGAGACCTTCAAGGCGTTGAGGGCAATGGATGCCCGGGATCCTGAAGTTGTAAGGCTTGCTTCTTATCAGTTGAAGGATGTTGCTCACGTATGGTTTGAGATGTGAGAATCTGAGAGGGATGACACTGCTTCAGCTCCGACATGGGCTGAATTTGAAGAGGCGTTCATGGAAAGGTTCTTGTCTGATGAGGAAAGAATTGCTATGGCTACAAAGTTTGAAAAGCTAGAGCAGGGTAACAAGTTAGTTCGCGAGTATAGTTTGGAATTCACCCGTCTGTCAAAGTATGCTTTATACATGATTCCGACTGAAAAGCATAAGTTGACTCGTTTTGTGAAAGGCTTGGTACCACGTATCAATTCTGCATGTGCTGCTGTTGCTATGTCTCCTACTTGTACCTTTTCATCTTTGGTAGGGTTCGCTGAGCAACAAGAGAATTGGAAGGGCGAAGAGATGCTTGAAAGGGAACAAAGTAAGAAGGCCCGATCTAAGAGTGGTTTCACTGGTTCGTATGATGGAGGGCAACGGAAAGGTAATTCTGCACCTTAGCAGTCTATTTCTCAGTTTAATGGGGGTGTTCCATCTGGTGGACAAAGTCAGAGGAACGGTAATCAAAATGGATATTCACACGGTAGTAACCGACAAACATCTGGATGGAACGATCCTATTTGTCACCATTGTGGTATAAGGGGTCATATCAAGAAATATTGTAGGAAGTGGCTTCGTGAAATGGCTAACTCTTCTGGCCAGCGGAATAATTCACCTGATGGTAATGTCAACAACACTCCTAATGCTCGTAGTAATGAGGCTGGTAAAGTGGTTGCTAACACCACCAATAGGGGACAAGCTCAACTTTATAGTTTTACTCGTAGAGAGGCGGCTGAAGACCCTGATGACATGGGCACAGGTATAGTAACTATATGTTCTCTTAAGGCATATCCGTTGACCGATTCAAGTTTGACTCTTTATTATAAAACTCTATGCTTTGTCCTCGACTATGGTAGAGAACCCAAACAGCTAGTGCCTCGACATTACTTCTAGGATCTATAATATTGCATGGTGTAGTTAAGGATCGTGAGACTACTTCTGATTTGTTGGAAACATGAATAGAGGACTTTGAGGTGATTATGGGTACAAACTGGCTTACCAAGTGATATACAATTCTAGATTGAAATGGTTAGGTTAGTAGTTCTAGGTGAACCCATTATAGATTGAAAGAGTAATATTGTTAAACCTCGAGGTAGGCTATGGGTGTAAATCCCTTATTCCATGCTTAGGTTTGTCTGGTTGTTGTGGGAGTCTCTGCGAGGACCATATGGTTATTTTTAAAGCATTATATGAGTTTTGTTTGCGATATCGTACCACATAAAGAAGCACTAGTGAGAATTCGAAAGTTTGAGGGTAGCGAAAATCTTAGGCCATAACCCTCATTCGAGGACGAATGTTCTTAAGGGGGGGATAATGTAACACCCTGTAAACTTGAACTAGGTGTGAATTTATAAAAATCTAGTGTTAAGATGATATTATATCTATATGAAACCATTCATAATAAATTCTGGTGAAAGATGGTCGTTTTGAAGTCAAACCAACTAGTGAAGTTCTTAAAGCCTCTTAAATTTGCCTAAGTTTTGGTAGGTCTTTCTTCTGAGCGATTTTCGTAAAAATGTGTTGCGAATTTGGAAAAACTTCCTTGATGAAACTGGTAGATCTTTGAAATAGATTTCCAACTGTAGGTCGCCCAGCCAAAGAAGTTATGTCCATTTTACCGAATACTGTTCAGAAACGACACCCGTTGCTTTTTTCAGGTGCGTGGGGGCGCGTGCGATGGCCCCGCATCGCGGGCTAATCATGCAAGTCTGAGTATTGACCTGGAGACTATTGCGCGATGGCCCTGCATTGCGGACCCATCGCGAATCAGGTCAGATTCGGGTAAAAAAGTCGGGTTACGCGTTTTAAGTTATATCTAAGGTTTGGAGTTTATTTCCCCAGCACCCCATTCACGAAAAATTACCCTAAAGTCAATAAGAACAAGTCCTAAGCCTCAAGAACCATACAAGGTAAGTGTTATCATGATTCTAGGTTGAATTCAAGTTCCTAATCCCTTTCTAACATGATTTTATGACCAAAACCTAGGGTTTGCAACATAATTCATCCCAAAGTGATTCAAGCTAGGGTTTGGGTGTTCTTCATTAGAACAGTGATTTGTTAAACCTTGTTTAACAAATTAAGGTATGTCTCTCTTTTAAAAACCTTATTATGGATATATGTTTTTTTCTCGAAAGTTCTTTACTGAATGAAAAGGGTGAACTTCTCATACAAAACCCTAATGTATGTCTCCCTTTTAAAAACCTTATTGTGATTTGTATGTCTCCTTTAAAATCACTTTTGAAACTATTGTTGGAGGTATTAATTTTATTGAAGATTCTTTAATGAATGAAAGGAAAAGTAATCCTTTCCACTGTTTTTGATCTCCAATTCATGTCTACATGGTGGTTAATGTGTGTGAGGGGACAAACCCACATTAAACCTAGATTGTAACAAACCCTATATATGTATATGATATTATGAATGTTTTCCTCTATAAGAGATGCTTAATAATAAAGGATGAAGATTGGTTATGATATTGGAATTCTCCTTATGGGTGATTTAACTAGTTACTTGAAAGGTTGTTGACTCATAAAAGTATGTTATTACGAATTGTGGAAATTGAAACTTGTTTAAAGAAGTGAAACGTTTTCAAGACTTTCTTTGAAATGATTTATCTTTACGATATGGCATAACGAACTTTAATGGTAAATGGTGATGTGACTACCTTGAGATGAATTGTAATTCGGCTTTTTATGCTATGACCTCTGTTGATGTGTTTATGCCTAGCCATTCGGGAGGATGAGTGGTCACCGAGGGTCTCATATTCTGGTGTGTTTATGCCTAGCCATTCGAGAGGATGAGTGGTCACCGAGGATTTCATATTCCGGTATGTTTATGCCTAGCCATTCGGGAGGATGAGTGGTCACCGAGGATTTTATAATCCGGTGTGGTGCGCTATGACAAGGGAACCCTACAGTCATCCCCTCGATGTGATTGATTCTTGGGCCTGTATCGGCACGTGTGATATTCGTAATCTCTCATGGAACTGTTGTTGACAATCATGATCAATTTGAAAGGCATAATTGAAAGTTGTAACTTGACAAAAGACTTTATAATCGGTTTTGATAATTCTTATTGAGATACACATGCTGAATACTTGTTTTATATTGATTAATGGATTTGTAAACTGTTTAACAAATGATATTAAGAATCCCAAAGTGGAATGACTGTTTTTATGCCATCTTTTCAGAACTGATTTCTTTATGTATTATTATATTTTTTTTTTATAATATTTGTTGTCCCCGAGACACTCACTGAGTACCCAGTACTTAGGCATACCATTGTTGTTTTTGATGGTATGTTAGGTATCATTGAGGAGCAAGTTCGTGATACGCCTACGACTTAAGAGAACTTGCTGCTTCAAGACTATTCGGTGAGCCCACATGATTGTTCGTGGGGCACCGTTCTATCTTTACTCTTCGTCTTTTAGTTTCGGGCTGCGTCCCGATGATTTAGACATTGCTTATTATCTTCGAAGCTCCATAGTATACGTTCTTATGGGTAGTTGTTATGTTATTGATTAACTCTCGGGCATGTTATCACGTTTGACTAAGTATTTGGTGAATAAAGACTTCCGCTGATTTAATTTATATATTCATGATTTGTTACATTTACTTTATAAACTTTTGGAGGCGAGTGTTGAACCTGGCGGGTTCAAGTGTTATTATTGTATTGTTTAGGTTCTTCCGATGTTGATCATGACGTCGGATGCCGGTCACGTCTAGGGTGGGTTTTGGGGCGTGACAGAATACAAGCCTCATACTCTGCCAAATTGCTGGTGCACGGAAACCTGAGCTTCGCTGAAATTTAATAATGTTGTCCTGACTCCGAAATTAAGACTGCTCCAACGCCAACTCCTTTGGAGTTTGCAACCCCATCAAAGAACATTCTACACCCTGGATATTCCTCTGAGATATCTTCTCCAACAAACAACACCTCTTCATTCGGGAAATATGTCTTAAGGGGCATGTATTCTTCATCTACGGGATTTCCAGCAAGATGATCGGCTATTGCCTGCCCTTTGACATCCTTTTGGGTAACATATACAATATCAAACTCACTTAATAAAATTTTCCATTTGGCTAACTTCCAGTAGGCATAGGCTTCTGAAAGATATACTTCAGTGGATCCATCCTTGATATGAGGTAAGTAGTATATGCAGACAGGTAATGTCTCAACTTTTGTGCAACCCAAGTCAATGCACAACAGGTGCGTTCCAACAAGGTATATCGGGCCTCATAAGGCGTGAACTTCTTGCTCAAATAGTATATCGCTTGATCCTTCTTTCCCGTTTCATCATGTTGTCCCAACACGTATCCAAATGCATTCACTGACACAGAAAAATACAATAACAAAGGTCTTCCGGCTTCTGGAGGCACCAAAATAGGAGGATTAGACAAATACCCTTTGATTCTATCAAAAGCTCGTTGGCAATCTTCCGTCCATTTGGTAGCAACATCTTTCTTCAATAACTTGATTATTGGCTCACATATTACTGTCGATTGTGCTATGAACCGACTAATGTAGTTGAGATGACCGAGGAAGCTCATCACGTCCTTTCGACTCTTTGGGGCAGGCAAGTCTTTTATAGCCTTTATCTTCGAAGGATCCAATTCTATACCCCTCCTGCTCACAATAAAACCTAACATCTTCCCAGCAGGAACACCAAATGCACACTTTGCGGGATTTAATTTCAAATTGTATCGCCTCAATCTATCAAAGAACTTCTTCAAATCCGTCAAGTGATCTGAACTCTTTCGAGATTTGATGATGATATCGTCCACATAAACTTCAATCTCCTTATGGATCATATCATGAAAAATGGTAGTCATGGCTCTCATATAGGTGGCACCTGCGTTCTTGAGTCCAAAAGGCATCACTCGATAATAGTATACTCCCCAAGGTGTGATGAATGTCGTTTTCTCAACATCTTCTTCATCCATCAGAATGTGGTGATATCCTGCGAAACAATCAACGAATGACTGCAACTCATGCTTTGCACAATTATCAATAAGTATGTGAATATTTGGGAGGGGAAAGTCATCTTTTGGTCTATCCTAGTTGAGATCCCAATAATCTACGCATACCCTGACTTTGCCATCCTTCTTTGGTACAGGCACGATATTGGCTAGCCAAGTGGAATACCTTGTAGTTCGAATGACCTTTGCATTAAATTGCTTGGAGACTTCTTCCTTGACTTTTAAACTCAAATCCGGTTTAATATTTCTTTTCTTTTGTTTCACCGGAGGATAAGATGGATCAATAGGCAACTTATGCGAAACAATGTCTGTGCTTAGACCCGACATATCATCATAAGACCAAGCGAACACGTCTATATATTGTCTCAAAAGGTTGATCAATTCTTCCTTTTGTGGCGGAGTTAAATGGACGCTAATTCTTGTTTCCCTCATTGTTTCTGAATCTCCCAAGTTTATGGCCTCTGTTTCATCCAAATTTGGTTTTGGCTTATCCTCAAAATGTTTAAAATATTTAGTTAACTCTTCAGGTTGCATGTCCTCTTCATATTCTTCAGAGTCTTGTTCGGCATTTACTATGGGCTCGCTTGTTTCATTACGTGTCACATGTTATACCCCATTTAAAGCGGGTTAGATTAGAGTATAACATATTGGAGATTCCTACATTTCTTTATTTTAAGGAGTCGCCACCTAATTAGTTTAACGGTGAATTAGGACACCTAATTTATTAACTAAGGTAAAGCCTAAACTAAACTTCCGTTAATGGTCTGCTTAGTTTTCATTCTAGGTAAGGGTTCTAATTATCCTAAAGGGAAGGGGTTAGGCATCCTCTAGGATCCGTAACTAACGGTTATCCGGCCAAACTTAGGTTAATTAATTAATGCTAAATAAGGTGTTTTGAAATTTTAAGAAAATAGCTTGTACCTATTACTGCGGTTTCAAAGGAAATATAATAATGCCATCTAAACTAACTTATAGAAAAATATAGTAATCTGCATAAAGGAAATGCTTTTTTAAAAAATGGGATTTATAAATGCTGTTAAAACTTAAAATGAAAATAGTAATGTTGTCTTAAATATAAGATTTATAGAAAATATAATGTTTTGCATAAAAGAATACTTTGGATGATATTTTAAAATAAGACTTACAAATATTGTTAAGGCTTTTAAATATAATAACGCCATCTAAAATAAAGACTTATAGGAATATAATAATTTATATGAAAAAAAGGTTTTAAATAAAACTTATAAATGTTGCTAAGGTTTTGAAAAAAATATAATAATGCTATCGAAAACAAGGTTCATAAAATATAATAACTTGCTTATAATTAGTAGCTTTTAGCAAATATGGATTTTATGTAAATTTGTATTAATATGGTGATGTAGAAATTCCTAGACTTATTTCTTTAAAACGTGGTGTAAAGGGCATAAATTTCTTTTCCTCTTATTACTTTTATTTAACCACATTCGGCTAAAATATGTAGTTTGATAAATCTTAAAGAAAGTATATATAAGATATATTTGGACTCATATTTGCACGTTCTAAATTTCTAAAGTATCAAAATGACTCATGATTCCCTTTAGCTCAAAACCTATAGTCATGCCTAATTATTCTAATGAAGATAAAATATTATAGATATTATAGACAATTTTAACGTAAAAGAAGATAATAAAATTGGAGAATTAATTGTTAGTCTTCCTAGCTACCCATCACTAAAACTAAATCTACTAATTTCCTATAATTCAACTAAGCTAAGAAAACACACAAAGAAAAGGGTTAGTCAAATAATACAAACTAACTGCATAAGGAATAAAATAGAGGCATAAAATAAAGTAAATGGGCTCAGCCCATTTTGGACTGCTGCTGCGTTCTGTTTGCTATTGGGCTTTTGGCCCAGTAAATTTCATATGTGGCTGCTGCTATTGGGCTCGGCCCAGGAACCCCTTTTTTATTTTTTGCTGCGGATGGGTTGACAGGAATGACTCGATAATATTACGTTGGGCTTTCAGCCCAACATCGAATGCGGAAGAGGAACGAGTCTGAGGGACTCGTTATGCGAGGTTCATGCAAAGAAATGAAAGAAAAGAATTAGTGTGCGATCAATAAATAAGGTCAAACGTATATATATATATATATATATATATATATATATATATATGTGTGTGTGTGTGTGTGTGTGTGTGTGTGTGTGTGTGTGTGTGTGTGTGTGTGTACTCAAAACAGATCTAAACTTAATGAACAAGTTAATAAAGAATTTAAGTAATAGATGTAAAACACACATAAATCATGTGTTCCTTTACTTAAGCTAAGCGTACGCACTACATTAAGTGGAACGGCAACCCACTGGACGCAGGCCCCCAAAAAGGGGACAGAAATCAAAAGAAAGCAGACCCAAAATACAATTTCATAAAGTAATGGGCCCAAATCTAAGATCAGACAAAGATAACAAACCCGATAAGACAAGAAAAACAAAAGTAGGCCCAAAGTCCCGCCATAAAGCATGCATGATAAGAATAATCACAAGTTCAACTTAATATTATACAAAATATACTCTTATATACACCGAGGGGTATATAGGCTGTATATATCTTATATATTACACGTATACTACCCAAACAAACAATATGAAAGGATGCGAAGGATAAAATAGACATGAAATATGGCTTGTTGAACATATATCACTATACATGAATTATATCGGACACCTATTGACCTACGCGTCTGTCTATGCCAACATTCAATATCATGGATGCACATTTTCACAATTTCCAGTGAAGATCAACAACATTTATGTGGTTCGAAAGTAGGAGCAGACAGAGGGCAGTCTCTTCACCAACTTAGGCCAATATAGTATTACTTAAGTAAGACTATAGACACGGCAAAGGGAATAAAAAGGGGAGAGATCGTGCATATTCACAGCATTTTTCTAAGCTAACAACATGCATAGACTGTTGATCCAAACAAAGGAAAGAGGGAAGGGATTACGGGAAGACAAAAAGGACTTACAATATGAAGGTCCTATTTCTGCACTTGGCATAGACAAGGTAAAACTTGGACAGATAACGAATACATAGAACAGGGTAAAAATTTAAACCTCTTTTAGAATGTAACAGGGGCAGAATCACGCTCAAAAGACGCATACGAAGTCCTCTAAGGTAAGAACAGGGTCAACATATATCACATTACGTTCATAAAAATGGCTCATGCCAACCTTGGATCTTTCAAACAAATATTAAAGCAAGCAAGTTCATTTTCATAAAAATAGGACATCTTGAATCATATGTTGGCACACATAAGCAGATACTAGGCAGAATTCTTTTTTAAGAGCATGCAAACAGTTTTGATCAGTTATTATTTTTTTGAAATTCCTACATGGCAGTTGATTTCTAAGAGAAAGTTTCAACACAGGACATCAACAAAAGCGAAAACTGTATCTAGGTTGTAGATTTTGTATCAAATCAAACCTTTCTAAATATCCTTTCCTCTATTATTCACGGTAAACGAACAGGAAGTTTGATATGTAAATGAGAAGAAGACTTGCACACACTCAGCACCTCACTCTATAGTATAATGAATTAAACTTGAGCATTCCACAAGGCTCACTCAAAACAGTCTTAGCATGAATCTTAATTTCAAACTAGTTGCAACAAGATAGTCATTTAAATCATTCTTAAGCGGAAAGTGATATTTAATCAGAGACATTACATGTTTACAAGCTGATCGAAGTTGAGTTCAGACTTTTGTTAATCCTATTTAGACCTGCTAACATCGTTTAAATCCTACTTTATCATGCTGAAGACTACATGAACCAAAATAAACTCACGCCGACACCAGAACCTATCAGGACCAGCTTATGGACTAACACGGGGACATTAATGATACCATATTAGTGTAGCTCATACACATACACCAAATTCTCAAGTTAACAAACTCCACATCCAAGCTTGAAACAGGTTTGTCAAACCAACTCATAACCAACTACTAAACTGGAAGTTAAACCAAACTAAACGTGAACAATAAAATATTTTAACTTCTGAGCCGAGGCTAAACTAATTAAAGCAGGAGTATGCACCATGCTACTAAGCTAAGTTAAACTGAAAATAAACCAGCCGAGATCACAAACAGGTATGAACACATAAACACATTTGATTAGATTAATAGCTTCCTCGTTATACCAATCGGTTACCGGGCTAAGATCTAAAGAGACAACTAATCAGTAGGACTACAAATCATACATTTAAAACAGGAATACAAACTAATTGCATGCTAATCATACAAGGACCAACAACAGAGCTCTAAAACTAGCAGTATTAGCCAAAACACATGTTGCAAAACTAGCATACAACTAAACCACATTTTAACTAAAATCTAAAACATGCTGAATACATCGAACTAAACATATAATTAACACTTAAATAACACAAAGATACAAAAATTAAAAGGGAGAGAATTACCTTCTTCGGGTGCAGCGAAGTGGGTGCGGGTCTTCGATTCACACTCGAACACTTCAGATTCTCCGAGTTTGCACGTATTCGGATTCGAAACAGCGAAAAGAGAATAAAATATTCAGTATTTTGAGAATCGATATCAAGAATGTTCAACTACTGAATACTAAAACTTTGAAATTTTGAACGATTTAAAAAAAAACTTCTAATTCTTTATGGAGTTTCAGGCAACTAAAATAGAGACTTGTATCTCCAGATTTCGATGGCGGTTTTTTCCTCCCTTTTTGACTCCCTACACGATTATTTATAGGGGTGAATTAGGGTTTTGCTAGGGTTTGACAACTGAAATATTGGGCGGGATTTCTGGTCAAATATTTTCAAATCAACATTGGGAGGCCTTTTCTGTTGTTGAATCAGAAATCATGGAGAAAGAAAACAAAACCATTAAAAACTCTGTACCCGAAAAAATCAAAAGACTGATAAAGAACAAGATTTATTTTCATAAAGGGACGAAAACCCATTAAAAAATTTCAGATCGAAAGCAGATGCGGAACGAAGAAGACAAACCTCTTCAAGGTTGAAGACCGATGGGGGGGGGGGGTACAAATATTAATTGCCTTCCCCGAAATGGCCATGCAAGGCCTGGGGAAGGTGAAATGCGTCTGCTGCTTTGCCACTTGTGTTGAAGACGACAGAAAGAGAAAGAGAGAAGGGCGGCGGGGGGGGGGGGGGGGGGGAAGCGGCGCTAGGGAGAATGAGAGGAAAACCCTACTCGTTTCATTTAGAAACGAGATGGGCCGGGGCGGGTCGAAGGGTTAAGATAGTGGGTAGGCCTAGTATTGGGCTGGGTGGATGAGGGCTAATGAGATTAAAATATGGGCTAATGATATTGGGCTGGCTATTACCGGGTAGGGTACTATTTTAGGTGACAATGGGCTTCTAATTCTAAATATAGACCTATCTTAATTAATTATATGCCAACGCTGTGTTAAAATATTATCTGATATAAAAGTACGTATTTATTAATAATCAGATAAAAATAAAATTATATGACGTTGTAATAGCCGTGCAATATTTTGAAAGTCAACAGTAAATAAAATGATGTTATTTAGTTATGCGGAAATAAATGCGATGCATGTGCATAATGCGGTAAAAATGCTGAAACGATTATAATGCAAATTATAATAGTACTGGTAATAATAATAATAATAATAATAATAATAAGGATAATAGCGGTAACAAAAAAAATAATAATAACAACTAGTGACTGCAATAAAATAATGAAATGTCTGTATTAATAAAAGTGTTAATTATAGTAAAATATAAATAACTATTTCTTAAATTGTCAAAAATACTAGAAATGTAAATAAATATTTAGGGAAGGCGGGACAAAATTGGGTGTCAACAACTTGTCCCTCTTTGCCCGGTGATGATGAAAGAATTTTCGGGCAAAGACGTTGACTCAGCAGCCTATTTTGTCCCAGCTAAAGGGTTTCAGAGGGCTAAGGGTGAAGAAAATTTAAGAGGATTACGGCCGAACTCCGGTCTCTGAGTTGCCTACGTATCTCGGGCTGCATGAGAATCAGGCCGTGTGTAATTCTGGGATAAACCACGACGCCTATGAATAACGAATCCAATTGACACGAATCTTTGCAAAATTGTCCCAGTGTCGAATTACGATGACATTGGGTATTATGACTGAACTCGGGAATTCTGAAAATCGAATGCGCTGGAATGCAAACGGGATATTTGGAGTTGGAGGCGAGTGTTCGATGTGGATCTTTGACTCTCGTCGGGAAGTCTGATTATCGTTCCCAAAAAATTACCCCAGTTCGCTGCCGAAGAAAAAGTTTCACGTTGCGCTGGAGCTCCTACGAAACTTAAACTAGATAAAATAGTCAGTGAAAAATAAATGTGAAAAGTAAAGCAATGTAAAATAAACCCATAAAAGCTGCGATGATTTAAATAAATGATAGCCTTTGCGGGGCTAATGCAAATGAGGTTCTAGGCCGATGATTCATGAGAATGATGCCTTTCGGCGATGATTAATGAGGCCTTAAACCAGATATGAAATGGGCTATTTAAGCCGAATGATTTATGAGAAATGAGGCTTTCCAAGGCGGCATAATGAGGTTTTCTTCCGAAACCCAATGATTGATGAAAATGAGGTTTTCTTTAAACCTACATGATTCATGGTGCAGAGCGTTTGTGCGGTGAATTTAAAGCATTTATGCGGTGCATGTGCGTTTGTAAGCATTTGTGCAACGCGGATGAAAGCATTTGTGCGATGCGTGTGCGGTGCAAAGCCTTTTGAAGGCAGCTATGCAATGTGCGTACGGTGCATTTGAGAGCATTGATGCAGTGCGTTTGCAGGGCATTTGAAAGTAATAGTGCAATGCATGTGCGGTGTGTTTGAGAGAATTGATGCAGTGTATGTGCGGTGCGTTCGAAAGCAGCAGTGCATGTGCGGTGCGGGGCATTTGAAAGCAATAGTGCGTGCGCAGTGTATTTGAAAGCATTTATGCAAGGCATTTGAAAGCAATGGAAAATATTTGTGCGTCGACACGTTTGAAATATCATTTGCAAGACTCAAGCAGTAATCTCAAAAATTATTGATACTCGAGAGGCATAATTGTTATAAGAAAACTCAAATCGTTCAACGTGCAATCCTTGCAAGGCTGCAAACATTATATATTTGGGCTCCCGCAACTTGGGAATCTGCATCCAAAGGAAATTTGTAAGTTTTTTTGGGGGAGGTTGATTTGCGTTGACTTTGAAGATCTGGTTCTTGGTGCTTCATGCTTCCAAATTCATCTGGACTTGTAACCTCCGCCTATTTCTAAGTCTTGGCCAACTAATAAAATTATCTGATTAATAGAAATCATATTATTTCAAAAGAAAATATGCATAGTGAAATACGTATATAGTGATAAACAAATTCTGCCGAACTTGGAATTGTGACACATTGTGAAACAAAACGAGCGTCCTTTCTCCAAAGTCTTCTTTTTTGCCTGATGACTCTGTTGGCCATATATTCCTCATGTTTCTCGATGTTGCTTGCGATGATGCCCTTAAAAATTGTCCCAGTTACTGGCATAGGAGGACATTGAGCTTTACGATGACACCCTTAAAATTTGCTCCAGCTTCTGGCATAGGGGAATGTTGAGCTTTTACAAATGACGAGACCGAGCCTGACATAGGCTACCTACGTATCCCACTAAGGGAATCAGGTCAAGCGTAGTTCAAATTACAAAGCAAAATAAGATGGAAATTTTTTAATAATGTGACCGAGGCCTGTGTAGGACGCCTACGTGTCCCACCGCGGGAATCAGGTCAGGCGTAGTTCATATTACAAAGCAAAATAAGATGGAAATTTTCTAATAATGTGACCGACGCCTGTGTAGGCCGCCTACGTATCCCACCGCGGGAATCAGGTCAGGCGTAGTTCATATTACAAGCGAAACAAAATTAAGATTTTCTAATAATGTGACCGAGGCCTGTGTAGGCCGCCTACGTATCCCACCGTGGGAATCAGGTCAGGCGTAGTTCATGTTACAAGCAAATGGAATGTTTTATAAATTTCATCTCAAAGACCAAACCTGATATAGGTTTCTTACGTATCCCGCAGAGGGAACGTAGCTTCATTACATAAAAAAACATTACAAGAAATTACATACAAAATAAATGAAACGCTCCTAGACGTAGTATCTCTTGATTGAATCTGCATTGATAGCCTTTGGCCAAACTTCGCCATCCATTTCTGCTAAAATTAACGCTCCCCCAGTCAATACTCGATGAACTATGTAAGGTCCTTGCTAACTGGGTGCAAATTTTCCTTTAGCTAATTCTTGGTGTTGACACCCAATTTTGTCCCGCCTCTCTCCCGAAATACCTATTTATACTTTTGGTATTTTGAGAAATTAAAACATGCACTTAAATTTTACTATAATTATTAGTCTTTTATTAACACCCATGTTTTATTATCCTACTGCAGTTATTATTATCATCATCATTATTATTATTATTATTATTATTATTATTAATTATTATTATTCTTAAATTATCATTATTACTAATTGTCATTGATTATTATTATTCTTGTTATTTCCATTATTATTATTATTATTATTATTATTATTATTATTATTATTATTATTATTATTATTATTAATTACTAATCATTATTATCAGCGTTATTTTGTTATTAGTTATTAATCATCATTATCATCGTTATTCTATTATTAATTATTATCATTGTTTTTATCAATAATCGTTATTTATTATTATTATTATTATTATTATTATTATTATTATTAGTATTATTTCTTATTATTATTATTATCATTATTATTTTATTATTATCACCGTTAGTGTTATTTTTATTAATTTATTATCATGTTGTTATTATCAATAATTGTTATGTATTATTATTATTATTATTATTATTATTATTATTATTATTATTATTATTATTATTAATTATTATCATTGTTTTTATCAATAATTGTTATTTATTATTATTATTATTATTATTATTATTATTATTTCTTGTTATTATTATCATTATTATTTTATTATTATCACTATTATCGTTATTTTTATTAATTTATTATCATGTTGTTATTATCAATACTTGTTATTTATTATTATTATTATTATTATTTGTTATTAATTATTATCATCTTTATTATTATTATTATTAATTATTATCATTATCCTTATTGTTATTAATTATCAGTGTTTGTTATCTACTATTATTATCATATTTATTATTATTATTATTATCATCAGCATTATCATTATTGCCATTATCATTATTGTTATTATTATTAGCAGTATTACTATTTCTATTTATTTGCTGCTATTATTTGGTTTTATCGAAATTTGCATTTCTCAGCGTTTTACCATCTTTCGCATACACACCACATTTATTTCGCACATTTAAAATGATAGCGTTTATTTATTGTTAAAATGTTATTGCACGGTCATTGCAACATCATATAATTTTGTTATCCGGATCTTTTATAATTACATATTTCCGTATTAGGTGATATTCTGGCATCCTTAGTACACCGTTAATCTAAATGGGTTTTTTATTGAAATTTAGAAGCTGAACTATTTCTTGCACTCGGTCCGTATTTTGACTTACCGGACCCCAAATCAAAGTCCGATTAATTCCTAATATTTTTTTGGACTAGCCCATATCGTTTATCTCAATTTTTTAGACCAGTCCATGTCTTAATATTAGCCCATTCTTTTAATACCCGGTCTAAAAAATTTGACCCAGTCCATAAATGGACCGGGTCCGACCCGTAGCAAACAAAATAAGGGAAGGGTTTCCCTTCATTTTCCTTTTCCGCCGCACTCCATCGCCTTCTCCGCCTTCCCTTCTCTTCGATTCCACCGCCCCTCTTCGTTCTCCGTCTCTTTCTCCTCCTTCTGCCGCCTCCTCATCCCGCCAAACACTCCTCTGCCATCTCCCCTCTCTCATCGCCACCCGCTTCCCACGTTACCTCCACTTCCCCTCTCTCATCGTCATCCCACTTCACTGTGTTTTCCCCCCACGTGACCTCACCTGCCTCTCCACCTCCGCCTGCTCTGACACCACCACGTTCCACCATCCCACGCTCTCTGACACCTCCATACCCATACCTCATCATCTCCTCCATCACTGCAGCTTCCCCCCACTTCCTTTCTCCCCCATCGATCCTCCCACGCGTCTGACACCATCCCACGCTCTCTGACACCACCTCACTGTCACTCCCACCATACCTTGTCTCCACCCACGCCTGTCCGCCGTTTCCCCCAACGTTCCTCTCTTTATTTTTTTTCTTATATATACAAACGAAAACCCTAATGAAAGGGGGGCTTTTTTTTGGTCACACAAATTCCCTTAAAACAAAGTTAGAGCAGTTTGAATACCCCGAAAAAAAAAACGAGTGTTTAATCGCTTGAGCCATTCTCTTGAAAAAGTACTAAATTTCTTTGATCTTACTGACATCGCTACGAATACGCATTCTGTTATTTCCCTTTCGCCTCGGGCGGTGGTCTGAATTCGAAGGTACGCAAGTTCGATTTTCGTGGTGCTTCGAGGTTAGATCGAAATCTTCGCCTCATTTCGCTGCACCCGAAGCAGGTGATTCTCCTTTCCCTTTTATGTCTTTATTTCATTTTCGACTTAGTGGTTCTGTGTCAGACTCAAATACTGCTTTGTTATGTGATTTGTGTATATAGTCTGAGTCTGCGTATGTGTTAGAAGAGTTGGTTTCCTGTTGTGGTTAAGTTTACCAGGCACCATTGGTGATAATTAGTCCCCGTTTCGTTCAGTTTCTTACTGGTAGTTGTCTTCTTACTTTGGTTCAGTTAATATGCTTTAAGTTTGGCTGTATTTTCTGTCGTTCAGTAGATTTAAGACATTTAATTTGTTTTGTTGTTAACCTGGTCCATTTAAAGCGTATCTTTGAGCATTATATGAACATTCTTGTCTAGTCTAAATGCAGGTCCTGTGCTAATATACTGGCATGATAAGAGTAGATAATCGATCAATATATAATAAAGGCTAGACATAATTAGATCCAGTTTGGCCAGGCATCGTAGTATAGTCATGTCCACCTGCTTGCTCGAGGATATGCTTGTACCTGATCTAAAACACCCGTCTCACTGATATATAAGATGTTGTCTTATGTCTGAGACATTTCACATGAGCACTTTAGCTCTGAATTTCTGTTTCATCTCGAATGCTATGTTGGTTTGAATTCTAAACATATTAAGATAAGACCATGTTTGATAGCATCACTCGTGACCTTCCTTACTTTTCTTATTTTTAGCATTTAAGGCTGTTTAATCGTTTTTTTTCGTTGTTAATCGTGTGCTTAGATTTTTTTGTGATCAGTGTATGTCATTAATAATCTTGCTATCAGCTAATCAAAGTACATCGTGGGTTTATAATCTTGTTGTTAGTTGACTGTGCAATCGATGTATATCTGTTAATTCAGTATCCTGCCTCAACTAGGTATAGTCTTGTTCTGTTTAATGATCAGTTGTTAATCTCGATTTAGTTAATCATGTGATCAGCACAAAAAATGTTTGTCATGTGTAGCTAGGATATATGATTAGTCTAGATTCAGTAGCTTATCAGTCATGTTTTCAGTTAGTCGTGTTTGTTTAGCATGAGTGTTTGGTCTGATAATTAATTCCAACTAGTTGATAGTAACTTAGCTATACATATGCTAATCTTAATCATCCTTAATCTAAACTAGGTCTGTTTGTCTTAAATTTCCTTCTGGCTATTTTGTATATGATTAGCCATATGTCTAGGCTAACCTGTTTACAAACATTAGTTTTCTTTTATAGTCAGCAAACCTAAGTTAATTTGTGAAGATTCTGCATAGATTAAGTACATGGCTATGGCTGTTTAAGTGTGATTGACATGTTTAGGATGATCAGTTATACATGTTTAATATCCACAACCTGCTTAACCATACTATGCACGTTCCATTGGGGATTAAATCATGTATTATTTATTTAACTGAGAGTACTGTTTGATAGAGTTGAGTGCGTCACATGAGGTCTGTTCTGAATTTACATAATCCGCTGGTCTGTGCTGAATTTACATTATAGATGTTTAGTCTTCTTTATTTAGTAGACACTAATCTCTTTCCTTTCATTTTTGCATGAACCTCGCATACGAGTCCAAAGGACTCATCTCCCGCATTCGGTGTTGGGCCAAGGCCCAACGAAATAGGATTTCTCCTCTGTCCAGTTCTGTCCGCAACCAGTAAAATAGGGAAGATTTTGGGCCAAAGCCCAATGGCAAAGTAGAACGCAGCAGCAGTCCGAATGGGCTGAGCCCATTTAATTTTATTTATGTTTTGCTTTATTTTATGCCTTTAACTTGTATATTGTTTGACTAACATCTTTCATATTTTGTTTTCCCTTAGCTTAGGTGAATTATCGGAAATTAGTATAGATAAGTTCAGTAATGGGTAGTTAACTTAAAGAAGACTAACAATCAATCCTACGAGTTCATTCTCTTCTTTAATTTTTACGTTAAAATTATTTATAACGCCTAATATTATTTCATTTGGAATAAACGGATGTGCAAAAAACGCAACTGTATATTTCGAGTTAAGAGAGTCATGTTTCATTCTTATTATTTTGGAAATTTCAAAATGTTACTAATATATAAATATAAATTTCAGTATATTTTATAAGTAGCTCTTCATGTTTGAATCAATCGTAAAATTTTAGTGAAACACAGTTAATAAGAAAAAATGACGAAAAGTAAAGGGAACTTTCATTAGCTATTTTCGTATTTTTTACTCTTAAAAATCAATCAATATTCCGGTATTTCAATTACTTATTAGACATCGCACAAACTCACATTTGTCTCTACTTATATACTTTATGCATCTTATTTTAAAATAGCATTATTATTAATCTTTGCAACATTTATAAGTTTATTTTAAATGGCATTTCAGATTTTATTTTTCCATGCAAATCACATTATTCTACAAATCTTCCTAAAATAGCATTTTATTTAAGGTCTTAGCAGTATCATAAGTTTTAAATGGCAGCTGAAGCCTCATTTTCACGCAAATTATCATATTTTCTCTCGGTCTCATTCTAAATAACATATCTTATTTAAAGCCTTAGCAACATTTATAAATATTATTCTAAATAAAATTATTACTTTTTTCTTAAATTTTAGCAACATTTCTTAAACCCTTTTTCTTTCCCTAAAATTTAAAGCACCTTATATTTAACCTTAATTAATTAACCTAAGTTTGGCCGGACAACCGTAGTTAACAGATTCTAAAGGATGCCTAACTCCTTCCCTTTAGGATAATATAGAACCCTTACCTAGAATCATACTGATTAAGCAGACTATTAACGGAGGTTTAGCTAGATTTACCTTAGTTAATATCTAGGTGTCCTAATTCACCGTTAAATTAATTAGGTGGCGACTCCTTAAAATAAAGCAATATAGGAATCTCCAATATGTTGTACTCCGTTTCGACCCGGTTAAAATGGGGTATAACAGCTTGGCGACTCCACTGGGGAACTATTAGGTTCTAACCATAACAAACTTAGGTTAATAGTTAATTCGTTAGATGTTTGGTTGTTTTCTTTATTTTGCCGTTATTGTTGCTTTATTTGTTTCTCTTATATTCTTTTAAGTGATTGTTTTATTATGTGAAATTTTCTATGTTTTAATATGTTACTGCTTTCTTTAACTGGCATTCCGTTCATATTTCTTCCACTCCTGGAAAACTCACACATATTCACACACTTAAAACGGTTTCGCGGTTCGCGCCCGTGCACTACTAAATTACCCCTTTAGTTGGATTGGTCTAGTGGATTTAGTCGATCAGCGGTGCAGTCGACGGCCACGGACTTTCCACTCCCAAGTTGTCCGCTTGGGGGAGCCTTGCGTCATAGAAAAACAACTCCTAGTCAGCCTAAGATAGAGCTAAGCCAAAACCCTTTAAGGGCATGCACGAACCTAGGAGGCTTAATACCCAGGGGGTATTAAGTCCATTAGTCAACCTCTTCCAAATGTCCAGGTGGGTCTACGACCCCGAGCGACGGTTATCACGTTATGTGCATTGA
The DNA here is from genome assembly GCF_019175385.1 of Lycium barbarum. NCBI lineage: Eukaryota > Viridiplantae > Streptophyta > Magnoliopsida > Solanales > Solanaceae > Lycium > Lycium barbarum. The sequence goes on from NC_083341.1 coordinate 11,923,488, forward strand.
TTTGAAGGATGAATGTGCGTTATGTGGACCATGTGCTATTTAGGTAGAACTAACCATTTGTGAACGCAGGTAACCATGAGTCAACACAATTCCTACCCGAGATTCAGCATGGTTTTGAGTGTCCCTTCCCAACTAACAGCATGGTGGGTTTATTTGGGGGATTACGGACAGCGGGTTGTAGGTGGAGCATTGGGACACTTACCGTCTTTGATGGATATCCAGCCCTGCAGAGACATCATCGAGGCTGCAACTGTGTTTTGGGATGAAAAGAGGGTCATGTTTAGATTTGGCAACATTGAGATGACTCCGTTGTTAGAGGAAATAGGAGGCTATATAGAAAATGTGGCATTATTACGTAAACCAAGAAAATGGCAAAACTGTGGCATGATTATTCCGAGGCAACCTTTACCAAAAGAATTTGCTAACAGCTTCGGGTTCAGAGAGGGTAAAGGTGTGGAATGTTTGCAGAAGTCTATGATACCACTCGAGTATTTGTATCACAGATTCGGTTATCAAAGGAGTTTCGTCGATCATCAGGATGAATTCTTCTCATATGACTCTTGGAAGCAGAAACGGTGCTTCGCTTTCGCAGTATGTTTTTTAGGGACTATAGTATTTCCTAAAGGAACCACAAAAGACATTCACACCCATCTTGTTACTGTAACTAAGGCTCTTTTTGGTGGCATCGACGGGAAACACTACACTCTGGTCCCTATGGTCGTGGCAGATATCTACCGAGCATTAAGCCGTTGTAAACACGGGTATAAACATTTTGAAGGATGCAACTTGCTTCTGCAAATTTGGTTAATGGAACATCTTCGGAAAGTCAACGGGGGTCTAGAATTCCGGAAGCCGACGGGTGAGAATCACGTTTTGGGTCACGTTCCAGGTGCTATCTTAACAGCAAAATCATTTGAGAAACCAAAGTGTGTGAAAGAGTGGGTAGAATTTCTTAGCCATTTCGAACGAAGATCGTACCATTTTTGGTCTTGATAGGACTTCGAGGTTTGCAGCCTTACGCCCCGCTGAGAGTTTTGAGACAATCAGGGAGGAAGCAAAACATACCTTTAGTGGCAGATATGAATCATTACTGTGTTGACTACAAAGAAGGGAAAATTCCTTTTGCAAAAGAGGTTATTCGCATGTGGAAATTGAAAGAGACTACAAAAGCAGATTCAGTGGAGCCAAATAGATACCAAGCTGGGTGCGAGGACAACTATATGGAATGGCTGGCCGCTGATTTGGAGGAATCAATCAAACCCGGCGTTAGTCTGAAAGATCGGATTAAGGATGGGGAAGCCGAAGCATTCATCTTACTCCGACAATTGCGTAAGAAAAATCTTGTTTCTGAAATTGAGCATCATGCGCAACTTAAGGAAAAGGAAAGGGAAGTGGAGAATTGGAAGCAGCAAGCACTTAGCTACGAGCAAAGCATGCAAGAGCTGGATACACTGCTGGCTGAGCAGGGCGATACTTGTATCAAAGAGGGCATCAAAACAGGGGGTGTTCTAGCTATGTCATACCTTGCCCAGAATCGCCGAAAGATTGATCAGTCAATTCGGGCAACCAAGAGACTCAAGAGCGACGAAGGGCCATCTTCATTTTAGTTAACTTGTTCAATAGCCATTGTAATAATTTCTTTTGCATTGGGATTTTAAGCATTGTATTCGTTTTTGGGCCTTCAATTAATAGCGCACTGGAATGACGCATGACTACATATTTTATCCTTCAAATCCACGCTAAGCCTACCTTTGGCACAAAAAGGGTCCCTTGCATAATAGGACGCATTGATATGTTTTTCTATTCAATATATGTTCGTTTGCTATATGCGTTTCGTTTGCTACACAATATATGTTGGTTCGACATGCAATATGTGTTTCTTTCAACGTTGTTTACTAAATTTTCACATTAATTTCACAGCAAGCATTTGCCCTGTACTAACGCAGTTTTCTTCATTTTTGAAGGTTTATTTTATTTCTTATTATCCCCGAGAGGTTGATTCGCGTTGACTGCGAACTGGCAGACCATCCATACTTCACGAGATCAAAAGCACGAACATCCGGCAATATGAATGATTCAGGGGCATCCGAACAAACCGGCTTGGGACTCGTCACTCTTCCAAGAGAGGAACCTGAGGCTTCAGGAGGGGGAAATGATGAGCTCATTGCTCAATTGTTACAGCAAATGGCCAACATGCAAACCGAAATTGAGCGACTACGAAATCTCACCAACCTGTCCATCACCCTGAACGCTCCCCACCCTGAACAAAGAACCAACACAACGATTCCGCCATCCTTTTCGCCTGTCGATTCACCCGCTCCACAGCCTTCTCCCTCAAACCCTCCACTTTACACGGTCCACCCAAATACCTCCAACCCCCAACAAACTAACCAACAACAATCCACTTCACAACAATCGAATCCACAACAGGCCGTTCCACACCAGATCCCCCCACAACCAACCATCCCGCAACCAACTGTCCAACAACAAACCGTCCTGCAACAAACCAACATACAACAAACTACCTCACGACCAAATGACCAGCAACAAGCCAACCTCCATCAAATTAACTTCCAACAAACCAATTCGCAACCTTTCGCTACTCCTTACATTCCTCAACCTGCAGTTACCCAAATTAACCCACATACCCAAAACTACCAAGCAGTTCACCATACACCATTGGCGCATATTGCCAGCTATAACACACAGTATGCGGCAGAAGCTCATCCTTTCACTACCCAGGTACAGGCCTTGTAACATCCAGAAGTTGACCCCTATGAAGAGTTGGAAAGGGAAGCTAGGGCAAGAGCGGACGAAGATGTGGCAAAAGAGCTTCGCAGTCTGAGGGAAGCAGTCAGGAACATCCAAACCAACAGGGGATGTGAAGGACTTGAATATGAAGATCTGTGCATTCACCCGGACATTGAGTTACCTGCTGGATATAAGGTGCCGAAGTTTGACATGTTCGACGGGAAGGGAAACCCTCGGGCTCATTTGAGATCATATTGCGATAAGCTTGTCGGAGTGGGTAAAAATCAAGCTATCAGAATGAAACTGTTTATAAGGAGCTTAACTGGAGAGGCACTCGATTGGTACACATACCAAGACCCGCAGAGGTGGCACAGTTGGGGAGATATGGCCCAGGAATTCATGGACAGATTCAGGTTCAACACTGAGACTATCCCAGACCGGTTTTATTTGATGAAGCTGGAGAGAAAATCAACAGAAACTTTCCGGGAATACGCTATGCGCTGGAGAGCAGAAGCTGCAAAAGTCCAGCCTCCAATGGCAGAGAGTGAAATGACGATGCTTTTCGTACAATCTCTAAAGGACCCCACATATTATGAGAGAATGTTAAGTGTCATTGGGCAGAAGTTTGCTGAAGTCATCAGGATGGGGGACTTCATAGAAGAAGGGATAAAAACAGGGAGAGTTACAAATCTTTCGGCCTTGCAGGCCACAAGTAAGGCCATTCAGGCGGACCCTGCTAAGAAGAAGAGAGACGGAGTATCCCCGGTCATGGCCATCCAAGATCAAAGACCCACCCCAAAATCAACCCGCCAATATTCTTCATCCCAGCCCTCGCACTACAGCCAGTACACCCAAATACCTCAGCCTTATTACCAACCCCCACCTACCCCCCTTCCGGTCTATCATACTCAACCAACATACTACTCACCCCGGACACCTTCCTACCAAAACCCACCACAACACCGTCCAACCTACGCAACGCAACCCCAGTACCATTCACCAAACCGCCCACAAAACACCCCTAGACCACGCCCAAATGTCGAAAGAAGACCAACCAAAACTTACACACCATTAGCCGAACCTTTAGCCCAACTGTACGAGAGGCTGAAAATGGCAGGGATACTCCAACCGATTCAAGGAAGAACTCCTGATCCCATCCCGGGATGGTATGACGGGACTAAACATTGTGCATATCATTCGGGAATTGCAGGGCATGATACCGGAAGCTGCTTTGCTCTCAAGGATAGAGTTGAGACGTTGATCAAGGAAGGGGTCATACAGCTTAAGGAAGCTCCCCCGAACATAAACAACAATCCACTGCCGAATCACGGCGATGCAAATGTGCACATGATCACCCTTAATGAATATTGCAATCTGGAGGGGACTATCGTGCCAGTTAAAGAAAGGGAGGAGGTTGAATCGTCGGCTTGTGTTGGTCCAATAATCACGGTTCAAAAGAGGGCCCCATTCGAAGTGCTCACCCCAAGGCCCAGGATCACAGCTTTCGTTGCCCCAACACCTTCTCGCAACACCAAAGCAGTCCCCTGGGATTATCAATCTGGTGAAAGAGACAAAGGGAAAGGAAGAGTAGTCGTGGAAGCCGTTGCCACCGGAATGACTAGGTCTGGACGGTGGTATGCCCCCGAAGAGATAGCACGAGGGGCGTCAAGCAAGGAAAATGGTCCGAAGAAGGCCGTTACAGAAGCTGAAGTCGAAGAATTCTGGAGAAAAATGCCGACGAAGGAATATTCTGTTGTAGAAAAATTGAAGAAAACGCCAGCTCAGATTTCCTTATTCGCATTATTGATGAGTTCTGAAGCTCATAGGAGTGCTCTAGTGAAAATACTGAACGAAGCCTACGTTCCGGCCGAGACTTCTAGTGAGAAACTGTCAGCCATGGTAGGGGAAATCCTTGAGGCCCACCGGGTCTCTTTTCATAACGACGAGTTGCCACCTGAAGGTTTGGGGCATAACAAAGCATTGAACATAACCATCAAATGCAGGGATAAGTTCATCTCCAAAGTATTGGTCGACGGAGGCTCTGCTGTGAATATATGTCCTGTTGCCACTCTACGAGCATTAGGGATTGACGCCGGGAAACTCCGTGACAGTCAAGTCAGTGTCAAAGGATTTGACGGAGCGCAAAGAGATGTTGTTGGAGAGATCGATTTGTTTCTGGAGATTGGGCCCGTAGAGTTCATGGTGAAGTTCCAAGTGATGGACATATCTACTTGTTATAACTTGCTGATCGGGAGACCATGGATCCACATGGCTGGCGCGGTTCCTTCCACTTTGCATCAGAGCCTAAAGTTTGTGTGGAATCATCAAGAAATAGTGATCCATGGAGAAGGCAACAATTCTCTATACCCGGAATGTTCAATTCCTCCTATTCAAAGTGTGGAAAGGCTAGACGGATCAGTTTTTCATATCAAGGAGAACGTATGCGCTGCTCAAGCGAGGAAGATTGAATTGCCACAGGTACTTACGATGGTGGCGTGGGAGATGCTGAAGAATGGCTTCCGACCCGGTCAAGGCCTTGGTCTGAACTCTGATGGAATTGTGGAACCAATTCAACTGCCCGGGCACAAGTATACTTTCGGTCTCGGATATGAGCCCACCCCCGAAGAGATCGCTTCAGCTAGTCTCAAAAGAAGAAGTGACGTTCCCTTGCCGAAGCCTGTTCCTTGCCTGAATCAGTCATTTCTTAAGGCTTCCGCTGCCCAAGCACCAGAGGAAACGCTTGAAGACAACCTCCTGGAAAGGTTTAAATACTTATTCATCACCGAAGAAGAAACTGAATGCAGTATGGTTTCGGATGGGTATTCTAAAGGCCCGACTATCCGGGATGCAGAGCCAGGATGTCGTACAATTGGACTTGTAACCCGCCCCCGTTTCTTCGGGAGTCTTGGTAGACTAATTGTATTCAGCATTTGATGAAACAGACACGATTTGAAATTGAGGCCTGAATCGTGCCTATGCTTTTGTTATTTTTTCCTCTAAACTTTGAAGTTCAAATGCAATTTTCAAGCCATGCTTTTATTTATATTTTTTCCGTCTTTGCTTAATTAATTTTCTTTTATTTTTCAGCAATCAAATTAATAAATCTGCCGATACTGTGAATGTGACACATAATGAAACAAGCAAGCCCGTAGGAAATGCCGAGCAAGATTCTGAAGAATATGAAGGAGATATGCAACCCGAGGGATTAACTAAGGATTTTGAGTATTTTGAAAATAAGCCGAAACCAAATTTGGATGAAACGGAAGTTATAAACTTGAGTAATTCAAAAATCATGATGGAAGTGAGAATCAGTGTCCATTTGACCCCGTCGCAGAGAGACGAATTGATCAAACTCCTGAAAGAATATATAGATGTGTTCGCTTGGTCTTACGATTATATGCCTGGATTAAGCACTGACATTGTTTCGCATAAGTTGTCTCTTGATCCGTCCTGTCCTCCGATAAAGCAAAAGAAGAGAAACATTAAATCGGATTTGAGCTTAAAATTTAAGGAAGAGATCTCCAAACAGTTTGATGCGAAGGTCATTCGAACTACGATGTACCCCACTTGGCTAGCCAATATCGTTCCCGTGCCAAAGAAGGATGGCAAAGTTAGGGTATGCGTGGATTATCGGGATCTTAACAAAGCCAGTCCAAAAGATGACTTTCCCCTCCCGAATATCCACATGCTTATTGACAACTGTGCAAAGCATGAGTTGCAGTCCTTCGTTGACTGCTACGCGTGATATCACCAAATCCTAATGGACGAGGAAGATGCAGAGAAAACGACATTCATCACACCTTGGGGGGTGTACTATTATCGAGTGATGCCTTTCGGGCTCAAAAACGCAGGGGCCACCTACATGAGAGCCATGACCACCATTTTCCATGATATGATTCATAAAGAGATTGAAGTCTATGTGGATGATATCATCATCAAGTCGCTAAAGAGCTCAGACCACCTGACGGATTTGAGAAAGTTCTTCGACAGGTTGAGGCGATACAATCTGAAGTTGAACCCCGCAAAGTGTGCATTCGGTGGTCCTGCAGGGAAGTTGTTGGGTTTTATTGTGAGAAGAAGAGGCATTGAGTTGGACCCCTCGAAGATAAAAGCCATTCGGGAATTGCCCGCCCCAAAGAGTCGGAAAGATGTGATGAGTTTCCTCGGGCATCTCAACTACATCAGTCGATTTATAGCGCATTCAACGGTGATATGCGAACCAATAATTAAGTTATTGAGGAAGGATGCTCCTACCAAATGGACTGAAGATTGCCAAAGAGCCTTTGACAAAATCAAAGAATATTTGTCTAGCCCGCCTGTTTTGGTGCCTCCAGAAGCTGGAAGACCTTTGTTATTGTATTCGTCCGTATTGGAGAACGCGTTTGGATGTGTATTAGGACAACATGATGAAACAGGAAGGAAAGAGCGAGCGATATATTACTTGAGCAAAAAGTTCACGCCTTACGAGGCGCGATATACGCTATTGGAACGCACCTGTTGTGCGTTGACTTGGGTTGCACAGAAATTGAGACATTATTTGTCTGCGTATACTACTTACCTCATCTCAAGGATGGACCCACTCAAGTATATTTTCCAGAAGCCTATGCCTACTGGGAAGCTAGCTAAGTGGCAAATGTTGCTGAGCGAGTTTGACATTGTGTATGTTACTCAAAAGGCTGTCAAAGGGCAGGCGATAGCCGATCATCTTGCAGAAAATCCTGTGGGCGAGGAGTACATACCCCTTAAAACCTATTTCCCAGATGAAGAAGTGTTGTTTATCGGGGAAGATATCGCAGAAGAGTACCCAGGGTGGAGACTGTTCTTCGATGGGGCGGCAAATTCTAAAGGAGTCGGTGTTGGAGCAGTTTTGATTTCAGAGTCAGGTCAGCATTACCCCATTTCAGCAAAGCTCAAGTTTCTGTGCACCAACAATATGGCGGAATATGAGGCTTGTATTCTTGGCCTCAGAATGGCCGTCGATATGAATATACTGGAAATTTTGGTTATAGGCGATTCAGAATTACTGGTTCATCAAGTGCGAGGTGAATGGACCACTAAGAATGTGAAGATACTTCCATACTTGCATTGCGTGAAGGATTTATGTAAGAGATTTATCAAGGTAGAATTCAAACACGTTCCAAGGACACAAAACGAGTTCGCTGATGCGTTGGCCACTTTGTCTTCTATGATTCAGCACCCAGACAAGAATCACATAGATCCTATCAAGGTAAATGTGCACGATCAACATGCTTATTGTTTCTATGTGGATGAGGAACCTGATGGAGAACCTTGGTACCACGACATTAAGAAATATCTTAAGACAGGAGACTATCCGGAAGGCATAACCAGTGTTCAGAAGAAAACACTTCGGAGATTAGCAAACCATTTCTTCCTAAATGGAGAAATCCTGTATAGGAGGACTCCGGATTTAGGGCTATTAAGATGTGTTGATGCTAAAGAAGCAGCCCGTTTGATTGAAGAAGTGCACGGCGGTACGTGTGGGCCTCATATGAATGGCTTTACACTGGCCAAGAAAATCCTTCGCGCAGGCTATTTCTGGATGACTATGGAATCAGATTGTATCCGTTTTGTGCAGAAATGTCACCGATGTCAGATTCATGGTGATTTGATTCGAGTTCCGCCAAATGAATTGAATGTGACGAGCTCTCCGTGGCCTTTCGCAGCTTGGGGTATGGATGTCATTGGTCCTATCGAGCCAGCCGCATCGAATGGACATAGGTTCATTTTGGTAGCCATTGATTATTTCACAAAGTGGGTGGAAGCATCTTCGCACAAGTCGGTAACGAAGAAAGTGGTAGCGGATTTTGTTCGGAGCAACATTATTTGCCGATTCGGAGTCCCAGAATCAATTATAACAGATAATGGAGCTAATCTTAACAGTGATCTAATGCGGGAGATTTGCGAGACATTTAGGATTACCCATCGCAATTCCACTCCTTATCGCCCTCAGATGAATGGAGCAGTTGAAGCAGCCAACAAAAACATCAAGCGAATACTGAGGAAGATGATCGATAATTACAGGCATTGGCACGAAAAACTGTCGTTGGCTCTTCTCGGGTATCGTACTACTGTGAGGACTTCAACGGGGGCAACACCTTATCTTTTGGTCTATGGGACAGAGGCGGTGTTACCTGCTGAGGTAGAAATACCATCTCTAAGGATCATCCAAGAAGCTGAGTTAAGTGACGCTAAGTGGGTACAGAACCGATACGAACAATTGATGCTCATTGACGAAAAGAGATTGAATGCAGTTTGTCATGGGCAGCTTTATCAGAACAGAATGGCCAAAGCTTTCAACAAGAAAGTACGGCCGAGGCAATTCAAAACAGGGCAATTGGTACTGAAACGCATATTCCCATGTCAAGATGAAGCTAAAGGAAAATTTGCGCCTAACTGGCAAGGACCTTATATGGTTCATCGAGTATTGACTGGAGGAGTGTTAGTCTTAGCAGAAATGGATGGTGAAATCTGGCCGAAAGCTATCAACACAGATGCCGTCAAGAGATATTATGTTTAGTAGCTTTCTGTTATTTGTTTGTAATAGTCCGCAATACTTTCCATGTAATGGAACTACTCTCCCGTGGCGGGATGCGTAGCAAACCTATGTCGGGTTGGATTTTTAAGATAAGATTTCCATCTTTTTTGCTTGTAATTATGAACTACGCTTGACCTGATTCCCATGGGGGATACGTAGGCGGCCCGCATAGGCCTCGGTCACATCATTTTAATCCTTCAATATCATTTCTGTTGTGATTATGAACTACGCTTGACCTGATTCCCATGGGGGATATGTAGGCGGCCCACATAGGCCTCGGTCACATCATTTTAATCCTTCAATATCATTTCTATTGTGATTATGAACTACGTTTTGACCTGATTCCCATGGGGGATACGTAGGCAGCCTATATAGGCTCGGTCTCGCCATTTTAGAGGCTCAATATCCCTTGTGCCAGAAACTGGGACAATTTTTTTAAAGAGCGTCGCCGCAAGATGACATCGAGAGACATGGAAGAATATTGTTTCAACAGAGTCATCGGGCAGAGGAAAACATCGGAAAAGGGGCATTCGCTTTGTTTCACAATGTGTCACAGTTCCGAGTTCGGCAGGAATTATTTATCACTATACATATATTTTACTATGTCTATTTTACTTTGAAATAATGTGATTGTAATCAGACTGTTTACTAGTTGGCCAAGACTTAAAATGAGCGGAGGTTACAAGTTCAAACGAAGTTGCAGGCATGAAGCGCCAAGAGTCAGATCCTCCAAGTCAACACGAATCAACCCCCTCCCCAAACTTACAAATTTTTCTTTGGATGCAGGTTTCCAAGCTGCAGAAGCTAAAAAATGTACAACCTTGTAAGGATGGCGCGTCGAATGGTTTGAGCATTTCTTCTATCAATTGTGCCTTCAAATATCAATAACTCTCGGCAATCACAATTAGATAATCTCGCAAATTATTTTTTCAAATATATATCGACGCACAAATATTTTCCATTGCCTTCGAATACATTGCTTTATTTATTTTTAAATACCCCTGCGTATGCTCGCGGACGCATTGCACTGCACCTGCATTGCTCACCGCTTTTTTTTCATATATTTATTGGGCCATGCACCACCCTTTTAAATTTCTGCATAAGGCCACACACCACCTTTCATATGATGCATGGGCTGCACACCGCCCTTTGCATCGCTTTCATATTGCCTGGGCCATGCACCGCCCTTTTAAAATTTCTGCATAAGGCCGTGCACCGTCTTTCATATGATGCATGGGCTGCGCACCGCCCTTTGCATCGCTTTCATATTGCCTGGGCCATGCACCGCCCTTTTAAATTTCTGTATAAGGCTGTGCACCGCCTTTCATATGATGCGTGGGCTGCGCACCGCCCTTCGCATCGCTTTCATATTACATGGGCCATGCACCGCCCTTTTAAATTTTCGCATGGGCTGCGCACCGCCCTTCGCATCGCTTTCACATATTACATGGGCCATGCACCGCCCTTTGTTAAATTTCTGCATAAGGCTGACCACCGCCTTTCATACATTACATGGGCCATGCACCGCCCTTTTAAAATTTTGCATGGGCTGCGCACCGCCCTTTGCATCGCTTTCATATATTACATGGGCCATGCACCGCCCTTTGTAAATTTCTGCATAAGGCCATGCACCGCCTTTCATATGATGCATGGGATGCGCACCGCCCTTTGCATCGCTTTCATATTGCCTGGGCCATGCACCGCCTTTCATATGATGCATGGGCTGCGCACCGCCCTTTGCATCGCTTTCATATTGCCTGGGCCATGCACCGCCTTTCATATGATGCATGGGCTGCGCACCGCCCTTTGCATCGCTTTCATATTGCCTGGGCCATGCACCGCCCTTTTAAAATTCCGCATAAAGACATTGCACTGCACCTGCCTTGTTTTGTTATTATTTTATTAGTACCCTGCATATGCTCGCAGCCGCATTGCACCGTACTTGCGTCGCTGTATTTCAATATTTATTCTTACTGACTATTTTCATCTAGTTTTTAGTTTCGCAGGGGCTTTAGCGCGACATGGAACTATTTCTTCGGCAGCGAACTGGGGAAATACGTCGGGAAGGACAAGCAGACTTCTCGATAAGGGTCAAACATCTACCTCGAACACTCGGCTCCAAATTCAAATTTCCCGTTCACATTCCAGCACAATCAATTTTCAGGGTTCTATCACAATACCCAGTGTCATCATAATTCGACACCGGGACAATATTTTTTGCGAAGATTCGCATCAAATCGTGAGTTGCCAGTCATAGTTGTCGTAGTCTTCCCAGAACTACACTCGGCCTGATTCTCGTGCAACCCGAGATATGTAGGCGATCCAGAGACCAGAGTTCGGCCGTAATTTTCTTTACCCTTAGTCCTCCACAATCCTTTAGCCGGGACAAAATAGGCTACTAAGTCAACGTCTTTGCCCGAAAATTCTTTCATCATTACCAGGCAAAGAGGGACAAGTTGTTGACACCCAATTTTGTCCCTCCTGTCCCCCGAAATACCTATTTATACTTCTGGTATTTTGAGAAATTAAAACATGCACTTAAATTTTACTATAATTATTAGTCTTTTATTAACACCCACGTTTTATTATCCTACTGTAGTTATTATTATCATTATCATTATTATTATTATTATTAATTATTATTATTCTTAAATTATCATTATTACTAATTGTCATTGATTATTATTATTCTTGTTATTTCCATTGTTATTATTATTATTATTATTATTATTATTAATTACTAATCATTATTATCAGCGTTATTTTGTTATTAGTTATTAATCATCATTATCATCGTTATTCTATTATTAATTATTATCATTGTTTTTATCAATAATCGTTATTTATTATTATTATTATTATTATTATTATTATTATTATTTCTTATTATTATTATCATTATTATTTTATTATTATCACCGTTAGTGTTATTTTTATTAATTTATTATCATGTTGTTATTATCAATAATTTTTATGTATTATTATTATTATTATTATTATTTTTATTATTAATTATTATCATTGTTTTTATCAATAATTGTTATTTATTATTATTATTATTATTATTATTATTATTATTATTTCTTGTTATTATTATCATTATTATTTAATTATTATCAGTATTATCGTTATTTTTATTAATTTATTATCATGTTGTTATTATCAATAATTGTTATTTATTATTATTATTATTATTTGTTATTAATTATTATCATCTTTATTATTATTATTATTATTAATTATTATCATTATCCTTATTGTTATTTTGTTATTAATTATCAGTGTTTGTTATCTACTATTATTATCATATTTATTATTATTATTATCATCAGCATTATCATTATTGCCATTATCATTATTGTCATTATTATTAGCAGTATTACTATAGCTATTTATTTGCTGCTATTATTTGGTATTATCGAAATTTGCATTTCTCAGCGTTTTACCAACTTTCGCATACACACCGCATTTATTTCGCACATTTAAAATGATAGCGTTTATTTATTGTTAAAATGTTATTGCACGGTCATTGCAACATCATATAATTTTGTTATCCGGATCTTTTATAATTACATATTTCCGTATTAGGTGATATTCCGGCATCCTTAGTACACCGTTAGTCTAAATGGGTTTTTTATTCAAATTTAGAAGCCGAACTATTTCTTGCACTCGGTCCGTATTTTGACTTACCGGACCCCAAATCAAAGTCCGATTAATTCCTAATATTTTTTTGGACTAGCCCATATCGTTTATCTCAATTTTTTAGACCAGTCCATGTCTTAATATTAGCCCATTCTTTTAATACCCGGTCTAAAAAATTTGACCCAGTCCATAAATGGACCGGGTCCGACCCGTAGCAAACAAAATAAGGGAAGGGTTTCCCTTCATTTTCCTTTTCCGCCGCACTCCATCGCCTTCTCCGCCTCCCCTTCTCTTCGATTCCACCGCCCCTCTTCGTTCTCCGCCTCTTTCTCCTCCTTCTGCCGCCTCCTCATCCCGCCAAACACTCCTCCGCCATCTCCCCTCTCTCATCGCCACCCGCTTCCCACGTTACCTCCACTTCCCCTCTCTCATCGTCATCCCACTTCACTGTGTTTTCCCCCCACGTGACCTCACCTGCCTCTCCACTTCCGCCTGCTCTGACACCACCACGTTCCACCATCCCACGCTCTCTGACACCTCCATACCCATACCTCATCATCCCCTCCATCACCGCAGCTTCCCCCCACTTCCTTTCTCCCCCATCGATCCTCCCACGCGTCTGACACCATCCCACGCTCTCTGACACAACCTCACTATCACTCCCACCATACCTTGTCTCCACCCACGCCTGTCCGCCGTTTCCCCCAACGTTCCTCTCTTTATTATTTTTCTTATATATACAAACGAAAACCCTAATGAAAGGGGGGCTTTTTTTTTGTCACAAAAATTCCCTTAAAACAAAGTTGGATCAGTTTGAATACCCCGAAAAAAAACGAGTGTTTAATCGCTTGAGCCATTCTCTTGAAAAAGTACTAAATTTCTTTGATCTTACTGACATTGCTACGAATACGCATTCTGTTCTTTCCCTTTCGCCTCGGGCGGTGGTCTGAATTCGAAGGTACGCAAGTTCGATTTTCGTGGTGCTTCGAGGTTAGATCGAAATCTTCGCCTCATTTCGCTGCACCCGAAGCAGGTGATTCTCCTTTCCCTTTTATGTCTTTATTTCGTTTTCGACTTAGTGGTTCTGTGTCAGACTCAAATACTGCTTTGTTATGTGATTTGTGTATATAGTCTGAGTCTGCGTATGTGTTAGAAGAGTTGGTTTCCTGTTGTGGTTAAGTTTACCAGGCACCATTGGTGATAATTAGTCCCCGTTTCGTTCAGTTTCTTACTGGTAGTTGTCTTCTTACTTTGGTTCAGTTAATATGCTTTAAGTTTGGCTGTATTTTCTGTCGTTCAGTAGATTTAAGACATTTAATTTGTTTTGTTGTTAACCTGGTCCGTTTAAAGCGTATCTTTGAGCATTATATGAACATTCTTGTCTAGTCTAAATGCAGGTCCTGTGCTAATATACTGGCATGATAAGAGTAGATAATCGATCAATATATAATAAAGGCTAGACATAATTAGATCCAGTTTGGCCAGGCATCGTAGTATAGTCATGTCCACCTGCTTGCTCGAGGATATGCTTGTACCTGATCTAAAACACCCGTCTCACTGATATATAAGATGTTGTCTTATGTCTGAGACATTTCACATGAGCACTTTAGCTCTGAATTTCTGTTTCATCTCGAATGCTATGTTGGTTTGAATTCTAAACATATTAAGATAAGACCATGTTTGATAGCATCACTCGTGACCTTCCTTACTTTTCTTATTTTTAGCATTTAAGGCTGTTTAATCGTTTTTTTTTTCGTTGTTAATCGTGTGCTTAGCTTTTTTTGTGATCAATGTATGTCATTAATAATCTTGCTATCAGCTAATCAAAGTACATCGTGGGTTTATAATCTTGTTGTTAGTTGACTGTGCAATCGATGTATATCTGTTAATTCAGTATCCTGCCTCAACGAGGTATAGTCTTGTTCTGTTTAATGATCAGTTGTTAATCTCGATTTAGTTAATCATGTGATCAGCACAAAAAATGTTTGTCATGTGTAGCTAGGATATATGATTAGTCTAGATTCAGTAGCTTATCAGTCATGTTTTCAGTTAGTCGTGTTTGTTTAGCATGAGTGTTTGGTCTGATAATTAATTCCAACTAGTTGATAGTAACTTAGCTATACATATGCTAATCTTAATCATCCTTAATCTAAACTAGGTCTGTTTGTCTTAAATTTCCTTCTGGCTATTTTGTATATGATTAGCCATATGTCTAGGCTAACCTGTTTACAAACATTAGTTTTCTTTTATAGTCAGCAAACCTAAGTTAATTTGTGAAGATTCTGCATAGATTAAGTACATGGCTATGGCTGTTTAAGTGTGATTGACATGTTTAGGATGATCAGTTATACATGTTTAATATCCACAACCTGCTTAACCATACTATGCACGTTCCATTGGGGATTAAATCATGTATTATTTACTTAACTGAGAGTACTGTTTGATAGAGTTGAGTGCGTCACATGAGGTCTGTTCTGAATTTACATAATCCGCTGGTCTGTGCTGAATTTACATTATATATGTTTAGTCTTCTTTATTTAGTAGACACTAATCTCTTTCCTTTCATTTTTGCATGAACCTCGCATACGAGTCCAAAGGACTCATCTCCCGCATTCGGTGTTGGGCCAAGGCCCAACGAAATAGGATTTCCCCTCTGTCCAGTTCTGTCCGCAACCAGTAAAATAGGGAAGATTTTGGGCCAAAGCCCAATGGCAAAGTAGAACACAACAGCAGTCCGAATGGGCTGAGCCCATTTAATTTTATTTATGTTTTGCTTTATTTTATGCCTTTAACTTGTATATTGTTTGACTAACATCTTTCATATTTTGTTTTCCCTTAGCTTAGGTGAATTATCGGAAATTAGTATAGATAAGTTTAGTAATGGGTAGTTAACTTAAAGAAGACTAACAATCAATCCTACGAGTTCATTCTCTTCTTTAATTTTTACGTTAAAATTATTTATAACGCCTAATATTATTTCATTTGGAATAAACGGATGTGCAAAAAACGCAACTGTATATTTCGAGTTAAGAGAGTCATGTTTCATTCTTATTATTTTGGAAATTTCAAAATGTTACTAATATATAAATATAAATTTCAGTATATTTTATAAGTAGCTCTTCATGTTTGAATCAATCGTAAAATTTTAGTGAAACACAGTTAATAAGAAAAAATGACGAAAAGTAAAGGGAACTTTCATTAGCTATTTTCGTATTTTTTACTCTTAAAAATCAATCAATATTCCGGTATTTCAATTACTTATTAGACATCGCACAAACTCACATTTGTCTCTACTTATATACTTTATGCATCTTATTTTAAAATAGCATTATTATTAATCTTTGCAACATTTATAAGTTTATTTTAAATGGCATTTCAGATTTTATTTTTCCATGCAAATCACATTATTCTACAAATCTTCCTAAAATAGCATTTTATTTAAGGTCTTAGCAGTATCATAAGTTTTAAATGGCAGCTGAAGCCTCATTTTCACGCAAATTATCATATTTTCTCTCGGTCTCATTCTAAATAACATATCTTATTTAAAGCCTTAGCAACATTTATAAATATTATTCTAAATAAAATTATTACTTTTTTCTTAAACTTTAGCAACATTTCTTAAACCCTTTTTCTTTCCCTAAAATTTAAAGCACCTTATATTTAACCTTAATTAATTAACCTAAGTTTGGCCGGACAACCGTAGTTAACGGATTCTAAAGAATGCCTAACTCCTTCCCTTTAGGATAATATAGAACCCTTACCTAGAATCATACTGATTGAGCAGACTATTAACGGAGGTTTAGCTAGATTTACCTTAGTTAATATCTAGGTGTCCTAATTCACCGTTAAATTAATTAGGTGGCGACTCCTTAAAATAAAGCAATATAGGAATCTCCAATATGTTGTACTCCGTTTCGACCCGGTTAAAATTGGGTATAACACTTGGTATGGGAATATGCGCTTCAATACCAGCTGCCCCGGTTTGAACTGTCTCGGCCTCACCTTCTTATTGAAAGCTTTGGCCATTCTATTCTGATAAAGTTTCCCGTGACAAACTGCATTCATCCTCTTTTCATCGATGAGCATTAATTGTTCATATCGGTTCTGTATCCACTTAGTATCACTCAACTCAGCTTCTTGGATAATTCTCAAAGATAGTATTTCTACCTCCGCAGGTAACACAGCCTCTGTCCCGTAGACCAAAAGATAAGGTGTTGCCCCAGTTGAAGTCCTTACGGTGGTACGATAACCGAGAAGGGCCAATGGCAATTTTTCGTGCCAATGCCTGTAATTATCAATCATCTTCCGCAATATTCTCTTGATGTTTTTGTTTGCTGCTTCAACTGCTCCATTCATTTGAGGTCGATAAGGAGTGGAATTGCGGTGAGTAATCTTAAATGTTTTGCAAATCTACCGCATCAGATCACTGTTAAGATTAGCTCCTTTGTCTGTTATAATCGACTCCGGAACCCCGAATCGACAAATGATGTTGTTGCGAACAAAAGCTGCCACAACTTTCTTTGTCACTGACTTGTGCGAAGATGCTTCTACCCACTTTGTGAAGTAGTCGATGGCTACCAAAATGAACCTGTGCCCATTTGATGTGGCTGGCTCGATAGGGCCAATGACATCCATGCCCCAAGCTGCGAATGGCCATGGAGAACTCGTCACGTTTAATTCATTTGGCGGGACTCGGATCAAATCGCCATGAATCTGACATCGATGACACTTTTGCACAAAACGGATGCAATCTGATTCCATAGTCATCCAGAAATATCCTGCTCGAATAATTTTCTTAGCCAAAGTAAAACCGTTCATGTGAGGCCCACATGTACCGGCATGCACTTCTTCGATCAACTTGGCCGCTTCTTTGGCATCAACACACCTTAGCAGTTCTAAATCTAGAGTCCTCCTATACAGGATTTCTCCACTTAGGAAAAAGTGGTTTGCTAATTTCCGAAGTGTTTTCTTCTGAACACTGGTTATGCTTTCTGGATAGTCTCCTGCCTTGAGATACTTCTTAATGTCATAGTACCAAGGTTCTTCATCAGGTTCTTCATCCACATAGAAACAATAAGCTTGCCGATCATGCACATTTACCTTAATAGGATCTATGTAATTCTTGTCCAGGTGCTGAATCATAGAGGACAAGGTTGCCAAAGCATCAGCGAACTCATTTTGAGTCCTTGGAACATGTTTGAATTCCACCTTGATGAATCTCTTACACAAATCTTTCACGCAATGCAGGTACGGAAGTAGCTTCACATTCTTAGTGGTCCATTCGCCTTGCACTTGATGAACCAATAAGTCAGAATCACCTATAACTACGTGTTCTTGTATGTTCATATCAACGGCCATTCTGAGCCCAAGAATACAAGTTTTATATTCTGCCATATTGTTGGTGCACGGGAACCTGAGCTTTGCTAAAATGGGATAGTGCTGGCCTGACTCTGAAATCAAAACTGCTCCAACGCCGACTCCTTTGGAGTTTTCAGCCCCATCAAAGAACATCCTCCACCCTGGATATTCTTCTGCAATATCTTCTCCGACAAACAACACTTCTTCATCAGGGAAATAGGTTTTAAGGGGCATGTATTCTTCATCTACGGGATTTTCAGCAAGATGATCGGCTATTGCTTGCCCCTTGACAGCCTTTTGAGTGATATATATAATATCAAACTCGCTTAGCAAGATCTGCCATTTGGCTAGCTTCCCCGTAGGCATGGGCCTTTGAAAGATATACTTGAGCGGATCCATCCTTGAGATGAGATAAGTGGTATATGCGGACAGGTAATGTCTCAACTTCTGTGCAATCCAAGTCAAGGCACAACAAGTGCGCTCCAATAAAGTATATCACGCCTCGTAAGGCGTGAACTTCTTGCTCAAATAGTATATTGCTTGCTCTTTCCTCCCCGTTTCATCATGTTGTCCCAACACACATCCAAACGCATTCGCCGACACGGACAAATACAATAACAAAGGTCTTCCAGCTTCTGGAGGCACCAAAACAGGTGGATTAGATAAATACTCTTTGATTCTATCGAAAGCTTTTTGGCAATCCTCTGTCCATTTGGTAGCAGCATCTTTCCTCAACAGCTTGATTATTGGCTCATATATCACCGTCGATTGTGCTTTGAACCGACTAATGTAATTGAGGCGACCGAGGAAACTCATCACGTCATTTCGACTCTTTTGGGGCAGGCAATTCTTGAATAGCCTTTATCTTCGAAGGATCCAACTCTATACCCCACCTGCTCACGATAAAACCTAACAACTTTCCTGCAGGAACACCAAATGCACATTTTACGGGGTTTAACTTCAGATTTTATCGTCTCAACCTGTCGAAGAACTTCTTCAAATCCGTCAGGTGATCTGAACTCTTCCGTGACTTGATGATGATATCATCCACATAGACTTCGATCTCTTTATGGATCATATCATGAAAAATAGTAGTCATGGCTCTCATATAGGTAGCACCTGCGTTCTTGAGCCCAAAAGGCATCACCCGATAATAGTACACTCCCCAAGGTGTGATGAACGTTGTTATCTCAGCATCTTCTTCATCCATTAGAATTTGGTGATATCCTGCGTAGCAATCAATGAATGATTGCAACTCATGCTTCGCATAATTGTCGATGAGTATGTGGATATTCGGGAGGGGAAAGTCATCTTTCGGACTAGCCTTGTTGAGATCCCGATAATCTACGCACACTATGACTTTGCCATCCTTCTTTGGTATGGGTACGACATTGGCTAGCCAAGTGGGGTACCTTGTAGCCCGAATGACCTTTGAATCAAATTGCTTGGAGATCTCTTCCTTGATTTTTAAACTCAAATCCGGTTTAATGTTTCTCTTCTTTTGTTTTACCGGAGGACAAGATGGATCGATAGGCAACTTATGCGAAACAATGTCAGTGCTTAAACCCGGCATATCATCGTAAGACCAAGCGAACACATCTCTATATTCTCTCAAAAGGTTGATCAATTCTTCCCTTTGTGACAGAGTCAAATGGACGCTGATTCTTATTTCCATCACGATTTTTGAATTTCCCAAATTTATAGTTTCTGTTTCATCCAAATTTGGTTTTGGCTTATTCTCAAAATATTCAAAATCCTTAGTTAACCCTTCAGGTTGCATGTCCTATTCATATTCTTTAGAATCTTGCTCGGCATTTACTATAGGCTCGCTTGTTTCATTACGTGTCACATTCACAGTATCGGCAGAATTATTAATTTGATTGCTGAAAAATAAAAGAAATATTAATTAAACAAAGACGGAATAATAGATAAAATCATAGCTTGAATTTTGCATTTGAGCTTTCAAAAGTTTGGAGGCAAAACAACAAAAGCATAAACACGATTCAGGCCTCAGTTTTGAATCGTGTTGTTACATCAAATGTTTAATACAAATTGTCTACCAAGACTCCCAAAGAACCGGGGGCGGGGTACAAGTTCAATTGTTCAAAGTGTATCGAGTCTCAGCATCCCAGATTGTTGAGCCTTCAGAGCATTCATCCGAAACCACGTTGCATTCAGCTTCCTCCTCGGCAACGAATAAATTCTTAAAACTTTCCACGAGGCTGTCTTCAGGTTCTTCTTCTAATGCTTGGGTGGCCGACGCTTTGAGAAATGACTAATTCAGGAGAGGAACAGGCTTTGGCAAGGGAATGTCACTTCTTCTTTTGAGACTAGCCAGCGCAATCTCTTCAGGAGTGGGCTCGTATCCAAGACCGAATGTATCCTTCTGCCCGGGTAATTGAATCGACTCCACGATGCCATCCAAGTTCAAACCGAGGCCTCGACCAGGTTGGAAACCATTATTCAATATCTCTCATGCCACCATCATAAGCACCTGTGGCAATTTTACCCTTTCTGCTTGAGCTGCACACATAGTTTCCTTGATATGGAAGACAGACCCATCCAACCTTTGTACACTTTCAATAACAGGGACTGAGCTTTCAGGATAGATTGAATTGCTGCCTTCTCCGTGGATCACAACTTCATGATGGTTCCAGAAAAACTTCAAACTTTGATGCAAGGTAGAGGGAACCGCACCAGCCATGTGGATCCATGGCCTTCCTATCAGCAAATTGTAGCTAGCAGATATATCCATTACTTGGAATTCCACCATGAACTCCACAAGTCCGATTTCCAAGGCTAAGTCAATCTTTCCTACGACACCTCTTTGGGCTCCGTCAAAACCTTTGACTCTCACCTGACTGTCACGGAGTTTCCCGTCATCAATCTCTAAGGCTCGTAGAGTAGTGACAGGACATATATTCACAGCTGAACCTCCATCAATCAATACTTTGGAAATGAATTTGTCTCTGCATCTGACAGTGATGTTCAACGCTTTGTTGTGTCCCAAACCTTCAGGTGGCAATTCGTCATTATGAAACGAAACTCTGTGGGCTTCAAGGATTTCTCCAACCATGGCTGAAAGTTTCTCGCTGGAAGTCTCAGGCGGAACATAGGCTTCATTCAAGATCTTTGCTAAAGCGTTCCTATGAGCTTCAGAACTCATCAACAATGCCAATAAAGAAATCTGGGCTGGTTTTTTCTTTAGTTGTTCAACAACAGAATATTCTTTGGTTGGCATTTTCCTCCAAAATTCTTCAACCTCAGCCTCAGTCACAACTTTCTTTTGGCCATTTTCTTTGCTTGGTGCTCCTCGTGCCACTTCCTCGGGGGCATAACACCGCCCAGATTTAGTCATTCCGGCCGCAACAGTTTCCACAACCAATCTTCCCTTTGCTTTGTCCTTTTCATTGGACTGATAATTCCAGAGAACTGCTTTTGTATTGCAAGATGGTGCTTGAGCAACTAAATCCGTGATGGTAGGCCTTGGGGTGAGCATTTATACTTCAAATGGGGCCCTCATTTGGACCGTGATCACTGGAGCAACAAAGGCTGATGATTCAACCTTCTTCTCCTTTTTAACCGGCACGATAGTCCCTTCTAAATTGCAATCTTCGTCAATGGTAATCATGTGCACATTCGCATCGCCATGATTGGGCAGTGGATTGTTGTTTATATTTGGGGGAGCTCCTTTGAGCTGAATGACCCCTTCTTTGATCAATGCTTCGATTTTGTCCTTGAGAGTAAGGCAATTCTCAGTATCGTGTCTAGCAACTCCTGAGTGATACCCACAACGTTTAGTCCCGTCATACCATCTAGGAAGGGGATTAGGGACTCTTCCCTGAATTGGCTGGAGTATCCCTGCGGTTCTCAATCTTTCATACAACTGGGCTAAGGGTTCGGCTAACGGTGTGTAGGTTTTGGTTGGCTTTCTTTCAAAGTTTGGGCGAGGTCCAGGTGCATTTTGTGGGCGGTTTGGTGTTTGGTGTTGGGGTTGAGATGAGTAGGTTGGCTGGTATTGTGATAGGTTTTGATGGGCGGGTGCTCGAGGTGGGTGATATGCTGGTTGGGTATGGTAAACAGGAAGGGGAGTGGGTGGAGGTTGGTACTAAGGCTGAGGGGCTTGGGTGTATTGGCTGTAGTATGAAGGCTGAGATGAAGGGTATTGGTAGGTTAACATTTGATTTGGTCTTCATTCTTGGATGGTCATGACCGCGGACACTCCGTCCCTTTTCCTCTTAGCTGCATCTAATTGCATTGTCTTACTTGTTGCTTGCAAGGCCGCAAGATTTGTGACTCTTCCTGTTTTAATGCCTTCCTCTATGAAGTCTCCCATTCTGATGACTTCAGAGAGCTTTTGTCCGATGACACTTAACAGTCTTTCATAGTATGTGGCATCTTTTAAAGACTGTATAAAAAGTGTAGTCATCTCACTCTCCACCATTGGGGGCTGGACTTTTGCGGCCTCTGCTCTCCAGCGCATGGCATACTCTCGGAAAGTTTCTGTTGACTTCCTTTCTAGCTTCATCAAGTAAAATCTATCTGGGACAGTCTCAGTATTAAACCTAAATCTGTCCATGAATTCTTGGGCCATTTCTCCTCAACTATGCCATTTCTGCGGGCCTTGGCATGTATACCAATCGAGCGCTTCTCCCGTCAAACTCCTTATGAACAATTTCATCCTGATAGCCTGATCTTTCCCCACTCTGACAAGCTTATCGCAGTATGACCTCAAGTGAGCCCGAGGATTTCCCTTCCCATCAAACATATCAAATTTTGGGATTTTATATCCGGTGGGCAACTCAATATCAGGATGGATACACATATCTTCATACTCAAGTCCTTCACATCCCCTGTTGGTTTGTATATTTCTAACTGCTTCTCTCAGACTGCGAAGCTCTTTTGCTACATTCTCGTCCGCTCTTGCCTTGGCTTCCCTTTCTATCTCTTCATAAGGGTCAAGCTCTGGATGCTGCACAGCCTGCAACTGGTTAGTGAAAGGTTGAGCTTCTGCTATATATACCGGTGGCACATACTGCGTATTATGGTTAGCGGTGTGTGCCAATGGTATGTGTTGAGTTGCTTGGTAGTTTTGGGTAATTGGGGTGGTTTGGGTAACTGCAGGTTGAGAAATGTAAGGAGTGGTGAAAGGTGGCGGATTGGTTTGTTGGAAGTTAATTTGCTGGGAGTTGGCTTGTTACGGGTCATTTGGTTGCGGGATGGTTTGTTGTATGTTGGTTTGTTGCGGGGCGGTTTGTGGCGGGATGGTTTGTTGCGGGTGGATTGGTGGTGGAATGGCTTGTTGTGGATTTGATTGTTGTGAGATGGTTTGTTGCTGGCTAGTTTGTTGTGAATCGGTAGTATTTGGATGGCCTGTGTAAAACGGAGGGTTTGCGGGAGAGGGCTGAGGAGCGGGCGAGTCTACTGGTGAAAAGGATGGTGGAATTGTCGCATTTGTTCTTTGTTCGTGGTGAGGAGTATTGAGGGTGATGGATAGATTGGTAAGATTTCGCAGTCGCTCGATTTCAGTTTGCATATTGGCTATTTGCTGCACCAGTTGGGCGATGAGTTCGTCATTCCCTCCTCCCGAAGCTTCAGGTTCGTCTCTTGGAAGGGTGACAAGTCCCAAGCCAGTCTGTTCGGATGCCCCTAAATCATTCATATCGCTGGATGCTCGTGTTTTTGATCTTGTAAAGTACGGGTGGTCTGCCAGCTTGCAGTCAACACGAATCAACCGTTGGGGGGAAATAATCAGAATAAAAAGAAAAACCTTCAAAAATGAAGAAAATTGCGTTAGTATAGTGCGAATGATTGCTGCTTAAAATAATGCGAACATTGAGCAAACAACGTTAAAAGAAATATATATTGCATAGCAAACCAAACACATATTGCATAGCAAACAAAACACATATTGCATGGCAAACAAATCATATAGTAAAAGGGAGATATAGCAAACACAGCGCGACCTATTATGCACGGGACCTCTTTTGTGCCAGAGGTAGGCCTAACGCGGATTTGAAGGATAAAATATGCAATTATTTGTCATCCCAATGTGATATTAATTGAAGGCCCCAAAACATACAATGTTTAAAATTTAAATCCCGATGCAAAAGAAATTATTACAATTACTACTTCACTTTCATAAGCTAATTAAAATGAGGAAGGACCTTTGTCACTCTTGAGCCTCTTGGTTGCCTGGATTGATTGATCGATCTTTCGTCGATTCTGAGCAAGGTATGACATAGCTATCACTTCTCCCGTTTTGATGCCTTCTTTGATGCAAGTGTCTCCTTGCTCAGCTAGAAGTGTATCCAATTCTTGCATGCTTTGCTCGTAACTAAGTGCCTGCTGCTTCCATTTCTCTACCTCCCTTTCCTTTTCTTCAAGTTGTGCATGGTGCCCGGCTTCAGAGACAAGACTTTTCTTGCGCAATTGCCGGAGTAAGATGTATGCTTCTGCTTCCCCATCCTTAATTCGTCCCCTCAGACTAACACCAGGTTCGATTGATCCTTCCAAGTTAGCGGTCATCCACTCCAAATAGTTATCCTCACATCCAGCTTGGTATCTATTTGGCTCCATCGAATCTGCTTTCATGGCTTCCCTCAATTTCCACATGCTTAGAACTTCTTTTGCGAAAGGAATTTTTCCCTCTTTGTAGTCGGCTCGATAATGATCCATGTCTGCCACTAAAGGTATGTTTTGCTTTCTTCCAGATTGCCTCAAAACTCTTAATGGGGCATAAGGTTGCAAGCCCCGAAGTCCCATCAAAACTAAAAATGGCACGATCTTTGTACGAAACACCAAACCCTCGGATGGAAACCAACTGAACATCCATTGAACTGAATCATCGTTCAAACGGTTGAGAAGTCCTACCCACCCTTCTACACAATTTGGCTTTTCAAATGATCTACTCGTCAAGATAGCGCCTGGAACATGTCTCAGAATGTGATTTTCACCCGTCGGTTTTCGAAATGCTAGACCCCTGTCGACCTTTTGAAGATGTTCCATCAACCAAATCTGTAAAAGCAAGTTCCATCCCTCAAAATGTTTGTACCCATGCTTGCAACGTCCTAACGCTCGGTAGATATCTGCCACGACCAGAGGGACCACAGTGTAGTATTTCCCGTCAATGCCACCAAATAGAGCTTCAGTCACAGTAATGAGACGGGTGTGAATATATCTTGTTGTTCCTTTAGGGAATACCACAGTTCCCAAAAAACATACTGCGAAAGCAAAGCATCATTTTTGTTTCCAAGAGTCATATGAGAAAAATTCGTCTTGATGACGGGTGAAACTTTGTTGATGACCAAATCTATGATACAAATACTCAAATGGTATCATAGACCCTTGTAAACACTCTACGCCTTTACCCTTTCTAAACCCGAGGCTGTCAACAAATTCTTTTGGTAAAGGTTCCTTTGGAATAATCATGCCACAGTTTTGCCATTTTTTCTTCTTATGTAATAAAGCAGCATTTTCTACATAGCCTCTTATTTCTTCTAACAACGGCGTCATTTTAATGTTGCCAAATCTAAACACAGTCCTTTTCTCATCCCAAAACACAGTTGCCGCCTCGATGATGTCTCTACAGGGTTGGATATCCATCAAAGACGGTAAGTGCCCCAACGCTCCACATACCACACGCTGTCCGTAATCCCCCAAATCAATCCACCATGCTTTCAGTTGAGGAGGAACACTCAAAACCATGCTAAACCTCGGGTAAATATTGTGTTGACTCATGGCTACCTGCGTTCACAAATGGTTAGTTCTACCTAAATAGCACATAGTCCACATAACACACATGTTTATCCTTCAAATCAAATGCACATAACGTGATAATCGTCGCTTGGGGTCATAGACCTACTCGGACATTTGGACGAGGTTGACTAATGGACTTAATACACCTTGGGTATTAAGCCTCCTAGATTCGTGCATGCTCTTAAAGAGGGTTTTGGTTTAGCTCTATCTTAAGCCGACTAAGAGTTGGTTTCCTATGACGCAAGGCTCCCCCAAGCGAACAACTTGGGAGTGGAAAGTCCGTGGCTGTCGACTGCACCGCTGATCGACTAAATCCACAAGATCAATCCGACTAAAAAGGGTGTTTTAGTAGTGCACGGCCGCGAACCGCGAAACCGCTTTAAGTGTGTGAATTGTGTGAATTTTCTAGGAGTGGAAGAAATATGAACGGAATGCCAATTTAATAAAAGAAAACATATTTATTACATGGCAAAGGCAAATAAGGCGATAAAACAATAATAACGACATTTAAAGGCATATAAGGCAAAAATAAAGAAAACACACAATCAAAACACCCAACAAAATATTAATTAACCTAAGTCTGTTGTGGTTTAGAACCTAATTTCCCCAGCGGAGTCGCCAAGCTGTTATACCCCATTTAAAACGGGTTAGATTAGAGTATAACAAATTGGAGATTCCTACATTGCTTTATTTTAAGGAGTCGCCACCTAATTAGTTTAACGGTGAATTAGGACACCTAATTTATTAACTAAGGTAAAGCCTAAACTAAATCTCCGTTAATGGTCTGCTTAGTTTTCATTCTAGGTAAGGGTTCTAATTATCCTAAAGGGAAGGGGTTAGGTATCCTCTAGGATCCGTAACTAACGGTTATCCGGCCAAACTTAGGTTAATTAATTAATGCTAAATAAGGTGTTTTGAAATTTTAAGAAAATAGCTTGTACCTATTACTGCGGTTTCAAAGGAAATATAATAATGCCATCTAAACTAACTTATAGAAAAATATAGTAATTTTCATAAAGGAAATGCTTTTTTAAAAAATGGGATTTATAAATGCTGTTAAAACTTAAAATGAAAATAGTAATGTTGTCTTAAAAATAAGACTTATAGAAAATATAATGTTTTGCATAAAAGAATACTTTAGATGATATTTTAAAATAAGACTTACAAATATTGTTAAGGCTTTTAAATATAATAACGCCATCTAAAATAAATACTTATAGGAAATATAATAATTTATATGAAAAAAAGGTTTTAAATAAAACTTATAAATGTTGCTAAGGTTTTGAAAAAATATAATAATGCTATTGAAAACAAGGTTCATAAAATATAATAACTTGCTTATAATTAGTAGCTTTTAGCAAATATGGATTTTATGTAAATTTGTATTAATATGGTGATG
The DNA here is from genome assembly GCF_019175385.1 of Lycium barbarum. NCBI lineage: Eukaryota > Viridiplantae > Streptophyta > Magnoliopsida > Solanales > Solanaceae > Lycium > Lycium barbarum. The sequence continues at coordinate 11,950,952 of NC_083341.1, forward strand.
TAAGAAATTCCTAGACTTATTTCTTTAAAACGTGGTGTAAAGGGCATAAGTTTCTTTTCCTCTTATTACTTTTATTTAACCACATTTGGCTAAAATATGTAATTTGATAAATCTTAAAGAAAGTATGTATAAGATATATTTGGACTCATATTTGCACGTTCTAAATTTCTAAAGTATCAAAATGACTCATGATTCCCTTTAGCTCAAAACCTATAGTCATGCCTAATTATTCTAATGAAGATAAAATATTATAGATATTATAGACAATTTTAACGTAAAAGAAGATAATAAAATTGGAGAATTAATTGTTAGTCTTCCTAGCTACCCATCACTAAAACTAAATCTACTAATTTCCTATAATTCAACTAAGCTAAGAAAACACACAAAGAAAAGGGTTAGTCAAATAATACAAACTAACTGCATAAGGAATAAAATAGAGGCATAAAATAAAGTAAATGGGCTCAGCCCATTTTGGACTGCTGCTGCGTTCTGTTTGCTATTGGGCTTTTGGCCCAGTAAATTTCATATGTGGCTGCTGCTATTGGGCTCGGCCCAGGAACCCCTTTTTTATTTTTTGCTACGGATGGGTTGACACGGAATGACTCGATAATATTACGTTGGGCTTTCAGCCCAACATCGAATGCGGAAGAGGAACGAGTCCGTGGGACTCGTTATGCGAGGTTCATGCAAAGAAATGAAAGAAAAGAATTAGTGTGCGATCAATAAATAAGGTCAAACGTATATATATATATATATATATATATATATATATATATATATATATATATATATATATATATATATATATATATATATATATATATATATGTACTCAAAACAGATCTAAACTTAATGAACAAGTTAATAAAGAATTTAAGTAATAGATGTAAAACACACATAAATCATGTGTTCCTTTACTTAGCTAAGCGTACGCACTACATTAAGTGGAACGGAAACCCACTGGACGCAGGCCCCCAAAAAGGGGACAGAAATCGAAAGAAAGCAGACCCAAAATACAAGTTCATAAAGTAATGGGCCCAAATCTAAGATCAGACAAAGATAACAAACCCGATAAGACAAGAAAAACAAAAGTAGGCCCAAAGTCCCGCCATAAAGCATGCAGGATAAGAATAATCAAAAGTTCAACTTAATATTATACAAAATATACTCTTATATACACCGAGGGGTATATAGGCTGTATATATCTTATATATTACACGTATACTACCCAAACAAACAATATGAAAGGATGCGAAGGATAAAATAGACATGAAATATGGCTTGTTGAACATATATCACTATACATGAATTATATCGGACACCTATTGACCTACGCGTCTGTCTATGTCAACATTCAATATCATGGATGCACATTTTCACAATTTCCAGTGAAGATCAACAATATTTATGTGGTTCGAAAGTAGGAGCAGACAGAGGGCAGTCTCTTCACCAACTTAGGCCAATATAGTTTTACTTAAGTAAGACTATAGACACGGCAAAGGGAATAAAAAGGGGAGAGATCGTGCATATTCACAACATTTTTCTAAGCTAACAACATGCATAGACTGTTGATCCAAACAAAGGAAAGAGGGAAGGGATTACGGGAAGACAAAAAGGACTTACAATATGAGGGTCCTGTTTCTGCATTTGGCATAGACAGGGTAAAACTTGGACAGATAACGAATACATAGAATAGGGTAAAAATTTAAACCTCTTTTAGAATGTAACAGGGGCAGAATCACACTCAAAAGACGCATACGAAGTCCTCTAAGGTAAGAACAGGGTCAAAATATATCACATTATGTTCATAAAAATGGCTCATGCCAACCTTGGATCTTTCAAACAAATATTAAAGCAAGCAAGTTCATTTTCATAAAGATAGGACATCTTGAATCATATGTTGGCACACACAAGCAGATACTAGGCATAATTTTTTTTAAGAGCATGCCAACAGTTTTGATCAGTTATTATTTTTTTGAAATTCCTACATGGCAGTTGATTTCTAAGAGAAAGTTTCAACACAGGACATCAACAAAAGCAAAAAACTGTATCTAGGTTGTAGATTTTGTATCAAATCAAACCTTTCTAAATATCCTTTCCTCTATTATTCACGGTAAACGAACAGGAAGTTTGATATGTAAATGAGAAGAAGACTTGCACACACTCAGCACCTCACTCTATAGTATAATGAATTAAACTTGAGCATTCCACAAGGCTCACTCAAAACAGTCTTAGCATGAATCTTAATTTCAAACTAGTTGCAACAAGATAGTCATTAAATCATTCTTAAGCGGAAAGTGATATTTAATCAGAGACATTACATGTTTACAAGCTGATCGAAGTTGAGGTCAGACTTTTGTTAATCCTATTTAGACCTGCTAATGTCGTTTAAATCCTACTTTATCATGCTGAAGACTACATGAACCAAAATAAACTCACGCCAACACCAGAACCTATCCGGACCAGCTTATGGACTAACACGGGGACATTAATGATACCATATTAGTGTAGCTCATACACATACACCAAATTCTCAAGTTAGCAAACTCCACATCTAAGCTTGAAACAGGTTTGTCAAACCAACTACTAAACTGGAAGTTAAACCAAACTAAATGTGAACAACAAAATATTTTAACTTCTGAGCCGAGACTAAACTAATTAAAGCAGGAGTGTGCACCATCCTACTAAGCTAAGTTAAACTGAAAATAAACCAGCCGAGATCACAAACAGGTATGAACACATAAACACATTTGATTAGATTAATAGCTTCCTCGTTATACCAATCGGTTACCGGGCTAAGATCTAAAGAGACAACTAATCAGCAGGACTACAAATCATACATTTAAAACAGGAATACAAACTAATTGCATGCTAATCATACAAGGACCAACAACAGAGCTCTAAAACTAGCAGTATTAGCCAAAACACATGATGCCAAAACTAGCATACAACTAAACCACATTTTAACTAAAATCTAAAACATGCTGAATACATCGAACTAAACATATAATTAACACTTAGATAACACAAAAGCTATAGATATTAAAAGGGAGAGAAATTACCTTCTTCGGGTGCAGCGAAGTGGGTGCGGGTCTTCAACTCACGCTCGAACACTTCAGATTCTCCGAGTTTGCACGTATTCGGATTCAAAACAGTGAAAAGAGAATAAAATATTCAGTATTTTGAGAATCGATATCAAGACTGTTCAACTACTGAATACTAAAACTTTGAAATTTTGAACGATTTAACAAAAAAACTTCTAATTCTTTATGGAGTTTCAGGCAACTAAAACAGAGACTTGTATCTCAGGATTTCGATTGCGGTTTTTTCCTCCCTTTTTGACTCCCTACACGATTATTTATAGGGGTGAATTAGGGTTTTGCTAGGGTTTGACAACTGAAATATTGGGCGGGATTTCTGGTCAAATATTTTTAAATCAACATTGGGAGGCTTTTCTATTGTTGAATCAGAAATCATGGAGAAAGAAAACAAAACCATTAAAAACTCTATACCCGAAAAAATCAAAATACTGATAAAGAAAAAGATTTATTTTCACAAAGGGACGAAAACCCATTAAAAACTTTCAGATCGAAAGCAGATGCGGAACGAAGAAGACAAACCTCTTCAAGGTTGAAGACCGACGGGGGGTACAAATATTAATTGCCTTCCCCAAAATGGCCATGCAAGGTCTGGGGAAGGTGAAAGGCGTCTGCTGCTTTGCTACTTGTGTTGAAGACGATAGAAAGAGAAAGAGAAAGAGAAAGAGAGAAGCGGGGGGGGGGGGGGGGGGGGGGGGGGGGAAGCGGCGCTAGGGAGAATGAGAGGAAAACCCTACTCATTTCATTTAGAAACGAGATGGGCCGGGGCGGGTCAAGGGTTAAGATAGTGGGTAGGCTGGGTATTGGGCCGGGTGGATGAGGGCTGATGAGATTAAAATATGGGTTGATGAGATTAAAATATGGGCTAATGATATTGGGCTGGCTATTAACGGGTAGGGTACTATTTTAGGTGACAATGGGCTTCTAATTCTAAATATAGACCTATCTTAATTAATTATATGCCAACGCGTGTTAAAATATTATCTGATATAAAAGTACGTATTTATTAATAATCAGATAAAAATAAAATTATATGACGTCGTAATAGCCGTGCAATATTTTGAAAGTCAACAGTAAATAAAATGTTGTTATTTAGTTGTGCCGAAATAAATGCGATGCGTGTGCATAATGCGGTAAAAATGCTGAAACGATTATAATGCAAATTATAATAGTACTGGTAATAATAATAATAATAATAATAATAATAATAATAATAATAATAATAATAAGGATAATAGCGGTAACAAAAAAAAAATAACAACTAGTGATTGCAATAAAATAATGAAACGCCGGTATTAATAAAAGTGTTAATTATAGTAAAATATAAATAATTATTTCTTAAATTGTCAAAAATACTAGAAATGTAAATAAATATTTAGGGAAGGCGGGACAAAATTGGGTGTCAACATCACATTCATAATATCAACAGATTTACTAGTTTGATTGCTGAAAAATAAAAGAAAAATTAATAAATAAAGGCGGAATAATAAATAGAAAAGCATAGTTTGGATTTGGCATTTAAGCTTTCAAAAGTTGGAGGCAAAACATAACAAAAGCATAAACACCATTCAGGCTTCAATTTTGAATCGCGTTGTTTCATCAAATACTAATACAAATCATCTACCAAGACTCCCGGAGAACCAGGGGCGGGGTACAAGTCCAATTGTTCAAAACATCTCCAGGCTCAGCATCCCAGATAGTTGGAGTTTCTGGGCAATCATCCAGAATCACGTTGCATTCAGCTTCTTCCTCGGCAATGAATAGATTCTTGAGACCTTCCACGAGGTTGTCTTCAGCTGCCTCCACGGACGCCTTGAAAAATGACTGATTCAGGAGAGGGACAAGCTTTGGAAAGGGAATATCACCTTTTCTTTTGAGACTAGCCAATGAGATTTCTTCAAAAGTGGGTTCGTATCCAAGACCAAAAGTATCCTTCTGGCCGGGTAATTGAATTGGTTCCACTATTCCATCCAAGTTCACTCCGAGACCTCGACCAGGCTTAAAACCATTCTTCAACATTTCCCAAGCCACCATCATAAGCACACGTGGAAATTTTACCCTTTCAGCTTGAGTAGTACACATGGTCTCCTTGATATGGAAAATAGATCCATCTAGCCTTTCTACACTTTCAATAACAGGAATTGAGTTTTCGGGATAGATCAAATTGTTGCCTTCTCCATGGATTACAATTTCCCGATGATTCCAGACAAATTTCAAATTTTGATGCAGGGTAGAAGGGACTGCACCAGCCATATAGATCTATGGCCTTTCTATCAGCAAGTTGTAACTGGCGGATATATCAATCACTTGAAATTCCACCGTGAACTCCACGGGTCCAATTTCCAATGCTAAGTCAATCTCCCCTACGACACCTCTTTGAGATCCATCAAAACCTTTAACTCTCACGTGACTGTCGCGAAGTTTCCCGATATCAATTCCTAAAGCTCGGAGAGTAGTGACAGGACATATGTTAACAGCTGAACCCCCATCAATCAACACCTTGGAAGTGAATTTGTCCCTGCATTTGACTGTAATGCTCAATGCCTTCTTGTGACCCAAACCTTCAGGTGGCAACTCATTGTCATGAAAAGAGACTTTGTGGGCGACGAGGACTTCTCCAACCATGGCTGAAAATTTCTCGCTAGAGGTTTCAGCTGGAACATAAGCTTCATTCAGTACCTTCACTAAAGCGTTCCTATGAGTTTCAGAATTCATCAACAATGCCAATAAAGAAATTTGGGCTGGTGTTTTCTTTAGTTGTTCTACAACAGAATATTCCTTAGTTGGCATTTTCCTCCAGAACTCTTCAACTTCAGCCTCGGTCACAGCCGTTTTTTGGCCGTTTTTCTTTACTCGGTGCTCCTCGGACTACCTCTTCAGGGGCATAACACCGCCCAGATCTTGTTAATCCAGCAGCAACAGTTTCTACAACCAATTTTTCCTTTGTTTTGTTCCTTTCATCAGACGGATAATTCCAAGGAACTGCTTTGGTGTTGAAAGAAGGTGCCTGAGTAACTAAGGTTGTGATCCTAGGACTTAGAGTGAGCACTTCCACTTCAATTGGGGCCCTCATTTGGACTGTGATCACGGGAGCAATAAAGGTTGCCGATTCAACCTTTTCTTCCTTTTTGACCGATACAATAGTCCCTTCCAAATTACAATCTTCATCAATGGTAATCATGTTCATATTTGCATCACCATTATTGGATATAGGATTGTTGTTTATATTTGGGGGAGCTCCTTTGAGCTGGATGACTCCTTCTTTGCTTAATGCCTAGATTTTATCTTTGAGAGTGAGGCAATTTTCAGTATCACGTCCGGCAACTCCTGAGTGATACGCACAACGTTTAGTCCCGTCATACCATCCAGGAAGGGGCTTAGGAATTCTTCCTTGAATCGGTTGGAGTATACCTGCGGTTCTCAACCTTTCGTACAATTGGGATAAGGGTTCGGCTAACGGTGTGTAGGTTTTGGTTGGCTTTCTTTCAAAGTTGTGGACAATTTTTTGTTTGGTATTGGGGTTGAGGCGAGTAGGTTGGCTGGTATTATGATGGGCTTTGATAGGCAGGTGCTCAAGGTGGGTAATATGCTGGCTGGGTATGGTAAACAGGATGGGGAACGGGTGGAGGTTGATAATAAGGCTGAGGGGCTTGGGCATATTGGCTGTAATATGAAGGCTGGGATGAAGGGTATTGGTAGGTTAACATCTTATTTGGTCTACGTTCCTGGATGGTCATGACTGCAGACACCCCTTCCCTCTTCTTCTTAGCTGCTCCCCCGATTGAATCTGATTGAATTGCCTTACTTGTTGCTTGCAAGGCTGCCAAATTTGTGATTCTTCTTGTCTTGATACCTTCTTCTATGAAATCTCCCATCCTAATAACTTCAGAAAACTTTTGCCCGATGAAACTTATCGGTCTTTCATAGTATGTTGCATCTTTTAGAGATTGTACAAAGAGCGTCGTCATCTCACTCTCCACCATTGGGGGATGGACTTTCGCGGCTTCTGCTCTCCAACGCATAACATATTCCCTGAAAGTTTCTGTTGACTTATTTTCCAACTTCATCAAATAGAATCTGTCTGGACAGTCTCAGTGTCAAACCTGAACCTATCCATGAATTCTTGCGCCATCTCTCCCCAACTATGCCATTTCTGCGGATCTTGGCATGTGTACCAATCAAGTGCTTCTCCTGTCAAGCTCCTTATAAACAGCTTCATCCTAATGGCTTGATCTTTCCCTACTCCAACAAGATTATCACAGTACGATCTCAAGTGAACCCGAGGATTTCCTTTTCCATCAAACATATGAAGTTTTGGCACCTTATATCCAGCAGGTAACTCAATGTCGGGATGAATACACAAATCCTCGTATTCTAGTCCTTCACATCCCTTGTGGGTTTGGATGCTTCTAAATGCTTCCTTCAGACTACGAATCTTCTTTGCCACATTCTCGTCTGCTTTCGCCCTAGCTTCCCTTTCCATCTCCTCAAAAGGATCAGCCTCTGGATGCTGCACGACCTACAATTGGGTAGTGAAAGGTTGAGCTTCTGCTACATATACCGGTGGCACATACTTCGTATTATGGTTAGCGGTGTGTGCTAACGGTATGTGTTGGGTTGCTTGGTAGCTTTAGGTAAGTGGGGTAGTTTGGACAACTGAAGACTGAGGAATATATGGAGTGGTGAAAGGTAACAGATTAGCTTGTTGAAAGTTAACTTGTTATGGGTTGGGTTGTTGCGGGTCATTTTGTTGCGGGATGGTTTGTTGTAGGTTTGTTTGTTACGGCATCACTTGTTCTAAGTTAATCGGTGGTGGGATGGCTTGTTGTAGATTATATTGTTGTGAGATGGTTTGTTGCAGATTAGTTTATTATGGGACGGGGGAGGGGGGTGGGGGTGAATTGGTAGTGCTTAGATTGACTGGGTGAAGTGGAGGGTTTGAAGAAAAGGGCTGAGGGGCGGGCGAGTCAATAGGCGAAAAAGATGGTGGGATTGTCGCACTTGTTCTCTGTTCATGATGAGGCGTGTTGAGGGTAATGGACAGGTTGGTGAGATTTCTCAGTCGCTCAATTTCACTTTGCATGTTGGTCATTTGCTGCATCAATTGGGCGATGAGTTCATCATTCCTTCCTTCCAAAGCCTCAGGTTCGTCTCTCGGAATGGTGATAAGTCCCAAGCCAGTCTGTTCAGACGTACCTGAATCATTCATATTATTGGATGCTCGTGCTTTTGATCTTGTGAAGTATGGGTGATCCGCCAGTTCGCAGTCAACACGAATCAACCTTTTGGGAAATAATCAAAATAAAAGAAAACCTTCAAAAATGAAGAAAACTACGTTAGTATAGTGTGAATGATTGCTGCTTTAAATAAAATAATGCGAACATTTGACAAATAATGTTGAAAGAAGCACATATTACATAGCAAACAAATCAAATAGTAAAAGAGAATTCTAGCAATCATAGCACGACCTATTATGCACGGGACCTCTTTTGTGCCAGAGGTAAGCCTAACGCCAAATATTCGAGATTATGATAGAGTGATCCAAGCCATTTAATTGAGACACTTGAGTTTGGAATAAAAAGGCCAAGTTTCATAACAAAAACGAGTACATTAGTGAGACAATAAACTAAGATACATCAAAGATGGCATAATGTAAAGACAATCCTAAGCCTTGGCCTAAATCCTTTGCACTTGATCATGCTGGCGGCTGAACTGAAGATGATGCTCCAACATTGCTAGGCCCTGCTCCCGCATTCCCCAAATACTGCATTATATTCGCCATTTGAGTCCACATCTCGGGAGTGACAACCATGGTCCCTAAGCGAGAATGTCTTATCCAAATTGTCTTCCCAATATCTTCGAAGCCTGATTCACCTGCTGGGCTAGGCTCTATGTTACCATAGTTTTCTTGCAGCCATGCATGATATTCTGGGATACCTCCTGCCGGTCTAGCCCCAATACTTATCGGATTAATGTTAACCCATTCATCGAGAATTTGGCCAGCTCTAGGAACTCTGAAGTCTGGCCCAAAGAGGATTTCAGAACCACTCATATCAGCTTTGAGAGGGATTACTTGATCTATACCGAACTGTCAAAGCATGCGTACCGGAGTGTATGGCTGGAAGCCTTTCAACCTAATAAGCTCAATATAGTAAAGCCTCTTACCTCTTATGTAGGCCGTGGTACGTGATAGCAAGGGGTACTTGTATTGGATTTGATCACCAGTTCGGGAAGCCAAGAACTCATACCAATCATGAGTGCCAACTGGAGATACAAACGGTTTCGTCCTTTCATAAAAAACTACCAATTTTGCTTGATTCACTAAAGCATATGTCTGCCATATTCGGGCATTGGTAAAAATGCTCCATTGCCCACATCTGTAGGAGAAGATTGCAACCTTTAAAGAAACTTGTTTCACCCCGTTTACACTTTCCCAAAGCTCGGAGTATTTCTGCCAAAATCATGGGAACCAAAATGAGTAGCGCGTCATCAACTCCTTCAAAAAATGCTTGAGCCATGGAACATATGCAAGTACTGATCTTGTCATACTCACGTGGGAATACCAAAGTCCCAAGTAAGGCAACGGCAAATACAATGGGTCGTTTGGCTTGCCAATGGGCGGGAGTGCATGAGAATTCTTTCTTGAACAGCTTGTAACCATCCTGACGACCGTACCTCTCATACAGATAATCCAAAGATACCCAGTTATTCTCGAAGCATCGGAGTTCCTTAGTGTTCTTCAACCCCAAATAGTGGAGAAATTTCTTTCCTGATTGACTATGTGGGATAATCTGACCCCTCCCTTGGTATTTTAAATTCGTGAAATAGCTTATTTCTTCCAATGTGGGTGTGAGTTCAAAGTCTTTAAATTTGAAGACTACTCGGTTTGGGTCCCAAAATTGAAGTAAGGCTCGAACTATATGTTTAACCGGGAGTGATATGGAATAGTGAAGGAAGGAACCTCAACCGCTTCGTGACAGCCAGTCTACTACCCAGATCCAAATTTTCCCACCATACCCTCAGCTTGCTCAGGACGCCACTGACCATCTTAATTTTGGGGATTTGAGGGACAAAATTCATCCTACAAAAAAGAAAAAGAAATGATTTTCCAAACTCGACATGTCAAGGTTAGGCTTGGATCCGTCTATCATTATCACGTTACACATAATATGCTTGTTAGTCATTGGGTTATGAAACCCGTCGACAATTTGGTAGGTTTCCTAATTGTGGAGTCGATACCAAGGACCGACCCACCTACGGCTTATGCATGCATGACTTAAATAGAATTGGTGGCATAGCTCTATCTTAAGTTTTCTAAGATTTGGCTTACTAGACACAAGGTTCCCGAGCGGACTACTCGAGTGAGAAGGCTACGCGGTCACCAGAAATTCGGACACCCCGCGCATATGCCAACTCTCCTAAATTTGGGGATTTTTGAAAAAATTTGCAGGTGCGCAAAACACACCTCGCGTGTACGTGGATAGAGTGAGTTTCCAGAAGTGGAGAAAATATGAACGGAATGCCAGTTAAGGAAAGCGGTAACACATAATTACAAAAATTCACAGAAAAGAAATAATTAAAGCAAATATCACATAAATTCTTAAAATAAACACATAAGAGCACAAATAGCTCAATTAACCTAAGTTTGCTATGGTTAAGAATCTAATGTCCCCAGTGAAGTCGCCAAGCTGTTATACCCCATTTTAATCGGGTCAAAGCGGAGTACAACATATTGGTGATTCCTAATTATTTAATTTAAGGAGTCGCCACCTAATTATTTTAATGGTGAATTAGGACACCTATTTTAACTAAGTAAGTGGTAAAAAGTTAACTCCGATTAGTAGTCAACTTAACTTAATGATTCTAGGTAAGGGTTCTTAGTTATCCTAAAGGGAAGGAGTAAGACATCCTTTAAGATCTGCTAAAATACGGTTAATCGGCCAAACTTAGGTTAATTATATTATAAAACTTGATAAGAAAATATAGCATTTTGAATATTTTACGAAAATAGTTTGCAAGTATTATCAAGGTTACAAATGGGAAATATAAGAATACTATTTAAATTAAAGGACAATAGTTTATAGAAAAGATTTTAGACATATTAAACTAAAAAAATGCTGGATCAGCCAATATACTAATATGCGTCTGAAACAATTCAATCACTGAGTATCAATTGATTTTAACTACTTAAATTTATTAAGTGACCAAATAAGATAAGGAAGACATTAAACAAATTAGCTCCCTACTGTTATGTGAAAAGTAGCTTTAAAAAAAAATACAACTATCCTCTTTTATGAAAAATTGGGCCTTGTTTGGAAAGCAAGGATTTAAATTAAATTTGGGAAAGATTCATCTACAAATGCTACTGGAAATGGTCATTTAATGCCTCTATATAGAATTAACCATAAAACTTAAAACAAAGGTTTATAAAATGACATTAGGACTATAATTTGAGGTAGGTGAATAATTTTGAAATCGCACTTAATTCTTTAGCAAACTCGATTGGTTTAATTAAAGATTAAAATTAGTCATATGCTGATCTTAAACCCATCATATCAGGTACCAAGTATATCAAATAAGCACCAAAGGAAATCATTCAAAACACACACACAAACAAAATAATATACAGAGTAAAGAGCTGAATGTTTAAAAGAGGAAAGGAAATCGCCTTCAAGAACAAGGAGTTAACATACATCTGCTAAGAATAAATTAATTATTAAAAGATCTACTACAAATATAGATAGGAACTGACTGATATGTAACTTAACCAACACAATAGACTTCTACACTTAAGCACAACAACTCTTTCAAGAATTTAACAAGTTTAGTTTTAGTTAGAAGATGTATGTTAACTCCTTGTTCTTGAATTGCCAAACGCACCTTTATGAAGCTTTATCTATTCGTTAGCATCAATATACGATAGAAAATTGGTTGGATAACATTCGAATATGTATCTGTGTTTAATTGAGCCTACCGGATCATGTTTTGTTTTTTTTTACTTTGATACCATGACTCGTATTCTGTTAATGAAACTAGTTATACAGTTCATCTTTAATGACTTAATGACTCATATTTTCATTATTCCTTTTATGTTCTAGAGATTATATTTGTAGCTTTAATTTAGTTGCTTAGCCTCATTTTCTCTTATTGTTTGAAGTTGTGTCCGGTGTGAAAATTGGCCTTGGCATATGAAATGTGCTTTAGTTTCCGATTAGTTATGAGTGAAAAGAAAAATCGTGTGGTTTCTTTTATTAGCCTTTTGCATGCTATTAGACAGAGAAGTGTATTTCTAATCTTTATCTCCTTTTTTTTACACGTACACATCGGAGTAAATGGAGTCCTAATTAGTGCGCAAAAGGTATTTTAATCCTTCATGTATTGGAATTGCCTTGAATTATCAATGTATTTTAATTCTTCTTGATGTATTGGAATTGCCTTGAATTATCAATGTATTTTAATTCTTCTTGATGTATTCGAATTGTCTTGAATTATCAATGGCAAAAAAAAAAAGATAAAAAAACTCGAAAAAACTATCAACATATCCTTAACAATGTAATGCCTTGACTAAATAATAAAACACTTAAACCTAACGATAATAAGTTTCCAAACAAAACTTACTTCGGGGCACTTTACAACCCATAAAATGACGATCCAAACGTTTAGATATACTTGATGTATTGGCCCTACATTATTGTTCGCAAAAAAATATATCAGCTTCTATATAAAATATTAATATTCTGGAGTTTTTAGACATGACTAATATTTGGTCAAAGTATGGAAAAAACGTGAATTTCAAAACTTTGAAATTATACAAAGCGCGGGAAAATAAAACTAGTACCTTTTGAGCACAAAATTAGTGCGCAATAGGACTTAACAATGACCGTCACAGTTAAGTCCTTTGCGCACTAATTTTGTGCGCAAAAGGTACTTTGGTCACTCTTTTTTTTTGTGGGTTATTTTGGATGAAAATCCCACTTCTGAAATTGTTTATGTTGCGGACTCAAGATAATCAGAACTCCAACTTTCAGACTATAGAGTTGTTAGTTGTAAGCATTTCTACTATATAGAAGCATGGGTTTTTACCCATGCTTCGTCGTCAGTCACTTGAAAAAAAGGGTGGGCCCCAATCTTTTTTGATTAATAGTAGAAAAATTGTTAAAAAAAAAATTAAGGTGGGGCCCAATCTTCTATAATAGTAGGAATGAAAAAAAAATGTAAAGTGGAGCCCACTCTTCTATAATAGTAGAGATTAAAAAAATTAAGGTGGGCCACGTGGAGAATTAGGAAACAATTGCAAAAAAAAAAAAAATTAAGATGGGGTCCACATGAAGAAGAAGGAGACAATTGCAACAGAAAAAAATAGTATATTTAAATAATGATAATAAATTCAGAAAATGGTAGAGGTGCGCTTAGAGAAAATGTAAAGAAGGGAAGTTCGGGAAAAAAAATAATGATTTAAATTGAACACAAAAACTGCTAAAGAAGTCATAAAACCAAAAAAATTAAAACTTATACCATACGTCTAACACCAATAATGAGGAATAACATCAAGAAGGCGAAATATAAACGGTCTTCTATAATAGTAAATTTTTTAAAAAAATTAAGGTGGGGCCCACTCTTATATAATAGTAGATTTTTTTTAAAAAAAAACTAAGTTGGGGCCCACTTTTCTATAATAGTATAAATAAGTAAAAAATTAAGGTGGGGCCCACTCTTCCATAATAGTAGAGATTAAAAAAAAATTAAGGTGGGATCCACATGAAGAAGAAAAAAAAAGGACATTTAAATAATGATAATAAGTTCAGAAAATGGTAAAGGTTCGCTTAAAGAAATTTAAAGAAGAGAAATTCAGGAAAAAAGAAATAACGATTTAAATTTAACACAAAAATCGCTAAAGAAGTCATAAAACCAAAAGAGTTAAAACTTATATCTTTGGGTATAAGTTTAGACGCATACGTCTTACACAAATAATGAGGAATAACATCGAGAAGACGAAATATAAACGGTCAAGAAACGTATACACATATTTTCTTAAAATGATGAAGTTGGTCTATACTTAAAAATTTAAGACTACAGCAGATGCTGACACATAAAAGCGTTTTTCAGTGTTGTTGATTAGAAAGAGATCATGGCATGAAACTTGGTAGGAGAAAATGTATTTCAAATCTTTCAATTGGAGAATCAAACCAGGAAATTCATATATGGGAGAAGCAGACTAAGTAAAATAATTTATTGATATTTTCAATTAATTTAATTATAATACTTTCTGTAATAAAAATTCTATAATTATATTACTAAAATGTACTCTCTCTGTCCTAATTTATGTGACATAATTTGACTAGGCACAAAGTTTTTTTTTTAAAAAAAGATCTTTGAAACTTGTGGTCTAAAACAAGTCATAGATATTTGTGTAAATTTAAATTTTTTCATTTAAATCAGGTTAAATGATTTCTAAACATAAAAATATATCATTCTTTTTTAGACAGTCTAAAAAAATGTGGTACTATTTTTTACCTCCAACTCATGTAAATAATAATAATAATAATATATGCACCCCATATTAAACAATCAAGCAATATCCATGTAATTCTCAAAGTATCCGCCATTAAGTCAATAATGGTGGATTCATTCAGTTGGATTTCTGTTACACCCCGTATCTTGGAAGAAACACTTATTAAATTTGAAACATAAGTACGTTGAGTTATGGTTAAGTAAAACCACTTTGTAATATAAGGATCAAGCATTATTAAGTATATTTAATGAGTGAATGATGTACATAAGGTATACTGGAAGGTTTTACAAGGAAATGAGTGGAAGAAATGGAGTAGTACGACTTTGGAGAAAGGATGGGTAAAGTTTCGTGTAAAAAATTTGGTCCAACTTGAGGGAAGGATATCTCTTAGCATATGAAGTGTTTTAAGGTGTTTCTGATAGATTCTGTAAATATTTTGTAATCTCTTATTTAGGTTAGAATATTTTGTAATATTTGGTACTCTCCTATTTTGAGTAGGATATTTTTGTATATTAACCAATTCAAGGAATGAAAGGAAACTAAGGAAAATATTCTTTCATGGTATCAGAAGTCTAGGGTTTTCTTCTTCTTTTTTTCCTCTCCTCTCTCCTCTCCGCTGCCCTAGCTCCGTCGGCTGCCACCTCTTTTTTTTTTTTTTCCGCCACCATGTCCACCTCTAAATCATCCTTCCACCCCGCTTTCGCCGTCTCCAACATCCGTAATCACATTCCTGTGGTTCTTGAAATGGAGAATGCACAATACGACACATGGGCGGAATTGTTTAGGATCCACGCCATATCCCATAGGGTCATACACCATATCATCGCACCAGAGAAAGGGACGCAGGCAGCCCCTCCCTCCGATGACGACAAAGAACTTTGGTCGACCCTTGATGCGACTGTGCTCCAGTGGATTTATTCCACGATTTCAAATGACCTCCTTACTACTATTCTTGAACCTGGAGCAATGACCATGGAAGCCTGGGATCGCTTGCGTGATATCTTCCAGGACCATCAAAACTCCCGTGCCGTTATGCTAGAACAAGAGTTCTCTACAACTAGGATGGAAGACTTCCCGAACGCGTCTGCGTATTGTCAGAGGCTCAAGAGCATCTCCGATCAGTTAAAAAATGTAGGGGCTTCGGTTTCTAATTCCCGCCTTGTTCTTCAGCTTGTTTTGGGTCTCACCGACGCATTCAAGGGTGTGGGAACGCAGATTCGTCACAGCAAACCATTGCCTCCTTTCACCGAGGCGCGCTCCTCACTCGTTCTGGAGGAACGAGAACAGGTGATGCAGGTGGCCCACTCTACTCCTTCGGCGATGGTGGCTGCCACAGGTGGTGAGGGTTCGACTAATTTTTTTTTTATAATACTCATTCGTCTGGTCATGCTGTGAATAACAGGGGCAAAAATAACAACAACAACGACCGCAATTATGGCCGTCGGAACGGCGCTAGCTGTGGCAACGTTGGCGGCAAAGCTGGCCGTGGCGGCAGCCGTGGTCACAACGGCGGAAATCACCAGCCACAGCCAGGTAGCTGGCCGCGTCAGCCGTCTCCTCAGCCATGGCAGCTTCCCAATTATGCTTGGGGATGGATGCCACAATGGGCCGTGCCACCGTGCCCGTATCGGTCCACATGGTCGACGTCTTTGCAAGGGCCCTCGGCCAAACAGCCGGGCATTCTCAGCCCTGCTCCCCAGCCTCCGCAGCAGGCGTATGTTGCTTCCCCATTTCAGTAGATGTATGCCCCGTCTTATGCTCCCACGGACATCTAATCGGCTATACATATGATGACTTTGAATCCTTCGGACCAGAAGTGGTACATGGACACCGGTGCCACATCTCACATGACATCCACAAATGGTAATCTCTCGTCTTATTCTAATTTGAGAAATAATCATCATGGTATTGTTGTTGGTAATGGTCATTCAATTCCAATTCACGGTTGTGGTCATACTCATTTGCCTCCCCCAAACCCTCTTTTATTGTTGAAACATGTCCTCCACGCCCCAAAACTCATTAAAAACTTAATCTTTGTTAGAAAGTTCACTACTGATAACTCTGTGTCTGTTAATTTTGATCCATATGGGTTTTCTGTGAAGGATTTTCAGATGGGGATGTCACTAATGAGATGTGAGAGTAGGGGCGATCTATATCCCATCACCACCACCATCACAAACACAGCCAATTCTCCATCAACCTTTGGTGCTTTGTCTTCTTCTCTTTGGCATGATCGTTTGGGTCACCTGGGAGCGTCAGTTTTGAATTCTCTTAGGATAAATAAAAGAATTGAATGTAATAGTTCTAGTTGCTCTATTATTTGTCTTTCTTGCATGCTTGGAAAACATATTAAGTTGCCTTTTGTTCCAACTAATTTGTATGCCTTTTGATATTATTCATAGTGATTTATGGACTTCTCCTGTCTTAAGTTCCATTGGTCATCGTTATTATGTTCTTTTCTTGGATGATTTCTCGAAATATTTGTGGACTTTTCCCTTAGCTAGGAAATCTAATGTCTTTGCTAAGTTTTTAGAATTTCGGGCCCATGTCCGAACGTATTTTGAACGAGAAATAAAAAATGTCCAATGTGATAATGGGAAAGAATATGAAAATAATGATTTTTGGCGTCTTTGTGAGTCGAATGGGATGTCTTTCCGTCTTTCTTGTCCTCATACGTCTTCACAAAATGGGAAGGCCGGAAGGAAAATTCGGTCTATCAATAATGTTGTGCGCACTCTTCTTGCCCACGCTTCTCTCCCGCCTTCCTTTTGGAATCATGCATTGCAAATGGCAACTTACCTACTTAATATTTTACCAAGCAAGTTATTGAACCATAAATCTCCCCTCCATGCTCTATATCATAAGGAACCGACGTACTTGCACCTTCGGGTCTTTGGGTGTTTGTGCTACCCTCTTTTCCCATCAACTACGATTCATAAGTTGCAGGCCCGGTCTACACCTTGTGTATTTTTGGGGTACCCATCGAACCATAGAGGCTACAAATGCTATGACTTATCATCACATAAGATCATCCTTAATCGTCATGTTGTTTTCGATGAGACTCGGTTTCCCTTTGCTAACTTGTCTACTCCTCCACCCCATACATACGATTTTTTGGATAAAGGGATCTCCCCTTATATTTTTCATCACCTCCAAAAATCGGCACCTGCCCTCTCCACTGCCTCCCCGCCCGCTGCCCAGCAGCCCACTGCTCCTCCGCTGCCTCCCGTCACCGCTGCTGGTCCCACGGTGAGGCAGCCCCAGCTGGACCGACTGTCAGCCCCAGCTAGCCCGACTGCCAGCCCCCGTCCACTTGCTCCTGTCCAGCCGCCTATCCCTACTCCCCGTCCCACCATGGTCACCCGTAGCCAACGGGGTATTGTCAAGCCTAAACGTCTGTTTAACTTACATACCACGGTTACGAATCTTCTCTACCTCGTAACCCATTGGCCGCTCTTCGTGACCTGAATTGGAAAATGGCTATGAATGATGAATTTGATGCTCTTGTTCGGAATAAGGCGTGGGATTTGGTCCCCCATCCACCTAATGTTAATGTTATTCGTTCTATATGGATTTTTACTCATAAAGAAAAGTCTAATGGTGATTTTGAGAGGCATAAAGCTCGACTTGTAGGTTATGGCAAAACTCAGCAGGTTGGCATTGACTGTGGTGAGACGTTCAGTCCGGTTGTGAAACCGGCAACTATCCGCACTATTCTTAGTCTTTTGTTGTCAAAGCATTGGCCTATACATCAACTGGATGTGAAGAATGCTTTTCTTCACGGTGAGCTCAAGGAAACTGTGTATATGCATCAACCTATGGGTTTTCGGGATCGCACACATCCTGATTATGTTTTCCTATTGCGTAAGTCTCTCTATGGGCTTAAGCAGGCTCCATGTGCTTGGTATAGACGTTTTGCAGATTTTGTGTTTTCCCTTGGCTTCTCTAATAGCAGGTCTGATAATTCGTTGTTCATCTACCATGCGGGGACTGAAATGGCATACATATTACTCTATGTTGATGATATTATACTCACTGCATCCTCAGACGCTCTCCGTCGTTCCATCATGGATAGGCTTGGTTCCGAATTTGCTATGAAGGATTTAGGTCCTTTGAATTATTTTCTTGGCATTGCTGTGACCCGTCACAAGGGGGGATGTTCCTCTCTCAACGTAAGTATGCCGAGGAAATCATTGATCGCGCGAGTATGTCATCTTGCAAGCCCTCTCTCACTCCGGTTGACACCAAACCGAAGGTCAGTGCTACTTCGGGTGCTCCTTATGAAGATCCCACTCATTATCGTAGTCTTGCAGGTGCTCTTCAGTATCTCACTTTCACGAGACCAGATATTTCATATGCTGTCCAACAGGTGTGCTTACATATGCATGACCCGCGGGACGATCATATGCTTGCTCTTAAGCGGATTGTGCGGTATGTTCACGGCACTCTTGATCACGGGTTGCATCTCTACCCATCATCGATCACCTACCTTGTCTCCCACACTGATGCAGATTGGGGTGGCTGTCCAGACACTCGTCGTTCTACGTCGGGGTATTGTGTATTTTTGGGTGACAACTTGATTTCTTGGTCGTCAAAGCGACAACCAACTCTTTCTCAGTCTAGCGCTGAAGCAGAGTATCGGGGTGTAGCTAATGTTGTTTCGGAGTCTTGCTGGATTCGCAATCTTTTATTGGAACTACATTGTCCGGTTCGCAAAGCTACATTGGTATATTGTGACAATGTGAGTGCCATATATCTGTCTGGTAATCCGGTGCAACATCAACGCACCAAACATATTGAGATGGACATTCATTTTGTGCGTGAGAAGGTTGTGCGGGGACAAGTTCGAGTCCTTCATGTCCCGTCGCGATATCAGATTGCAGATATTTTCACTAAGGGTCTTCCTCAGGTCCTTTTTGAAGATTTTCGTGACAGTCTCAGCGTTCGTAAACCTCCCGTTTCGACTGCGGGGGTGTGATAGATTATGTAAATATTTTGTAATATTTTGTAATCTCTTATTTAGGTTAGAATATTTTGTAATATTTGGTACTCTCCTATTTTGAGTAGGATATTTTTGTATATTAACAATTCAAGGAATGAAAGGAAACTACGGAAAATATTCTTTCAGTTTCAAAAGCCTAAAATGAAGTTCGTCGAGTCTTGTTTCCAATGCAACAAACCGCTCATCGATAGGACATCGGAGTAGAAAATTATGGTTGTTACAAGTTCAGCTGACAAAGCAGAAACGCGTGCTACAGTAACTACTACAGTACCGACCTGCTACACAACTGCTACAGTAAAAATGCTACAGTGACCCGACCCGAATTTGAACCTTATAAAAGGGGAAAACCCCATTTTTTTCCACAAAAAAAAAATCAGATTGAGAGCAGCAACACTAAGGGAAATTTCGTCAAAAAAAAAGGTGAGGGTTTGAGTGATTTGCAAGTGGTGAAGCATTAATCAAGCCCGAATAACGCATGGTTGCGATTCTAGAATTGTCTCGCGCCGGATTTGGCTTGGATTCAAGGTGAAATCTTGAAGATATTATCGTTTGGATAAGAAAAAGGTATGAATCTTTCTCTTTTGGTATTATTTAAGGCTTATTCTCGGAGACAAAGTCGTTAAATAATTGTGTAGTAAGTTAGTTAGTTATGGTAGTTGGAAAATAGTGTGTGGGTTGTTTTATGGTACATATTGGTGTTGGAAATGATGTTATTGATGTTGGTATTGTTGTTGTTGTTGTTGGTTGCTGAATTGAGATTCCGGGCTAGGCATATAAACAAGGGAGATGCTGCCCGATTTTCGGCAGGATATAAAATAGTTTGACTTGAAAGCTTAGCACAAATATACTACGATGAGTCTAACGATTGCGTGAATCCTCTTAAATGTAGACTTGCGAATTCGGACGAATAAGTGTAGCTAATTGGAGGCTGAACAGGTATGTTAAGGCTAGTCCCTTTCTTTCAAAGGCATGATTCCTATGTTATGATTCCATATATGTTTCCATCCCCTTCTTACCTCCGAAAGTTAGACGTTCATGATTCTTAAAAAATTTCTTATGATACTAAAGATGAGATGCTTTCTATGATGATTATGATGACGATTTCATGTTCAAAGGTCCTAAGCTTATGATTTCAATGTGAATATGAGAAGGTTGAGTTATTTCTTGATTTTCTTAATTTTATTCATTGATGATTACTCTATTTCTAAAGATTCCAAAGTGTAAGAATTGACGCTTTATGAGATTTATGATCTTATTCTATGTTTTCCCTTGATGTTATTCTTCATTGATGTCACGCCCTAAACCATGGCCTGAGCATAACACGACACTCGGTGCCTTGCTGCATGTGACCGAGTGAACCACATGACTTGCGAAGTCTACATAGGACATGAGCTGATGCGGAATATAAAGTAAACATGCATGAATTGTGAAAACATGAAGTTCAATAATCATAAGTCTGAAAATATTATTATTATTATTATATCATGAATGCGGAATTATGGTAATGTAGTCATTAAGGCCAATTTAACTAAACATGACAACTGACTAATCTATGAACCCTCTGACGCGAATCTGTCTGCTAAACTGTTCACCGGGACAAGGCCCTCGGCATACCTTAAATGCATAACTGACATAAATAGAAGTAAAGACACAACCCCGAATGAGATGGGGCTCACCAAAAACTGATACGAGCAATGTCCTAACGAGCAAATCTGCTGTCCTGTCAATCAATACCTGAATCGTGAAATGCAGGCCCCCGGGCAATAGAGAGGGGACGTCAGCACATTGAATGTACTGGTATGTAAAGTACCTGAAAGAAAAAACACGGGACATGGAATAACATGATAAGAAGTGAAACTGAAAACCTGGACATGAACGTGAACATGAATACATATAAGTAAAGTTTGAAAACAGTAAATCAATGGAAATACATGTATATATAACTGCTTGTAACGTGGGGAGTGCTATAGTATAACCGAAAACATGATCTGGTACTTGCGTCATACCAACAGAACACTCACACCTTGCCAGGGATATGAGATTTAAGTAATAATAAGCATGTAAGGATCCAAACTGCAGAATGAAGGTGTTGCCTCCTTGTCGACAACCCTTATCCTACGGTGGCAACGTAGTTTCAGGCTATCTGAGCCTTCTCGGTTAACTAAGCAATTCCCAAAAACATGAACATGATATAGTTGGCTAAGAAGCCCATGATTTTCGTGAAATAACTTGTAAATAACTTGTAATCATGATTTCACGAAATAACTTGTAAACATGGTTTCATGAAATAACTTGTAAACATGGTTTCATGAAATAACTTGTAAACATGGTTTCATGGTAACTTGTATTTAGCATGTATGTATCTTGTATCATAGCATGAAAATAATTATATAATATAGTTGCATGAAAACTTGTAGACATGTAGGATATTCATGAAATAATCATTCTTAGTTAAAAACATGCATGCAAGAACCCATGGAATATAAGATATGAGTTTTGATGGATTACGGACTGATTCGCAATAATCATATGGAGTTATTAAGAACACAATGATAGAATAATAGTAATTCTATCAACCAACGTAATATAATGTTGCTAAGTGTTGGGCGATTGTTGAATAGATTCTCTGTCTTGTTTGATAATGGCTCGTGTATTATTAAGAAAAAAAGTCGGGTCAAATCTTAGCAAATATTCGTATGACAGAGAACAAAATGTTTCCACTTGAAGTTTCAAAAATTAAACAAGCCTTAGTTGTTAGTGAGAAAAACCTTGAAGAATCTAAGTTGTGGCATTTGCATTATGGACACTTGAATATGAGCGGATTGAGATTGCTGAGTCAAAATAAGATGGTTCATGGTTTGCCAAATATAGGATCTATTGAAAATATATGTGAAGGTTGTATATATGGCAAGCAACATAGAAAATCCTTTCCTGTAGGAAGATCTTGCAGAGCCACTAGTTGTCTTGAAATTGTTCATGCAAATTTTATGTGGTCCTATGAACACAGAATCACTTGCTGGTTCTCGATATTTTCTGTTATTAACTGGTGACTATAGTCGGATGAGTTGGGTATATTTTTTGAAGCTCAAATCAGAAACTTTTGCAAGCTTAAAAAAATTCAAGGCGTTGGTTGAAAATCAAGTTATTAAGAACACATAATATAATCATGGACATGGACCTAGGGTTGTCATGAGCATGGTATAGAAAACCCTAGTTTTCGTAGAGAATCATAATTTATGGATTATGAGGCGTGGGGAAAAACAATGATGTTCCCACACGTAGATAGTAACTCTACATACCTTAATTGCTCCAAAATCTTAAATTAAAGACTTGAATTATGGAGAAGATTTCCTAAATCTTGATTCTTGAACCTTGAGATGGGTTTCTTGGTAACCCTAGTTTATGAACAATGATTTCTTGCTTAGATTACAAGGATATATATATATATTAGAATTGACTTGGAATGATTAGAAGGGTTTACTCAAGTTAGAAAGAGATTAGGGACTTGAATTCAACCTAGAATCATGATAAAACTTACCTTATAGGGTTCTTGAGGCTTGGGACTTGTTCTTCCTGACTTTAGGGTAATTTTTTGTGACTTGGGGTGTTAGGGAAATAAACCCCAAGCTTAAATATAACTTAAAACACGAAATCCCGACTTTTTGACCCGAACCCGACCTGTTACACGATGGGTCCGCGATACGGGGCCATCGCGCGACATTCTGCAGGTCGATACTCAGAGTTGCGCGATCGGCTGATAAGTTGGTATTTTACCAACTTATTTCTTCTTTAATCTTAGATTGTTGGTATGTTTTGATTAAAAAACTAGTGCATTAATGTCGTTTACTTCCATTTTGTAGGTTTATGTGATTTAGAAGTGATCGGAAGAAACCAAGCGAAAATAAAGTCAAAAAGAGGCCAAAATGGACAAAAACTGTCAAAAGTGGACAGTTTTGCAAACCCGGGACAGAACTGCAAAAAACGGGCAGAACTGCAAAAACTGAAATTTGGGGCATATTTTGTCATTTTTTGAACTTGGAAAAATTAGGGCAGATACAAAAGAGAGACTTGGGGCTTATCATTAACATCTTTGGCAGTTTTTCATCAAGTTTGGAGACTTGGTTTCTACACCACACTTTGGGGTTGAAGATACGAAGATTTGGTTGAGCATTTCTTAAACCTTTAATTCATTTCTTCAATTCCTTGCTTTCTATTGATTATCTAAGTGTGTAGCTTTCTATTCCATGACTTGAATCTTGTTTATGAAAATATTCTTGATTAAAGTTTGGTTTGAAACTCTTGTTATGCTTATGTATTGAATGATTTTTCATTCCTAATAAAGTGGGTTATTGTTTCTTTAATTGATCTCGTTCTTGAATGTTTCCAAAGGGATTAGCTAACCCTAGGACTCACCAATTTACTTTGATTGAGCTCGGAAGAGGAAATCTAGGTTGGGAAAGATTGATTAACAAGAATTTGGGTCATTAAACCCATCTAATAACTTGAGCTCGGAAGAGGATAGTTACTTGAGGTTAAATTGATTGTGCCTAATATCACACTCTAAGGCTTGGAAAAGCTTAGAGTGAATTTCATTGATTTGGTTGGAAGACTTTCAATGAGATTTTAGAAATCATTATCTATTAACATAAACCCGTTCTTAGTTGTAAAATCGTGAAATACATTGGATCGTTACTTGAGTGTAATTTCCTTTGTATCCAAACTTGTGGCTATTGATCATTTTACTCGCTTTCTAGGTTAGTTTACATTTCCGCATTAGTTATAATTTTCTCAAAAACCAAAATATTATCTATCGTTTGGCTTTAGCTTAGTTGGTGAAAGTTCCTTACTTTCTTAATCGCCTAGTATATTGTTCTCTGTGGGATCGACCCCGACTCATAGTTGGGTAAATTATATTGCATACGACCGAGTACACTTTCTCTTTGAGGAGTGGATTTGGACGTTATCAATTTTGGCGCCGTTGCCGGGGAACAATTTGGCGTATTTGGGTTAGTTTGGGATTTTAGCTTACTTGCTTTGGTCCAAACTTGTGAAAATGTGTTTGTGATTATTTTTTTGTGTGTTTTGTGTTTAGTTTTTCTTTTATTTTTACTTTTGTCTCTATGGCATCTTGGAATGAAAATATGTTTGATGGTTGCAATTCATATTTTGATGACCCATGTCCATATTGTAGAGGACCCCACTTTTGGCAAGATTGTGAAAATGCTCCCGGGAGAGAGATGTGTGCACCGTCTCAATCCTATGATGGGAATATTTGTAATATATGTGGTGGTCAAGGTGGACATTGGGGTGATTGTCCCAATTATTTTGCTTCCCCTCCCCAAGTTGTTCTAACGAAAATGCTAGTTGTGCTTTTGAGTTTGATAGGAACAATGACATGACAAGTAAAGGACAAAGTGCCGGACATCAAGGCATCATGGCAATGCTCCAAACATACTTAGATCGGGAAGCTAAAATGGAGGAAGAGCGAAAACTCGTCCAACAATCCGTTTTAGAAAATGGAGAAGCTATGAAAAGAATGAATGATTCATTTGAGGATGCCAATTCCTCAATTGTCATGGAAGTGTCGACTCCTCAAAATGAAATGGTTGAAGAAGAGATTTCAAGTTTAAAAGATGAGCCCAAAAATTCTTGTGACCACAACGAAAGTTGTGAAATTGAAGAAATGGTTCAACTTGAAGAAGAGCAAAATATTGATGAAGAAATCTCCAATTCTCAAAAAGAAGAAGTTGAGGAAATTTTGAAAAGCATAATGGGGAGGAATAAAAATTATGGGCAAGTCTTGACCAAATTGTGGGAAGAAGTTCAACATGGAGATGATGAAACTATCCAAAAGGTATATCTCACCATGGATGGACTTTTACAAGAGTTGGACGACTCTCACAATGAAGAAAAACTTGACAAAATGGAAATTTTGAGCCAAGATTGGCTAATGAATCAAGCTCAACAACTTGAAGCCTATGGAGATCACCGTGAAGGCATTTCACGGATGATGGAAGAATTTCTAAAAATGCATGTTGAGCAAAGTCAAGAAATGGAGCTACTTGAAATTGCTATCCGGAAATTGGAGGCCGAATTGAATGCAAAGATTGAAGCATGTAATGCTCAATATCAAAGGGCCATGGATTGTAATTTTGAGTTGGTTTCCAATGAAGAAAATGTCAAGATCGATTTTCATGAGCTAATGGTGAATTGCCAACCGACCAATCCAAAAATAATGCAAGATGCCGAGATTGAAGAAATGATACTAGAGTTGAATAAAAAGGTTCACAAAATAATTTTTGAGGACTCTAGTTCATTTGTGGGCGAGGATGTCAAAAATGGAGCGAATTTGAAAATGGTGCACCTTAGACCGCATTCCAGCCATTTTTCAACATTATGCTTGGTTAGTGAAAAAGTTGAACTAACCGAGCCTATGGAGAATTTTGGAGATGAAGAACAAAGTGTTTTCATTTTGAAGTTTACTATGCCAAGAAAACAAAATGGCATGCCTCACTTACGGGCCAAGAAGTGCAAAATGCGACACCCGAGAGTTGGCTTCTTTGCTTTCCTACCACCGCCTCACGAGCATCACCGGAATCTTGATTCAAAGTGGGAGCGCAAATTCATATCTTCCAAATGGAGGGAAAAGTGGTAAAGGTAACCGTCGTGCCGCGACGTTAACTTAAGCACTTGGTGGGAGGCAACCCATCCTTTTAAAAAATTTTAATCGTTTTTGAAATTTTATTTTTTAGAATAGTTTAGTTTATGGCTTTTAACTAATCTGCAAAGTTTCAGAATTTTTGAAGTTGTTTTGAGCAGGTCGAATTTCCTGACAGCCCTAAACCAGTAGCTGCTGAAAATTGCAGCACTGTTAACAGGACTGTTTTGCACAGTTTTTGCAAAACTGTCCAGTTTTTGCAAAATTGAACAGTTTCTGCAGAACTGTCCAGTTTCTGCAAAACTGTCCAGTTGCAAAAAAAAAAAAAAAAAAAAAAAAAAACTGGCCATTGTGCAGTGAGGACACTGCAATATTTTTAGTTGGGGGTGGCATGTGGTAACACATTATATTTTGGTTATGCTTGATTGTGTGCCCTTGCCGGGCTTATTTTGTGACTGTTGGTTTAGCTGTGGATAGTTGTTGTTACAAATGGAACTTGCTTAAAGTTTAAAAACTTTTTTGTTGGCATGTTGTGGATTAGTCACTTTTATTATTTTATTTCCGTTCTTAGTTAGGTGATTTCGGAGTAAAAATGGTGTTCCCCTTGACCAATTTTTGGCTTGTTGGTACCAACTTATTTAAACCTTGGCGTATGAATTCTTGATTTTTGAAAAAAAAAATGATGATGAATGGATCAGAGTTTGCGGTGTCACTGCAGCTTCACATGTTCAACATGCTAAGCCGCATGTGAAGTCGCAAGTCTTGCCACAAGAATTATGTAACTGGCCACCTTCTGACACGGTATGCGTTTGGCCTGCTCCCGCAAACTCAACTTGCGGAACGCACCATGGGCCACAAAATGTGCCACTGAAAAAAGAAAAAAAAACGATTGAAGTAAGGATTCTTGTTGTGACTTTTAGATTCAATTTTTGGCTCTTACTCTCACTAATTAGTCTCTTTAGGCTATGACTGACTTTGTGAGTTCATTTTGTTCAATTGGTTTTTGAATACATATTTCACTTGAGTTTGCATGTGTCAAATGTGGTGAGGTTTTTGTGAGTTCTTTTGCATTACTTGTGGTCTAGAACTTGCCCGGAATGTGTTTCAAGGCGAAATCCTAGACTACACTTGGTTTAAAAAATGATGTTAGGCCTTCCTTGGACCGTTTTTGCGCCTTAAATATCCTACCCTTGCATGTTTTCCCTAGTTAACCCCTTTTGAGCCTTTAACCTTTTCTTTGACAACCAATGTACAAGTTTTACCCTGTTGTTCATTGATTCATCTTTTGGTACTCTACCTCCTTGAAAGTGCAAACATAGGCTAAAAGCCTAAGTTTGGGGGTGATGGTTGGAAAAAGTTGTTATGTGGGAGTTACTTTAAAGGTGAAAAGGTGGGAAAAAAAATGAAAACTTCCTTGTTATTTTGAAAAAGAAAAAAAAGGAAAAGAAAAATGAAGGAAGAATAAAGAGTTGTGATTAATGGGAAGACTAAGTGCTGAAATGAAAAAATGAAGAAAGGAGTGGAAAAGTTTCAAAGGAAGTGTGCTTTGAATGTTGAAAATTGTAGTGCTTAGGGAGGTTTTGAGTCACTTTTACCCAAATTGTGCTCTACCTTAACCAAAAGCCTAAATCACAACCCTTTAAGTCCTAATTGATTTTGAACCAAGTGTGTCTGCATTAGTGGAGAAATACATGAAGGGCAAGCTTATGGTACTACTTGTGTGCATTTGAACATCTTTGTGAGAGAGAGAGTTAATTCTTTCTATTTGATATCTCATTTGAATTATATTTTCTAAGTGTGGGATTCTCTCTTGAGTGTGAGGGCACATGAGAATTTCAGTTGTGAATTTGTTCCATTTTCCAATTGAGAGGAATGAACAAAAGAAAGTTGTTTTGTGATAATGAGGCAAATTTTGAAGCTTTAGTGTCATGACGTGATTGCTACTTTGATTAACTTGGTGTTTGAGCCCTTGAAATGAAAATGAAGTTTTTGAGAAAAAAGTTGGCGATTCATATGTTTTGGATTAATTGTTGGTACCAATCAAAGTCATGTGTTTGTGCTTAAAGTAGACATTTTTGACTTGGTATGATGTTGGTGCACTTTTGAATTGAGTCCTTTGAAGGAAATTATAATTTGATTTGCTTGAGGACAAGCAATAGTTTAAGTTTGGGGGTTTGATAAGTTGGTATTTTACCAACTTATTTCTTCTTTAATCTTAGATTGTTGCTATGTTTTGATTAAAAAAATAGTGTATTTAATGTCGTTTACTTCCATTTTATAGGTTTATGTGATTTAGAAGTGATTGGAAGAAACCAAGCGAAAATAAAGTCAAAAAGAGGCCAAAATGGACAAAAACTGCACAGTTTTGCAAAACTGTCAAAAGTGGACAGTTTTGCAAAACCGGGACAGAACTGCAAAAAATGGGCAGAACTGCAAAAACTGAAATCTGGGGCATATTTTGTCATTTTTTAAACTTGGGAAAATTAGGGCAGCTACAAAAGAGAGACTTGGGGCATATCATTAACATCTTTGGCCGTTTTTCATCAAGTTTGGAGACTAGGTTTCTACACCACACTTTGGGGTTGAAGATATGAAGATTTGGTTGAGCATTTCTTAAACCTTTAATTCATTTCTTCAATTCCTTGCTTTCTATTGATTATTTAAGTGTGTAGCTTTCTATTTCATGACTTGAATCTTGTTTATAAAAATATTCTTGATTAAAGTTTGGTTTGAAACTCTTGTTATGCTTATGTATTGAATAATTTTTTATTCCTAATGAAGTGGGTTATTGTTTCTTTAATTGATCTCGTTCTTGAATGTTTCCAAAGGGATTAGCTAACCCTAGGACTCACCCATTTACTTTGATTGAGCTCGGAAGAGGAAATCTAGGTTGGGAAAGATTGATTAACAAGAATTTGGGTCATTAAACCCATCTAATAACTTGAGCTCGGAAGATGATAATTACTTGAGGTTAAATTGATTGTGCCTAATATCACACTCTAAGGCTTGGAAAAGCTTAGAGTGAAATTCATTGATTTGCTTGGAAGACTTTCAATGAGATTTTAGAAATCATTATCTATTAACATAAACCCGTTCTTAGTTGTAAATTCGTGAAATACATTGGATCGTTACTTGAGTGTAATTTCCTTTGTATCCAAACTTGTGGCTATTGATCATTTTACTCGCTTTCTAGGTTAGTTTACATTTCCGCATTAGTTATAATTTTCTTAAAAACCAAAATATTATCTATCGTTTGGCTTTAGCTTAGTTGGTGAAAGTTCCTTACTTTCTTAATCGCCTAGTATATTATTCTCTGTGGGATCGACCCCGACTCATAGTTGGGTAAATTATATTGCATACGACCGTGTACACTTTCTCTTTGAGGAGTAGATTTGGACGTTATCATCGTCCCGCGATGCGAGGCCATCGCACGCGCCCTCACGCGCCCCGTGTGTCGATTCTATGCAGTGTTCGGTAAAATGGTCATAACTTCTTGTACAGAGCTCTATTTGGGCTCCACAATATACCGTTGGAAAGCTATTTAAAAGAGCTACAATTTCATGTTTTAATTTTTCTCAAATTCCCAACAGATTTTCATGAAATTTGACTGGAAGGCAGACGTATCGAAAACTTAGCCGATTCTATAGAATTTCAAGTGCCTTACTATTAGCCATATTTAGACGATCATATCTCCTTGCTCTGACCTCTGATTGGCCTGGTACTTATGTTGTTAGAAAGGTATTTCTACGTACTACAACTTTCATTAAGGGTACTTTCCCAAATTCCTAACTAATCAAGGAGTTATGGCTGCCTATCAACCATTTTCAGAAAACGTTCAAACCTTCAGTTTTCCACTTGAACTCTAACGTTACGAGTCTAACATGAGTTCCAAGATACGAGGTGTTACAATATCTCCCCCTTGGGATCATTCGTCCTCGAATGATGGGTCTTGGTTAGGTATGGGACTGGACATGGCATGAATACATGCACGTGATGAAAATGACATGAAACATAAGAGCTTGACATGATTACATGAAAACATAATCATGGATCATGAGAACTGAATACGTGATTACATATAAACATGTACATGGGAACATGAAACTGAGTAGCACCGACATGAACTAAAATCATGAAATTATTGTCCTCGATTCATAATAATGATTAAGAGTTACTACTAACACTAGAATTTACGAAAATTATGGCAGGACTTCCTTCGTAATTCGAACTCTCACGACATTTTTCAAACGCCTGTCAGCTAACTAAAGTATCAACATAAACCTCACAGGGTATCTTAATACGTATGATATGGCATAATCTTAATTACTGAATCTTGAATGTGGCTAACATGAATACTGAGTTGTCCTGAACACATGATTATTGGTTGAATGATTACATGATTACTATACATGGGGTTTGGAAGAGAATTTGTAGGCATGAATGACATGAGTACTGGAAAATAGGCACGAACATGACATGATTACCTGGACATGAGGAGTATGATGTGAGACATAAATACATGAAGACTGGCTGGCATGAAAACATGAGTGCTAAACTTTTATAAGATACAAACACGTGTAAACATGGACATCAACATGAGATCTGAATGTCGAAAACATGATTGTTACAACATGAGGGTTGAATACTGAGCGCAGGTAGGGTCTGAACACTTAGAGACTTGATCATAGATGTTCATGCGTTACCACGATAGACATACGAGATAAGAGTACGACTTAGGCTCTGAATGTAAGTGCAACTCCGTGCGTATGACATATACTAGGAATATGATTCTAACATAGGTATTCATGAAGCTCTAGCGTAGGCATGACATGATACATCAAATCTGAGTAGAATATTTTTGAGATAATTAGTACCATAGAATACCTGAAGGGATCTCACTATGAACTTGGAACATACCTTACTTCGAACCTTACCTTGTTCGCTCTGAAACATAGATATGAATATCTTGGCTTACCTTGCTTTTTATTGTAAGCGGATCATTAAGAGTGAGAGAAAGGGATCATTCATACGAATCAGACACTTCATCTTCGAAGATAGACGTGACATGGGTACATCAGACTGAAGAACATAACATGGAACATGTATACATGGAAATGGGACTAATATGGCATAAGACATGAATACATGAGTAGCATGGCATGGGGCATGAGAGACACGACGTTTACATAAGTACTTCGAAGCTACATACCCTGACATTTGGACATTAGGTCATGAATATTGAAGTGTGAATAAGACATAAGTGTGACTTAAATGGAGTATAAGTTGTAGGCTTGACTCTTGAGTACTTAGAGACATAGGGATGGATAAGATATCACTTTTGGAACTTAGCTATACTTACAGAATGGGGCATGGTTAAACATAGTTTACTTTTATTACTGTAAGTCGACACCCTCATTATAAAATAAAACTCATGAAGGAAAGGATCATAGGCATGAATGGTTCGTTCGTGAAGCACCTAAGGCATAAGTAGAAAGTTACCTTGAACTTAAACAGGGCATAGGTACTTCGGAAAAGAAAATGGCATCCTTTGTGCCAAGCTACAAGCTGCTTTAACACAGTAGCTAGAGGAACATAAGCATGAGTTACGTAGAATCGTGGGTAGGACATCCATCTTGACTTACTCTTATCATTACCTACCAACCCCACTGTTATGCTATTTCTATATGTGGTTGCTCAAAGAAGTCGGTCATGGGCACGAGTACGTGAGAACGTAGGTAGCATATCTTTGGAGTTGAAATAAATCATTTACCTAAGGCATTTTTCCCTTGTTCAAGGACCATGTGGGCATTCCATAGGATTCTTAGTCTTTAAAATATTGTGTTACTTTCTCCTCAATCATTATCAAAATCAACATCATATTCGGAAAGCACTTATAAGCTAGAACGTGGTCATGGGTATAAAAGCACGATAGATACGTGAGACATGAATGTAGTCTTTAACCTTGGACATGAGTACAACCTGATGTGAGAAACATGAAAGAACATTCCCTTGCATAGCTTACAATTGTATGGAGTCTTAATTCTTGTATCTTAAACATGGAGTGTAAAGCTTTAACAAGGGCATCAGATAGGTATGCTAGGCATGTGTAGAGTACATTTGGGCATTGGTACTACATAGTGCATGAATTATTCTGGAATTGGAAACGTTACACCCTTAAAACCCACTATTCGATCTAGAACTTTATCTCATAACATAAGTACCTAGTACTTGATCTCAACGAGCATAAAAAAAATCATCTTCTACGCACCTTATCTTGGCTACATGAAACTGTGATCTTCTGACATTATCCTCTGATGCCTATCAACTTACGAAACACAACATCTATATCGACACCTTATCATATTATCTCCCCCTTAGTTCAAAAGTAGACGTCTAAAGCCTGTGGATCCCTTAAGTTAGCGATAAGTGGTCATCTAGTGGTTCTGCTAATTTCCTCTAAAATACTGACAACTCATTTATTTAGCTTACTTCAAGCAAGTCTTACTTAGTAGGAAAATTGTATTACTTAAATGAATGGGTTTCTAATGTACATAACTGGCGTAACCTGGCTTTGTCAGTCTTGGGGAAAACTCTTTTCTGATCATTCTTAAAGGTTCTTCTTCTGTAGATTGCTCTCTTACTGCTTAGATGGTTTTCTTCTTTCACCCATGTCTATACCTCGAATTTAACTTAAACCCTTTGGGTTCTAACGCGCCTTCGGTGTATTTAGACGGTTGCCCACTCACTAGTATTTACTTGACTAAGTAACTCAAATCATACTTCTACTAACTCTGCTAAAAAATTCTAATTCATTGTATCTACTCAAACTTACTTACTAAGCTTCTGTTACCACTTGCTAGTATCATATTCTCTAATTCTCCTCTGAGTACTAAAGTGAAATATAAGGCTATTTCTAACTTTTCCTCCTCATCTGACTCTATTCTTGGATTGTATACTATCTTTCTGAACTATAGACATAGATCACACTTAGGTAAATTTCATCTGTCACAAACGAGAAATTGAAACAACTAACCCCCACTTTCAAAATTATACCATACTATACACATCAGGGATAAAATACTTAATAACATAACCCTAAGAGGGAATTGTCATATCTTTTATCTCATAGTAATATCTGCCTCTTGTAGTAACTTACTAACGTCATCTCTCTAGGTCTGACCTGAATAAGCTTAAATAATTTAAAAACCAACCCTAAAAAAAAATCAATATCGTTTGCTCGTGGTTTTCTTATCGCATTAGCCCTTTCTTAGTCATGTGCATAGATCATATGACAAATATATATATATATATATATATATATATATATATATCCTAGAAAAGGTTGAGACTTTCCAGTATTACAGGTGGTTGACTCTTAGGCTATTTCCTGCTCAAAACTACTATATATATCCTAGAAAAGGTTGAGACTTTCTAGTATTACAGGTGGTTGGCTCTTAAGCTATTTCCTGCTCAAAACTACCGTGGACAATTTATGCCTGTTGTGGTTAACTTCATAACATCCTACCTCGTGGGGTCTTAAATATGAACCATCACCCTTATACTATAGCTCCATGGTCAAAGAGTCCAAATAAACTTACTCTATAGGGTATATAACCTACGTGTGCTACCATACCGAAATTTGTCTTTCAAATGGTACTAACACCTGATAAACACACCATGCACTATTTGGCATGTCAATTTCCTTCTTGCCGCTTACACATTGATACGTTCAGAATTCGATGGAAAAGAATGTTACTTACCACTCTAAGCTTCATGGCACGAGTTAGAATAATTCATGATGACTCTATCTGAAAGCAACACATCGATAATGATTAGATTTACATCTTCCTCATCTATTGAGATGAGGCGTATTCGGTAGAACAGGAAACAACACACGAGTCCGAGTGATTTCTGAGAACATAGCTCTATTGCACGATCTAGAATTGAAAGAAGTGAGACAAACTTAAATGTCTTGGTGGTCAACTGTTTATATGTGTGGCGCGCACACACATATAAAAGTAACCCCACTGGACACGGTTTCATAGACTCCCTAAAACCTTGAACCTAGGCTCTGATACCAAGCTTTGTCACGCCCCAAACCATGGCCTGGGCGTAACACAGCACTCGGTGCCTTGCTGCATGTGACCGAGCGAACCACATGACTTGCGGAGTCTACATGGGACATGAGCTGATGCGGAATATAAAGTAAACATGCATGAATTGTGAAAACATGAAGTTCAATAATCATAAGTCTGAAAATATTATTATTATCATATCATGAATGCCATTAAGGCCAATTTAACTGAACATGACAACTGACTAGTCTATGAACCCTCTGACGCGAATCTGTCTGCTAAATTGTTCACCGGGACAAGGCCCTCGGCATACCTTAAATGCATAACTGACATAAATAGAAGTAAAGACAGAACCCCGAATGAGATGGGGCTCACCAAAAACTTATACGAGCAATGTCCTAACGAGCAAATCTGCTGTCCTGTCAATCAATACCTGCATCGTGAAATGCAGGCCCCCGGGCAATAGAAAGGGGACGTCAGCACATTGAATGTACTAGTATGTAAAGTACCTGAAAGAAAAAAACACGGGACATGGAATAACATGATAAGAAGTGAAACTGAAAACCTGGACATGAACGTGAACATGAATACATATAAGTAAAGTTTGAAAACAGTAAATCAATGGAAATACATGTATATATAACTGTTTGTAACGTGGGGAGTGCTATAGTATAACTGACAACATGATCTGGTACTTGCGTCCTACCAGCAGAACACTCACACCTTGCCAGGGATATGAGATTTAAGTAATAATAAGCATGTAAGGATCCAAACTGCATAATGAAGGTGTTGCCTCCTTGCTGACAACCCTTATCCTACGGTGGCAACGTAGTTTCAGGCTATCTGAGCCTTCTCGGTTAACTAAGCAATTCCCAAAAACATGAACATGATATAGTTGGCTAAGAAGCCCATGATTTTCGTGAAATAACTTGTAATCATGATTTCACGAAATAACTTGTAAACATGATTTCATGAAATAACTTGTAAACATGGTTTCATGAAATAAATTGTAAACATGGTGTGTCGATTCTATGCAGTGTTCGATAAAATGGTCATAACTTTTTGTACAGAGCTCTGTTTGGGCTCCACAATATACCGTTGGAAAGCTATTTCAAAGAGCTACAATTTCAGGTTTTAAGTTTTCTCAAATTCCCAACGGATTTTCACGACATTTGACTGGAAGGCAGACGTATCGATAACTTAGCCGATTCTATAGAATTTCAAGTGTCTTACTATTTGCCATATTTAGACGATCGTATCTCCTTGATCCGACCTCTGATTGGCCTGGTCCTTATATCGTTAGAAAGATTTTTCTACGTACTACAACTTTCATTAAGGGTACTTTCCAAAATTCCAAACTAATCAAGGAGTTATGGCTGCCCGAAGTAGGCCTATCAACCATTTTCGGAAAACGTTCAAACCTTCAGTTTTTCCACTAGAACTCTAACGTTACAAGTCTAACATGAGTTCCAAGATACGAGGTGTTACAATTGATAGTCTCACGTCATAATGCTAGTTCCTTCAAGGTGAGAGACGACGATCATGATTATTCCATTATACAATCAGAGGTTACCGACCTTACGTCACTCCGATGGAGTTATAGCTTTTGATTGGGCTCTTATGCATGCTTATGTTATGATGATTACACCGCGCCTATACGGCCGGGAAGCACCACTACGGAGGGCGTAGTGGGCGGCTTATGGATGATTACACCGTGCCTATACGGCCGGGCAGCACCTCTACGCTGGGCGTAGTGGGCGGCTTATGGATGATGATAATAACACTGTGTCTATATGGCACGGGTAGCACCACTAGTGGGCGGAGTGAGATGATTACCCCGGACGCGGGAGACCAAGACGCGAGCTAATGATGTTATTTGATTCAGAAAGTTTATGATGTTATTACCCCGGACGTGTGATATGTTTTTTAGGTAAAAGTGAGCATGCATGATTCCGCCTTAAGAGGCAAGCAGTTACAGTTATACCTTTTTCTTATATCTTCCATATTTCCTTATTATGTTGTTGTTCATGTTCTCTACATATTATCATGTTATCATTCATGCCTTACATACTCAGTACCTTACTCGTACGGACGTCCTTTCTTTTATGGACGCTGTTATACCCCATTTTAAACGGGTCAAATCGGAGTACAACATATTGGTGATTCCCAAATTATTTAACTTAAGGAGTCGCCACCTAATTATTTAAACGGTGAATTAGGACACCTAATTATTCACTAAGGTAAAGCTAACTAAACCTCCGTTAATGGTCTGCTTAATTAATGTGATTCTAGGTAAGGATTCTTAGTTATCCTAAAGGGAAGGGGTTAGGCATCCTTTAAAATCCGTTTAAAAACGATTAACCGGTCAAACTTAGGTTATTTAATTAAGACTAGAAAATATAAATATAGCATTTTAAATGTTTAGGAAAACAGTTTGTAAATATTATCAAGATTTCAAATGGAAAATATAAGACTGCTATTTAAATTTAAATAAGATAGTAATTTATAGAAAAGACTTTAGCCATATTATACTAAAAAAATGTGCTAGATTAGTCAATATACTAATATGCATTTGAAATGATTCAATGATTGCGTATCAATTGATTTTGACTGCTTAAATTTATTAAGTGACAAAATAAGATCAAGAAAACAATAAACAAATTAGCTCCCTAGCTATTTAAATTTAAATAAGATAGTAATTTATAGAAAAGACTTTAGCCATATTATACTAAAAAAATGTGTTGGATTAGTCAATATACTAATATGCATTTGAAACGATTCAATGATTGCGTATCAATTAATTTTAACTGCTTAAATTTATTAAGTGACAAAATAAGATCAAGAAAGCAATAAACAAATTAGCTCCCTACTGTTATGTGAAAAGTAGTTTAAAAAATATAACTATCCTCTTTTGGGCCTTGTTTGGAAAGTAAGAATTTAAATTAAATTTGGGAAAAGATTCATCTCCAACCACTACTAGAAATGATCATTTAATGTCTTTATATAGAATTAACCATAAAACTTTAAAAAAGGGCTTATAAAATAACGTTAGGATATAATTTGAAGTAGATGGATAATTTTGAAATCAGACTTAATTCTTAATTGGATCACTCAACCCATTTTAAACTTGTAAAAGAGTAATTAACAAAAATTTTGAACTGACGAAATAGGCTAAATTATTAAACCTTTAAATACGTTATTTCGAAGGCAAACTCAAACTCTAACTACTCATTATCAGTAAACTATCCCCAAGTATTCCACTAGGATTCATCTAAGCTAAGAAAACAAAAACAAGGTAAAATGTTAGTCATGCAATACAAATCAAATACACAAAATAAAGTGGAGGGACAAATATAATTAAATAGATCTGGCCCATTTTAGGCCACTGCAGTCTGGTTCTGCCATATGGGCTTTGGCCCAAAATCCCTTTTACTACACGGCTGATGAAGGATTGACTCGATAAGGAATATCATGTTGGGCTTTAGCCCAACACCGAATGCAGGAAGAAGATGAGCCCCTTGGACTCATACGAGAGGGTCATGCATACAAATGAAAGAAAAAGGATTAGTACAGTGGGGATTTACAAGACCTATACTTTAAATAAAGAGAAAGCAATGGCTGAAACAAAATAAAAACATCACGTAAATAATAAACAAAAGCAGGACTCAAAGCAATACAAGATTTGAATGGTCAGAAAGTAATTTCAGAAAACGGGGGGGGGGGGGGGGGGAGGCAGCAGAACACTCCACTCATTTTTTAAGTGGCCTTAAACATACATGTATGCATACATTTACAGAAGATATATATCAATACACTCAGCGTATTCACTCCTTAAAACTGCTATGATATTCAATGAGATAAAGGGGGCCAAGCAACAGAAGCAACTCAAATTCATCATTCCACTTTAGACGACATGGAAAGAATACAGAGGTTCTCATGAGCCACATAAACACATTGGCATACATTTAAAGCTCAACATTGCAAACATATCATTCAACAAAAAGGAATTACTGGGTGCAAGGATTTCAAATCTCAAGAAAAATTACATAAAACACTCATGTTTGACAAAGAATATGCACAACCAAAGGATCATTTTTTCCATACTTGGCCATTATACCATCCATTCAACTTCCTAGAAAAACAGAATAGGAGAAAGGGAAAAAGGAGGCATACTGACCAATCATTTTTATTTCATCGAACCTTTTGTTAACATGCTTAGGAAGAAACACGAGGGAATTCAAGCTAATTGGAGAATCTCTTAAGCAGGAAACATCCAACTATGGTTATGCTATACGGGGAAAAAGACTCTTAACTTCTCAAACCCGCCATAATAAAAAGACAATAAGAATAGGACATAATACAAATCTAGCAAGCAGAGGCAAAATACACATGTCCGGTACAGATATTTCAACATTTGCATTTTTTAACATGTCATCCTTCAAGTACTAAAGCAATTGGTCGACATCATGAACAACTACTCGAGAGCAATGACTAAAGATTTAATCAGACTTCAAAACTGGAACGCGACATATTGAATAAACCTAGGCATATTTTGATTAAAGAGGACAAGTAATCAAGTTTTAACTCCTTAAAAGCTACAAGCATGGCGCTCAATTGAACTACAACTAACATTAGCACAAGTATTCTCATAGATTAAGTGAAAACACAAAGAGAGAACATAATATTAGTTAACTTCATGCTCTCAGCATCGGAAGAAAAGAAAAAAAAGAAACTGATTAGCCAGGAAAACTTAAACGAAATTAAGCTATCTACACGAAAATGAAAACACATGGAACTGGAAAATAGAAAAAAAAAACACCAAAAACATGGAGGAAAATAACGAATTTATTCATAATGAAGCAGGTAAACCCAAATAAACTTTTAAAGTTTAAACCATAATGAATTTAAACAAACATGTCGGAAAGGGGTGCATTATATCTTTCAAAGCACAAAATAATTGGAAACAGGGAAAACTGCAAAACAAAATCATCGACTACTTATAACGACAGAAAACATGAAGTAGAACCCCAAAATGCTGAAAATAAATGACTGAATATACTTGGCACACAAAATTAACTCTTGCTAAATTAAAAGCACGCAGAAAGAAGAACATGAAAAACAATACATTTGCAGGCAAACAGAACACTAAGATGGGGTAAGAAGATTACCTTTTTCGGAGGCAGTGAACTAAGACTTTAGGTCACAGATCCACGCTCAAAAGAAGATGAATGCGGACACGCTCGGATTAACCGAAGCTTTCAAACCAAAGATAAAATACAGTAATGTAAAATGATATGCAAATTTTGGTTATGGTGGAAATGTGATGGCGTTCCCCTTTTTTTTTCAATTAACTCCAAACGCTAGTATATATAGGACGAAACTAGGGTTTAGATTTTTGAGCGGGATTTTTGAATTAAGGGGTCAACCATTTGAATATGGACGTTGAAATTTTGAACGCTTTGCCCAAAATATTGAGACCCTCGCTGGAAAGGAGAGATTCGTACCCCTTGAAGCGTGAAAATGGACATGATACAGAGAGGCGATCTGGAAGAGCATTCAAGAATGGCAAAAGAAAAGCTTCCTTTCGACTTAAGGGGTTTGGCAATTCTTTGAAAGAGGAAACGAGGGAACAGAGATGCAGGGGCATCTGGAAAATTATTCGAGAATGGAAAATCAAAAGCTTCATTTAGGCTTAAAGGTTTGACTATTTTCTGAAAAAGGAAATGGGTAAAAGGGGTGAAGAGGCGCCGTTGATGTGTTCTTGTTATCAACCCTAACCCCCTGTTTGGATGGTGGTTTCCCATGGTTCATTAATGTATGGTTTTCTATGAAACTATGTTTGTTTCCATTGTTCTTAAAATTATGAGGTATGGTGTTGTAAATCTGTGGTTCATTCGATGGTTATATAATCATGAAAAGTCCCAATTTTTGTAACCACGGATTTGGTGGTTTTTTCGTGGTTACATATTTCATTTCTCCATTATATCCCCCTCCACAATTCACCCCACCCTACCACTCACCCCTGCCCCACCTACCACTCACCCCCACCCCACCCTTGCCACTCACCTCACCCCACCCCATCCCTACCACCCACCCCCACCACTGCAACCACCACTCACTACCCCTCACCACCGCCCAACCCCACCCCACAACAACTCACCCCCACCCTCATCCCACAGCCACCCACCTCACACCACCCACCCCTCCACCACCCCCACCTACTACCCCTCACCACCACCCAATCCCACCGCCACCCTACCACCCACTACCCCCACCTCACACCACCCACCCCTCCACCACCCCTACCCACTACCTACTTATTTTTTAAAGTTCCTATTTTATTCTTTACTTGAGTTTTATTAATATATATAAATTAATTTCTAATTAAGAGTTAAGGGTATTTTAGTAAACTTACAAGTTATTATACAGTACCATACAGTCAAACCAAACAATACAAATGTTATTAAACCACAACAAACCATACAGTCTATCCAAACATGGTGTTCATTAATACAGTACAATACAATACAACACTATACTGTACCATACCATACTGTACATTAATGAACCACGCGAAACAATCATCCAAACAGAGGGTAAGGTATTTAGGATGATGGGTTGAGAAAAGGACAAAAATGATCCCTTAACTATGATAGTAGGTTCAAAATAGTCTCTTAACTATGCACTTAACGGTTTTAGTATTTTAAGTTTGTTACAAGTTAACAAAAATGGTCCCTTAACTATGAGAGTAAGTTCAAAATAGTCCCTTAACTATGCACTTAACAGTTTTGGTCCTTTAAATTTGCCATAAGTTGACAAAATGGTCCCTTAACTATGAGGGTTGGTTAAAAATAGTCCCTTAAGTATGCACTTAACGGTTTGATAATGTCAGAAAATGATGTCTCGAAACACAAAGACCGACGGACTCTATCGATTAAAACTGAGGGAATCCATCGACTAAATAAAATACACTAGACTTTAGAAATAAATTAGAAATAGCAGAAACTAAAAAAGTTGTCACTACAAAAAACAAGCGAAAAAAATGATGGACGGAAACCGATGGATAAAATCGAGGGACACTATTTTTTTTTTAATTTTTATTATTTTTTACGAAAACCAACGGAAGTCCATCGGTTATTTTTGAGGAAAAATGCGCAGAAGTCCATCCTATAACCGACTAACGTCCATCGGTTTTGTCCCGAGTTATTTGACCGATCTAGAGTTCTCACTAATTTTTTCCTTTTTTTCATAGTTCTCGTCAAATCTATAAACAGAGTTCGATGAATATTTTGTCGAGACTAAAACTGTCAACTTATGGCAAACTTAAAGGACCAAAACCGTTAAGTGCATAGTTAAGGGACTATTTTGAACCTACTCTCATAGTTAAGGGACCGTTTTTGTTAACTTGTAACAAACTTAAAGGACTAAAACCGTTAAGTGCATAGTTAAGGGACTATTTTGAACCTACTATCATAGTTAAGGGACCATTTTTGTCCTTTTCTCGTTAAGAATATGTGGGCCGCATATTTGGGCTGGACTTTAACATGAGTTTGGGGCTTGATTTTGGACGAATGGACTTCTGAATTTAAATGAAGGATCCATTTTAATTAATTATATATTAACGCGTGCTAAAAGTATATATTCATTAGTAATCAAATAAAAAATAAAATTATATGATATCGTAATAGCCGTGTGATAATATTTTTAAAGTTTAACAGTAAGTAAATGCTATTGTTTAATTGCATAAAATAAATGCGATGCATGTGTGCATAAGACGGTAAGTAGAAAATGTTAAAAGTGATCATAATGCAAATCATAATAATAATAATGGTAATGATAATAATAATAATAATAATAATAATAATAATAATAATAATGATAACAACAGTAATAATAATGATAATAGGCGATGACTATAGTTGGATAATGAAAAACGATGATATTAATAGAAACTAATATGTAATAAAGTATTAATAATTATTCT
The DNA here is from genome assembly GCF_019175385.1 of Lycium barbarum. Lineage (NCBI taxonomy): Eukaryota > Viridiplantae > Streptophyta > Magnoliopsida > Solanales > Solanaceae > Lycium > Lycium barbarum. Next base: position 11,993,281 of record NC_083341.1, read on the forward strand.
TAAGTTAGCGCAAATAAATGCTTCGGAAGAGAGGCGGGACAAAATTGGGTGTCAACAGACGCTGCGTTTATGCCCACAAGATCAGGTAGCCAACCAAGTGAGCCAGACCAGTAGGAACTCTCTTCCGTCTCAACCAGCGAGCTCCATTTGGACCGGAGCGACCGCCCTTTTGGTATGCTCTTTTTGATAAACGGGTATGACAGGGGCTTGTCCTGTCTCTTCTACAGTTTGTATTCTATAGACGTCTGTAGACAGTGTTATGTAGTCGTGATGTTATGTAGTCTTGTCGACGCTTGCGTTGTTGTACAGTATATGTAGTGGCCTAATCGTCTTGCGCTGTTACTCTCAGTATTTATGTTTATATGTATGCGTTGGCCGTGAGTTCTCGAGACGGTATTTCTTGTGTTGATTATTCAAGAGACAGTATAGCTCAGTTATGGATTGTGTATGGGCCCATGTTAATCACTGAGAAGTAAATGCAAGCATAGGAGTGCTTGGCCAGTAGTGGTCGGACACTCGTCACGGCTCATCGATTTGGGTCGTGACAATTTCTATACCACGCGCTACATTTGCAGCATTTTTGAATGACTGTCCGGAAAAAGTGGCCCCCTTTGTTGGTAGATCAAAGCATTCACTTTGTCTTATTGTGTTGTTTTCTAACGGTTTTATTGGATATTCCATCTTTTATTTTTAGAAATTTATGGATAACATGTGTTACATCTTCTGATGTCGGCTTAATACAAAACTCCTTCCTTCCCCAAACAAAAATTAATGGAGGTGGTTTCGTTGACCACCTCCAACTCATGTAAAAAACAATATGGGTCCACCTCCTGCTCATGTTAAAAAAAATAAAAGAAAAAAGGTGGGGATCCACATGTGTGTTGTAGGTCCTACTAAAACTTTCTCCACATTTTTTTGGCTCATTGTCACTTATGCCCTTATTTTGTGTTGCTGTTTAATTTTTGTCCCGCAAAAAAAAAAAAAAAAGTCTAGGGTATAAATTTATATTTCTGCATCATAATATCTCACAAGTTATGTTCCGCACCATTAAAAACTTATGGCCCCTAGGCATAAAATTTAGGGGGAAAAAACAGCTTATGTCTATTTGGAAAAAAAAATATTTACCTGAAATGACTCATATTTTTAATATTACCCAAAATACCCTTTTATACATTATTATACACTTTTATATAAGATCAACACATTATTTACAGTAAGTGTATAATGTTATATATCGTGTGTATAAGTACTATTGTAAAAAAAAGTTGGCTATACAGATGTAAATTAAAAATATAACTACGTGGATATAATATTTTATGCTAGATTGTATATTATTGAAATTATTCCTAAAATTAATTGCTAAAGGCAAAAATTAACTACCAGCCCATTTACAGGACAATTCGTGCAATTTCTTCCTTTTTTTTTTTTTTTTTTTAATTTGTAATAGACAAATTCCCTTTTTTAAAACTAAACTATATAAAAGCATGAGTTGAAGAAGTGGATCGTCGACCAAGGGAAATTTGGTCAAAGCACTTGCCATTGAATAATTCCATTAGTTAAAAGTAGAATCTTATTGTAGCTTAGTATTAAATATATTCGTACTTTCCCTATTTTGCCCCTGCTTATAAAAATTGCATCAGAACAGATGATGTCATTTCAAGTGTCAGGTATTAATTATGTTTTTGGCCACGTGTCACTTTTACACTCCTTTTACTTTTCACTGTTTTATCATGGTCACATAATTCCACTTAATAAACAAATAACATTTGTGTATATGGATTAATGTTCATCTATATATATGCATCGACAGTGCAAATTTAGGTATGTTTATTAGCAATATAAACTATATATATACTATCACTACCCAATACATAAATCTTACAATTGTACACAACTACATACACATAGATACACTATATAATCCAAAGTGTTGGGCCCGTACGTAGCACGGGCATACGCCGTCTAGTTACTATATTAGAAGCATGAGTTGGGGGGTGGTTTCGCCGTCCACCTCCAACTCATGAAAAAAACAAAAGTGGACCCCATACTAAAAAAATAAGTAATATAAAAGAAGTGGACCCCACTACCTCCAAACTCATGTAAATAAAAAATATATAAAAAAAGTGGACCCCATATTAAAAAGATCAAGCAATATAAAAAAAATTAAAAAAAACGTGCACCCCGTATTAAAAAATCAAATAATATTCATGTAATTCCCAAAGCATTCCATTAAGTCAATAATGGTGGATTCATTGCCACATGCGTATCAACCCATTAGTGAGAGCAAATGAAATTATTGTACAGCAAAAAACGTGGACCCCATATTATTGTTTTTCTTCAATAGGTTAAGTAGTCAAACCATACAATTTTCTTTCTTTTCTTATATTAGCCTGAGATCTAATCTACATATTTAATTGTTGTATTTGCTATTCCGCCATGTCATTTATTTGTTATGTTTACTAAAATATTACTATATTAGAAGCATGAGTTGGGGGCGGTTTCGTCGCCCACCTCCAACTCATGTAAAGAAAAAAAAAGTGGACCCTATACTAAAAAAATAAGCAATATAAAAAAAGTGGACCCCATATTAAAAAAATCAAGCAATATAAAAAAATTAAAAAAAACGTACACCCCATATTAAAAAACCAAACAATATTCATGTAATTCTCAAAGTATTCCCATTAAGTCAATAATGGTGGATTCATTGCCACATGCGTATCAACCCATTAGTGAGAGCAAATGAAATAATTGTACAGCAAAAAACGTGGACCCCATATTATTGTTTTTCTTCAAAAGTTTAAGTAGCCAAATCATACACTTTCCTTTCTTTTCTTATATTAGCCTGAAATCTAATCTAGATATTTAACTGTTGTATTTGTTATTCCGCCATGTCATTTATTTGTTATGTTTACTAAAATAAATATACTTAAAATATTTATATTTTAAAATAAGATAGAATTTAATTACTTTTTCATTTTTATTCTTACTTTTTCATTTTTATTCTTACTCTAATAAATGTGAAAAGAGATTAATGTCGTACAAGAAAAAATAATATTAAATGGAGATCAAATAATAAATAAGGTAAATTAGTCAAATTATAATTCTAACTGACGTTTCCTTAAAAAAACGTGCAAAAGACAACATGACAAGTAAAATGAGCTAAACCAAGAATATTCACCAAAAATTAAAAAATTGTAGTTCTTCGTTTAAATAGAAAATTAAATTTCTACTTTGTTTCGTTTTAAACATGTAAAATTAATTTAATAATTTGAATTAGAATTATCCAAATCAAAATTTGATAAAAAATAATAAGTATTGTTTAGGTTCAATAGAATATTTTACACCTTTAAATTAATCGAATTAAAATTCAAAGTATCAACTGAGGCTTAAATATTGCTATTATTTTGTCTCAAAGAGAGGAAAATTATTTTCTTTTAAACAAGTATTCCCTTTTAAAAAGTATTAATAAATTTTTGCAAACTTTGTATTCGTAACAAACACTAATATAATAAAGTTTTGGATACGAAGCACAAACTAAATTATTATATTAATCGTGTTTTGAATATATATATATATATATAAACTATAATCCAAAATGCGCACGGGCATACACCATCTAGTTTTACAAAGAAAAGTCAGCTCAAAGGTGGTACGTAATTCATAAGAAAGGAAAAGAAAAAACATTTTTTCAAAATGTCAAAATTCAATAATTCATACAGGTAGTCAAATTGTCATCTTATTATTACTGTTTTCTTCCTTCACACACCAACTAAAGCTGATAATGAGAGCAAATCATTCAGCAACTCGATTATTTAAGCTGATAATTTAAAAATTCATTATAAAGTCATTGACACAACCTGAAGAAAAAAAGCTAATTAATGAAAATCAAACACGATAGGTTCACATATGATCTTGTTTCTTTTGTTTTCAATGTACATTTCAAAGTTGTGGACTTCTTGGTTAAGAGGATCATTAAACTGTTGGGTCCATCCCCTATTTTGAGGAAGAAAACATCCCCCTCATTTTGAGGAAGAAAAACATCTTCTTTGTTTTGAGAAAGAAAACATATTCCTTGTTTTGAGGAAGAAAACATATTCCTTGTATTTGACAAATTGTCAAGTGCTTGCTTGAGTCACTAATGACATCAATAGGTTCATTTCATCCCTATAAATAGGGAAGTCTTCTATCATTTGAAGATACACCAAAATCATTTGCTATACACACCAAAATCTCAGACAATACATCTGAGTGAGAGCAAGGTGAGGTATTCCATAGACTGTAAGAAATTAATCTATGAAGAAAAATAGAGTATGAGTGATATTGTAGTGAGGTGAGAAAAATCAAAAGAGTGTTTTTCTTTTTGAGTGTGTAGTGGTCTTTGGAGTATTTATACTCGTGACTACACAGTGTAAAATTCATTACTATAGTGATATCAGCTGCTCCTCTTGGCTGTGGTTTTTTCCTTATTCAGAAGGGTTTCCACGTAAAATCTTGGTGTCATTATTGCTGCATTTTATTCTTGTTGATTTAACCATAACTTAGTGTTCCGCGTTTATCACTAATAGCGTGAATATTATTTTTGCGGGTCTATTTTATTCCCAACAAGTGGTATCAGAGCCAATGTTCTATCTGAGTATGCTCTGTGGTTGCAGCACAGTTTGAACTTCCACATCAGAAAAGAATTACTTTGGTCTTCGAATAAAATAGTATTTGTTTTTGTGATAAACGATGAAAGCCAACACTAGTAGAATGGTTACTTTGAGTGGCGTAAATTATGCCATTTAGAAGGGCAATATGGAAGATTTGCTCTATGTCAAGAATTTTCATCAACCTGTCTTTGCAAATAAAAAGCTCGATAATAAATCAGATGAAGAGTGGAATTTGTTGCATCGACAGGTTTGCGGCTTTATTAGACAGTGGGTTGACGATAATGTGTTGAACCATATTTCTGGGGAGACACATGCTCGGACCCTATGGGAGCATCTTGAAAATTTGTATGCTGGGAAAACTGGTAACAACAAGATGTTTTTGATAAAGCAAATGCTGGGTTTAAAATACCACGATGGTTCCGCAATGACAGATCATCTGAATATTTTTCAGGGGATCATGAACCAGTTATCTGCTATGGGCATTACTTTTGATAAAGAAATTCAAGGCCTGTTTCTACTTGGTTCCCTACCAGATTCTTGGGAAATTATTAGAACTTCATTATCAAATTTTGCTCCGAATGGTGTGATCTCTATGGATCTTGCCAAGAGCAGTCTTTTAAATGAAGAGATGAGAAGAAAATCTCAAGGTTCCTCCTCATCAGATGTCTTGGTGACTGACACTAGGGGGAGAGGCAAGAATCGTGGTTCTCAAAATAAAGAACATCATAGAAGCAAATCCAGAAGCAGACTTAAAGATATTGAGTGCTATCATTGCGGAAAAAAAGGGCACACAAAGAAGTTCTGCCGGATTTTGAAAAAGGAGAATAGAGATAAGGAGGAAAAGAAAGAAGATGGCAATCGTGTTGCCGCTGTCACTACAGAAGATCTTGTTACTATCCTTGATGCGGATCTGATAAATATTGCTTGTGATGAGTCAAGCTGGGTTGTGGACAGTGGTGCCGCATCTCATGTGACATCAAGGAAGGAATTTTTCTCATCCTATACTCCGGGTGACTTTGGAACCTTGAGTATGGGTAATGAGACTATATCTAGGGTGGCTGGTGTTGGAATGATTTGTTTGAAAACTTGTACTGGAACTAAACTAGTTTTAAACAATGTAAAGCATGCACCTGATGTTCGTTTGCACTTAATCTCTGTTGGTGTTTTGGATGATGAGGGATATGTCAATACCAATGGTGCTGGAAAGTGGAAGATTACTAAAGGTTCCATGATTGTGGCTCGTGGCGAAAAGCGTCGTGGTCTATACTGGATTACGGCTCCTACCTGTGTTAATATGGTGAATGCAGTTGAGAGCAATAGCTCTCCAACATTATGGCATAAGAGGCTTAGCCACATTAGCGAGAAAGGACTAAATGTTCTAGCCAAAAAGAAATTGTTGTCAAATTTCGAAAGTGCTAAATTAGAAAAGTGTGAGCACTGCTTGGCTGGAAAACAAAAACAAAGTTTCTTTCAAGTCTCATCCTCCTTCAAGAAAGACAGAGTTTCTTGAGTTGGTGCATTCAGATTTATGTGGTCCAATGAAGACAAGGACTTTGGGTGGTGCACTTTACTTCGCTACCTTTATTGATGATTGCTCAAGGAAACTTTGGGTCTACGTCTTAAAGACTAAAGACCAAGTGTTGGGTGTCTTTAAGCAGTTTCAGGTTTCAGTTGAAAGAGAAACTGGAAAGAAGCTGAAGTGTATTTGTACTGATAACGGTGGTGAATATTGTGGACCGTTTGACGAATACTGCAAGCAACAGGGTATCAGACACCAGAAGACTCCTCCTAAGACTCTTCAGCTTAATGGTTTAGCAGAGAGGATGAACAGGACCTTGATGGAAAGAGTTAGATGTTTGCTTTCTGAAGAAAAGTTGCCGAATTCCTTTTGGGGTGAGGCTTTGTTGACCGCCGCACATGTTATTGATCTATCCCCTGCGGTTGCTTTGCAAAGTGATGTTCCAAACAGAGTTTGGTATGGCAAGGATGTTTCCTATGACCACTTGAAAATGTTTGGTTGCAAAGCTTTTGTACATGTGCCTAAAGATGAGAGGTCAAAATTAACTGCCAAGACAAGGCAGTGCATCTTCATTGGTTATGGCCTTGATGAGTTTGGTTACAGGCTATATGATCCAATTGAGAAGAAGGTCGTGAGAAGCCGTGATGTTATCTTTGTGGAGGATCAAACCATTGAAGATATCAACAAAGCAGAGAAGATAAAATCTTCAAGTTCTGAAGGTTTAGTTAACCTTGATCAAGTCCCTCATACAAATGTTGATGAAGTTGGTGGGCTCGATGATGATGGTGATGCCCAGAATCATGTTCCAGATCAGCATGTTGATGATGATAACTATGCTGCTATTGATGAGGTAGATGCTCCTACTCATGAAGTCGTGGATGAGCCAGATATTCCACTTAGAAGATCTACTAGACAACATGTTCCTTCTTCCCGTTATTCACCTAATGAGTATGTATTACTCACTGATGGGGGAGAACCTAAATGTTATGAGGAGGTCATGGAAGATGAGCACAAGGATCAATGGATTGAAGCCATGCAAGATGAGATGAAATCTCTGCATGAGAACAATACTTATGAGTTGGTGAAATTGCCTAAGGGCATGAGAGCTTTGAAGAACAAGTGGGTGTTCAAAGTTAAAGCCGAAGAACATAGCTTGAAGCCCAGATACAAAGCTGTGAAGTGGATACTCAGGTATCTAAGAGGAAGCTCAGATATATGCTTGTGTTTTGGAGGATCAAATTCAATTTTGAAGGGCTATACAGATTCTGATATGGCAGGTGATCTTGATAACAGAAAATCCACTACTGGATATTTGTTTACTTTTTCAGGGGGAGCTATATCATGGCAGTCGAAGTTGCAGAAGTGTGTTGCACTGTCTACAACTGAAGCGGAGTATGTTGTCGATTGTGACAGTCAGAGTACAATAGACTTGAGCAAGAACTCCATGTACCATGCGAGAACAAAACACATTGATGTCAGATATCATTGGATTCATGATCAAGTAGAGAACGAATTGTTCCAGGTCAAGAAGATTCACACGAGTGAAAATCCTGCAGATATGTTAACCAAGGTGACTCCCAGAGACAAGTTCGAGTTATGCAAAGAACTTGTCGGCATTAACTCTATCTGAGAAGACGAAGATGCCTCCTTCAGGTGTATGGTTCTGGGGGGGGGGGGGGGGGGGAGATTTGTTGGGTCCATCCCCTATTTTGAGGAATAAAACATCTCCCTCATTTTGAGGAAGAAAAACATCTCCCTTGTTTTGAGAAAGAAAACATATTCCTTGTTTTGAGGAAGAAAACATATTCCTTGTATTTGACAAATTGTCAAGTGCTTGCTTGAGTCACTAATGACATCAATAGGTTCATTTCATCTCTATAAATAGGGAAGTCTTCTATCATTTGAAGATACACCAAAATCATTTGCTATACACACCAAAATCTCAGACAATACATCTGAGTGAGAGCAAAGTGAGGTATTCCATAAACTGTAAGAAATTAGTCTGTGAAGAAAAATAGAGTGTGAGTGATATTGTAGTGAGGTGAGAAAAATCAAAAGAGTGTTTTTCTTTTTGAGTGTGTAGTGGTCTTTGGAGTATTTATACTCGTGACTACACAATGTAAAATTCCTTACTATAGTGATATCAGCTGCTCCTCTTGGCCGTGGTTTTTCCCTTATTCAGAAGAGTTTCCACGTAAAATCTTGGTGTCATTATTACTGCATTTTATTCTTGTTGATTTAACCATAACTTAGTGTTCCGCGTTTATCACTAATACCGTGAATATTATTTTTGCGGGTCTATTTTATTCCCAACATAAACCTCAATATTAAGATATATAAAGTAGTACTTGATAAAACCTATGAGTTAACACTTTATGAGTTCACAATTTGAGAGTTCACCAAAACAGTCTAAGAGACCTGGTCCCTGAACTGTTTTCACAGCTACTGACAGAAAGTAAATAAGGCAAGATATTTACGTGGAAAATTCCTTACTCAAGGGATTAAAAACCACGACCTACCCCAGTAGGATTTCCAACTTCACTAAACTGAGCAATGTTCATATTACAACCTGTTGCAACTTAGGAATTAAACTCTTAATCCCTCACCCTTACAATAACCCTATTGGAAGCAACTCTTGACTACCTCTAGCTAAGCAAACTAATACACCTTGCCTACCTCTAGACAAATGTACCACTCAAAGCCGAAGTAGGTAAACAGCTTACAAACAACTTCTGAGAATTCAAAACTAATACACCTAGACTAACTTTAGCCTAGTATACTACTCAAAAGCTTGTGAAGATAAACTTCTTACAAGCAGCCCTTGAGAATGCAAGCACCTACAAACAACCTCTTAAAAGAGAAGAGTAGGTTTACAATTTATAGAACAAAGGAACAAAGACTCAACAACCTAAGGACTTGAAGCATCTTCTGTTTAGGGATCTGGTCCTTTGGCTTGTTGAGGCTTTGTTCTTGAGAGCACCTTGAGAGGGGTGGCGGCTGCACTTGAGAGAAATATAATTTTAAGATTTGCAAGTGTTGATCTTTAGCCTAGCAACATGTTGTATATATATTAGGGAGCATGTGAGAAGCATGTGACCATGGATAGGGACCTTTCATCTTTTCATATTGGCCTTTAGCTATAGGTTTCCAGCATGCTGCACCTGTGCTACTGCAGTTCTGTCAGTCGGAATAGTGCGCATAGCTTTACAGTTGTCATGTTTCGTACAGTGCCTAGGAGACTTGATCAAGGACCTGGTCCTTGGCGTATTTGTCAAATCATCAAAACTATGAAATATCTTAACTCATCAGTACTAAAATTCAACTTTTGAACACAAAATTAGAAGAGAAGATTAAAATGAGAACTATGTTAAAACCACAAGTTAAACGCTTACAACAATTTGCTTGTGAACTCAACAAGTCAATTAGTGCACATACACCATAAAGAAACAATTCGTTTGTGAATTAAGATACACGACATCTTTGTGCGGGTAATTGGTATATTTATATTTGTTAAACAGGAATAAGTATATATGTGTGATGTGTCTATACTGTACCTCCATATTGTTTTGACTTGAATCATATATATTTGTCTGCGCACACATGTTATTACACAAGGCACTATCATTTATAGTATCAAATATTCATGATTTACTTCAGCTTTATGGAAGAACTTATCGAAGGCTTTTAAAAGCAGAATAAGTATTGGCACATCCTTTCAGTCACAAACTAACGGTCAGTTTAAGAGGGCAAATTAGATATGTGAGATTATCCGAAGGTAATCTCTTATTAATTTGTGAGATTGGATCCTTAATTACCGGAGTCTGCCTATAACAAAACCTATTAGGTGAGTATATGCTTTACATTTTTTGAGACACTTTGTCGACGCAAGTGTATGCTTGGATGAAGTAGGGAAAAGACAGATTCTTGGGCTAGAAATTATAGGAGGACCTGTGTGCGCACTCATGTTTATGTACGTACATGTGTGTAAAAGAAAGTATAAATAAATTAAATATGTATTTCAAGACCTACTCTCAAAACAAAACTCACAATATTTAAATCTTGGATTCAGCATGCTGGGAAAGATGGTCTACTCCAAATTTCAACCCTTTGAATCAAAAGAAGAAAATATGGGCAGCAAAGTAGAACATGAAACAATATCAAGATATCGACAAAATTGAGATCTTTTTACCAAATATCATCTTTGTGGATGATGCAAGTTATAACGGTCTATTCTCTTACACTAGTCAATGAAGAAATTATTACAAATCTAGAATAACAAGAAGAACCAGCTGTGAGTGGATTTGAAGGTTATGAACTAGAGTTTGTTACTGAGTCCATAGCTTGTTTCAATTGTTGAATTTGCAATTAAATGTTTAGATATGTTTAATAGATTTTATTGAATTTTATTCGGTGTCTGATACTCGCATTGGGGTTCGATTAAATTGAATTCGTGTCACAAAGTCTCATATTGGGGGTAAAGACCTAATAAAAATGACTTCTTACCAAAAAATCGCACCGAAACCTCTGATTAAGAATGTTTTCTAATACAATTATAGCATCTAAGCAAAAACTACATCATTCCTTCAAATCAGCATTTAATATTGTAGCTCCGCCCCGTTTCCTGTTGGGGTGGGATCTTGGTGGGGCTGGGTAGGGTCTTTATTGTTAGGATGTCTCTGTTTGTTTCAAATCCAGTAATGGAATATCTGAAATTCAGTGAACCTTTTGCAACTTGACATTTGGCAGGTCTATTTATTTCTATGTCAACTAGGGATGGAAGAGAAAGAAACAAATCAAGTTGACATTGAGTATACTTTTATATATTTGGTTGATTTAATTCGATGGGATCTTTTCTTTGTTTTATTTTGGGTCCCAGATTAATTGATTGTTCAACTACTGAGCTGTAATCATCTCCCTGAACAGTACCATATCAATTGGATTAGCAAATTGGGAAATTTTCACATTACCAACATTGAACTTGAACATGTATTTTAGGGAATTAGTTGAACTTCTAGCTTCATTTTCACTACTATACAGGTTAGACTACAACTTGCAAGAATGAAAAGGAAACATCAAGAAGGATGTCATCTGATTAAGGCCACAACAATGGAAATATAGAATTGGCTTGTAATATACTCTTTCCCTTTCTACTTGTGCATTTTGATAAAATCAAGAAAGAATTATTATTTTCTTTTGGTATTATTTTATCATAAGTAACTACATAAAGTATTAGTAATTAAACTATAAAGGTAATTTGATAAAACAAACCCCTGATTAAGTAATTTCTTAGGAGAAGTATAAAGTCAACTAGGGACGGATAAAAAGAATCGGACGGAGTAATGATTGTAAGTTTTAGGGCAGGATTTCAATTTCACAAAATGTTCTTTTCTCCTCCCGCGTCCTCTTATTTGATCCACTTTTACTTGTATAATATTTTGAATAAATTTGGTGCCAGTACTTATCCATTAAATCAGTACATGAAATAATTGGACAACCATTAAGAGATGTGATGGAATAGTTGGAGTTCGTCCACAAAGATGGAGTTTTAACTTCAAAAATAGAGAACTTTTTAGTAAGGAGCGCTTTACCTCCCTTATTGGAACACATCTAGCACAAATTCAAATAAAAAGAAAAAATATTCTGTCTAAAGAGATATCTACTACACTCATAGTGATAACTTAGAGCCCGACACTTTTGTAACCCAAAAAAAATAATTTGGAACCAAACTAACCCGTTAAAAAAAAAAAACCAAAGTAGGCTTCACGCACAAAATCTGTGCGTGAAAGGGCCAAAGTGTACATTTACACTTTGGTCCTTCTGTGCGTGAAACCGCCAACAAAAATCCCTCCCATTTCTAGCATACTCTTCTCTTTCATTGTCTCAAAGTTTGGAAACTTCAAAGTTTGCTATACAACCCGATATTTGTGAATGCGGTTATTACTGTAAACTAAAAACATCAAAGACCCAAGATAGTCCGGGTCACCATTTTTGGCGTTGTAAAGTGCCCAAAGTAAGTGTTTTTACATTTTTTTAGTTTTTTTTTCACGTTATCCACATATTTTACTTTAAAAAACTGATTTTCTTGTAATGTTTATAGGATATGGGCGGTTGCAAACACTTTCGGTGGGAAGATAGCATTCACGTGGATAAAACGGTGGCAGCGAAGTTTAAAAATCCACTTTTTGATAGAGATACCACGACTTCATGTATCTCTAGAGATACTGCTAAGTTGGACTCGCAATTTAAGCTTGTGGAAGCTAAAGAAAAAATTGAACTTTTGGAGATCTTGCTCACCGGTTCCGAAAAAAAAATGAATTTTGCTGAAGGCTAAACTTAGAGACGCTCAACACGAGAAAATAGCTTTGAAAGAAAAACTTAAATTGTGGAAGATTATTTGTGCTATCTTGTTCATTATTTATATGTATTTTGTTTATTAAGTTTAATATTTCTATGGATTATGTTTTTTACTAGTTGTACCTTTTCCCCTATAATATAATCCGCACCCTTTATGTACTAATTTATTTGTGTTTCTTTGTTAAATTGTCAATTAATAATAGACTTTAACAATAAAAGCAAATTAAAAACATGTCAAACTAATTCAAATTGATGACTTCATCATAAAATAAAAATACAAATTAACAGCCTTAGTCCGAAACTTAAATAACCCATAATCTAAGACAGTGAGCCTAAATAGACCCTAATCGTCATCAGAATAGAAGTCCTCAATATCGTCCTCAAAACGATATTGGCAGTCTCTTAACACATATCTTTTTTCAGGAGATGTTAGTTCTCTACCAGTTGATGATGCTTGTTCTTCGACCAACTTTAGCATGTAAAATCTACGTCTTGTCAGCATTCTGCTATTTTCTTTTCTAATTCTTTGTACGGCAAGCTCACAAGTTTCTGGACCTACTCGAGGCATGGTTATTGAGTACCTCGTTGGAATTGGAGCGTTGAGATTTTTCAAGTCACGAACAAGACGTTCTGATTCGGCAATCCGATGTGACCATTCTCGGCGTAAACCGCAATAATATTCTCGCGGATCTGATGAATGCATCCTTGCAAAGGGAATGCAGTTCACATCAGAAAAGATGTTGCAACGGGCTGTCAGAATGTATTGTCTAAAGGATATGAGGGATTTTAAGGTTCAAACAAATTGGTATGGAGGCTGGTTTGTAAGCGAAAGACTCAAGGTTGTCGGTGGTTACTTCGGGGAATTTTTAAGCTTGATAGTCTGTGGGAAATCACAAAATTCCACCCAAAGCACACTTGTGATATGGGACAAAGTCAAACAGAGCATTTTAATTTAGATATAAGCATGATTGCTCATGTGTTACTTAAAGACATTGAGGAAACTCCAAGGTAACTTATCTGACCTAGTACATTATATATCTTATAGCAATTAAATTATCATTGCTAAATGTTGTTTGTTTAAACTTATGCAGGATGCCCATCAAAACTTGTATTAGCATGGTCCACTCCAAATATGATAAAATCATCAGCAAGAGAAAGGGATTTCTCGGGCGTAGACGTGCTTTTGAGATGATCTTTGAAACCTGGGAATCCTCTTTTCGGGCGTTGCCGGGGTATATGGCGGCTCTACAACATGCTAATCCTGCACTGTTGTACAGTGGCAGCTTTTAGAGGGCAAAATTTTCGACTTCGTCTTTTGGGCATTCAAACCAAGTATTGATGGTTTTGCTCACTGCCAGAATGTGATATCGATAGATGAGACGCATGTATATGGTTGATATGACATTAAGCTCCTAATTGCAGCAGGTATGGATGCCAATGGGTCAATATTCCCTCTTGCTTACTCAATTGCCGCCAACGAGAGCAACGAGACATGGGGGATGTTCTTGACTCATCTAAAAACTCATGTTATTAAGGGTCGTCAGGGCATATGTGTCCTATCGGATCGTCATAAAGGCATATTTCACAATATGCATACTCTGGAAGGGTGGCAGCCTCCACATGCTTACCACCGATATTGTTTAAGGCACTTAAAGGCTAATTTGCAAATAAAGTTTGGAAATGGCACTATAAACAAATTGATGTGGGGGGCTGTGATGTAGCATTAACAAAGAAAATGGGCTGCAAAAATGGAGTTGCTAAGGGAAGTGAGTGAAGAGGCATATGTTTGGTTGATGAAATTAGAAGTTGAAAAATGGACGCTTTATGCTGATGGAGGAAGGAGATGGGGCATGCTCATAACGAACAGCTCGGAGTCTTTCAATGGACTCCTCAAATCTACTCGAGGACTACCAGTCAACGCAATGGTAAGACTAACTTTCAAGCAGGTCGTGGAGCGATTTGCGAATAGGACAAGGCAAGCCAGAGCCATATTAGCCGAGGACAGAACATGGATGCCAAAGCCCTATAAAAAGATGAAACACCATAGAAGAAAGGCAGAGGGTCACCAAATGACCGAGTATGATGTCGTTCAATGAGTGTATGAATTTAGAACGGGTTATTACGACGGTAACGGAGGAAACAAACATATCGTTACTGCGAGTACAAAATCATGCACTTGTGGTAAGTGGCAAACGTACCACATGTCATGTTCTTATGCAGTCAAGTGCTTTGAGAGAATGGCCAGAAATGTAATTGATTATGTGGCGGAGGAATATAAGGTCGTAAAATACCTTAGAGCATATTCCGGCCACTTCCATCCCCTTAGTAATCAAGCTTATTGGCCAGCTGCGCCGTTTTCTATGGTTGCGAACAAGAAGCATATCCGTAAATTGGGAAAAAACAAGCTAACCTGTTATCACAACCAAATAGATGTTAGCGAAAAAACTTACTCTCCCAAGTGCTTGACATGTAAGCAATTTGGGCATGATAAGCGTTCATGTGGGCAAAACTCACGTGGTGGCAGCACATTTGGAAGTAGAAGAGTGTCTAGAACTTGTTTTTTTTTTTTTAAGTCTATTGTAATTTAATGATGTATTTCGTTGCTAATGGAATGAAATATTTTTCAATTATTATGAACCTCTCGTATTAGATGAATTATTTTTAAATATTATATTTATTTTTGCACATTCAAAAGGTGCGGATTACACAATACAATAACAAAATAAAAAAGACGTAAAAGAAAGAAAAAAAACATAATACAAAGCAGAGTAATTTTTTCTTTTCTATCTTTCTTGAACCAAAAAAGTACTTTCATAACTTTGGGAGTAAAACAAAAGAGATTAATCAAAACCCTATAAAATATAACACTTAAACCTAAATATAACAAGCTTTCAAACGTACTTCGAAGCACTTTACAACCCCTAAAACGACGATCCAAATATATATGTATACTTGATGTAATGAGCCGATATTATTGTACACTAAAAAAAATATTAAGTTCTATATAAAATATTTATATTCCGATGTTTTGAAACGTGACTAATCTTCGGTTAAAGTACAGAAAAAAGCTTAATTTTGAGTTTGATTTTCAAAGAATAAAGGTTGGGGTCGGGGGGGAAAGAGGCTTCACGCACAGATTTTGTGCGTGAAACCTATTTTTTTTTTTTTTTTTAACGGGTTAGTTTGGTTTCAAAATTTGTTTTTTGGGTTAAAAAGTTCCGGACCCTGATAACTTAGTATTGGGACAAAGATGTAGCAAGTGGAGGCAAATTCTTATCCTCTCTGCACAAATAAATGCAGAGGCCAAGGGAAACAACAAAATAAAAGAGATTTTGTCAATAGGGTACAATATTACGTGTTATAAACAAGTCCTTTTGCAGGTCCACCCATGGTACGGTCGTACAGACGGTTACTCGCAACTTGCATTTTTAAGTACGAACAATTACATCTTTCGGTTATCAATTACATCTTTTAGTTATAGGACTTTCTTGAAGTTCAAAGTAAAATGAAGCTATATTGTTTCATATTTAGGAGGAGTATAGCGTTAATCTCTCAACGTATTATAAACGAACTAAATATGTAAACCTTAACCTATAACATTGTAACTCATCCACTTTTACTTGTATAATATATTTTGAATAAATTTGGTGCTAGTACTTGACCATTAAATCAGTCCATGAAATAATTGGACAACCATTAAGAGATGTAATGGAATAGTTGGAATTGGTCCAGAAAGATGGAGTTTTAACCTCAAAAATAGAGAACTTTTTAGTAAGGAGTGTTTTACCTCCCTTGTTGGAACACATCTAGCACAAATTCAAATTTCTTAATTGAGGCAATTATCGGATTGTTAAATCGAAAAGAAAAAAGAAAGAATATTCTGTCTAAAGAGATATCTGCTATACTAGTGATAACTTTAAGTATCGGGACAAAGATGTAGCAAGTGGAGGCAAATTCTTATCCTCTTTGCACAAATAAATGCAGAGGCCAAAGGAAACAACAAAATAAAAGAGATTTTGTCAATAGTGTATAATATTACATGTTATAATCAAGTCCTTTTGCAGGTCCGCCCATGGTACGGACGGTTGCTCGCAACTTGCATTTTAAAGTACATCAATCACATCTTTTGGTTATAGGACTTTCTTGAAGTTCAAAGTAAAATGAATCTTATATTGGTTCATATTTAGGAGGAGTATAACGTTAATCTCTCAACCTATTATAAACGAACTAAATATGTAAACCTTAACCTATAACATTGTAACTCACCCAAATTAAGTTTGGCGAGTAAATTAGGATAAAACATCCCATAAATTGTAAAGGATCGTAAATAGAACCCCAAGTATTACCTATAGCCCTTACAAGAGTTTATAAACAAATACAGTTCTTTGGTTTCTTCTCTATATTGAGATATCCGATAAGACCAATAAGTTGATTCAGAATCTAGATCAACCCCTTGACATAAAAATGATAATACCTTTCTCGTAAAATTGGTTGATTAGAATAAAATTGTATCCCTTGAGAATCGTGCATGCACCTTTTGATGCATGCGGTTCTGAATTCTTCGATTCAACTTGACCTTATGTATCGTGGTTTAAGTAAATTGTGGACAAGTTAAATTATGATTGGTTAATTTATTACTCAGCTACCTTAAGTGTAAAATATCCCTAAATCTAAGCTAGGCGGCTTGGAACATAACCAATTTATTCTCAAATTGCATATAAATTAAAGCAACCTAAACTGACCGAATTAACCATTTGAAACTCTTGAACAAACTATATATTTGCCTTGGAGTAATAGTGCTTCAAAACAATTAAGAAAAATGTATACCAAGGTAGTTATCACGACCCAATTTAGGACCATGACCGGCAATATGGGGTAGGATTCCCAAAGCAAGCCTTAACGATAATTTACAGAAAATCGGCCAGAGTTTCCCCCGTTTTTATGACTATCCAAAACTTTTCTGTCTTAAAATCAACAATAGAAATATTCAATCTCAACCAAACTAAATGCAATCATACTCAATCAACCCGTTTTCAACGTAATAATACTAAAACATATTTGAAATACGCAAAAACGTCTAATACTAGTCACCAGTCAATAATAAATTAAGAATACTCATGGAATAAATCAAATGACTGTGGAGCAACTCTAAGAGTTCAAAAGAAAGACCATAATAAATAATAGACTCTTCGCCCACGCGGACAAGTGCGGGGCTCACCAAGAACTTTCAATTCGTGCTCTCTAGTTACCGTAATCCTCACCAACGTCACCTGCGGTCTCTGTAAAAAAAATAGCGAGGAGTGAGACGCTTGCTCAGTGAGTAATAACACTTAACCACAACCGTTTTTATTGGGGACACGTCAGAAAGCATGCTTATGTAATATTCATAAAATATCACAAAATAAATGCCCTTTTTGCAAAAATGATAGCAATAACCAATCTTGTCTATTTTCATGTAAGCATAAACCATTTAACAATTCATTAATAAACTCTGTAAGCACTGTCATATCAACTCTTATATCTGGGAGGTTTCCAAGAAAGGATCATGTAATCTATATCATGTGGACCCCTTCGTAAAAGGAGTCAAATATAACTGTAGGTCCCTGCTCGAGGGAAAATGGCACATGTATGCTAGTTCTACCTTCCCACTAGCGAGGGTTGTAACTGTAATCTGTAAATACAAGGTGCACCAGGTCTAACGAACCCGCCGTTAGCTACGGGATCCTTCAAAGTATCCTCCCATTAATACTTTTCTTTGTAAACAATAAATACTCATATGAAAACATTTTTAAAACAATACAGGGCATTTCAATTCTTATCAAATCATGTAATTTCATTTCAGAAACGGTAATCATATCTCAAGTAACGGTAAAACATATCTAGTACCGGTGAAAACAATTAGAATAACCAGTAAACATCTCAAGTAAACTGTTCGGTACCATATCAAGTAAAGGACCGGTCCCACATGCAATTTCAAAGCATCGGTAACACATCTTATTTTCAAAATCATGTATAAACCATGTAGGTTATGAAAATACAAATTGTGGTAAGATTACTACTCACAACACTCGTGCCGAAATACTAGACTTGTCACCTCGAGCAATCTGTATGACTTCCTTCGATCAATCTATAATCACATCATATCGATCTCGTGTAAATTTCCTCGTTTAGGTTAATTCTTAACTAATTTGAAATACTCACCCCTTGGGGTTTCCTATTTGACTTTAAATTCTGCCTATGCTATGTGTAACTCAATTAGATTACAATCCATCAATTCCAACCTATTCATACTATTCACTAGTCCACTTCTTTATCTTGATTATATCAAACGCGTGCATAAACCTAAGTCATATAGGATCCATATAGGATCACTTCCGAAATACCTTCTTTAGTGGATCACTGCCGAAATACCTTCTTTAGTACCCAATGAAATTTCATACACACAGAAGGATAAGCTTAGTCAAACTGTAAGTAAGAAAATTTACCCTTTGAATTGAATATAACTTCAATAGTGTTCTTTCGCTTCTCTGTTTCACGCCAAAAGATTGCAGCAAAATCAATTTGTTCAATCCTCCTTTATCCTTCCCTATTCGATGTTAAAAAATCTCTCTATCTTTTCAATTCCAATAGTTCAAACGTTAATGATGTACTTACGACCTTTTCTTACTTACGACCTTTTCTTAACTTGTTGCCACAGAAGCTTCTATGCTTCGTGAGCCCTTCCCTAATCCCCTTTTGTTTCTAGTTCATTGAAATGGGCTTCAGCCCAAATAACTTATTCCTGTTTTTATTTTATTTTTATTTTCTGTTTTTGGCTTAAATTTTGCTAAATGACCAATATGCCCTAATTTAATTATGGGGTATTACAGTAGTCTTCCCCTTATTTGTTTCTCTCCCACTTCCTAACCCCTTTCTCTCTTTACACTTTTTACTTTTTATTTTTTATTTTTTATTTTTATAATCATTCGATATTCAGAATTCACTGATTGATTAATCAGAATTTGTGCTCTTCACATTTTTCCAGGTGAGAAACGACAAAAGTTGTGTCATATTTGAGGTAAATCTAGATTATATAATCCTTTAAATATATCTCTAAACGGTTTTAGTTCTTTAAATTTTTAAAATGAGAATTTCTTAGTCTTGATCATACTTAGCAATCTGTAGTTGTTACATTTAGCAAAAACTGTAAAAACAAACAAAAGAAAAATTGTTGGGAACTCGTATTTTGAGGTGCAATTTTTGCAAATCCCCCTATTTTCACATATATTTTTTCTTATTTGAAGATATTTTTTTGAGGTGCGATTTCTATAGTTTCTACTATTTTCTATTTCTAGCATGCGGTACCCTTTTTTGCATAAGACTTTCTTAGTATTTCTGATTAATTTACTTTTTGATAATTCACAATAATTATCAGTTTGTCCAAACTTCTAAAATCTGTTTATTTTGTAAGGTGCTTGTATTTTTTAAAAAAGTATTTTTGGAGAATAACAATTTTTGTTTGACTAGTCAACTTAGAAAGTACTTTTAGAAATATTAGAGTTTGTGTTGACCAAGGTCCCACATGTGCTTTTGTTGAGAAGCTACTTTGTTTAACTTCTAAAAACAGCTTATGTTACTTCTAAAAAAAAAAAACTTTCTTGGAGTGATTTGCACAAATAAAATATGGGCAATTTGCAGGAATGCCCTTATTTTGGGGTGGTTTTTAATTTTTGCCCTTCGTTAGAACCCTTTGGTTTCGGGTTCGAACCCTTGAACAGTTAAAAAAAAAATTAAAAAAAAATCGCAAGGTAGAGTTTGGATGACAGAGTTTTGCATGCAAATCTCAGCCTTAGGCAGAATTTGTTGATCAGGCAGAGTTTGAGTCAAATTCTGCCTGATAAGGTAGAGTTTTGCCTTCAGGCATGTCAAAACTCTGCCTTAAGGACTAGTTTTGGCCCGAACAGGCCTAGCTTCCCTTTATCCTATGAAATGGCTATTTTACCTTTGACATTTTCAATCCTCCATTTATATAATACTTTTTTATATTATATAAAATTAATTTTTTTAACTTAGGTATTTATAGATTTTTATTTAAATTCATATTATAAGTAGAATAATCCTTTTATGAATTTATCACGAAATCTAATATTAGTTTTTATGATTGATATTTTAATACACACACACACATTACCTGTTATTTTTACATATATATGTATGTGTAGATTTAAGTTTCACTTCTCTCTTATTCTCGATTATCAATATATAAACGAGTTTTGGTTGTCGTTAATGGAATATTTTAAATTATATTTTAAAATTCATTTATAATATTAATAGATAAAATTTTAGGAATTTGTTATAGAATATTCCTCTATTTTTATTAATTATTTTGTATTACCTGCATTGAAATAAATTTATAAAGTTATTATTACCTGTTATATTTACTTGTATAAATAGATATCAGAGTTTTGATTGTTATTAATAAAAATAAATTCTTTTTCTTCTCATTTATTTCATTATAGAATGACATTAAGCTATGTACTCAACTAGTATTTCTCACTTTTCTTTTTCCGTCTTGAAAGTAATATTTATTTTTTTGTAGGAAATTTGTTACACTGATAAGAAAAAATCATGATTTTAAAGAAGTAAAATTAAAAAGACAAGTTGATAATGTAACAAGTTGATAATGTAAGGGTAAAATAGGAATTTAAAAAAATCAATTAGGATAAAGGGGGGAGAATGACTATTGTTTAAAGTTGAGGGGGGAGTTTGATTTTTAAAGCAAAGTTGGGGGGTGAAAATCATTTTCACCCTTTTTTTTAACTAAGCCGGGGTTCGAACCCCAAACCTCAAGGTATTAGGTGAAAGGGGCAAAAATTAAAAACCACCAATTTGGGGGTAAAAATTAAATACTAGTGCATTTGAAGGGCACTCTGCACAAAAAAATGATAAAATATTTCTGTACCATTATTTAAAATTTGACCTTGTTAAAAACAAATAGTGCAAAAATAACCATTTCGTTGGAAGCGGGAGCAAAATTTTGGTCGGGTCGCCAATATTTTTTATTTAATATTGGGCAAGACTCCCTTAACAAAAGTTATAGAGATCATCAGGATTTTGTTAGAAATTCTGACAATCATCATAACTTGTCGCGTAGAAACTTCAGCAACACGTTTTTGCTTCAACGTTGTTCCAAATCAACTCCAAAATTGATATTTATCCTTGTAAAGTTAGTCACAACAATTTTCAATTTTATGAGTCAGCTCAAACCTTAGAAAGTCAATAGACTCACTTTGTTCTCATCTACAAATAAGCAAAATCAATCCAAAATAATCACATATAAAAAATATAATGAGTCTTCAATTATCTACCTTACATATATAAAAACAAAAAATTGAGCGAATGAGGAGGAGAGGAGAGATCGATCCCGGTGAAAGTAAATATTTGCACAACTTTTCTTAATTGGGTTAAAAGTTAATGGGTGTCCTTCATAAGGACATCCCATGTTAATTCTTAGTTTTTTCTAAATGATTGGTCAAACATCTTAAGTCTATAATTTTTTTTATCTTTATAGGAAACTAAATATTTTTGCCTTTTCTGAAGTTTGACCAAACAAATTATAAATTTAACAATCACAATTTGTTAGGAGACGAAAAATATCCCCTTTTAATAACTTTGAAAGATCAAAACTGCTTAAAAAATATTTAAGTATCTTACAAATTGTGTTAGACTACTTGTCCCATGTATAAAAGATCATTTTTGTCACGTATATAATGAGGAAAAAGAAAGGTGGAAAAATAGGTACGTGACTGGACTGTAATAGAAAAGATCAATGCAACATATAGATAGATTCATATAGATGTGAAAAGGCAATTCATATCATCTCACGTAGCATTTCTTCAAGATATCTACTCTTGGATAAGACTGAATTACAACACGGTACAAAGTGCCCTATTGACTTTCTTGTAGATTTGGAAAGTGACTTTCTAGAGAAAAGGGGTGAATCTATCTTTTCCAATTCTTTGTCAAAGTTTCTTCTTTTTAATTCTTTTTGGATAGAAAAGTACACCAAAGGGATAATAATAGACGATTTTTTTTTAACCTCATTTAAGTAATGACAATAGTTATGTGATTTTTTTTTTCCCTCACAAATTTGTAAATCTAAATCTTACATTTTTTGGTCCACAAATTTGTAAATGTTTTCACTTGACTTTTGCTCACACTCGAAGAAAATTTGGGCATGAATAAAGCGTTGAATCTGATGAGTGAATTAATATTGGGCAATGTAACTATTTAGTTGTAAAGCCGCCCCGTTATGTTTTATAACTAGTTTGGACTAACTAAAAGGCCTAATAGTTGTAGTTAAAGCGAAATTGAGGTACTTGTGACTCATTTGAGGATAACGGTATATTAGGGACATGTTAACAGACGTAAGATATAGTACGAGACAGAGGCGGATCCAAGATTTGAACTTCATTTTTTTGCGCGGATTGCCCTTTTTTTGGGGTGGTCTTTAAATTTTGCCCCTCATATTTGTGGTCTTTAAATTATGCCCCTCATATTGCTGGTCTTTAATTTTTGCCCTTCGCATTGCAACTCTGAGCATTCACGCAGAAATCATGAGGTTCTGAGTTCGAACCCCCGCTCAAGCATAAATTAAAAAAAAAAATTGCAAGGCAAGGTTTGGGTCGCGTGTATGTCGGAACCGGCATATATTTGTTAAGGAATTACCAAAGTTATGCCGGACCCGACATACTCATGCCTTATGGGCAGACTTGACATAAGTATGCCGGGTCTGGCATAACTTTGGTAATTCCTTAACAAGTTTATGCCAGTGGGGGCATACTTTTAATGGGCAAACTTTTATGCCGGACCCGGCATAAACTTGTGAAGGAATTACCAAAGTTATGCCGGACCCGTCATACTTATGCCAAGTCTGCCCATAAGGCATAAGTAAGTCGGGTTCGGCATAAGTTTGGTGATTCCTTAACAAGTTTATGCCGGTGGGGGGCATATTTTTAATGGGCAAATTTTATGCCGGACCCGGCATAAACTTGTGAAGGAATTACCAAAGTTATGCTGGACCCGGCATACTTATGCCAAGTCTGCCCATAAGGCATAAGTATGCCGGGTCCGGCATAATTTTGGTAATTCCTTCACAAGTGTATGCTGGTGGGGGCATAGCGAAATTTAAACTCTGCCTTGCGATTTTTTTAAAAAAAAATTGACTGTGTGGGGGTTCGAACCTGGAACTCATGGGGTTTAGCCGAAGGGCAAAATTTAAAGATTTCAAATATGAGGGGCAAAATTTAAAGACCACCCCAAAAGAAGGGCAATTCGCACTTTATATGTCAATTTTTTAAGATTCTTAGCATTGAACATTATAATTTTCAAGATAATTACAGGATACAGAATACAGTTGTGTCTTGCTTCGTGCATCACAGGGGCTGCCGTGCCCTATAAACTCCGCAGTCAGGCCCACAAACTTAATAGAGAGCATCGGATAATTCTGTTGTTTTCCATCGATAGCAATATGTCACATGGGAGGATTCAAATTTTCCAAGTTCATTTCATTGGATACCCAGAGGATTCTAAGACGGCGGGGGCACTATTATCTTAACATAAATGCCTACAAAAAATTTAATGACGACTGAGGGATAATACTGTATCGGATCGGTCACTAATAGTTTAGCAGTGACGAAAATACATGTATATAGGTTAAATATGTGTAATAAAAAAAATTAACACAGTGAAGCAAATGAAAGAGATAGCTTAGTGGCTAAGGCATTGCAACATGTGGTGACAGTGCAGGTTCGAATCTGAGTGAGCACATTTAACACTTACTGTTTTCCTAAAAATAGGCTCAAAAAAATAATTAAAAAGTGACATTCGGGTTCGAACCGGGGAGACATGTAAGGGAAGCAGTAGTTGCAACCAACGTACCCCAAAGACACTTTCGTTTGTTAGAGTGCACAATTAAATATATACTAATTTCTCAAGGTATATACACATATATATACATAATTTTTTCTGAAGGGTGGTAGTGCACCTTCCACGTAGGTCCGCGAGTCCCCTGCTGAAATGCAGAGAGTTGCACTGGGCTGAAAGCATGTATTTCATATGGCAGGAAAGGAATTTAAAAGTGTTCCAGCAGAAGCATAGAAGTTTGGAAGTTCAAATGTTTTTTTCACCACTAGAAAAATGCAAATGTTCAACGAAGATCGATCCATTTGTATTAGTTGCAAACGTTTTCGGTGGACTTTCCGTCGGAAATTATAGATTTCTAGTGAAAGTATTCGTTAGAAATCTACGACTTTTTAATACCCAAGTGTTTATTTGAACTTTGTACTCAATTATACTTCCTCCGTCCCAATTTATTTAGTACTCATTCCTTTTTAGTTAGTGACAAAAAGAATGTATCTTTTCATATTTAGTAACAATTAAACTTTAAAATACTCATTTTATTCTTTAAGAAATGAATTATAACCACACAAATATCTATGACTCATTTTAGAGCATAAGTTTCAAAAGTCTTTTTTTATTTTTAAATTTCGTGCTCAGTCAAATACCCTCACATAAATTGAGACGGAGGAAGTTTTGTATCACGTTAATTAGGACGACGTGTTTTTCATCGGTACAAGTGAAGCTTGACTTTATATGGTTAAAACCAGTGTTTTAAAAGGCGTTTTTGAGGCGAGCCCCGGGGCGGGGCGTATCAAAAATGCCTCGGGGCGATGGGTCGAGGCGCAAGTCCCCAAAGGCGTACGCCCAGGCGTTTGGGGCGAGTTTTTTTTTTGTTGGGGCGTAAGCCTAGGCGTTTGGGGCGAGTTTTTTTTTGTTGGGGCGTAAGTCCAGAAAACTTCTTCGAACTAAAACGAAATTTGTTAAATAAGTCCTTAGTATAATGCCCAAATTTTCAAAAGTCAACATGTAATTACTCAAATATTTTAAAAAGGAACTGAAACATTAAATTTAAAAGTCAAGACCTTTTTTTATTGCTAGAATGCCTAATATATGTTCTTTTCCAATTATTTATCTTGTCTTCTACTATCTCAAAAAAGTAACGAGCAGTCACTTATACTTGTAAGTACGTATAATAGATTGTTCTAATTAGTTTTTTTGTGGGGGTGGAGTATGTATATGTGTGTATATATATATATATATATATATATATATATATATATATATATATATATATATATATATCACTTATTTATTGTTTTCTTCAATTTGTTACGTTATTTAACCAATTTAAAAGTATTTATTATAATTATATCATTTTATAAAATACTAAAAATTAAAGTCCCATGAGGCTTACGCCTCGTGCCTCGGGGCTTACGCCTCGCTGAGGCAGACATAAAACGCCTCGCCTTACGTCCCCGCCTTTTAAAACAACTGGTTAAAACTATGTTTATCACTTTCAAGTACCTCAAAATCACATCGCCTCAAAAATTTAAACCACAAATTTTTAGGAGAATCAGTTTATTATGTAATCAGGTACTCAATTTAAACAAGTCTCGAATCAAATGACTAAATAGAATTTGCTAGGAAGAGGTTAAGGGAGCGCCAACGTATTAAGCATTAAAATTATGTTTATCACTTTCAAGTACCTCAAAATCACATTGCCTAACTTGATGGAAATTTTATAAGATGGTGGAATTTATGACAGGTTGATCCTACTGCCTCCCACTTGTCATAGAGAAGACAGATAGAGAGTCTTTTGTCGTCTTCCCACTTGGGTAGTTAATTAAACCTGTAAACACCAACAAATCAATTTCCCCCTCTCCAACATCACGGTACACAGTTTGCATCAGCTCCATGCACACCCTTCTTTAAGTTGTGGATAACTCTAAATGAAGTGAATAGAGAGAACTTAAATTAATAGTATTTAACCCTTTCATTTTAATTTGTTTGTCTGGATTTAACTTGACACGAATATTAAGAAAGTAAAGACTTTTGACTCTCGGTCTTTAATTAAAGACATGTAGAATGTACTAAAATTTCATTTAATGTTGTAGTTCTAAATATGTCAATGAAAAATTAGAATCAAAGAGTTGCCAAAAAAAAAAAAAGACATTCTTTTTAAACGGATTGAAATTTTCTTTTTGGCAATTGTGTCCTACTTCTTCATGTGGACCCACCTTAATATATATTTTTTTGCAATTGTCTCCAAATTGTTCAAGTGGACCCCACCTATTTTTTAAAATTTCTACTATTGCAGAAGAGTGGGCCCCACCTTAATTTTTTTTTTATTTCTACTATTGTAGAAGAGTTGACCCCACCTTAATTTTTTTATTTTTAATTTAACTATATTATAAGAGTGGGTGGACGATGATCCAACCCACTCTTCTAATATAGTAGAAAAATGCAATGCAATACATAATCATGATAGAAGTACAGTGACTCTGAAGACCAAACTGGATCTAAGCAAGACTTTTTGAAGAAAACAATCTGGAGCATGAATCAAATGGGTCCTCCCTATTTGTAAGAGTAGAGCATTATGGATTAACGTTACATGTACTTTTGGGAAAGTAAGATAAACAATGTGAAACTGAGGGAGTATAATTTAACATTTCATAAAAAGTTATTCTATTTTTTGAAAAAATAGTTTTCACTTATAATTTTTAACTATCTTTTAAGTGATCCAATAAGGTAAAAAGTCTTTTACACTATCAGGGTACACAAAAATCATTTGATATCTAAAATTTACTTGTGTGCAATTAATTTAGGGAATTTTACATTGTATACCAATTATGGCAAAAATATTTACCCGTTTTAGCCCCTTTTTTTAATTACCTGCCATAGCCATTTTTTTCCTCTTCAGTTTTTACTAGTCTTATACATTATTATACACTTTTATACAAGGTTTATACATTGTCTACAATAGATGTATAAAATTATATATTATTGTACAATATTGTATACTAGTCTTATATATTATTATACACTTTTATACAAGGTATATACATTGTCTACAGTAAGTGTATAAAGTTGTATATTGTTGTATAAAGGTGAATATTCAAGTTGGGCCATGAAATGTTGGGCTGTAGGTTTGTAATTTAAAATACAGGCTATGAATATGTAGTTTTGACCCATAAATTGTCTATAAGTGAAATTTCCCCTTAATTTATGCATTATTCTTTTAAGGGCCATTATTTAGATTTTGTCATTATTTTTAAAAAAAATTGCAATTATAACTCTGAAAATTACCCTTCTAGACAATGTTAAACTCCAGTTCAGTGTTTGCTTATTTATTCTCAACTTTTTAGATAAGTCATTAGATTGTCATTTAACATTTCCAATAACTTATAAATTCTTAGACGGTACTCTAATATCTTTTCATAAGATTTGCTAGTTGATCAAAAAAAAATCTTTAAATTGTGATTTAAAAATCTATAAGTCGTAAGAGAAACAAAAAAAAAAAAGAGCCATTTATCTAATTTCACAAAAAGGGACCAGCAAAAATTTCCGCTAGCTTGCCACATAAAGTTCATTAAACGAGAAAATGTTCTTTACCCGGTATTTTTTTATTTTAAAGCTCGAACTCAGACCTCTACTTGAGAATAAAAATATCTTATTTACCCCATCACAACTTTGATGGTGACATATACAACATTGTTTTCTCTTTTCCAGCAAACTCTTACTAATACTAACACCACACCCTTGTTAAATTCTAAATAACTCATACTCAAATCAATACATATATAAGGTGCGTGTATATACGTGTGTGTAATGACGTATACACAATCCTACTAATATATATAGATAAACTCACACAAACATAAACACAAACACAAACACCTTCACTACACTTCTCAAACTTCAGCCAAAAAAAAAAAACCCCTAACTTTCACAACATCAACACAAACAAACTTAACTACAAATTTTCAAACTTCACCAAAAAAAACCATACAATACTGCAAATGACAACATCAGACGAAGGATTAGCATTACAACTCATAAGACAACATCTTCTTGAAGATTTCATAAGTACAGAATCATTCATCAACAGTCTCAATTCTTGTTTTTCCTATCATATCTCAGTAAAAACAGAGCCTTCTACTTCAAATTCACTCTCAGATGAACCCAATTCACCAATATCACTTTACTTCAATGATGATTTCCCTGAATTCAAAATCGATTCGGATACTATTCTCAGCCCAACATCCGACAGCTCTGTAGGGTCCACGCCAATTTCACCAACTAGTATGTTACTCTCGCTGTCTACTTTTGCTTGTTCACTATATTAAAAACAGATATCTATTTTTACTTTTTCGATTTGGAAAATTAAGACAGAATTTATCACTTAGTTCATAATTTACCCTTATTATTAATAAGGAAAAATTTCAAAAGTATGCAGCCCAACATAAAATATTACGCCACGTAGCCATATTTTCAGTTTATACAATATTATACGACATTATACTATATTATACAACATTATATCCGAGGGAAAACATTATACATAATGTATCAACCTTGTATAAAAGTATATAAAAGGTGTTTATACACAAATATGGGCTAAACTGGCTAACAAACTCAAAATATGGGCTACGTGGCGTAAATTTTTTCTTCAGTAGACATAGTGCGTAAATTTTCCAAATAGAAATGGACAGAGGATCCCCAGGTTATGATACCTTATACCTTCACAGTTACAAGTCATTTATTCATTACTTGGTCTCTCATTTTTTATTTTTATTGGCATTACTACAGATTTCAAAAAAATAGACTTCATTTTTTAAGCTTCTTATTACTTTCAGGAGTACTGCAGAAGAATTACAGAGGAGTAAGGAGAAGGCCATGGGGAAAATTCGCAGCGGAGATAAGAGATCCAAGTAGAAAAGGGTCGAGAATTTGGTTAGGTACTTTTGATACCGATATGGATGCTGCTAGAGCTTATGATTGTGCTGCGTTTAAGATGAGAGGAAGAAAAGCTATTCTGAATTTCCCGTTGGATGCCGGAAAATTTGGTGCTCCAGCGAATATTGGCCGGAAAAGGAGAAGACAGAACAAAATGGAGATGGTGGAAATGATGAATTTTGAACAATGTTAAGGTTTTTTTTACTTAGGAAAAGAAAATACGTTAATTACTTAGGGGTCATTTGGTAGCTGGTTAGAAGCTAAGTTGTATAGCTATTAAATTTTACATAAGTAATATCATGTTTGGTAGCATTTTCTTGTTATGTATAAAATTCAACACATTTACTTCGGTGTTTCATTTATAACTTAGAAACCCGCATAATTAATACATATATAGGTTATGAGGAAATCTATGTATAAATAATAGATGAATAACTTAATCCTGTATAACTAATCCCTCTATAAAACAATACATATATTCCCTCATAACAAATTTCTAGTTCATTAATATCTGTATAACTCTAACCAGCTACCATATGACTCCTTAAGAGATTCAAGTAGAAAAGGGTCGAGGATTTGGTTAGGTACATTTATGGATGTTGCTAGAGCTTATGATTGTGCCGCATTTAAGATGAGAGGGAGAAAAGCTATTCTGAATTTCTTGTTGGATGTCAAAAATTCTGGTGCTCCAGCAAATATTGGCCGGAAAAGGAGAAGACAGAACAAGATGGAGTTGGTGGAGATGACGAATTTGTAACAATGTTAAGGTTTTCACGTAGGAGAAAGAAAATGTGTGAAGTATGTTAATTACGTAGGGGTCGTTTGGTAGCCTTTTAGAAGCTAAGTTATATAGGTATTAAATTCTGCATAAACAGTACCATGTTTAGTAGCCCTTTTTTGTTACGTATGAAACTCAACACATCTAGTCCGGTGTTTAATTTGCAATTTAGAAACTAACATAACTAATACATGTATATGTTAATGAGAGATTCTATATATTATGATATGCAAGATAGAAGATGGAATAAATAATAGATGACCAACTAAACTCTAGATAACTAATCACTATGTAAAACAATATATAGATTCCCTCGTAACAAATCCCTATATTATTAAGACCTGCATAACTCTAACCAGCTACTACACGACCTCTTAAAAGATCCAAGTAGACAAGGGTCGAGGATTTGGTTAGGCACTTTTGATACTGATGTGGATGCTGCTAGAGCTTATGATTGTGCCGCGTTTAAGATGAGAGGAAGAAAAGTAATTCTGAATTTCCCATTGGATGCCGAAAAATCTGGTGCTCTGGCTAATATTGGCCGGAAAAGGAGAAGAGAGAATAAGATGAAGTTGGTGGAGATGATGAGTTTGTAGCTATGTTTAAAGTTTTTTCACTTAGGAGAAAAAATGTGTGAAGTATGTTAGTGTATTGAACTCCTTACATTAAAATAATATAGTAAAGTTTTTCTTTTGTCACATAGCATGAACATATAGTTAAAAATATTCAAAAAATATCATACCAAAATTTAAATTTTGATTAACTAAGTTGATTTCTTAAAAGCAATGAATGATAAACTAAAAATAGTGTTGATAGCGGAAGCAATATAAATTGTTTTAAGAAGTCTCAAAATAAAGTATGATCAGTTTATGTTATGCGCTTTGATGCAAGGAATAAGAAATTTTTACACTATCAGATTCAGTTGGCCATGTAACTTCACTTACTAAGCCTGATTTAATCATTAATAAAGAGTTTAAGTTACATATATCATCAAAAAGAAATTTGTATAACGATCATTTCGTTTTTACATGTTGTAGTAGGTATATGGTATTATTTTTAAGATTACAAGTAACATATTTTAAGAAACTTACATATAGACATTCTTTGGTTGACCTGATCATATTGTTAAGAAAATTACACTAACACTATATATAATTTATCTCTTTAATAAATGAGATATTTTACTAGATGACACTATTATAGCCACAAGCCCAAAACTATAAATACAATTTGAGAATACTATCATAACGACCATAGGCTAACAATATTGATCATGAGAAAATTTTACTTACACTACTGAAATATATAACTCATAAATATCGGCATGTTCAAGCATTTTAATAATTGTGTCTTTAATTTTGAGGCAAACCTTCGAGTCGAAAGCATATTTACAACATAAAATTATAAAGCACTGTCACTAACAATATAGTCTTTGATTCTTGAAGAATAAATCTATCTTCATTTCTGTTAACTAACAGATTTTAATTCTATTTTAAACTAAGTGTTAACTGTTCATAAACAAGCATGAAGCTAAGACGTACATGTGGGAGAGACTAGCAAAAAGCAAACCTCGAAGGAATTTTTATGAAGAAGTTTCAACAATTTTTTGTCAAGCAAATTACTTTAAAACAAATTGAAGGCAAGTGTTTTCACTAAGCATATAAGTAGTAAAAGATTGATGTATAACTAATTGCAAACAGTTAATTACACATAAGTGTAATTTACATGTTCAGTGGCATACGTAGAATTTGCGCAAGCAATAGAGACAAATATGACTCTTGTACACCGGTCTGAACAGATGCATTGAGGTTCTAACTTTACTTCTTTCCCTTAATGATGTTTACTTTGCGTTATTTTCCTAACAGTATTGAACTTTTTTTTATATACGTAGTGTGATCATTAGAAATATATATAAAATTTCATACCTTTTCTGTGCATGACTCGTGGTCTTAGTAAGTACTCCTTTTGTTTCAGTGTACATGACGCGCTTTTCTTTTTTGTTCATTCCTAAAAGAATGACATAAATCTAAATTTTGAAAATAATTAATTTTATATTTTCCATTTTACCTTTGATGATAAGCTTTTATAACTAACACAAATATTATAGCATATTTAAGGTCACAAGTTTTAAAAGTTTTGTAGTCATACAAAGTTGGGGTAATTTTATCGATGGTCACTAAGCTTACTCTTGTAACACTAAAGTCACAAAATTATGTTTTGTAACATTAAAGTCACTAAACTATATGATAGTTATCCATAATACAAATCATTGAAAGTCAAATTTCCGGCACCGAAAAATGACATGTCATTGTCATATCATCATTTTACCACTTTGTGATTCCAAAATTAATATGACATGTTTTAGTACACGTTTTTTTTTTAAAAAAAAAATTCTTAAACTTCGTACTATTTTACACTATGTCACATAAATTGGAACAAAGAGCAATGACGGGTCTAGAGCATAACCTACTGTTCACGAGACCGTATCTTTGTCCAGACCTTATTTATATATTAAAAAATTCACTAAATATCTATAAATATACACTTTATTTCAACTTATTCAAACAACTTATTCAAATTTTAGGTGGGCCAAGCAACACATAAACAAAGAATAATTTCAAGTTGGACGAACCAAACAAAGGACCATTGTCAATGCTTGAAGTTAAGGGCTTGACCCTACTCTTTTAAATCTGGTTCATGTATTACTACTAGGGGTGGGCGTTCGGTTTTTTGGTTCGGTTTTATCAAATTTCAGTTTGGCTATTTCGGGTTCGGTTTTTTGAAGGTGGACACCGAACACCGAACCAAACTAGTTCGGTTCGGTTCTTTCGGTTTCGGTTTTTTAAAGTTCGGTTCGGTTTGGTTTCGGTTTTTTCAATTCGGTTTTTTTGATATAATATTAGAAGCGATTCCATTGACACTAATTCATATTCTCAAAAACAATAAAACATAAAACTAATAAATTGAAATCAAAATCATACAAACAGGATACACACGAATAAAAAACTATAATCATGATATAGGATTACTAGGTGTTATATACATACCGTAAGAATAATTAAGAAAACACATAAAGGACATACATTAATCCTAAAGACACATCCTAGTTACCTTTCTTTGTTAAGGATATTTGATTTTTTCAATTGAAGTGAAACATTAGGGACACAAATGCAAAAGAGGACTTATTACAATTGGTTTTTTTTTTTGCTTTTAACTTAATGAGCCTGGACTATTTTAATTTTTTTTGGGTAATGTATTAACTTTCGGTGCACGTTCGGTTTTATCAAACTTCGGTTCGGCTATTTCGATTTCGATTTTTTTACGGTGGACACCAAACACCGAACCAAACTAGTTCGGTTCGGTTCAGTTTGTTGAAGTTTCAGTTCGGTTCGGTTCGGTTCGGTTTTTCGATTTTTGGTATTTATGCCCAACCCTAATTACTACCATGTCGACAAAAGACGACAGAAATGACAAGAATTTGGAAAGTTTGTAGATCACAACATAGTACTAAATATATTAGCTATGTATAAATCTATAAAACTAGCAAGTGGATATATCACAAAAATCTACAAGGGAAATTAACTACTTGCTGATGTGCTACTTGCTAAGTGGCCCCCTGCCCTACCCCCTTTTAATAACTAGTTGCTAAGCTTTTGTCTCAACATCCTAAAATGGACCACACACAATTATTTGTAGGTAAAATCATCAATGTCACTATCAATGGCATGACTTGGGCCTTTGCAACATTGAGCACATCTTCCACTTGAACAATAAATAAATAGATTAAGTTAGATATATCGTCAATGCATGTAAAGAATCTTTTACAACATTATGTCATTGAAAAGAATCTTTTACAATATTATGTCACTAAAAAAATATCTACAGATAAGTATTCTTAACATATGAAAATTGTAATCTTGAATATAAGTTAGATTTTCTATTACAATAATAGATAAAGGTCTTCGGATGCAGTCAGGAAAGGGGAAAAAGAGCCTGTACCTAACTCCCTTTGAACTACTAATGTAAAGTTCCTTACTAACGATGTGTATAACTTAAACTCATAAATGAAACACTACACACTAACTCTTGCCTATTTGTTGCTCACAAATTAGTACTCTCTGATCTCAAATATTAATCGTTTTGATAAAATGAACCTATTTAAAAAAATAACCGACGTTTTAGGAAACAAGAAGTGGTTTAGTATTTAGTTTTTAATTAATGAAGTATTAATTAAGTGAGACGTTTAAATAAAGATAAATAATATTTCAGATAAACACTCTTATGATTAATAATATAATACAACTAAATATCTTGAGGAGTACAAAATCCTTAAAAAACATATATTATGATCAGTTGTAGATACGAAAATATTCTTAGATACTGACTAAATTTTGTAAAGGGAAAAGGACATATATGGCCGCTTGGCCATAAATAATCCCATCTTCTAGCCCAATTTTTTCCAAACCCAAAATGTTGCAATTAACCAAATCTCATCCATTAGCCAAACTTAAATAAGATAATTTTTAAATAAAAAAAACCCAAACACTTTTGTTAGAGGCGATTTTTATATATAATATGTGTCATTTGTATATAAAATATGTATTAGTACCTATCTATAATGTATAGAAACTGTATAAAATATGAATCACTAAGGTATGTATCATTTTTGTATATAATATGTATCATTTGTGTATATAATGTGTATCACCACAGTGCAACTGCCCTGTATAGAATAGAAAATTGTATCATTTTTGTATATAATATGTGTCATTTCTGATAGAAAGTGTATATATAATTCCAGCATGTGTACATAAACTGTATCAGTCTGGTATAGAAAGTGTACCATACATATAAAAAATGTATTCTAGAAACCGTATCATTGTGGTATGTAATATGTATCACTATTGTAGATGTAAAAAAAAATATCATATCATTATTGAATAATATGTGTATAATAAACGTATAATTAATGTATAATAAATGTATGATTAATTCCAGCATATGTATATAAACTATATCATTCTTGTATATAAAGTGTATATAATTCCAACATATGTATATATGTTGTAGCAGCCCTTTAGTGGCGACGTTTTTGTGGCGACTAAAAAGTCTTTTTTTTTAAGCGCCTGGGCTGTTGGGCTGGCCGGCCATTTTTTGGCATTAATTTGGGCCGATTGGACTCCTGGTGGGACTAAGCTCAAACAGTGATTAAATGTGTGATTAGTTTGGCTGAGTGGACACACAGTGTCCTTTTCCCTTTTTTAAATGTGAAACTTGCACAAATAGCTACCTTTTAATAGCTTCTAACTAGTTATAGCTACAAGTTGAAGATTTACAATTCGTAGCTGCTTTTGACTATATTTCAGTTGTATCTCGCATTTTTGAAATACAATGAAATATAGCGAAATACAGAGAAATACAAAACACGTTAGAGTAAATTTAGGCTCTATTTTTGGAACATATTTTTAAAAAAATTCTGAGAGAAAAAATAGGCTATATTTTTGGAACATAATATTCTTTTCCTTTTTAAATAGTAAGTCAAATTAAATCAATCATATTTCACACAAATCACTGAAGAGTAAAATTAAGCCCTATTTATGGAACATTTTTAAAAATAAAATAAAATTATGGGATTCAATTTAAAACTTCCCATAAATCACGCATAACAGTTGTTCTTCCATAAAAGCTTACGAATCTCTATCAACTTTTATCACAATCAAAACTTTTTGAATTAAAAAATAACTAAAGATCTAAAAACTTCCAAATACAGAAAAATATACACTAAAATATAATGAAATATGGTTTATTGTTTAAGAAATATAAAGTTGTAGTATGCGTATATACAATGGAATACAATGAAATATATCAGAAACTGTTTCATAAATTAGAAATACAAAATGCAGAAATACATTGAAATACAGCGAAATACAAAAGTCGTGAAAACAAAGTGTAGTAAAAATAGGCTCTATATTTGGAACATTCAATATATCTACACCAAAAAAAGATAAAATACATTGAAATACAGTGAAATAATGTACTGAAATATACTGAAAATTAAATGTACTGTTTGTTAATACACTGAAATATGCTGAAACATTTTATCAAACACTTGGTGGGCATGAAGTCCACAACTCTCATCAATGGTGTTCTTATGGGAAAGAAGCGAGTTGTCTCAGGTTGCTACAAAAAGGGCGTTATCCGGAGATAAAGACTTTCAATTGGACTAGTTAATAAATCTTCACTCCGTCGTCTTTCACCGTTGTTAGAGCTCTTTTTTTCACTCCATCATCGACCATGGCTGCTGCTACTATTGTAGGATTCTTCTGATTTGTAAAAGAAAATGAGATCTAGGGTAGGTGATGGAACAGAAGCATATGGAGTTCAGATCTGAAGAACTAGATCCTTAAGGTTTTTTTCGAGTTTGGAGATGGAGATGGTAGTAATAGTGGTGGTGGTGTTGACGGCGGCGTGGGTGGTGGAGATAGAGAAGGGAGGGAGGGGTAAGTGAGGGGAAGGAGAAGAGAGGCTGGAGATAGAGTAAGGGAGGGAGAGAGGCGGTAGTGAGGGGAAGGAGAGAAAGGAGAGGGATT
Organism: Lycium barbarum; assembly: GCF_019175385.1. NCBI lineage: Eukaryota > Viridiplantae > Streptophyta > Magnoliopsida > Solanales > Solanaceae > Lycium > Lycium barbarum. Next base: position 12,030,007 of record NC_083341.1, read on the forward strand.
TTTTTTTTTTTTTTAGGGTTTGGAGAAGATGATAAATCTTAAATGTGTAGTGAGGGAGAATAGAGATGTACATGTATTTCAAAAGTTACTGGACCAGTTATGAAATGTAATTTTGGAAAAATAAAGCTACGAAAATTAAATAAAAAATAAGGTAGTTATTATTCATAAATAAGTCTTACAGGTAGCTATGACAAGTAAATTTTCCTTTTTAAATTCTACTCTGAATAGAGTTTTTGGACATATACCAAGTGGAAGCAGCCGCAAAAGTCCAAAAGGCCCATAACTTTCACACTAGGCCATGGCAGACCTGCATGCAATTTTTTGCGCGGATTGTCCTTCAAAGGCACTGGTCTTTAATTTTGGTCATTCACCTACAAATTCATAGGTTTCGGATTTGAACTCCCGCTCAGTAAATAAATTAAAAAAAAATTCGCAAGGCAGAGTTTTGGATTCAAATCTACCTTATGGTAGAGTTTGCATTATGCCTGAAGACAAACTTTACCTTAAGGAAGGAAGAGTTTGTTACCTTAAGACAAACTCTGCCTTGCGATTTTTTTTTTACTAAGCTGAAGTTCGAACCCGGAACCCATGAATTTTTAGGCGAAGGGCAAAAATTAAAGACCACCCCCGAATAAGGGCAACCATGCAAATTGCCCACCTACATGTGTCTCACTTATCCACAAACTTTTGATAAGTCGTTGTTTAGTCTAAAATTAGGTACTTCCTCTATCCCAAATTATATAATACACTTTTTTTTAATCTGTCTAAAAAGATTGTAATATTCTATTTTTAGAAACAATTTACCTTTATGAGATGATTTACAACCATATAAATATCTAAGGATTGTTTTTGTTGAGAATTGCTTTTGTTACTGCAAATATGAATAATAAGTAGTTTAGCTACAGGAGGAGTCTTTGTTTAAATTTCCATTTAATAATCATAAGCTTTTAATAATCATAAAGCATGCATAAGCTCTCATCAACTCTAGCAACTCTCAAATAAAATATAGATCAGCAAGAATCTTAATTTTCACTTCTCTTATCTTTTGCTTCTTAATCTATTTATCAAGATCGCAAATGAAAAATAAATTATGAAGATATATCCTATAGTATCAATTATCTTCATTCTTGATGCAGAACTTTAGACAAAAAACCAAAGAAGAAAAGTGATACTAGAAGAATAAAGAGTTTGAGCTAAAATAGTTGAAAGATGTTCTTAATGTGATGTGACATTGTTCATTTTGAGTAAATTGTAAAACACTGTATAATCATCATCAAGATTTATGAGCTAATTTGGAAATTCTTTCTATGCTATACCTACATCATCCGAGTATTTATGACCAAACAAAGCCGACAAGCTTATTGTATCTCCTCTCTAAGTTAAGGGTAAAGATAGGTTCATAGACATGAAAAAACGCTAAGTCGAGCCCCAAATCATTACTCCGTCATCTTTACACCCATCTAGCCGAACCATTGACTTTAAACTAATTGTTGGGCTAAAGTATACAAAAGATACGCCTAATGCTCAAGAGACCTCACACCATTAAAAGTAAAATATATGTAATTGTTTTTCAACTATCCATGCAAACTTTATTTACGCACGCGATAGAAAAATATGAAGAAACAACTTGGAAACAGGGTCTTGGTGGAACACATAATGACTAATTAATCATCAATGACAAACAAAGACAGAAAACCAACATCACCTTTTTTTTATGTCTTTCTTCTTTTAGACAAAAGAACAATAATGTAATCATCTATTATTTTTCTTAATAATAAACTAAACTACAACTTGCAGTCTTTCATACTTAAAAAAGTGAACTGGATAGCCCACAGAAGATGCTTCCTTGTTCTAACCAAGAAGGCTCCAAGAAACCTCCATTAGACTCAAAATTTTCCACCCTTTATAATCTCCCTCTTCACTCTTCATTTTCCACTCAATTCTTCCATATTTTGAAACAAGAAAAAAAAGATTCTTTCTTCTCAAAAATTATTTTTCTCTCTAAAATATTTAAATGGCTTCTTCTTCATTAGATTTGATCAGGCAACATCTTCTTGATGATGTAGCTTTTATTGAAAATTATTGTTCTTCATCAGAAACAAGTAGTACCCTTTATTCTCAAAGTTCATCTACTTCTGAATCTTTAGATTCTTTAGTCTCTGATCTCAAAACTGAAACCAAATTCTCGTTTTGTCCTGATTTAATCTACACAACAAATAATACAGCTCAAAGTTCAAATCTTGAATTCTCCGGTTTTTTCAATAACTCGAAAATAGAACTCAATTCCTCTGAATTGCCAGCAAAACCCCAAAAGAAAAAAAGCTTCAATGAAAGAAAACCTTCACTGAACATTTCAATTCCATCTGTCAAGAAAACAGAGCAAAAAACAGGGGCATCAAAAACAGGGGAACTGAAAACAGAGTACTCTGTTTTGAAAACAGGGGAAAATTCGGAGAAAAAGCGATATAGAGGAGTCAGGCAAAGGCCATGGGGGAAATTTGCAGCGGAGATTTGTGACCCTACCCGAAAGGGTACTCGGGTTTGGTTAGGAACTTTCGATACTGCAATGGATGCGGCCATGGCATATGACAGAGCGGCTTTTAGACTCAGAGGGAGCAAAGCAATCTTGAATTTCCCACTTGAAGTTAGTACTTTTAAACAAGAAAATAATGAAGTGGAGAAAAAAGGAAATTTGAATTTAAATTCTAGTGGGAAGAGGGTAAGAGAAGTGGAGAATCATGAAGACGAAGTGGTGGTGAAGAAGGAAGTGAAAAGAGAACAAATGGTGGCAACTCCATTGACACCTTCAAGTTGGTCTTCAATTTGGGATTGTGGAAGTGGAAAGGGTATTTTTGAGGTGCCACCTTTGTCACCATTATCACCACATCCAAGTTTTGGTTACTCTCAACTTTTGGTTTCATAGTGAAATGAATACAAAGTCAACTTGATTGGGTATTGTGAATTATGGAGCGATCTTATTGCTACGATCTACTGAGATTTAGCATTTTGTACTTATAATTCGTCACTCAAAAAAAAGAAAGATTGTGAACAAAAAAGAAGGATTGTGAACAAGTATTTAGAAAATGACGAAGAAAATGGACCAATTTCAAAAGAGAAGAAATTTAAAAGGAAAAATGAAAAAAAAAAAAAAGGTATGAGATGATTTCAAGTCCATAAAAGAAAAAAAGGGAGCAGAAGAGATGGGGTCCCTTTTGGGAAATTAGATGAAAATATTGGAAGATTAGCATATTTTCTAAACAAGGATGATAAGTACATATCAAGAAATATGGGGAGATGGGAATGGAAGTGTTTTGGATCATGCAAAATTTGTTTCTTCTTTTTTATTTCATTGATAAGCTTTGTTTCATGTAACTATGAATTCTACCGAGGAATTTTATTTGATTGGTTTATTTAAGAGGGTTCAAATATACTGCTAATGTTTGTTCTTTATTTTACATTTGTCTTTCGTTTACATATCGATCCATAAAAGCTCCCACCGTCATCTTTCATTTCGAATATGTTCTTTCACCTAACAGTTTTCTATCGTGAAAAAATTAGTCTGACTAGCTGATATGGTAAAGCCACGCATGGGTATATTTGGATAACTTTCAATTGTTTAAGGGTATACTTAGACATTTATAATTTTCAAGGGCATGCTTAAAATTTATGCAGAGGATATATTTTGATAGTTTAAAACTCATCTTATATTTGTATACGTGGTTCCACTATGACAAATGTGCTAAGTCGGACATCCACTACAGAAGGGGCATATTTGAAACGAAAGATAGTGGTGAGGGTTTTACCGAGCCGATAGATAAATGAAAGGCAAAATGTAAGACAAATCTAATACTTTAGGGACATTTGAATATTTTCCCTTCATTTAATTTGTGTGCTAGGTATAATGTAAATATCCTGAACTTTCACATGTTGATGAGGGTTCGATTCTCCACCTTGTAATCTCCTACACGCGCTTATGTAATTTTTTTATTTAAAAAGTAAATATTCGTTGGTAGGCTTATCCGATGCTACTCCAAATAAATAGAGTCAGCTTATTCTGTATCCCGAATGTCTAAAGCAAAAAATAAAAGGAAAAAGGTACAACCTAAGGAGCCGTTTGGACATGGTTTGAAACCATGTTTGGACATGTAATTTGAATATATTAAGTTGTATTTTCTCTTATAGACATAAAACCCCACAAGTTGTGAAAACTATCAAAACATTCCCAATTCTTATACAATCTTACCAAATGAGCAAGTCATAGTTCATAACAAAATTAATACGCTACAAGAAGGCCTTTCTAAAAAATACAACATCAATTGATCAAACTTTAGTTCAATAAAAACGAAAATTTAACATGAATAATAATGTAACTACTCTTTAATATAATCCTCCCACATGGTAGACATAATAAAGTTGGTGGAAGTTAATGAGGTTGGTAAATGATTGGTGGGAGTAATTGTTAAAAATATTTACCAACTAATGGGTCGTTTTTTATAAAATATAAACTCATGGGTCAAGTTTTATATTTAATTTTTTTGAAACTATGGTTTGAAACCCCAAATCATGCCTTTTTGGATGATTTGGGGTTTCAAACCATGAGATGAGATGCATGTCCAAATGCTGGTTTCATCTCATGGTTTCAAACCGCATGTCCAAACGCCTACTAAGTAAGAATGACATGCACAAATAGAGAAATGTTCTAAATCATTAAAACAAAAACAAAAAGTAGGGAAAATACAAATGAATTAAATGTCACTCACGAATCTTGTTTGTTTTTATATTTTTCTCATATTTAGGTTTATTTATTTCGTATACATATAAGATTAATCTTAAAACTTTACAAAAGCAATCAATTGAACCATGTGAAAGTAATAAGAGTCTGCAACTTAATTGACACACAAAGTGTGGGTTGGAACATAAATACCACTAAAAAAAAAGGTGACAAAACTACCTTTTGCACAGTAAATTCTTGCGCAAAAGGAGTTAACTGTAACGGCACAGTTAACTCCTTTTGCACAGGAATTTACTGCGCAATAGGGGTTTATATAAACCCCAACACTTGGTCATTTTCAAGTCACTCTTCACCTCCTCCATTTTCACTCTTTGAACATACTTTAACACCCCCCCCCCCCCCCCCCAAAATCCAAATTATGTCTCAAAGCTCCGAAACGTCAAACTTTGCTATAGAACACAATGCTTGTGAACGTGGTTATTATTGTAAGCTAAAAACTTCAAAGACCCAAGATAATCCGGGTCGTCGTTTTTGGCGTTGTAAAGTGTCCGAAGTAAGTGTTTTTACAAGATTTTAGGATTTTTTTCCCCCACATTATCTACATATTTTGCTTTCAAAACTGATTTTCTTATAATGTTTATAGGATATGAATGGTTGCAAATAAGGGAAGATAGCATTCTCGTGGATAAAACGGTGGCGTCGAATTTTAAAAAGCCTCTTGTTGATAGAGATACCGCGACTTCATGTATCATTAGAGATTCCGTGAGGTTTGACTTGCAGTTTAAGCTTATAGAAGCTCTAGAAAAAATTGACCTTTTGGAGCTCTTGCTAAAAGAATCCATAGAAAAACAAAGTTTTTTCAAGGCTAACCTTTGAGACATTCAACACGCGAAAAATGCTTTGAAAGAAAAACTAAAATTTTGGAAGATTATTTGTGCTATCTTGTTGTTGTTTATTATTTCTATGTAGTTTTTTGTTATTTCTATGTATTTTGTTTTTACTAGTTGTACGTTTTCATGTATTGTATTTACTTTAAAATTGTGAATTGTTGAACTTTTATGTATTATTAAATCTAAGAAGCTTATATAAATTAATAATAGACTATAACAATCAAAGCAGATTAAAAACATACTAAATTTTTTCAAATTGATGACTTCATAAGGAATTAAAAATAAAAATTAAATCATGAGTCCGAAACTTAAATAACCCAAAAACTAAGATAGTGAACCAAAATAACCCCTAATCATCATCAGAATAGAAGTCCTCAATATCGTCCTCAGAACAACATTTTGGGTTTCTTAAGACATATCCTCTTTCTGTAGATGTTAGTTCTCTACCCGTTGATGATGCTTGTTCTTCGGCCAATTTTAGTATGTAAAATCTACAACCTCTTGCTAGCGTTCTGTTATTTTCTTTTCTAATCATTTGTACGGCAGCCTCGCAAGAATGTGGATCAGTTCGAGGCATGGTCATTGAGAACCTTGTTGGGATTTGAGCATTGAGATTTTCCAAGTCACGAACAAGACGTTCTGATTCGGCAATGCCGATTTGCCTATTCTCGGTGTAACCCGCAATAATATTCTCGTGGATCTGAATATTTCACGTTGCAAAAATTATCATTACGCTCTATAAGAAGGTGGGGTTTTAAATTGTCTATCTTGAATTCATTGTTATGAAGAAAACTCGATGCATCGGAATAGCAACTATGATTTGAGCTATCATCACCACTGTTATTCGAATCATGTGGAAGGAATACCGACCAATCTACATTTCTACTACTCGACATTGAATATGTTGTATTTTAATAACAAATGAAAGGCTACTTATACAGTTGCAAAACCCCAAGTACCCTTGGGGTCCTCCTTATGGCCCTACCTACTTACTTTATTATAAAAAATATTAATAGGATCATGGGGATTCATCTTCATCGGACATCTCATAGTCCGAATCCCACTTGGATCTGAATTTGACGCAACCTTGTTGACCATATCCTACCTTGAGACAACGTATTTTCATCTGATTGTTCTCTTCGTGAAAATGGTTAAGAGCAAAATTGAACTCGCGAAAACGTATTTTCATCCGAGTCCCCTCAAGTTTTGTTTTAGCATTTCAACCTCCCTAACATGCCAATTCCACTCATCTCTCATTGTATTATTGTATTCTTGATTGTATCTGTTGGTCGGGTTATTTGAGTAATAAAAATCACACTCATCTAGTTTCCATGTCCTACCCATTGGTTCAAATATGTTTACTGGGGTAAAACATGTAATAGAAGGTGTTAACACCCAATTTTGTCTCGCCTTTCTTCCAAAATATCTATTGACGCTTCTAATATTTGGACAACTTAAGAATAACTATTTATATTACAATTTAGCTTTTGTTAATATCGTCGTTTTTCATAATCCAACTATTGTCATTGGCTATTATCATTTCATTACCGTTATTATTATTATTATTATTATTATTATTATTATTATTATTATTATTATTATTATTATTATTACCATTACTACTACTATTACTATTATTATTGCTATTATTATTATTTTCATTTTATTGCCATCACTCAATATTATAGTCGTCATGATCATTTTAACATTTCTATTTATCGTCTTACGCAAAAAAAAAAAAAACGCATCACATTTATTTTACTACCTACTTTTGGACTTTGTAAATGTTATCGCGCAACTATATCTTGTAATAAATAGATATTTTATATTTTAGCATGCGTTAATTTATAATTAACTAAAGAGGATCTTTCATCTTAATTTAGGAGCCCAAATAAATATAAGGGAAGAAAGCATACTAAATGGACTTCATACTAGCCGAATTCATATAAAATCTGATCCTAATTTGGTCAATAATAGCCCAAAGAAGAGCCCATTTCCATACCCTCCTCTCCACATGGACGCCACGCAAGCGCCCCATCAGCGCCACGTAAAGCGCCAAACGGTCACAAATAGGGCTGGAACACGCCCTCCCCACATGCTCCATACGCTGCTCACACACCTCCCAAGACCAACACACGCCCTTCAACGTGGCTCTCTCTGGTTGGCTGGTGAATTCAAGCCTTAAACCCTAGGTTCCTAATTTATATTGAACGGACTATTTTACCCTCACTTAACCCAAGCAAAATACCCGTAACACCCTACACCAACAAGACCTAAAACCTACACAATCACACTTATCGCCGCACCCTACTCTGGGGATTCCATTTTTCAGCTCCTCAAGAAGCACAGCTGCAATATTGTTTTCGTGAATCATCATCCTCCAAAGTCCAAACGTACCAGCTCCCTCTGCCCCCCAAAAAAAAAACCCAGCAGTTTCATCACCTTTAAACTCCCACGAGAACCAGTTAAAAACAGCCATGTGAATGTCACTTTCACTGTTCCCTTTCTTCATTTTCGTTCACCATGTAAACCACCCAAAAACAACACCGTAGGAACCATGAAGCTCATTAATAGACCACCGTAGGCTCATTCTCAAAGCTTCAGTTGTTGTCGAGTTCGTAACGGTCCAGTCGTGTATCATCGAGTTAGCTCCATAAGAGTTTTCAGAGCCGCCGCCCATACCCTTGAAGCGTCACTATTTTTCTTTCTTGTAAAACTTAATTTTCCGGCTTCATTTGTCCCTGTTAAGTTTCAACTATCATAAAAGCTTCGTACTTTGATTCATTAGATAAGTTCGGATACTGTCCCGGAGTAAGGGGTAGATCTGAAAGACCCCTACCTCTGTTCGCTGCACCCGCAAAAGGTCAGCCACCTTTCTTCCTCTTGTTTTGATTTCAAAAATCTTGTTGAATCTGCATTTTTATTCTCATTCTTTCCATATTTTATTTCCTAATCCTGTTTCCGTCCTTAATTTATTGTCAGTTTGGGTTCAGTTGCTGTTTTAGTAATTCTCTCTTTTTCAATTCAGTTTTCTTGTAGGTTATATACTACTTTATTTTCTTTTCAGTTTTATTGACGAAATGGATTAAATGACCTGTGTGTTCAATGCTTGAGGATGAACTAGTCGTTAACATTTATTGTTGTTTCTTTCTTCTCTGGATATCAATAAGTATGATCATGAGGTGGACAATTCAACATTCTTTTTTTTTACCTGTTGCTTTGAGTCTAGTCCAACACATTAGTACCATGTGTTTGTGTAAAATCCTTATCCCTATTTCTATTTTTTTGTTGTTGGTTACTGTTAAGATGAGTTCCCATGTAGTATAAAATGTATTGTTTGCAGTTTTTGTTGCTTTCCTTTGCTTAATATGATTCTGTGAATATGAATGCATATGTTAAGTACAATGCACATTTGTTGAAGTTGATTTCCTTTTCCGAATTTGAAATGTTTGGCTGAAACTTGATTTTAGAGTTTAGCTTTATCTTTTGAATTCTATCCGAAATGATAGTTGATAAGCATGAGTAGTTCCTTGGTTTAGATTAGTTTGTTGATTGGATTGTCTTACTAATTTCATTACTCTCTTCTTTTACATGTACACATCGGAGCGAATGGAGTCTTAATTCGGGACTCACTCACCGAAAAAAGTCTCAAAATGAGATTCGGCATCATTACTATACCCGAGCATGGAGTCAATGCATTCCACATTTATTGAACCATATCGGACAAGCGAAGCTCGCTTGGGGCGATCTTTCTTTTAATTTGGCATTCATTCTGTCCGGCTCCTTTTGATTTTTTCGTGTTTTATGTGATTTGCGTTAGGACCTATGTTTAACGTAGGATTTGATGAAGTTCTTTACTGATTTCAGGATTCTTATTCTAGACTAATAATTTAACCATTTGTTTTGCCACGAAAGGACATAGTTAGCGAACCTAAAAATCTTTTAAAGTAGTTTTGCCTACTCACCATTAGCATATAAATTTATTATCCTAACAGTTTACTTAACTCACTTATTTTCGGAGCAACATGAAAAGTCAGTCTTTAAATAACGTTTTTTTGAAAGTCCTCGTAGCCAAGTCCACCTTATTCTGTTTAGCTTGATTTTTTATTTTTTTTAACGAATCCAAAAGTCTTGAACTAGACAAAATTTTTGCAAAAACCCACTTTTCAACCAAGAAGAATATTTACACCTTTTATTATTTAGTTATTTTCCTGGGTCACATTTTGTATAATTAAAAACCATTTGACTATGAGTTATTTTTTCAACATTTGGAAATATTTTAGCTCTTATTTAATAAACCTAAGTTTGGCCGGTTAACCGTATTTTAACGGATCTTAAAGGATGCCTTACCCCTTCCCTTTAGGATAACTAAGAACCCTTACCTGGAATCACATCAATTAAGCAAACCATTAACGGAGGTTTAGCTTAGCTTTACCTTAGTAATACTTAGGTTTCCTAATTCACCATTAAATAATTAGGTGGTGACTCCTTAAAATTAAATAATTAGGAATAACCAATATGTTGTACTCCTCTCCGACCCGGTTAAAATGGGGTATAACAGCTTGGCGACTCCGCTGGGTACATTAGGTTCTTAACCATAGCAAACTTAGGTTAATTAAGTTATTTGTTCTTCTTATGTGATTTTCTTTCCAAAAATGTTATGTGATATTTTGTTTGCTTAACTATTCCTTTTATGTGAATTTGTTGTAATAATATGTTAGTGCTTTCTTTAATTGGAATTCCGTTCATACTTCCTCCACTCCTGGAAAATTCACACAAATTCACACACTTAAAGCGGTTTCGCGGTTCGCGGTCGTGCACTATTAAATCACCCTCTAGTTGGATCGATCTTGTGGATTTAGTCGATCGGCGGTGCAGTCGACAGCCACAGACTTTCCACTCCTAAGTTGTCCACTTGGGAGAGCCTTGTGTCATAGGAAACCAACTCTTAGTCAGCCTAGGATAGAGCTAAAACAACACCTTTTCCCTAGGGGCATGCATATTAAACTTATGAGGCTTAATATACTTGGTATATTAAGTTCATTAGTCAACCTTACCCAACTGTCCAAGTGGGTTCACGACCCCAAGCGACGCTTATCATATTATGTGTGCATTATTTGAAGGTTGATTGTGCCAACAATATGGACCATTGTTCTAAATTAATTAAACTTTGGGAGGGGGGATTTGTCTAACTCTTTTTGTGATGCAGACTAATCATGATGATCCCAAGATTTCGTGGACTGAAGACTTGCCTTAGCGCGCCTTATACGGATGAAGAAGTTTGGACGCGACGAAGAAGTGCATTTAGCTTACGTAGATTAGGAAATATTTCATTTGGCATGTAATAAAGCTTAAAGATATTTTGTACATCATTTTGGGAATAGAATTGTTTAATTAATGAAAGAGCAATGAGATGACATATAATGGCACATTCGTCTTTCAAATATACGTTAGGCCTACCTCTGGCATAAAGAGGTCCCTGTATATTAGGACGTGTGAATGCTTGTATTATGAACCTTGTTTGCTTACTCGTATTATGAACCTGAATTTATTTTCAATATGCTTGAATTTATTTCCAATATGCTCTTGGATTCACTTGCTATCTGCTTTACTTGATATTTACTAACATCATCTTTGTTTCAGATGAAAAATTGATATTTGCTTATCTCTTTATTTTGACATACAATTGCATATTGTTCATTAATTATTTTTTATGCATCATCTTCACAATTTTTGAAAATGATAATAATCAAATTATTCCGCGCTTAGCGTACTTTAGCGATCCTAGAGCACCTTTAAGATTGTTCACATTCCTAGTGCCTATCCTCCATTTTCCGAGCATGATCTCTTGTTTTTATAAAGTATGACATTTTTCGGAATTCTTAGTTGATAAAATTTATTACTTTTGCGTCCATGAACTAGTCTCGAAATTTTTTCTTTTGCCAACGCTTGAGTTAATTCTTATTCTTATCGTTCCAAGTCTTTTAATGGGAATAGCCTCTTCTAATTTTTTTTATCAAATTTTTTTTCTTCTAAAAAGTGTCAAATAATTGGTGTCGCGTCAAGTTTGAATTCTAGAGCTTTTACCTTCTCAATTTCTTCCAAGTCCTTCCTTTACGGGTATGATCTTCTGTCTCAAACGACGGAACATTTGGCCCGTTAGCTCCATGCCTCGTAGAATCCATTTTGCACTCGGTCTATGTCATGGAACTTTTACTTTCAAACTCTGTCATTTTCACCATTTATCGCTTCTTAAATTGGTAGATGTCCAAATTTATTTGTGCAATTTATCAAATGGCACTTCTCGATATTTGTTCGATTTTGCCATCATGTTGTTCAGAAATGACTTTCCAAGTACCTTACTTCTTTGAAGTCTTCACCCGTTTAATTGCGTCATTCTTATTTTGGGTCGCCGAGATTTATCTTCACGCACCCATTAATTTCAAGGTTTGGCATGCAAGTCGAGGGACAATCTCATAGGTTTTTCATCCTTGGCATTTTGTAACCCGCCAATGCTTCGCAACTCTCGGGTATATTAAATTCAACTGTCGTGCGCTCGATCAATCATGATTTTTATCTTAATCCCGAGTTTGTCTATCATATCCATACAAGCGTCAAAATATGTCTAAAGCCATAACCAGTCTTTGGCCTCTTTTAAAATAACCTTTATAAGAGTCGATCCATCGGTTTCGTCTTAGGAAAAATCTTGAATGCTCCACTCTTATCCTTTACCACTTTTCTCACGTTAATCATACCTACCTTACGCTTACCAAATATTTCATTTGCCTTCAAAAAGGTTGACTTAAATTGAACACTGAAGGCAACACGAGTTTGTTTTGAGATCGATGGCTCGCCCTCAGTTTGTTTTGAATCAACCTCCGACCTGCATGCCAATACCAAGTTACAATTAAGCAGTTTATCTGCAAGTTGCCAGTCAAGTTCCTCTGCAAAGCCAAGCAATTAAGGGACTAAGGTTTATTGCGCCAAATTTATCCTTCCCCGCATCTACTGCAAACACTCATGATACAGGCGGACAGATCACCAAGAATGGTTACATTAAGAAAGAACGCTAGGTTTGGAGTAAGATAGATTTAGCATTTTTTGGAGAGATTTATGTACTTTTGTCAGCTTAAATAACCAATCTTTCTCATGTTTTTTTTAATTATTAAAAAGTCCCTTGTTATGCAAGGAGAACTGCGCTTGACCTGATTCCTCGGTGGATACGTAGACAGCCCACATAGGGACTCGGTCATATTAGGGTAGAATTTTTAATTCCCATTTGCATGTAACCGGAACTACGTTTGACCTGACTTCCTGCCGGATACAGGATATGTAGGCGTCCTATATAAGGCTTGGTCTTTATTATAAAATTTTAATATTCCCCAAACAAGGGAGCATGAAATTGGGGCAAATTTTGGCATGCAATCAAGAAATCTTCCTCAGAAACGTCCTAAACACTGGGACAAAATTTTGGAATACACGGGAGTTAGCAAAGGATAAAATTCAAGTTAGAGCCAAGCTTTAATATTCGAATAAGTCAGCCTTTTTTTTTTCAAACTTCATATTCTACTCCAATGTAGTTTGCTTTCCTTTCGTTAATTCTTGAGCGTTAGAGTCTGCTAGTTTATAAGTCGTTCCCCTCCACTCGTGCTACGACTTAGGTCATCTATTCTTGCTTAACTAGATCACAAACTAATCTAATTTATCACATATTATATTATTTTGTGCATTTGCTTCATATGCATATTCTCATGCGCTAACACTTTAATTTGCGTTTGTTTAGTTTTATTGTATTCTTTAGAGGTTGCCTAGCATTGAACACTGTTTTGGCTGTGAATCTGCATTAAGGAAAGGACTAAAATGGCAAAGAGATTTGAATCATTCAACACTGGCATGGGATTGGTACGAGAACAAAATGATGATAGCCAAAAGAATGTGGTTCGAAGAAGCATTTTGATCAATTTAGAAAATACTTTCAGCCTTCTTCCTAACACAACTTCAGCTTCCAGCTCAACCCAAAACATTTCCTTTACTATTTCTCCTCACCTAGCTCCTACTTATAAAATTTCTCCACAAATTCCGCCAAGATACTTTATTAAACCAAAAGCTTTGCAAGTCACATTGACGCCCAATATCCAACCGCCTGCACTCACATCACCCTTCACAAAAAGCTAACAAAATCAGCTAGCAGTATGCCCATACAAGAGATCGAGAAATGAAACGAATGCAATCAATTGGGATGACTCGGATAGAGAGCTTCACAATTTAAGGAGAATTGCCGAAGAAGAGATGCGTGCAAGAAATATCCAGAGTTTAAGATATGAAAGCTTGTGCATGTTTCCAAATGTTGAGTTTCTGCCAGGATTAAAAGTGCCGAAATTCAACATCTTCAATGGGAGAGGAAATCCTATCACACACTTGAAGGACTATTGTAGCAGATGAATAGGAATTGGACAAAATGAAGCCATACGAATGAAATTGTTCATTCAGATCCTATCAGGGTTAGCATTAGATTGGTACACAGAACAAGACTTTCGCAAATGGTACACATGGGAGGACATGGCCCGCGACTTTGTAGAACAATTCAAGTTTAACATCGGGGTTAGTCCAAATATTTATGATATGCGCGAGATGGAAAGAATGTCGTATGAGCCTTTTCAGGAATATGCCATCTGATGGAGACTGGAAGCTTCAAAAATACGCCCTCCATTGCCCGAGAATGAGTTGATTTTAACTTTCATCCAAATGCAAAAGGGTATATATTATGAAAAGTTGTTATGTGCACAGTTACATGACTTTTCTGATCTAATTCGAGCTGGAAAGCAAGTAGAAGCGGGCATTCGAGCAGGAAGAATTGTTGACACTTCATCAGTACAAGAAACTTTTCAAGATGAGACATTCGACAACTTGCAAGGCAAAAACAGAGAAACCGACTCAGCTGTCAGGTCTACATAGCAGCCGCAATCACGACAGAACCATCAAGTTTTGCGTGATCATATATCTCTTCACCAACGAGGCTTTCAATATCAACCCGATCAAGCACAGTCTAGCTTACGACAGTCAGAGCACGTAAAATTCCGCACATTTACTCCTCTTGAAGAGTCATTAACCAGCATATTTGAATGAAAGACAAGGGACTTGTCACGCCCCGAACCATGGCCTGGACGTAACACGGCACTCGGTGCCTGACTGCGTGTGACCGAGCGAACCACATGGCTTGCTGAATCATCATGATACATACATGAGCGGAAATATAACGTGAATGCATGATGAGCCTTTATAAAACGTAGTAAGTCATAATACTTAATAAAAACACTTGTTTAAACATGAGTGCGGAAATAACATGAATGAGCCAAAAATGGCTATACGACTCCGAATGTCTGACATAACATAACTGACTTGTCTAGTCTATGAAACCTCTATCATGAGTCTGACTGGAAAACATACTTACTGGGACAAGGCCCCCAGCGTACCTTCAGATGCATAACTAAGCATAAAACAAAAGTTGACTAAACCCCGAATGAGATGGGGCTCACCAATAAGCTGATACGAATGCTGTCTTACTGAGCAGATGTGTCGTCCTGTATATCAGTACCTGCATTGTGAAATGCAGGCCCCCGGGCAATAAAAAGGGGACGTCAGCACATTGAATGTACTGGTATGTAAAACAACTGAAAGAAATAACATGGGACATGGAATAACATGATAAGAACTGAAACTGAAAACCTGGACATGAACATGAGTGCATACATATATATATAAAACATGGTAAAAATATCATAAGTAGGGAGAGCAATAACTTATAACCGATCCATGGTCTGGTGCTTGCGTCCCGCCAACAGAACACTCAGTCCTTGCCAGGGAACATGAGATTTAATAAAATATGAAAGGATCCAGTCATTATGAGAGATCGTCCGGGACATGGGTGGAGCGATCCTCATCCTACGGTGGCTACGTAGTTTCAGGCTATCTGAAGCCCTCCTCGGTAATTAATGCAACTCCCAAAAACATGAACATGAAAATAGTGGCACTTGCTGCCCATGGTATATCATGAATCGTAACTTGCTTGTACATGGTATTCATGATCATAACTTGCTTGTACATGGTTTTCATGAATCATAACTTACTTGTACATGATTTTCATAAATCATAACTTGCTTGTACATGGTTTTCATAAATCATAACTTGTAAATATAGTTTCATAAGATAACTTGTCATAGTCTTGCAAAACATGTTTTTGATGCATGAGTAATAACAATAGTTCATAATCATATATATATATACTTGACTTGAAAACATGCTTGTAACTTGCTGGATGAAATCATAAAGTTTCATATAAACATAATGAGAACACATGAGGAAGAATTCATGATTCATGGATTTAACTAGGATTCCTAATATCCGTAATGGAAGATTAGGAATACAATAACGAACATAGATACAAAATTCATGTACATACATACATAATTACGGGCTACCAATATGTTGGGTTTAATGCCCTAGGATTTGAACTTCATATATTTTACGAAACGAATCATGGGGAAGAACGTAGAGATTCCCACATGTGGATGGAAGTTCTACATACCTTGACTTCCTGCTTTTGAGTGTATCACAATGTCCTTCAATCCCTTCAACTTTAATCTATAGCAATACAGGTCATAGGGACTCTATATTAGCGACAATATCCATGTTTTGTTCATTTAAGCATTTTATCAAACACTTGGTGGGCATGAAGCTCCACAACCTTCATTAATGGTGTTTTCTTCCCCCAATCCCCATTCTATTACTTTTAGCTGATTCTACAATCTCAATTAGATGTAATTGACATCATTATTCATCACCCATATGAATACAACAATCCCATGTCAACAATCCAAAAACTCTAGCATTGTTCATATAATCCTCTTTATCAAACCCATTTACTATTCTCCCAAGAACTCATCAATTCACAACTATAAATGTTCAGAGAGTAGAAACATTACCTTTTCGAAGTCCAATCCTCTTGAGTTCGGGTTCTAGGGTTTTCACCTCCAACTATAATGTTCCAATCATAACTCTATAGATTAGAAGGGTTTACTCAAGTTAGAACGGGATTAGGGACTTGGATTCAATCTAGAATCATGATAGAAACTTACCTTGGAAGATCTTGAGATTTGGGACTTGTTCTCTATGAGTTTAGAGAGTATTTTCGTGAATGGGGAGGCTGGGGAAATAACCCCAAGTCCTAAATATAGCTTAAAACGCGTAAACCCGACTTTTGACCCGAAAACGTACTTAACGGACCAAACGACGGTTCAAACGACGGTTCAAACGACGAACCGTCGATCAGATCGACGGAGCGTCGATCTGCTCCGTCGAATTGGTCAAATTTCCAGTGAACAATGCACAATCGACGGTTCAAAGGACGAACCGTCGATCAGATCGACGAAACGTCGATCTTCCCGTCGAAGTCACCCATTTTCCAGCGAAGACAGGCTTCAGTAAAATGGGCATAACTCTTTGCAAAGATGTCCGTTTGACCTCCATAATATACCGTTGGAAAGCTATTTGAAAGGGCTACAACTTTAATCAAGGATGTTTTCCCAAATTCCAAATTAATAATGGGGTTATGGTCGTTGGAAGTAATACCATCTATAAACTCACTTGCAAACATGCCCCATAGAGTGGCTTCCAACTTTTCTGAGCGAAATGCGGCAAAAGAAAAGGAAGGAAAATCCATGGACCGACCCCATCATCTCCACCCCGTAGGAACTACGAGATCACCCCAAGGACGCCTTGACATAATTGGTTTTCAAAACACTTCCTATAACCATCATATTGGTTCCATTATATTATCATCTTATGAGTCAAACTTTTCGTCCGAAGTTACGAGGTGTTATAGGACTCCTGAAGCCAAAAAGATGATGGATCCCTAAAATCCTACCGCCAGATTTTGATTGGTCCAAGAGTTGTGCTTACCACTCTAATATTCCAGGTCATGACACAGAAAATTGCCCAACACTTAAGCATAAGATCCAGAACATGATTGAAAAGGATAAGATAAGCGTGCAACAAAATAAATTGTGCGACAATGATGGCCCTCCAGTTGCAAATGCAATTATTGTTACCGGTGATCCATCAAAATTGGCACCGAGACATTTGAAAAGGAAGCGTGGAACTAAGTAGGATGATTGAAAGGATCTACTGTCACTAGCATTCTCCACCCACTCGCCTTATGATTGGCTTTCTTTCTTGTAATTTTGCTAAAGCTTTGTATGAACTACGTTCGATCTGATTCCTGTTAATAGCGGGATATGTAGGCGCCCATGTTGGGTTCGGTCTTAATATAATGAAAATTCTATTGCCCCCATAAACAAAATTGGGGCAGAGTTGCAAATGGCCTATCAGTATTCGACAAAAGTAGAGATCGAAATCACTAGCAATATATTAGCATCGCCAGACTGCTATAATGCCATCACCATGAGAAATGCAGATTCAACACCAAAGCTTTAATGTTTAATGCAAGGCAACCACGTTCTTTATACTAACAAATTTTCTTTGAGTAGCGCAGGGGCATATTCTTGAATGATATTGCACGCTATCTTGAAGCTCTTCATCAAGTTAGAAGTTGCAAGATTTAAACGAAGCAACAGACAAATCAAAGTCACACTTTGAAACTCACAAATTTCTTTGAGCGCAGGAACTTTTTAGCTGTAAAATTTTGGCAGGGTATAAGGTCCCCAAATCATTGGCACTTCATCATGAATATTTGCTACTACAAGTTACGCACTGCGTCAAGCTCTTCTCACCGCATATGAATGTTCGCTACTACAAATCAAGCATCGCATCAAGCTCTTCGCTCCACACCAATTTTTTTTAGTAATCATAAATCAAGCACCGCATTTAGGCTAGTCCGCCTTTAATAGGACATTTTAGGCTCGTCCGCCTTTAACTGGACATTTTAGGCTCGTCCGCCTTTAATTGGATATATTAGGCTCGTCCGCCTTTAATTGGACATATTAGGCTCGTTCGCCTTTAGCTGAACATTTTAGGCTCGGCCGCCTTTAATTGGACAGTGTAGGCTCGTCTGCCTTTAATTGGACATTTTAGGCTTGTTCGCCTTTAATTGAACATCTTAGGTCTGTCCGCCTTTAATAGGACTTATTTGGGTTTGTCCACCTTAAAATACGACTTGATTATTTAGGTTTGTCCACCTCATAATAGGATTTATTTATTTATTTAGGTTTGTCCACCTTATAATAGGACTTAATTATTTTATCTGGTTTGTCCACCTTAAAATTGGACGCAATATTATTAGGTTTGTCCGCCTTATAATAGGACTTAATCATTTTATTTGGGTTCGTCCGCCTTATAATAGGACTTGATTAATTTATTTGGGGCATGTCCGCCTTAAAATTGGACATATTAAGTTTTACAAAAGCGCACTGATGTTGCACTTGCACTTGCACTACTTTTACCTCGAATAATGTTTTTGGTACTAATCTTGCACTAGTACTACTTTTATCACAAATATTTTGTACTGATCTCACACTTGCACAACTTTTATCTCAAATATTTTGTACTGATCTCGCACTTGCACAACTTTTATCTCAAATATTTTGTACTAATCTCGCATTTGCATAACTTTTATCTCAAATATTTTGTACGAATCTCGCACTTGCACTATTTTTATCTCAAAATAATATCGCACTAATTTTTACATCTGCATTAATTTTATCTAGAAGTAATTTCGCGCTTCTTATAAAAAAGAAAGAAAATACAATTTCGCGTTGATTTCTCCACTTGCACACATTTTATGGCTTTCATTTTACAAATACACTAAATTATATATTAATGCTTACATTTATTCCTAATGAATGCACTTTAGGTTTTTGCAGCATATTTAACATGTAGCATAGCACAACGTGGAACCTTTTCTTCGGCAGCGAACTGGGGCAATTTGTTGGGAAGGGTAATCAGACTTTCCGACAAAGGTCAAGGGTCTACCTCGAACGCTCGTCGCTACCTCCCACGCATTCCGCTTACATCCATAACCGATCATCGAGTTCACACGTATTCATATTCCAAAATTCTCAAGTTCGCTGTGTTTCCTCAATCGTAATACCCAATGTCATCATAATTCAACACTGGGGCAGTATTTTTAAAAGATTTGCATCAATCATGATTGCTCATTCGCAAGTATCGTAGCTTTCCAGAACTACACACGGCCTGATTCTCCTGCAACCCGAGATATGTAGGCAACTTGGAGACCGGAGTTCGGCCACAATTCTCTCAAATTTTCTATATCCCTTATAGTCTCCCAAATTCTTTTAGTCGGGACAAAATAGGTTACTAAGTCAACGTCTTTGCCCGAAAATTCTTTCATCATTACCGGCCAAAGAGGGACAAGCTGTTGACACCCAATTTTGTCCCGCCTTTCTTCCAAAATATCTATTGACGCTTCTAATATTTGGACAACTTAAGAATAATTATTTATATTACAATTTAGCTTTTGTTAATATCGTCGTTTTTCATAATCCAACTATAGTCATTGGCTATTATCATTTCATTACCGTTATTACCATTACTACTACTATTACTATTATTATTGTTATTATTATTATTTTCATTTTATTGCCATCACTCAATATTATAATCGTCATGATCATTTTAACATTTCAATTTATCGTCTTACGCAAAAACAAAAAAAAAACAAAAAAAGCATCGCATTTATTTTACTACCTACTTTTGGACTTTATAAATATTATCGCGCAACTATATCTTGTAATAAATAGATATTTTATATTTTAGCACGCGTTAATTTATAATTAACTAAAGAGGATCTTTCATCTTAATTTAGGAGCCCAAATAAATATAAGGGAAGAAAGCATACTAAATGGACTTCATACTAGTCCAATTCATATAAAATCTGATCCTAATTTGGTCAATAATAGCCCAAAGAAGAGCCCAATCCACACAGCCCATTTCCATACCCTCCTCTCCACATGGACGCCACGCAAGCACCCCATCAGCGCCACGTAAGGCACCAAACGGTCACAACATAGGGCTGGAACACGCCCTCCCCGCATGCTCCACACGCTGCTCACACACCTCCCAGGACCAACACACGCCCTTCCACGTGGCTCTCTCTAGTTGGCTGGTGAATTCAAGCCTTAAACCCTAGGTTCCTAATTTATATTGAACGGACTGTTTTACCCTCACTTAACCCAAGCGAAATACCCGTAACACCCTACACCAACAAGACCTAAAACCTACACAATCACACTTATCGCCGCACCCTACTCTGGGATTCCATTTTTCAGCTCCTCAAGAAGCACAGCTGCAATATTGTTTTCGTGAATCATCATCCTCCAAAGTCCAAACGTACCAGCTCCCTCTGCCCCCCCAAAAAAAACCCAGCAGTTTCATCACCTTTAAACTCCCACGAGAACCAGTTAAAAACAGCCATGTGAATGTCACTTTCACTGTTCCCTTTCTTCATTTTCGTTCACCATGTAAACCACCCAAAAACAACACCGTAGGAACCATGAAGCTCATTAATAGACCACCGTAGGCTCATTCTCAAAGCTTCAGTTGTTGTCGAGTTCGTAACGGTCCAGTCGTGTATCATCGAGTTAGCTCCATAAGAGTTTTCAGAGCCGCCGCCCATACCCTTGAAGCGTCACTATTTTTCTTTCTTGTAAAACTTAATTTTCCGGCTTCATTTGTCCCTGTTAAGTTTCAACTATCATAAAAGCTTCGTACTTTGATTCATTAGATAAGTTCGGATACTGTCCCGGAGTAAGGGGTAGATCTGAAAGACCCCTACCTCTGTTCGCTGCACCCGCAAAAGGTCAGCCACCTTTCTTCCTCTTGTTTTGATTTCAAAAATCTTGTTGAATCTGCATTTTTATTCTCATTCTTTCCATATTTTATTTCCTAATCCTGTTTCCGTCCTTAATTTATTGTCAGTTTGGGTTCAGTTGCTGTTTTAGTAATTCTCTCTTTTTCAATTCAGTTTTCTTGTAGGTTATATACTACTTTATTTTCTTTTCAGTTTTATTGACGAAATGGATTAAATGACCTGTGTGTTCAATGCTTGAGGATGAACTAGTCGTTAACATTTATTGTTGTTTCTTTCTTCTCTGGATATCAATAAGTATGATCATGAGGTGGACAATTCAACATTCTTTTTTTTTACCTGTTGCTTTGAGTCTAGTCCAACACATTAGTACCATGTGTTTGTGTAAAATCCTTATCCCTATTTCTATTTTTTTGTTGTTGGTTACTGTTAAGATGAGTTCCCATGTAGTATAAAATGTATTGTTTGCAGTTTTTGTTGCTTTCCTTTGCTTAATATGATTCTGTGAATATGAATGCATATGTTAAGTACAATGCACATTTGTTGAAGTTGATTTCCTTTTCCGAATTTGAAATGTTTGGCTGAAACTTGATTTTAGAGTTTAGCTTTATCTTTTGAATTCTATCCGAAATGATAGTTGATAAGCATGAGTAGTTCCTTGGTTTAGATTAGTTTGTTGATTGGATTGTCTTACTAATTTCATTACTCTCTTCTTTTACATGTACACATCGGAGCGAATGGAGTCTTAATTCGGGACTCACTCACCGAAAAAAGTCTCAAAATGAGATTCGGCATCATTACTATACCCGAGCATGGAGTCAATGCATTCCACATTTATTGAACCATATCGGACAAGCGAAGCTCGCTTGGGGCGATCTTTCTTTTAATTTGGCATTCATTCTGTCCGGCTCCTTTTGATTTTTTCGTGTTTTATGTGATTTGCGTTAGGACCTATGTTTAACGTAGGATTTGATGAAGTTCTTTACTGATTTCAGGATTCTTATTCTAGACTAATAATTTAACCATTTGTTTTGCCACGAAAGGACATAGTTAGCGAACCTAAAAATCTTTTAAAATAGTTTTGCCTACTCACCATTAACATATAAATTTATTATCCTAACAGTTTACTCAACTCACTTATTTTCGGAGCAACATGAAAAGTCAGTCTTTAGATAACGTTTTTTTGAAAGTCCTCGTAGCCAAGTCCACCTTATTCTCTTTATCTTGATTTTGTGTTTTTTTTTTACGAATCCAAAAGTCTTAAACTAGACAAAATTTTTGCAAAAACCCACTTTTCAACCAAGAAGAATATTTACACCTTTTATTATTTAATTATTTTCCTGGGTCACATTTTGTATAATTAAAAACCATTTGACTATGAGTTATTTTTTCAACATTTGGAAATATTTTAGCTCTTATTTAATAAACCTAAGTTTGGCCGGTTAACCGTATTTTAGCGGATCTTAAAGGATGCCTTACCCCTTCCCTTTAGAATAACTAAGAACCCTTACCTGGAATCACATCAATTAAGCAGACCATTAACAGAGGTTTAGCTTAGCTTTACCTTAGTAATACTTAGGTGTCCTAATTGATCATTAAATAATTAGGTGGCGACTCCTTAAAATTAAATAATTAGGAATCACCAATATGTTGTACTTCACTCCGACCCGGTTAAAATGGGGTATAACAGAAGGTTTATCAGAAAGTTGGTTCCAAAATGACATAATAGCTCATTTTAATGTGAATGCTAGTTGTTCGTCATTCATATTATATACTACTCCTTGATTTGACAACACTATGCTCAATTTTAGACGCTTTATATGACACGCTTATATTGTGCAACATTTATATCCGCAAAATATGAGTTTTGACATACTTGATTTGACAACAGCATGCTCAATTTCAGACGACACACTTATATTGTGCAACATTTATATGCGCAAAATATGAGTTTTGACATACTTGATTTGACAACAGCATGCTCAATTTCAGACGTTTTATATGACACTTATATTGTGCAACATTTATATGCATAAAATATGAGTTTTGACATCCTTGATTTGACAACACCATGCTCAATTTCAGACGTTTTATATGACACAATTCTATTGCGCAACATTTATATGTGCAAAATATGAGTTTTAACATCTTTGATTTGACAACACTATGCTCAATTTCAGACGCTTTATATGACACACTTATATTGCGCAACATTTATATGTGCAAATATGAGTTTTGACATCCTTGATTTGACAACACCATACTCAATTTCAGACGCTTTATATGACATACTTATGTTGCACAACATTTATATGCGCAAAATATGAGTTTTGACATCCTTAATTTGACAACACCATGCTCAATTTCAGACGCTTTATTACACGCTTATATTGCGCAACATTTATATGCGCAAAATATCAGTTTTGATATCCTTGATTTGACAACACCATGCTCAAATGCTCAAGTTTTTTCTATTTAATATGAATTTTGGATGAGGTAAAGAATTATCCATTTCATAAGTTTAAGTCATCTTTTTACAAGTTCTTGAAAAAAAAAAAAAAACCCAACTCTAAAGTTCTTAAAAATGTCTTCTCCTCTTTTAACTGTTAAGGTTTCTTTATTTTGGGATGGAGAGATTCTTTATGATAATAATATTGTTCGTTATAGTATTAAACCCGAATGCCATGTTAAGTTTCCAACTACGTTGGATTACGAAACATTACTCAATGCCTTACACAGAAGAATGACAAGTAATCGTGAGTATGAATTATCTGTAATAGGAAGATATCCAACATCCATTGCACCCCGAGTTTTAGTGCTTTATGGTGAGTGCACTATCAATGATGACTCTTTGAGGGACTATTTGAGGGCACCGGAAGAATAGGAGGTTAATCACCTTCAATGTTCTTGAAATGTATGCTAAAAGAATACCTCACAGTTGTCAGGAAGT